>NC_071387.1:115807623-116411001 GCF_022682495.2 Desmodus rotundus
TCAGTGAACCACTTCCATAGTGAGATGTTTCCTGAGGGGACCAGTTCTCCTCGTGCCAGTCTGACATGACATGTTGAACAATGCCAGTCTCCAAAACACCCAGATACAAGGTGCTGGGGGAAGGGCGGACCCTGGAGAAGGGCATACCTGCTAAATGGGCCCAATCTTCTGAGCCAGGAAGGAAGACCGACCACCCCATTCAGGAATGAGCAGGGACTTCAATCCTCTATGAGCTGTATCTCAGCTCCCTCCAGGCCAGACCTGCCTACTCACTCCACCTTCAAGACCAGAGAGCACCCCCATAGGTGCAACTTTCATCTGGGACCCCTGGGCTGAGATCCCCAAACAGCCTGATTAAAACAAGGAATGAGCCTGGCTGACCCTGTTTTCTACTCCACAGTGCCTGCCACAGTTTCTGAGCAAGACTGCATCCTTCCCAGATTTGAAGCATCTTATCATGTGAACCATCTTTATAACCTCTCATAAAGAGTTTGAACAACTACCTTTTGTTTTGTTTTAAGAGAGGGGGAAAAAAAAAGAAAGAAAAAGAGACATGCACCAAAATAACCAGCTCTAACAAATGGCTACTGGTTTAAAAATAGTGCAGGGGTTTAAGTTTTTGCCTTTATCTCAGTGGTTGACCTTGCTAATACAGTATGTAGATCTCTTGCCAACTAATCGGCAGACTGTAAAGCACGGCTTCAAGCTGTGGTCAATGATCTGTAACAGGAATGAATGAGAGGGTTTTAGCAGCTAGGATCTGTAGCCTGCTATCTGTATCTGACAGCTGTCACCCTCTCTGCAGAGGCCAAGGCCTAGACCTTCATTTAAAAGCAGCATGGCTGATCAGATTACTGGGACAGTGTGTCAAAACTGACTGTGCTGAACTAGGGAGACAGAAAGTAAATCTATAAATAGCAGTCTTGCTGCCTCCATGAAAAGATAACCAATATTGAGCAGCAAATGCAATGTTTAGTCTTTGCAGACAGTGGGTTACAACCGCGGCCAGATCAGAAGGCTTGCTCTGTGATATAATGTACTGGAAAGATCGGCTTTATGGGCACGAATTTAAAAGAGTTACATTCTTGGCAATGGTAATGGTCACACAGCAATAATTGGTTTGAACCAACTTTATGAGCTAACAAGGTTCCCTAGCACTTAATAATGTCCTCAGGGCACAGGGGCTCAGCAAGTCACCTTTCCCATAACGTGCCTGCTGCCTGTTTCCAACAGCCCACAGGGACCGCCAGTGTTGAAACACAGAGAGTGATAAAATAAGAGGCTCTCCATTTGATATCTGTTATAGATGTCAACTGGGTCTTCAACCAGAACAGCTGCACAAAGTGCCTGGGGAGAGCGGGGCATCGTGAGGGTGAGTTATCTATAGACCACGCTGAGAGTACGGCTTAGACGCTGGACATCACAGGTTATAAATGAGCCGGCTGACGTTTTAGAGTGTGTACCAGCTCTTCCAAGAACCATTTGTCACTCTTCAAGGTTTCCGCTGATAAAACTGGGATGTCTAAAAATTTGTCAACAGCCTCAGAAAGTAACCCTGAGGTCATGTCAGAGGGTGACAAAGTATGTGCTTACTCGACAAGCTACAAACACACGTGGAACAGTGGTGGCCCACCGTTTTTCGAAGGTGCCTCCAGGTTGCAGAGTTCCGAGTCAGCTTCGGTGTGGCTGCCAAGGACACGGACAACGAGATGAGTGTCAGGAGCACTGAGTCCTAACCAGGCAAACAGAGACCCAACCTGAGTGAGCAAGACCTCAGGCCCCACCTCTGCCACGTCAGACCGTCCCTCAATGAGGTGGAAAAGGTGGGAACCAGGCAAATGAAAATTTTTCCAAGGCTGGTGCGACTGCCCTGGCTCTTTCTGAAAAGGTTTAACTTAAATAATGCTTTAGAAAAAAAAAATAAAAACAACAAGAAAAACAGTATTAATAATGGCAAACAATTCGATATGCCAGGCATGGTTCTAAGAGCTGTCTATACACAGCCTGTTTAATTGTCACAATCTGATGAGACGGGTCCTCGTATTATCCCCATTTTGCAGATTCAAACCCAAGACAGAAAGGTAGAATAACCTGTTCAAGGTCACACAGTTAGTAGGTGGGAAATCAGGATTCAGACCTAGGCAGGCTGGCTTCAGAGCTGCCAGATGTACTCTTCCTGAATCTTCCCAAAACTGTCCCCTCAGAAAGAGACTTTCAGACACAGTTAGAAAGTGAACATGGAGGAAGAAAAGGTGAAAGGAAGACCTAGAACTATGTAGGAGGTAGAACAAAAAGCCATCTGATGGCTGACCCTAACTTCATTCTGCAGTGACACAGCGTGGCTGTACTGAGCAACGGTTGCCAGGCATCCTGTGAGGTCGGCTGCCGGGTACCAGGATGAATGAGAAACAGCCCCTGAAAAAGCCAGGCAAGTGTTTTGGCTCATATGGGGGCCTCCACCCTGATGCCATCCCCTCACCATCATTTGTTTTGGTCTCTTCAGAACTGAAAGTGAGAAAACCCCTTTTACTGAAGGAATGCAGTGGGGTGGGGTGAGGGTGGGGAAAAGGAGACAACACTGTGGGGGATGGGCAGCAAGGAGAGCAGCCACCACGCTGCTCTCAGGCCAATGGGAAACATCACAAGGAAGTGCTTTGAACACAGATGAGTTGATCAGCCTTCAGGCTGACATTCAGGCCCCTCTATGTGACTGCTGCTGGCCAGTTTGGGGCCCCTGCTGGCACTCTGCTGCCTGGAAGAGAGTAGCATAAGCCTAATTAAAAAGTCACATGTGCTCCCATGGCTTTAAAAGTGTCACCCTGGCTGGCTGTCACTATCTCTCGGAATCCATGATGCTGGAGCTGATAGGAGTAACTGGAGATCATTCATTTCAATCCCCCAGATTCGACTTCCCTGGATCCAAAGTGGCTAGCCCAAGAACAAACAGCCAGAAGCTGGCAGAACCGACAGAACCCAGGTCTGAGAAGTCCCAATGGAGATATTTTTCTACAACCCCAGATAGTCGGACATGGAATGGTGTAATACTATGAAATCAGTAAATTCAATCAAATCAAATGTGTGTTTTGAAAAAAGTCAAGAATGAAGAAATAGAGTTTGAAGACCGTTCAACATTTATGAGGTGTGCCCATTTCAGGTCACTGGAGACCTTCTTGGTGCAAAGGTTTTCTTAATAAAGGGTTTCATTGGCCAGTTGGATCGAGACATGCACATGCTGATATTTTGCTTCTGGCAATACCTTAAACCCCCAGTTAGGCAAGTAGAGAAAACAGCAATGGCCTTGAGAGTACAGTATGGTTTATACATGGCATACACATCTTTGAGGATTTGGAGAAATCTACAAGGGATCCAATGCTTTTCCACCTATTGACATTTACAAAGCAGTTTAAATCATGCATGAGAGGCCTCAGGCACATGCAGTTCACAAAACATAACTCTGAGCTCCCAGGGAATTTAAGCTGACCAACACTCTTTATTAGAACCGACAGTGAAAGACAGCTATTGCGAAATTCGTACCAGAAATGCAATACCAAGATGACAGCCTTAATGCCAGTGGATATATTATGTAGATTACCTGACTCAAATCTTTCTTGTTAAATAAGTTTCATGCCTTCTTTCTTTTCGCCTCAAGAATACCCTCTGACTTCGCTGGGGGAGTATTCCTTAAATTCCTTGATCATTCATCTGTTTTTCAATATTTTGGACATGCTAAGTTAGCACAAAAGATCAGTCAGATATTTAAACAGTGGGAAATAGTTAAACCTTTAAATGAACAACAGGGCTGAATGATGAGTTAAATATCTCAGTGTTATTTTTTGTATAATGTTCTCATATTCAATAATTTTTTAAAAGAAACATTTTCATAGAGCTGATTCATTCTAGATATACAATTCCCATGTAATCTAAGATTTTAAATACATATAATCATCAATTAAGGATAATTTCACCTGCATGTTTCATAGGCCAAGAATTTCAAGGAAATAATGTCCCAATGAAAACTAGCCAGAAGAAAAAAGACAGCAAACATACTTTTCCTCTCCAGTCATCGTAGAAATAGAAATACGATGTAGATGTTTTAAATTCTGCTTGAGGAGGAGACAGAAGAAATGGGTCAACATGACTGAGACCAGACAAGGAAGTCATCGGCAATTGGCGTCGGTGACAGTTGGTCAAGGGCAAATTTGGCAGAGGATGATAGAGTAAAATGAGTTTCTGAGTGGATCGATTATTTGCTTCCTATTCTAGACTTCCCGACACGTGGGAACCTGACATGCTCCATGTTAAATGTTATCACCGCTTCCGTGGCAGCACCGTCTTCTCCCAGGCACTACCGTTTCTCAGCAACATGGCAGTCAGACGGTAACGAAGCTACACACTCGCGGCTGCAGTCAAGGTTCACATCCCTCGGAATGTGCTCAATGGCTGTGCACGCAGTACGTATCGGGCCACCTTGAACTTGCTTATCCTCACTCTCACAGTTACAGCAAAGGAGTTCCAGGACCCACGAGCACCAGGCTCGATCTGTGGTCTCAGTAAACCATGTGCCACACTCATGTAGCTATTGTTATTTTTCAGACATACAGAGATGCTTCAGCGACTATTACAATACATCTTCCTTTTAAAAGGACAGCCAAATTCATAGTAACCCTTTATTTCTCATAATTGGTCATTTCAAATACATATATAAAAGTTGAGAGAACTGTATAATAAACCCCACCTACCACTGCCCAGCATCAACAATGACCCACTCATGGCCAATCCTGTTTCATCTACACCTACCCATTCCCACTACTTCCACGTTTCCAATAATTTTAAAACAAGCCCTAGGCATTGTATCATTTTACCCACGTGCATTTCAGCATATGCTTTTTATATTTTTTAAATTATAAGATGATAAAGGTACAACCATTAATGTGTAGAGCTCTAGTATTTTGAACATTTAAAAATTATCCTCATACTAAAAAACAAAGAACAACTTTTCTAGATGCCTCCATGGGCCTCAATCGTTTATTCAAGTTCAAGAGCAGAGAATTTCTAACTTCTTCATAATCTCTAGAAACGAAAGAGATGTGTATAGCTGGTGTTTAGTGAGTGATTTTCAAATGATTTCCTAAATGAGAGCTACTATACATATATGCCAACATCAATTCATTGCATCATTGTAATCAAAGTCTAAGAGTGAATGAATTACTAGAAAAAGCTTGAAGTGAGGCCACCTTAGAAGTTACTGCAAGTGTTAAGCAGAGAGAGGTATCGTGTATCCTGTAATCTAAGCAGTAAACGTAACTGCACACCCCACAGGCAAGCCCCAGTCTTTCACAAGACAATAATATAGAAGCTGCAGGTGTATTTTTATGTGCTGGGTATAGAAACGGTCATGAGTGACCACTTGGGCACCCAAGGACACGTGCGATCCCTAAGTGGCCCTTCGGACACTGAGCATGAAGAAGATTGAGGTAGTCGGATACCCTACAATCAGCTAAATAAACTTCCAAAAAACTGCCTTCTGTGCATACAGTGACGTGTTTTTAAAAACTCAGCACTGAATGAATTGCATTATATTAACAGAACTGACAGCTGATGAAATAATGCAAGAAAGATAATCTACTAGTGACCTCAGACAAAACCACAAAGACATCAGGCTAATGGAAGCGCACTCACTCACTCACTGCACAGTGACTTTACTTCTTTATTTTATATCAGAATAAAAAGCCAACCTAACCCTTCCTCAGGATATTACATTTTGAAACGAACCACAGAATACTTCCAGAAAGGGGGCTTATTTCAGAAAATCTATGTGCATTTTAATTTTTTAAAGGATGAGCGAGCCTTCTCTGTCACAGCGTGGTTGAATGTGGACAAAAGCCTGCAGTGATACGAAATAAGTGAAGACCGTTGATCTGAAATAGTCCCTAATTACCACTTTAAGGGCAGAACACCTGTTTTACTGAGGGAACGACACACATATGCAGCACACTTCCTCGCCGTAATGAAGAGTGAATGATGCCCCACAGTCCTTGATTTCGCCTTTTCTCTCCGACTTTCAGTTCTGTAGGCAGGCAGCGAGGCAGTCCGAGTGAAAGAATACCTGTGGACTCCAGCTCACCCCCACACCCCCTGAGGCTCAGACGTGTCTTCACTCTCTACCCAAATACATCAAGAGAGCACAAGGTGAACTTCAGTAACAGGTAGACAGGACAAGATGCTGATCTAACCAACATCTTTTTCTTTTCTTTTCTTTCCTCCCTCCCTCTCTCCCTCCTTTCTTTTCTTTTCCCCTCCCTCCCTTCCCTCCTTCCTTCCTTTTTATCTTCACCCAAGGACATGTTTACTGATTTCAGAGAGAGGGGAAGGGAGGGACGAGAAAAAGAGGGACATCGATGTGAGAAACTTCAATCGGTTGCCTCCTGCACACACCCTGTCAGGGACTGAACCTGCAACCTAGGCAGGTGCCCTGACTGTGAATCGAACCTGCTAACTTTTGATTTACAGGACAATGCTCCAACCACCTGAGCCACACCATCCAGGGCACGTCTTTTTATTTTTAAAAATTTGCCCTGGCTGGGTGGCTCAGTTGGTTGGAGAGTCATCCTATACACCAGAAGGTTGAAGGTTTGATTCCTGGTCAGGGCACATACCTGGATTGTGGATTCAATCCCCAACAGGGGCATGTATGGGAGGCAACTGATTAATGTTTCTCTCTCTCTATAAAATTGATGAACATATCCTCAGGTGAGGATTAATAAATAATAATTATTATTATACCTTTAAAAATATTTTCTCCTATCAAAAAACTGAGCTCTACAGAATAGCTCATATAATTAGGGATAATAAATACAGGGGGGATTACTCAAAGATAGTTCATTGCATCATGAAATCTCTTACTACTTTGGAAATAACTACTGTATTGCCTTCATGTAAAGATTTAGTGGCAAGAGTTTTTGTTTCTTAAAATTTCGGAGAATCTCATCACTGCTAGGGAGTGCCCACAGTTACATTGGAGAATAAGCAGCATTTGGTCCAATCTTCAATGATAAATGGAACCCCCTTACAATAACCTGCCACATGCCTAGTTGCTCTGGGCTTGGTGATGGCTCACTCATTCTTTCCGAAGGCAGCTAATTTCAACATAGCTCCACTTTTAGATTTTAGCTCAATATAAGAAAGAGCTTTCTGTCTCCTTGTGGTTTCAACTGACTTTTCCAAGCTCTATCCTTAGAGATCCTACAAGGCGATTCTAATCTCATTCACTGGAAAGGATTTTAAGCAACTGCATTTCAAAAAGTCACAGTATTCCTCAAATCTGCTCTTGCCAGGAAAACATTCATAGTCATTTTAACCACTTTATAGGACACAGCTTCAAAAACATGTTAGTCATCATCTGTTTGTTCATTCACTCATTTTCCAGGTAAACATTTATAATTATTTCAACTGTTCTTCATAAGCATGACTTTAAGAATATCATACTCATCATCTGCTTATTTGTTCACTCATTCATTCATTCATTCATTTAGCAAACAATGAGTGAGTCTCTGCCCCTATTAAGTTCCAGGCACTTTCCTGTATGCTGTGGACATACACACACAAAAGAAATCCGAAGCTCCTGGTGACACATGGACATAGAATCATGATGCCGTGCGGTAAGTACTGTCCTTGAGGTATGTAAATGAACAGTGCTGACATAAATGAGCAAATGTTCTAAGATCACTTCTGAATGCTTTATAATATCCTAGTCTATCAAAACAGACTCCAAGCTAATCAACTACCCTGCTTAGAGTGAATCTGTCCCACGAAAAGCGACAGGCTGTATTGCTGTAGAAAACACTGAGGAGTTGGTGGCCTCCCTAGCAGCTTGTCCCTTCTCTGTTACTAGAAAACCCTGACTTTGTTCAGGTTTCAGTCCTGTGCCCAGCCAGGAGATGTTCAAGTGGTCTAAGCTAATCTGTATTTGCTAATGACCGCTTTTCATAGACATGGGACCTACTTCCAGCTGGATCATTAGTGAGACACAAGGGGAAGCCTGCTGCAGGACCACTGGAAAGGATTTTCCTTCTTAATGAAAAGAAACACAAAAGCCCTGGACCAGATGGTTTCACAGGAGAATTCTACAAAGCATTTAAGGAAGAGCTAACCCCTATCCTTCACAGACTATTCGAAAAAATCCAAACTGATGGAAGACTCCCAAACTCTTTTTATGAAGCCAACATCATCCTAATCCCAAAACCAGATAAAGACACAACAAAGAAAGAAAACTTCAGGCCAATATCTCTGATGAACACAGATGCTAAAATTCTCAACAAAATATTGGCAAACCGCATCCAGCAATACATTAAAAAGATCATCCACCATGACCAAGTGGGATTCATCCCAGGGATGCAAGGATGGTACAATATTCTCAAATCAATAAACATAATACATCACATCAACAACAGCAAAGACAAAAATCACATGATCATATCAATAGATGCATTTGATAAGGTACAGCACCCATTTCTGATAAAAACACTCAGCAAAGTAGGAATAGAGGGAGCATTCCTCAACATAATAAAGGCCATATATGAGAGACCTACAGCCAACATCATACTCAATGGACAAAAACTTAGAGCTTTCCCACTAAGATCAGGAACTAGACAAGGATGCCCTCTCTCACCACTCCTATTCAACATAGTATTGGAAGTCCTAGCCACAGCAATCAGACAAGAAAAAGAAATAAAAGGCATCCAAATTGGAAAGGAGGAAATGAAACTGTCACTGTTTGCAGATGACATGATAGTGTACATGGAAAATCCTATAGACTCCACCAAAAAACTTCTCGACCTAATAAATGAATTTGGCAAAACAGCTGGATACAAAGTCAGTACTCAGAAATCAAAGGCATTCCTGTACACCAACAATGAAACTGCAGAAACAGAAATCAGGAAAAAAATCCCATTTGATATAGCAACAAGAAAAATAAAGTACCTAGGAATAAACCTAACCAAAGAGGTAAAAGACCTGTACTCAGAAAACTACACAACATTGAAGAAAGAAATTAAGGAAGACACAAACAAATGGAAGCATGTACCATGCTCATGGATTGGAAGAATTAACATCATCAAAATGGCCATACTACCCAAAGCAATTTATAGATTCAATGCAATCCCTATTAGAGTACCCATGACATATTTCACAGATATAGAACGAACATTTCAGAAATTTATATGGAACCATAAACGACCCTGAATAGCTGCAGCAATTTTGAGAAAGAAGAACAAAGCAGGAGGGATCCCAATACCTGATATCAAACTGTATTACAAGGCCACTGTAATCAAAACAGCCTGGTACTGGCATAAAAACAGGCACATAGACCAATGGAACAGAACAGAAAGCCCAGAAATCAACTCAAGTCTTTATGGTCAATTAATATTTGACAAAGGAGGCAGGAGCATAAAATGGAGCAAAAACAGCCTCTTCAATAGATGGTGTTGGGAGATCTGGACAGCTACGTGCAAAAAAATGAAACTAGACCACCAACTTATGCCATACACAAAAATAAACTCAAGATGGATAAAAGACTTAAATATGAGTTGTAACACCATAAAAGTCCTCGAGGAAAACATTCGCAGGAAAATCTCAGACATTCCACGTAGCAACATCCTCACAGACATGTCCCCTAAAGGAAGGGACATAAAGGAAAGAATAAACAAATGGGACCTCATCAAAATAAAAAGCTTCTGCAAGGCTAAAGAAAATAGCACCAAATTACAAAGAGAACCAACAGTATGGGAAAACATATTTGCCAATGATACCTCAGACAAGGGTCTGATCTCCAAAATATATAAAGAACTCATACGACTGCACTCCAGGAAGACAAACAACCCAATTAAAAAATGGGCAAAGGACTTGAACAGACACTTCTCCAAGGAAGACATACAGAGGGCCCAGAGACATATGAAAAGATGTTCAGCATCACTAGCCATCAGAGAGATGCAAATTAAAACCACAATGAGGTACCATCTCACACCAGTCAGAGTGGCCAACATAAACAAATCAACAAACAAATGTTGGAGAGGATGCGGAGAAAAGGGAACCCTAGTGCACTGTTGGTGGGAATGCAGACTGGTGAGGCCACTGTGGAAAACAGTTTGGAATTTCCTCAGAAAACTAAAAATGGAACTGCCCTTTGACCCAGCAATTCCGCTGCTGGGATTATACCCTAAGAACCCTGAAACACCAATCCAAAAGAACCTGTGCACCCCAATGTTCATAGCAGCACAATTTACAATAGCCAAGTACTGGAAGCAACCTAAGTGCCCATCAGCAAACAAGTGGATCCAAAAACTACGGTATATTTACACAATGGAATTCTACGCAGCAGAGAGAAAGAAGGAGCTTATACCCTTTGCAACAGCATGGATGGAACTGGAGAGCATTATGCTAAGTGAAATAAGCCAGGTGGTGAGGGACAAATATCATATGATCTCACCCTTAACTGGAACATAAGCAATAGAAGAAAAAAGCAAACAAAATACAACCAGAGACATTGAGGTTGGGAACAGTCTAGCAGTGGCCAGTGGGGAGTGGGGTGGGGACAGTGGGAAGAGGGGATTGCAGGAACTATTATAAAGGACACATGGACAAAATCGGGGGTATGGTGGGGGTGAGGGAGGGAGGTGGGTTCAGCTGGGGTGGGGAGGAGGGAAGGGGAGAAAAGGCATACAACTGTAATTGAATAACAATAAAAATTAAAAAAAAAAGAAGCAATGAAGGAGTATGCCTGTCTTCTCCACCCATCTGTCCCTCCCTCCCTTCTTTCAGCACAAGGGGCAGAGACAATGCTTGTAACTATGGCAGCCATCTTATCAGCAGAAAGTGAAGCTAAGAGACTCTCAAGAAGCAAGTGCAACACTCATCTGGCTACCTCCAGACATCTCACCTGGTGAGATAATTAACTGAGTGTCCCCTTTTTATGGCCACTTCTGGTTAGACATTCTGTTATTTGCAGCCAGAGCCTCCCACCTGGCACAGAGACACGCACGATCTTCAGAGCAAGGGCCTCCATGATGGACTGGCTGAGAGGAGGAGGTAGATCTTATTGGTAAAACAAGAAAGAGGCCAAGTGGAAACTTTGGAGAAGGAACCTATTGTTTCATGTGGTAAGATTTAGAAGGGGAGAATATGGACTAAAGGACAATTAAATTATTGGATGACAATAATAGTCTCACTCTGGTTTGAAACTTTTATTCAAAACCAGGACGGTGAAAAAGAACCATCTTATCATACTTTTGCTCACAGACACACACTTTTAAAACTTTTTAGAATCTGATTTATCTAGAGTAAAGGGGACCAATCGTATGATTTGTATCCTAAAAAGTAAAGAGAATGAGACGCCCGCAGTGCTTCAGAGAGGGGTCCCTTTGGCGTGGCTGGCACTTAAAACGTTGCTTTCAACCCTTTGTCACATTCTGCTCCCACTCGATTCCGCTCTTTCAGGTATATAGCCTAGTCCACTGAAAACGGCCACTGCATTTACCTCGTGTGGGATTACAAAAACCTTGTTTTAGCCCTCAAATCCTAGGGCAAAATTAGAAGTTAAAAAAATGATGTATTTTTGTTGGGTGAACAAAAGAGGAAAGGAACCCACCAGGGAAGTAACACAGCAGTGGGGGAGCTTTTAAGGCCAGGAATCTCACAGCTTGAAATATTCTAGCCTGGACAGCACAAATATTAGGAAAATAAATTCTGTTTTCCCAAGTTCTTGGCACTTAAGGGCATCTTCTAGGAACTGAAACCTTCTCACCTAAAGTGTTAATAGTTGAAAAGGGGGTTTTGATAGAAAGTTTACTGGAAAACTTTATAAATGGCCCTGTCTCCTCAAAGCCCCACTTCCAAAATCTGCTTTGAGCCCAAATCTATTCCTTCCCTCATTCGACTTACTAATTGTCCCACGAGAGACTATTTGAAACCCATGGGTGCAGCGGTGAACACAACAGGCAGAATCCCCGTCCTGCAGTGGAGGAGACAGACAAGGAAAAAGGCCGTGTGTGCGCACGCCCGTGTGTAAATGCTGTGTGTGTGCTGCAGTAAGTGCAAGGCGGGGTAAGGAGGTACAGGCGATTTCAAGTGTGGGGACACTGCCGCTTGACAGAGTCGTCAGCGAAGGCCTCTCTGAGGAGATGACATTTAAACAGACACCTGAAGCCAAGTGGCCCTGTAAGGGGGTAGAGCATTGGGGCACGTGGAGCAAACCTCTGAGGTGCAAACTGGCTCAGCCCGTTGGGAAAACAGTCCAGAGGCCAGTGCAGCCGGGCGGAGTTGTGGGAGCTGCAGTCAAGCAGTAGACACGTGTCAGACTCAGGTAAGGACCTTTATTCCAGATGTGAAGAGGAGACAATGGAGGGTTTTGAGCGTCCTGGGCTCTCAGTTCCTTGACCTCCTCACCTCCAATAATTTGGAAATCACAACTTAAAAATTGGTATCGTTACTGGTAGTGACAAGAAGAAGGGTGTGGTGATGGGAATAAGAGGCTGAGGTGGAAGAGCAGAGGTCAGGAATAGAGAGGCCTGGGGCTCGGATGGGCATCCATGTGAATGCTGGGTCTCTGTGGAAAGAAGGGGCCAGCCAGATGCTAAATCTTCAATAAATGCAGGGGGCGGGGCAGCAGATAAGGGCAGAAGAGGTACCACATGACCCATGCCTTTCAAAGCAGCACTTTTTAAGATGAAGGAGGGACACTGTATCTATAATTAGGTGGAAGTAAGTAACAGCAAGCAAGAAGACCCCTGTCCCTACGCCTCGTTCCTACAAGTGCACTTACATACAGCAACACGTTACATTCACAACATGCTATTTGCTACACTGAGGAATGAAGAACGCACCCTAATTGACAACCTAGAAATAAGAGGAATAAACTTTTTTACCATTTTTCTCACTGGTGCATTTTACATCATGTATTCATTCGATAGTATTCAGAAATGGGCTGTACTCCAATAGTGTATCTGTCAGAAAGCTGGAGCTTACATCTTTAGATAAAACATTTAACTATATCAAGAGAAATCTTCCCTGCCTCTGTTTAAAAATTTCCCATACTTGATTACCTTGAGCTTAATTTCATCTTCTCTTGATAACAGAGGGTCACCACCGTCGTCGGCTCAGTAACTGTACTGTTACTGACAGTGATGACGTGGAACACTCCCGGGGTGAGTATGTGAATGTCAGCGGTGTATTTCACTGATGTCCCCCCCACCCCCCGCCAAACACTGCTAGTGAAGGACCAGAAGGAGAGTCAGGGGCTGCTCTGGTTGTAACAATTTGGTCTTTTCCTGCTATGACTGGTTGTTTCTTACTGCAGGTGGCACAAATGGTGATGTGCTCCTTCATTTTACAGTATCTGTTCAGGGGCCCACGGGTAGGCACACCTGGACTGGAGAACTAAGTGCCTGGGCTGCTGGAGCAACACATCGCTGCTCAGAACCAGGCACCGTCTGCACAGCAGGAGCTGTAGGAACACCAACTTCTGATCCAGTGTGGTGTCCCTGCACTTGTGGAAGCCAGGGGAAAAGAACGCACATAAATTCTTGCCTGCAAACAACCAGAGTGCAGGCAGCACCGAGCAAAGGTGGGAACAGTCCCCCACCACCTGGCTTGGATGCTGTCCACAGGGTGCAGCTGGGGAAGGTTTCATGGAACAGACTTGGAGCTTGACTTTGGGGTGTTCTTGGCTACTTAGCAAAATAGTCCTGCTTTCCTATAAGCCTCACATACACTCTCCACACCAGGGTCTGGAAGGGCTGCTGGAAGTCCTCCTGCTCACCACCTCTCTGCTGGCTGGCGGGTGCGCACCAGCACAAAAGGCGATATTGACAGTCAGCATCAGATCTGACTGCTCCCGACAGCTCCTGTGATACAGCAACCTCCGGGACTCGAGGACACATCTGTGAGGAGATGTAGTCGCTGCCATCTGCACAAACTGCATTATTTAACTGCGCTGGCACTGATTAACATTTGCTGTAACCTATGGTAATGGGCTCTGGGGCTTTGCATGTCTGCTACACAGTGGCAGCTGATGTCTCCTGCTCCGTCCTTAAAACAGGATGCTTTAATTTTTAATGGAGCACATGTTCGATTGGCTATACAAACAGGCTAATCTGCAAAGCATGTGCTCAATAACAAGCCCGGCTATGCTGCCAGAATATCAACGTGACTCGGCCAAGGTGGGGAGGAGAGGAGGGGCCTTCTGCTCACCTCCACCAGTCAAGGGCTGTGTGCTGGGAGCACTGGGCAGCTGGAAGCCCAGAGGTAGCTGCAGCCAGAGGCCCAGGTGGCCTCCTCTGGAGCCTCTGGGGGTCTGTAGCTCTGGGTGCATGCAAGCCCTAGCCAGCAGGGAAAAGCAGAAGGATTGGGCCTCTGGTGAAAGCCAGATGTAGCATTAAAGATGAAATTCCCCTCTGTTGTACAGGCATGATTAGAATGAGATACAGGCATTCAACTTAGTAGACTTACCTTGTGCCCTGCATGCACTCTGCTCAGCGATGAGAATTTAAATACAAATAAGGCACAGTCCTTGACTTTGTAAAACCCAAAACAGTAACCATGATGCCAGTGTGAGATGTGACATGTTAGATGTAGGTACAAAATTTTCTCAGAGAACAGGGGAGAAAGTAAGCTAGGAGGACACATTGAAGTGGGGTTTTGAAGTATGGCCAGGAGTTCACCAGCAGCACTTAAAATGACAGTCAGTTTTGAAGGAATATGGTGTATGGGGAAATGGTAGAAAGTTAGGTGTACTATTATCGAGTTGGAGATAATTACACAGAGATACCTGGTGAGAAGTTGGAAGTGATGGTCCAGAGCTTATGAGAGAAGTAACATCAGGCAAGACACTGTGCCAGGGTCCCGGGTTCAAGGGGATAACTCTGTGGGAAAAGGCTCCCGAGTCAAAACCCTCAGTACATATCTTGCTCTGGGACAGTCACAAAGCATGCTTAGCATACTTACGGCTCTGAGAAGTTCTGCAGTTAAAAACAACTTACGATGAAAGCAAATGCCTACATTTACTTCACCCACTATTTCCTAAACTTACTTGTTCATGGAATCATTTCTTCCAGTTGCACCCTCTACCGTTCCCTGGAAGGATGGATATGCTGCTGCACTGAACTCCCAGGAATGCTTCCTGCAGCCGGGTCTTGGGTTTGACTGGTTTGGGACTAAGGAAGACAGATTGTGTGATTCTAACCACACACTTCCGCCAATCCATCCTTGTCTGTCTCCACTATTCTGTCCAGGCAATCTATATAGCAGCTATCATAACGAACGACATTTATTTGTCCATGTTTGTCTCTACATTAGGTAAGGGGCATATTTTATTCATCTCTGCATTTACAGTGTCAAGTTCAGTTACCTGGCAAGCACAGGAACCCAGTGAATGTTTACCGAATTGAAACAAAAAATTCTACAATGGTGGAATAGAACAAAGTCAGTTAACTTGGGCTCCAAGCTTCAAACCAGGCCTCTTTGGCACAGCCCCTCATCACTGGAGGCCAGCTGTCCAACTTGACAGCTGAGCATTGTCCATCTGGGCTACCCCTTGGTGGTCACTTGGGAACTCAGCATTCAGACCGCCAGTGGGTGGTGGGCTGCCTTTATCGGCTACACAGCCCTGGCTCCTGGACAGCATTTCGGTCTCCACAGCCCACCTTCCCTCTGGTCTGGCCACACAGGGCAGCAGGCTTTGCTGCTAAGCGTCTTACTTACCCCCCTACCTCCAGGCCAGCTCCTCTGGTGAGAGAAAGCTGCAGCGCTAAGAGAAAGCTTAGGAGATCCCAGAGTAACCTGGGGCAAAGACTTCTCCTCGAGGACCTGCAGTTTGTCAGTGCGTGTGTTTTCCCTTGGACGGCAGGACGTTTAGGGGCTTTGGTTCGGTTGGGGGCTAACTGATAAGTGTCCATCCCAGAGATGGGGCAGTTAAACAATCAAAGCCTTTTCATGAAGAATCCCAATAAAACCTTCAAAATCCCTCTCACAAATCATTAGTTTGTAAGTGATTAGCTCTACCTGCCCTGCTCTAGCTCAAATTTAAAACTTCTTTCTACAGTTACCAAGGCTGCCCAAACCGCCTCCCTGTTCTCACTAGAGCAAGGAAACACTTTCCTGTATTGCTGACGAGGGTGGAGTTGGCACCTGCCTCGCCGCCTCACTGGGGTCTGTATGTATCGTGACTGCAGCCCGAAAGTGCTGCCAAAGGCCCCGTGAAGAAGGTAGAGGAGGGGTAGTTCCAGCCCAGCCTCGTGGTGGCTCCATGGCCTGCCCTTGTCCTTCCAAGGGCTCTCAATCACTTTTTCCCCTTTAAGTCGCGCCCTTGGTAATGTGTTCCATTTTCTTACAAGATTTCTAAGAAGCCACAGCACGTGAAAAAACGAATGCAATAAAATGAGAACCAAGTTTGCGGGGCCCTGTCTACACCATCAAGTAGAAAGAAGACTTGGAAGGAGGCTGGATGACCAGAACAGAACACGAACTCTGAAATCTGCCCTGTGTCTAGCTTTCAAGGCTCCCGCTACTTATGGTCTCTCTCTGCTGCAAGTCCACTCTCCCACAAGTTCAGAAATGAAAGAACGGCAGAACTGATACCCTCATTTATCAGATGGGCAAACTATGGCTTGCAGAGAAGAAGTCACATGCTCCAGGCCTCTTGCCTGCTTCCTTACAGCACCAGTATCTGAGCTGTAGTCTTGCAGGTGCTAGGTCGGACTTCTTTCTAATGCATTGTGCCACCCACAGTGCTGCCAATCCACTCAACTATTCAGATGGTCAGTAGACTGCCAGGGAGGGTTGGTGCTGGAAGACTCAAACCTTCCCATCATAGGTACCATGGGCTGCTTGGCCAATATGGCTGAAACTACTCCATCTGCTTCCTGTCACTCCGAAAAGCCCACAGACCTGTAACTGCATTCAGATATGGCGGATTTGGGCCATCAAACACTTCAATTAGTTTGTCCGGAAAAATGAAACTGATCAAATTAAATATTAATCCCATATAAACTGTGGGTAAATCAGTAGGGCAATCATCAGACAGAAAGGGCCATTCTTAAATGCAGACTTTAAAAAAAAAATTGGTTTCAAAGGCCTTTCCTCCTGCTTTCTGTCCCCTGCCAACTAAGTTGATTTCAAAGCAAAAACAACGCTTCTATTTTCCAAGCACAACAACGACATCTAACCAGAAGTTTCTTTCGCTGAGATATTGACTGGAAAATTCAGCTCCTTAAATCTTTCTAAATCTTTGACTCTGATTGGGTTCATTAATAAACATGCTGATTTTGTTACAGGGAGAGACATATGGTATAATCCGCTAACAGGAAGAAGTATTTTGCATTTTATTGTAGAAAACAAACATGCAAACAGGTTCTCACAGATGGTTTTCTTAGCTTCTGGGAGGGGAAAAAAGGCTTAATAATGCTTGAAACTACTTTTTCTCGTTAACAACAACGTAAAAAAATTCTTGCACATTTCTAGTGGAACTGCTTATAAATTAGATTAAGTTCCACTCCAAGGTTTTACCAATTCACAATTCACTTTTCCTCTTGTTTAACCACACAGACACACATATACACCCATGCATTTTCTTTCCCCTACTCCCCACCCCTCTTCCTGCTCCTCTTTTCTTAGAAACATTAACTTGCTCAGAGAGGCAGAGCTAATTCAACAACACTTCACTTATCCATCATCAGAGAGGAATAAGGTTTTCTTACAAATAAATTTTCCAGATAATTGATGCTTACCTATCCCTTTAAGGATTTTCAAAAATTGGTAGTGATGTTGGTTTTTCTTTGAAATAGACTTTGCTCTGCAGAACAATGTTATATTTACAGAGAAACTGAGAAGCTAATGCAGAGCATTCCCATATACCCCACACCCAGTTCCCCCTACTACGAACATCTCACTTTAGTATGGAACATTTGTTACAATCAATAAACCAATATCGATACATTATTATTAACTGAAATCAATACTTTATTCATATTTTCTTAGTTTTTACCCAACGCCTCTTTTTTTCTGTTCCAGAATCCTATTCAGGATACCACATTACATCTAGGTGTTCTGTCTCCTTGGGTTCCTCTTGGCTGCGGAAGTTGCCCCAAATCTCCCTGATTTTGATGACCTTGACATTGTGGGACAGTACTGAGCTATTTCATAGGATGCCCCATTACTGGAATTTGGTGTTTTTCTCATAATAAGACTGAGTTTATGGATTTTGGGGAGGAAGATCACAGAGGTGAAGTATTATATCGTTTTCATCATATAATATCAAAAGTCTACTCTACCAACATGAGTTATGACTATTGGTGTTGACCTTGATCACCAGGCTGGATTGGTGTGTGTCAGGTGTCTCCACTGAACAGTTACCCCAACCCCCACCCCATACTGTTTTCTGGGAAGAAAGTCACTATGTACAGCCAAGATCTAAGGAATTCGGGGGTATTCCTCCTTAAGGATAGAATGTCTACATAAATTATTTGGGATTCTTCTGCCTCAGAGGTTTATCTCTTCTACATTTGTTAACTTATTTATACAACGACAAAATCATGAATATTTATTTTATACCTTGGGTTATAATCCAGTGCTACTTTATTTATTGTTTTATTCAAACTGTTCTAGGTTTAGCCCTTAGGAACACTTTCAGTTGGCTCCTGTGATCCTTTGACAGATCTCCCTTATTTTCTTTCTTTTAAGCACTTCCTTAGTTTCTGATGCTATAAAATACTCCAGACTCATCTTATATCAATATCTCTCCTGCCCCAACCCTAGAATCAGCCATTTCCCTTGTAAGGCATTTTTCCTTTTATTGGACAATGGCATTAGAAGCAAGATCTGGACGAAGGTGTGCTCCCTGCCATGGGGGTGCCCTTTCTTTCCAGCCCTCTCAGCTGACAGGACACAGAAATAAATGTGAGCATACTAACCTTTGCATAACACAGATCTATAAACAGCTCTATATGTAATCATCTCTATCTATATTAAGCTAAACATGAGTTAATATTGATGGTCTCCAACTCCAATCCATTCCACATGGATCTAGCCTTCTTCTTCCTTGTTTATCTGTAAGTGCCCTCCAACAGTGAGGGGCCTGGCTGTATGGTAGGTTTTATTTTTTTACTGCCTAGTTTTTTCCTGATATTTCTTGAGGATCTTTTCAAGAAGCTATGGGAGGTAACATGTTTATTCTGCAGTGAATGAGATTCAACTTTTGTGAGGACACAAGGTTATCACTGTGAGAAATAACTGTTCAGCTTAGTTACTAATGTTTTTAATGTTTTTATTGAATTTATTGGGGTGACACTGGTTAATATTGGTTATTAATCTTTAGCTGAGAAACCAGAATCAGAATCCAAAGAGATTCTGAAAGACTAGACCAATGGATTAACTCTAACAAGCTAGAATTTCATAAGGAAAATTATAAGGACTTGCACTTGAATTTGATCCATCTGCCGCAAAAGAAATAGAGGGAGTCATTAGATTTTTGGCTTGGCCAATGCCCTCAGAGCCTACCAAGACTGTAGTTGTCTTCACTTGGCTCGCCAGTGGTGCTGTTCAGCTCTTGAGCACAAGGCTTGAATTAGCAGGTGTCCGGGAAATATATATGGAAAGTTTAATGCTTTTACCATTTTTTCCCTCACTGTTATCACCATCCTTTCATTTTTTGTTCACTGTGTGTTCAACTTGTGGTTTGTCTCTTCTCCAATATCCTTCCTAAAGCATAGCTACAAATGAATGAGCACCCAAACCAAACCAAACCAAAAAAAAAAAACCTACACAAAAACCATAGGAAATCAAATACACATGCTGTTAAAACAACAGGTAGGCTTGGAGATAAGCTTTTGTGTAGATCAGAGCTTTTCCAGTGGGTTACATAAATGAGCTTGGAGGATATGTGGCATCTCTCTTCGCCTAGTCAGGGCTCTTCTGCGCTTGTTACAAGGGTTTTAATGTCTGCTCTGGCCAGGTTGCTGAAAGAACCACCCACTAACAGGAAATCATGAAACCACAAGTAGGATGAGAAGCGGCATTCTTACTCCTCTGCTAAAGCAGTGACCAACTTTCCCGTCTGCCTCCATAAGGCTCATTTGGAGTTGCAAAAGTTGGGTATTACCCCTCATCTATATTATAAGTAGAATCGTAAAAATTTGCCAGGATAGTAATGAATTTTATTAAATTTTTTGTCAGGCAAGAAAGGGATTCCATATGGGAAAAGAGGAAGAAAAACCAAGTTTATTCACAAATGCCATGATCCTATGCATAGAAAATCCTAAGGAGTCCACAAACAACTACTAGTTTGTTACTTGAATGAATAAACAAGTTGGGCATATTCAGAGGATATACATGGAATATAAGATCAATATGTAAAGATCAATTGTACTTCTCTAAAGCAGCAATGAACAGTTCAAAAAAGAAATTTAAAAAATTCCCAATAACAAAACTCACAATAACAGCAAAGAGACATAAATGATTGGTAATAAATTTAACAAAAGAAAGATTAAAATTGTACACTGAAAACTACAAAACTCTTTTGAGAGACATTAAGGAAGAACTAAATAAAGGGAAAGACATTCCATATTCATGGCTTGGAGGACTCAATATTGTCAAGGTGGCGATTATGCCCAAATTAATCTGTAGATTAAAAGAAATCTCTATAAAAATTCCAACAGACTTTTTTTTATTGCTATAGAAATTGACAAGATGATCCTAAATTTTGTATGTAAATGTGAAGGGTCAACAATAGTCAACACAATCTTTAAACCAAGAATAAAACTGGAGGACTCACAGTTCCCAATTTCAAAACATGCTACAGAACTATAGTAATCAAGACAGTCTGGCAGTGACACAGGATAGATGTAGAGATAAAGGTACAGAAATTAGGGTCCAGAAACAAGGCTTTATACATAAGATCAGTTGATGTTTGACAGCAGTACCAGGGCATTTCAACAGGGAGATGACAGTCTTTTTCCTAAAGAATGCTGAGGCAGCTCGATATCCACATGCAAGAAGAGTAGTTCAGACTCCTCTGACCTCACGCTATACACAAAGGTTAACTTGATCACAAAGATCTAAACTGAAGAGCTAAACTTAGAAAACTTTTAGAAAAAAACATAGAAAAAAGTCCCTATGACCTTGGGTTAGGCAAAGGGTTCTTAGATACAGCAACAAAAGTATGACCCATAAGAGAAAAAGTTCATAAATTGGACTTCATAAAACTAAAAATTTAACAGTTAATGAAATTAAAAGATATCATTATAAATATGAAAACTCAAGCAACTGATTAGGAGAAAATATCTGCAAATCACATACCTGATAAAGGACTTGTATTCAGAATATTTAAAGAGCACTTAAGAGTCAATTACAAGCAAGACAAAACCCAAATAACCCAATTTTAAAAAGCGGGCAATAGATTTGAATAGTATTTCACCAAAGAAGATCTACAAATGTCTAAAACCATATGAAACGATGCTCAACATCATTAGTCATTAGGGAAATGAAAATTAAAACAACGGTGATATACCACTTCATATCCAGAAGAACAGTTACAATCAGAACAACAGTAAGAAACGTTGGTGAGGATGTGGAGGAAATAGAACCCCCCCACATTACCTGGGGAACGTAAAATGGTGCGGCCACTTTGGAAAACAGTTTGGAAGTATCTTTTAAAAAGTTAAACGATAATTTACTGCATACCCAGCAATTCATTCTAAGTATCTAGCAAGAAAAATAAAAACATGTCCACTCAGAGATCTGTACCTGAATATTCATGGCAGAATTATTAATAATAGTCCAAAAATGGAAACAAATGTGCGTCAGTTGGTGAGAGGGTAAACAAAACATGGTATATCCGCTCAGTGAAATATTGCCCAGCAATAAGGGGGAATAAGCTACTGACGAACCTCAAAACACGCTAGGTAAAAGAAGCTGAATGTAAAATACTACATACTGTATGCTTTTATGTATAGAACATGTTCAGAAAAGGTAACTTTATACAGACAGAGAGTAGATGAGGATTGCCTTAGCCCAGGGTGGTGATGGGGACCGATGGCAAACGGGCATAAGGGATTTCACTGACATGATAAAAATGTTCTAAAGACTGAATTTTGGTGATGAGTGTACAACACTGTAAATTTACTAAAAAATCACTGCATTGTATACTTAGTACAGGTGAATTTTATGGCATATCAATTATATTTAAGCAAAATTATTAGGAAAGCTGATGAGTAACGTGCATAACAAACTCTCTTTTGAAAAAAAAGCAAAAGAAAAACAACAGAGCCAAAGAAAACAAAACGTGAAATGAAGCTCTCTCAACTACAGCCGCCATGCGCTGCATTAGACCCTCAGACCTTCCTCATCTCTGGGCTGAGAGCTGTGCCCTCCGACCCGCTTCTCCTATTCTCACACCCTCTACCCCCAGGCCCTGGCAACGCCTTTTTGCAGTTTTTGTTTGTTTGTTTTTAGATTCCGCATTACCAGTGATACCACACAGTACTGTAGTACTTGCCTTTCTTTCTCAGGCTTGTTTCATGGAGCACGATGTCCTCAAGGTCCAGCCATGTTGTCCTTACGGCAGGACCCTTTTCTTTCTCCCCGTGGTAGAATAAGAAACTTGCTAAGAGTAGAACTTAAATGCCCTCACCCAAAACAAGCAAATAATAAAAATAATAAATATGTGAGGTGATGGATGTGGCATTTAACTGGATGCTTTCATAATATACATGTTATTTCAAACTACCACAATGTACACTGTAAATATCTTATAATTTTATTTGTCAATTATACTTCAGTAAAGCTGAAATTTTATAAAATTAATAAAATAAAATTAAGCTGCACAAGAATGTATATTCATCGGTATTACCCACATAAAAGGGCTTTAGAAGTCAATCCATCTACCGTGGTGTTCCCTGGTTGTATTTTTAATAATAAACATGTATTATATTGAAACTTTAAAAATGAACTGTGTACAGTGTCTTCACGGATCTGGATCTACAGTTTAATTCTGGTTACTGTCCCAAGCAGATAGCATTCACTCATTACCTATACTCTGGCATGTAGAGGTGACTACCAAAGGAACTTAAGAGCCCTATTTGTTCCTCTTTATTATGGAAAATTTCAAACATACAAAAGTAGGCAGAATGTAACAATTTCCACAAATACTAACTCCTGGCTAGTCTTGTTTCATGTCTACCCCTACCTACTTCTCCACGCCATATATTAAGGGGTAGAAGAACTGAGCTGCCTATTATGCTGAGATGCGAACATGGAAATAAAGACAGCTCTGAGATCCTGAGACGTCCCTGTGAGGGCAGGCAGAGGTAAATCTTCTGAGAATGATCCTCTGGCCATAAGATACTATCTTTTTCCAGGAGATAAGGCTTGGCTGAGACAGAGAAACAGAAGGAGCGCGATAAACTTGGGAGGTCAAAAAAGACTTTATTGTCCACACTGGGAATGTGCCTGGTCAAACACGAATGGACACTTTTCTAGGATTGATCTGCTCGCCCACGGAAGGTCAATGAGGCTTGCTTTGCAGGAGCACTGGGCTACCATTTACAGCGCTTGGATGAAGCAATTTACCACGACGTCTCCTCATGCCCTGGAGGAACTTATCACTTCACTTGGACGAGCAGCTTGTGCCTCGGGCGGGTTATTCCTCTTAAACATCCAGAGAACTGGAACAGCTTGGGAGCTTCTCACCAGACCTGGGGAATAAGCAAGTCCTGGAGGGTCCTTTGTCCTCAGCATGCCCCAACCCTAGGAATCTTCTCCCATTCAAGGCAAGGCCAGCACACTGGCTCAGAGAATATCCCTTAGCTTTCCACCTTCTGACTTGCCATCTGGTCTGGGTAGAGATGCAGGACCCCCCTTTTAGAGAGAAGAGTCTGGTCACCAAGCCCATCGGGCCCAGACTCTTACGATCGAACTCACCACTCTCAGGATACAGCATATCTAGAGACAAGCTTCAGAACTCAGAGCCAGATAAATGAGCTGCCTTTACTGGGGGGAGAAAACTTCCCAGCTGCTGTACAGAGCCCCTAGAATGCCCTGAAGCCATTGAGATCTCAAGGGAAACCTACTGAGCCTCTAACCTAGATGACTGTGTCACGCTGAAACCCCACCTCTGAAATACAAGTCAACACAGCCTTCTGGTGGTCAGAGGGGAAAACCATTATTATTATTAGGTTAAACATCTGAACTGTAGGCCTGGCCTACTGTGTGATCCCGAGAGAGAAATTTAGCCTCTCAAGTTACATCACCACTGTGTCAGAGGCCTTAGTTAAGGCAGGTAAGGCAAAGAGAGATTTGAGGTGTTTGTGCTTGATGTCTGTGGCTGGTCACTAGGAAGCCCTTCTTAGTATCCAGTGTACCATGTCCTGGTCTAATTACTTGGAATAAACCACAATCTCTATTTGATTCTCAGCAACAGATTTGTCAGGGTTTCACTACTTGTATTTTGGCAGCAAATCTCCTTTAGGTAGTTATTAACTTTTAAATATAAAATCCAGGCACAAAATCATAAAGCAGAGAGGACATACATAATTTGGGTTAATTAAAATGCCTCCAAGTGAACAGGTGACAGACGTCAGGCCTCCTGGCACCCAGAAGAAAGGCACTGCAACACACTATTAGGATTCCTGTGTTAATCAGGTAATAGTAACTTGGGTAATTAGCAAATCACACCCAATCTTGTTTAAGTCCCAAATCTCATTTAGAGCCTTTTGGAAAAACTGTTTAAATACAAAGGACACACTCTGCTACTAACAGAAGATGCCTGCTGACTGGGGCAAATATCCAAGCTTCCCTGCCTCTATTAAATCCATTTTATTATGAAGTCTCAAGGTCTAATTAACCAAGGACTGAAAGAGACAGCATTTGTCCCTTGCTCTTGTGAAGACTCTGGAGTTCTAGTAGACTTCAAAGACTGCAGAAGTCCCAGACCAGGAAAATGGCGACGGTCTTTGTCACTAGTCTACCAACGTACTCCATAACTGTCAGGAAAATTAGTGTTGTGCCTTTGTAATTCACACGAAGAGAATCTAGTTAACACCCTTCAGGAGGCAGAGGTCCCTGAGCCAGGGAAAATCCAAATGGTGGTGCTAGGCCTGGTGCAGCGGGACACTCAGCAAACCCCAGTTAATGGGCAGTACACATACTCAGCCTGGAGCAGCACCTCAGCTTTGTGCATCTGCATCCCTCTCTCCAAGGTTGTACTGTAAACCGTTTCACGGAGCTCTTTACGACACTCCTCCAGTCAGACCTAAAGCACATCTCAATGTCACTGAATTCCAATCCTGTCATCATACTTAAAATAGCTCCTACTGGGCTTGTTTCTACAAGACAGTCAGTTCAAACCCAGGGACTGTTGGGTGCCACTTGTCCATGTTTCTTTGTAGCTCAGAGGGTCAGGAAAATAATGTAAAGGTCCACAGCATGGCCTTAGTAGTCAGTCTTGCCTATTGAGTGCTTGGAACGTAATTTCTTTTTTTCCTTGCCTTCTATTTATATTTTCTTACCTAATCACTTAGCCCGCATTCTGGAGAGGGGAGAGGTCAAGGAATTGATGTATCGTTGATATAAGAAGGAGAGGGGAGAAACCCGCAGTCGCTCGGGGCACCAGAGCTCAGCTACTTAGTGGAGTTGGGTGACTCTGGCCCCGTGCCATACACTTTGAGCCCCAGCTGCTACACGGGAGCAAGAACACTTCCCCACTGATTCAGACAAAGGAGAGAATAAATGGCAGGGTGTTCTGTTAACCATAAAGCATCACAAAGCTGTTTACTCCCAAGGCATTCTGAGGACATGAAAGCCACACAGCCAGCCTGGGGTAGTATCTAGAAAGAGGGCACCTCATTTCATACTCTCCATGGGTAACTGTCTGCCTGGTTTGCTGGCTCCTATGCAACATGGCAGAGACTGAGGAGATGCTCCCAGGAAGAACCTCGTGTGGTCTCTGCTCTTGAAAGATGGGCTGTAGGGAGGGCAGAATGGTGGAAAGGAAAGGTCTCTGGATGAGGAATTTGGTCACAGGGGTTCTAGGTACAACTCTGCAAATAACCCACCATGTTAACCAGTGACTTGGAAAGTAAAACAGATGATCAGGATGACAGCTGGTGAACTCCCAGGGAGAGCGGTGCCCACATGAAGTCAACGTGGGTTATGAAGTACAAGTCATCAGAACAAGACTTTTTACCCCCATAGGGAATGAGGTTGATACACTCGAAAATGATGGAGACAGGGCAGCCCTGTATTCAGTGAGATATAAATGAGCTTTCACATGCAATTCAAATGCTCAAGA
This sequence comes from Desmodus rotundus, assembly GCF_022682495.2. Classification (NCBI taxonomy): domain Eukaryota; kingdom Metazoa; phylum Chordata; class Mammalia; order Chiroptera; family Phyllostomidae; genus Desmodus; species Desmodus rotundus. The sequence goes on from NC_071387.1 coordinate 115,833,953, forward strand.
CAGAGAAATGTAGTTGGGACAAAAATGCAATTAGGTGAGTTCATGAATGTTTGATGTGCCCAAAGGGAGAAGAAGAGAAGATGAAGGTCTCCAGTGCTAGTTTCATTCACCCTCTCAGGTTCCACATTCGTATTAGCAGCCGATGGGAACCAGGGGCATCATCTGATGACATGTCATTGCAGACACCGTGCTTTTTGTCACCCTTCCCACTTTGTGTGTGCAGTTCCTCCCCCCTGGAACATTAATCCCTAGCTCTCCCCCCAGCCAACTCCAACTCACAAATACTCCATTTCCCAGAAAGCCTGGATTTGTGAGGCACCTTGCCCCTGTATTCCCCATGGGTGTCTTTCCCAATAATCTCTGAGGGTAGTAACTGCCTGTTTTGTCCCCACTGTATCCCAGGACAATGTCTGGCTCCCATTGAACTGAATTTTCACATGACATGAAGCTGAAAATGGTAGTGTACTGGATCATAAAACACAGACTCCAAACATCTTCACACACTGAAGGAATGGGTAATTCCATCTTATCCTGATTAGATGGCTTTTAATTAGAATAAATGTAGTTTGCACATTTACATAAGAAATACGCATGTATAGGTGGAGCACATAGCTGAATAGCTATTTAAGTGAACACTCACATTAAGTCTGGAGTAAACAAGTGCTTTTGGTAAAACCACCAGAAAAGCCAACACCACTAAAAGGTGGCATTGGTCTCTGTCGAAAGCAGAGACAGTCCCTCACCCATTCTGGGTTGCTCAACCTAGGAATTAACAAACCAGAGCGTGTCTAGAAGAGAGTAACTAAATGACAGAGGGTTGGCAAACCAAGAAATTTGAGGAATGTTTGAAAGAATGGAATATAGGTCTAGACAAGAGATACTTAGAAATATGTAACTGCTTTCAAATGTCTGCAGGGATTATAGATAGCAAAGACAGTGGACTTAGTCTTCATGGGACCAGGCGGGGCAGAAGCAATGAAAGGAAGTAACAGACTTCACTTCTTAAAGGAGGAGATTTTATATGAATTAGAGGTATCGTTAGTTTACTTGCTCAAAACTAGGCCAGGTTTTCCAGCACAAGAGGTTCAGAGACAGCCCAGATCACCTCTCCCCGGTAACGCTGAGGACATTTACAGTAGAGGCCTGCATTCAGTAGCTGCGCTTGAGTGTTAAGCAACTCTGATGTTGTATCATGCTAAGAATGTCACCTGCCACCTGCGCACTTCATCTTACCCACATGAGGCCAAAGGGAGTGGCTGGCAGTTGCACCACAGTCGGGGTTTTTCAGGAAGATGTTGCGTGGAGTTTTGATTTGAGACACATCTGCCTCACTAGAACAAGCAGCTGGTGCCTCTCTGCCCGGTACTTGTGGGAGCAAGTGAGCCCCACAGTGACCTGAAGGAGCTACACCCAACTAATACTGAGAATGGATGGAAACCCAAGAGAGGAGCCAGCAAACAGAGCATGTAACCTTTCACCTCCCTAAAGCCAAAACCTCGATTGCTGCTGCACCAAAGATATCCGGGCAGCATACAGGGCTTCCACCAGAACCAAGAAAGCCTTTTGTGCTTGTCCCGTTGGCAGCTGGGAAGGGCTTTTTTCCTTCAGTGGGGCTAGTTAAATTCTTGGCACTGCCGGGTGAGAGCAAAGAGACTGTTCCCACTAAAAGGCATTGCCCAACGAACTCCCCACATACCTGCTAGTGGGGTAGTCAACCTCATCAAGGACAGAAGCTGGAAGCAGGAAGTACTTTTTTTTCCCGAGTTTTCCAGAAGCTTTTGAAAATCCAGAATGATGACCACCACCTCCACCAACAAAACAAAACAACAAATAACCCCACTGCCCAGGAAGAAGGACTGTGAGGTGTTCTATTTTCCATTTTGTTAGGTTGCTGGAGGAAAAGGACCAAGTGGAAGGCGGGGTGCCAAGAGCTCCTTTTCCCCGAGGCTGTGGTCCAAGTAAAACTAAGAAAAATGAGACTAGGGGAAAAAAAAAGAAACCCTCACCACCACAAAAAGCCAATGGCTGGAAAATCGGGGGAGGAGTAGGGCTGGATGGTTGGAAACTGGGCTTCACTGGTGGCTGAGGGCATGCCCTACATAGACTTGCAGAGAGGAGGCCCATTCCTGTGCCAAGCCCCACAAGACAGGCGGACAGTGCTGGTTTTGTTGGCAGATTTTTTCTTTCGGTGGGGGGCTTTCTTCCTGCACAGCAGGCACCAGAGGGAACGCTGACAAGCACTGGCAGAATTTAAAAAATTGCTGCCGCTCTCCCACAGACGTCCATTATGTCTCCGAAGCCTTACGATTCACAGCATAAAAGCATAATCAAGAGAAATCATGGTACAGCTCAGTCAGGATGGGCAGAATAGTCCATTTAACTTTATGTTAAAAAAAGGAAAATAATTGGACCAAAATTTGTTTGAAATGGGAGTAGGAAATAGCTTGTTTTCAATCTATTTCAAATGAAAAACCCCCATTAAATGCTCATTGGAAACTACTTAGTTTGGAAACACGTTTGGTATTCCGTAGGCAGTGCGCGTTAAAAGTTGCAGCACCGCCTCGTCTGTGTAAGAGCCATCGACAACCTGATGACCTAGTTCTTACAGGGCTTTTCAAAGAAGGGCTGGCTGGGCTTGGACTATTCACGGCCTGGCTGTTGGCTCCACAACAGAATCTGCAAGACCAAACTGGCTGGAGAAAAGGAAGTGTTTCAAGTTGACAGAAAGCCCCAAACCAGACTCTATTGGCAAACAGCAACATGGTGGGAAACCAAAGAGAATCTAACGTGGTGGGACCTGAGCCTCCCAGAAGATGGACACGGATTCTTGGTGCCATACCGCATACCAGGTTGCAACTCTGCCTCACAAACAACAGCAGTCAAAGCCCCCATCTCAAGGCCTCAGGAGCCTAGAATCATAGAACCCCAAGGAGTGCTCACCTTTATGTGATGTACCAATTCCTTTGATAACCTTCCCAGAGTCAGTGCACTGGCAATGGAAGCCTCAGAGAGAGGCTGGCCCAGACTGGCCTTTCTCATGCACTGCAGTCTTCTTGCTCTTCAGGCCTCTCTGCCTTTCAGTTTCTCTTCTAGATATGGCTATATTATGAAGTATGCCAATGGAATTCTCTAAGCAGTAATTTCCAAGGGGTCAGGAACTGTTTTTAAAACTCCTCTTGTTCACCCACAATCTAGCAACTGTATGTGGCACACTGTAGGTGCTAAATTCATGTTTGTTGAATGAATGAATGAGTGTATGAATGAACATCCTAAGAAGGGACTAGGGAACCTTGTAAGGGAAAGGTTTGGTGTAAGAGGCTGGGTCTTCCTTTAAGTGTGAGAAGCACAAATTTTAAAAGTTTTATTGCTAATGATGCAAGAACTGGCCACTTTACAGATTGGTAAGAAATTTGTCAACTAATAATCCTTAAGTAAAATATAAAAGATTTCCCCTGATATTAAAGACACGTACCGTTACTACTTTAAGCAGCACAGATTTTATTTATCCCTTTGGAAGAAAGAAAGGCCACATAGTAGGGCCACCCACTTCTCCATGTTCTTGCAGGCACCTGGGTAGCCTTGGTCTTCCCCAGGATGAACATTCTGTTCAGCAGTCTTACATTTCTCAATCAACCGAAATATTTACATTCTTCTCTTACTTTAATTTCTGTTCCTCTTTCTTTCATTCCCCATCTGCCTTCATTTCTTCTTTCATTTAACCTGTAGGTTCTCTGAAAGGGATAAAATGGCTCTCAGCTGAATACCGTTTCTCCTGAGAGAGCTGCATTGCCCTTCCCATACCAGTAAATGGTACTTCTCATTGAAGGGTGCAGTATGGGCTCTCTCAGACCCAAACCCTCCATTCCTCCTACGGCAACACTGGTGTGGTTTGCCTGAGTCACTGGGATCGTTAGGTAAAATGGAGAGAGTTGCTTGCCGGAAAAAAGTCTTAATTTCACTGAAATTTATGGTTTAACTTTAATAGACTTTGCTTATATAACATGAATCAACACAGGAAAGGAAGTCCTCTTCTTCCCGATTGTTCTGCACATTTCAGTAGTGTATACTAATATAGCCTGTCATTACTAATTTTAACAGAGCAGAATTATTTCTGAAAGACTAAAATTTTGATTCAACAATAACAACATAAATATAATGCTATAATACTTGGGAGTGGATGAATGTAGCTACACAGATCTTGGTTATAGATCAAATGCTTTTATTTTTCTTTTCACAAATTTATGGAGGGCCTACTATTTGCAAATTTCATGGTAAGTACTGGTGGGTGTGGTGGGTGGGCATATAATAAAGACTGAGTATTTGTTCTTATTCTCCAGGGTGGCTGGGCATGGGCACCAATCACACAAATGACTAAAAGAGGGGGTAAAATGCTGAGTGTGGGCAGAGCCTAGGTTTCCTTTGCCTTAACGTTTCAGGGTGGAACACTAGAAATGTCGTGTGCAGGAGGCCTGGGGTCCAGGGAGCTAGATGGGTGGACATGCATCGAATGCTCTACACCCTCTTGTTATTGCTTTTGATTTTTCTACTGAAAAAGGCCTTGGCTTCTAGCATAGCAGCAGCAGTGGCATTATCAGATCATGGAGTTTGATTTCTTAAAGGGTTCTCTATAGAGGGGCAAGCCCACTCTGAATATTTGTGGTGAGACTCAAGGAGGAAGCCATGGAATTCTCTCTTTTACCATGGTTGGGCTGCTTGGGCTCCCATGTGTTAAGCAGGAGTAAAATAGACTTCTGGTCAAGATGGCTGGGTAGGCCAGTGCTGTGCTTGCCTCCTCCCATGACGACATCAAAATTATATTATAGATCAATCATGATTGAGAAATAGCTGAAGACTAGCTGAACAAAACTCCTACAACTAAAGATATAAAGAAGAAGCCATGTTGAGAAGACTGGTAGGAAGGAGAGGCAGAGATGCAGAACTGGCAGGTCCCACACCCACCTGTGGCAGCTAAGAAATAAGAGGGATATCTCAGCATGGAGTTCCCCCTGAGGAGCGAGGGGCCCCAGCCCCATGACATCTGGCTATAAAAACCAACAGGGATTGTGACGAAGAAAGAGAGGGGGCCAGTGGAGGCTGAAGCGAACCTACTAAGGGGCCTGCACACAGACTCACATGCTAAAACCTCACTCCCTCTAAGCTCCAGCACAAGAGCAGCCCCTCAAAAAGCACCTGGGCACACGGGGAGGAACTAAATTGACTAACTTCAGGGTGTGGCTAGAGGGGCAGGTGTCTGAGCAACTGTTATCTGGGGACTGAAGCTCAGGCAGGCACCACTGTTCCTTTGTGGAGCTCTCCTCCCATCCAGACAGGCACACAGCGCAGACAGGCACCAAATTATTACTCTCCATTAGCCTGGCTAACACCATTTGCCCCGTCCTGGTGATTCCCTAAGACCCCCACCTCACCTAATTTGCCTACCTGGCCTGAGACAGTGGTCTACCTTGGCTTACCCCCCCAAATCTCTCATAGGTCCACAAACCCCAAACAAAGAGTGATCAGCCTCAGAGTGTCTTATAGCTCCTGCTAAGCAGCCCAAGCCCAGCAAAAGCAGAGACCAGTATCAACTTGCATTACAATTCCTATCAGATGGCCCCAAGCCTGGTATAAGTGTGGTCAATCTGGGCCTGGAATGTAGCTTCAGCTAAGCTGCCACAAGCCTAGCATTAGGCCACATCTTGGTGCCCACCAAAGGGGATCAAACCAGGCACAAGTGGCAGCCATCCTTGGTTCACAGCATACTCACTCTCATGTCCCTCTAAGCCCAGCACAAGCAATGACTCAGATCATGTTCTAGCTTCTACCATGAGGCCCCAAGCCCGACAGAAGTGATGGTTCACCTAGCTTGCACCTCCTGAAGCCCAACAAAAGCTACTCCAACTCTGTGGGGTTAGCCCCTGTACAATAACTCATCTACTCTACTTACAGACAGCCTCACAGTGAGTCAGCATGAAGATTAACCCCACACACTGAGAAAATGATAGGAATCCAGGCTCAGCTACAACAGGAGGACACACACAACCCATCCACACAAGGAACCACCTGTGGAGCACCCAGTTCAGGTGACCACGGAGACTGTGTCACTGGGTCCCACAGGACATTTTCTATATAAAGTCACTCTCTTGAGACCTGGAAACATAGAAGACCCATCTAATAAGTAGAGAGAAACACAGGGAATAAGCCATAATGAGGAGACAAATACACTGGCTCTAAGTGAAAGAACAGAGCAAAACTCTGAAAAAAACTAAATGTAATGGACACAAGCAGTTCTACCAGACACAGAGTCCAAAACAGTGTTTATAAAGATGCTCAATGACTGTAGGAGAATAATTGATGAACTCAGTGAGAACTTCAACAAAGAGACAAAAAACATTTAAAAGGAGACAGAAAACAAAAAGAACAAGTTAGAAACAAAGAATACAGTAACTGCAATAAAGAATACATTAGATGAAAAAGAGGATCAAATCTTGTCTTGATTTAGAAGACAAGGTAGTGGAAAACACCTAATCAGAATGGCAAAAAGAAAAAAAAAATAAAATTAATAGGACCTCTGAGACAACATCAAATGTACCAACATTTGCATCATGGGGTAACAGAAGGAGAAAAGAGAGAGAAAGGGATTAAAAACCTATTTGAAGAATAATGACGGAAAACTTCCTTAACCTGGAGAAGGAAATAAACATATCGGGTTGGCCCAAAAGTTTGTTTAGTTTTTTCCATAAGATGACTCTAGTAGTACTTAGTGGTCTTTAACTTCATTCAAAACAATTTTGTTAGATTATATTGGGACAGCTGTCATATCAGCATGCATTTTTAAAAATCTTATCAAAACAGGTGAATTTTTATGCAGCCATTTTAATACTGAAGATGGAAGAAAATATACATTTTTAGCATTATGCTTTATTGTCTCAAAAAAGGTAAAAATGCAACTGAAATGCAAAAACAAAAGATTTGTGCAGTCTGTGGAGAAGGTGCTGTGACTGATTAAATGTGTCAAAAGTGGTTTACTAAATTTCTTGGTACTACTGACATTTTGGCCAAATAATTCTTTGCTGTGGGGCTGTCTTATGCACTGGAAGATGTTTAGCAGCACCCCTGGCCTCTACCCACTAGAAGCCAATAGTGGGACATGGCTGACATACTGAAAATATCCAAATCAATAAAGTTATTGGTGAAAATGAAAAATGTGTCCTTTATTTTGTGGGAAAAACCCATAGGGTCTTTTCGCCAACCCAATACAAGTCCAGGAAGCAGAGAGAGTCCTCAGCAAAAATAAATCCAATGAGGGTCACACCTCAATTAAAATACCAAAGATTAAAGACAAAGAGAGGATCTTAAAAGAAACAAGAGAAAAGCAGTTAGTTTTGTACAAGGGAGTTCCCATAAGACTGTCAACTGATTTCTCCACAGAAACTTTGCAGGCCGAAAAGGATTGGCATGAAATATTCAAGGTGATGAAAGGCAAGGACCTAAGGCAAGATTACACTACCCAATAAGGCTATCATCGCAAATCAAAGGAGAGATAAAGAGCTTCCCACACAAGAAAAAACTGAAGGGGTTCAGCACCACCAAACCAGTATTACAAGAAATTTTAAAGGAACTTCTTTAAGAAGAAAAGATCGGAAGTGTGAATAAAAAATATATAGGAAAGAAAAAAATTCTCACTGACAAAGGCAGACAGTAAAGCAATGGATCAACCAACTCTAACACTAGTACAAAGGTTAAAAGACAATAATAGGAAAATCATATGTACTACAATAAGGGAAATACACAAACACATAAAAAAGAGGCAAAAATAATTGTGAAAATATAAATGTGGGGGGATGAATAAAAATAATAGTGATTTTAGAATGTCTTCCCACTTAAGTGACCATCTACTTAAAATAGACTGCTGTAAACATAGTTTAGTATATATGAAGCACATAGGAACCACAAACCAAAAAAATCTGTAAAAGATATTTGAGAAATTAAAAGAATCTAAACATAATACTATGGACAGTCATCAACATACAAGAAAAGAGGGACAAAGAAGAACTACAAACTCAATAAGGAAACAATAAAAGGGAAATAACTATACAACTATTAATAATTACTTTCAATGTAAATGAACTAAATGCTCCAATCAAAAGACACAGAATGGTTGAATGGAAAAAAAACAAAAAAAAAACAAACAAAAAACAAGACCTATATATATGCTGCCTACAAGAGACCCACTTCAGACCAAAAGAATAAAAATAAAAGGATGGAAAGGATGCAAGTGGAAATGAAAAAGAAAGCTGGGGTAACAATGCTTATGTCAGATAAAATAGACTTTAAAACAATCCAGCAAGAGAATATAAATCTTTGAACATTTATAAACCCAGTGTAGGAGCACCTAAGTATATTTAAAAAAATATGGACAATTGTGAAGAAAAAGATCTATAGTAAGACAGCAATAGTAGGTGACTTTAACACCCCATTGAGATCAATGGACAGATCATTTGGACAGAAAATAAACAAGGAAACAATGCCCTTAACGACACATTAGACAGATGAATTTACTTGATAATTGTAGTGCATTTCACACCAAAGCAGCAGACTAAATATTTTTTTCAAGTGCACATGGAATATTTTCTAGGATAAACCACATATTGGGACACAAACAATTCTCAATAAATTTTAAAACACTGAAATCATATCAAGCGTCTTCTTTGATCACAGTGGTATAAATTAGAAATCCTATAAGAATAAAACTGAAAAACACACAAACATGTGGAAGATAAATAACACAGCACTAAACAATGAGATTCAGGAAGAAATCTAAAGATACTTTGAAACAAATGAAAATAAAAACACAAGTACCACAAATCTATGGAATGCAGGCAAAGCAGTTCTAAGAGGGAAATTCATAGCAATACGGGTCTACCTCAAGACATAATAAAAAAATCAACAATCTAACCTTATAGAAAAAGAAACTAGAAGAAAAAAAAAATAAGCAAAAGCAAATGTGAGTAGAAGGAAGGTGTTAATAAAGATCAGAAAGAAAATACATGAAATAGAGCCTGAGAAAAAACAATTGAACAGATCAATGAAAGCAAGAGCTGGTTATCTGATAAGATAGATAAAATTGATAAATATTTAGATAGACTCATCGATTAAAACAGAGAGAAGGCCCAAATAAATAAAATCAGAAATGACAGAGAAGTGATGACTGACACTACAGTAATACAAAGGAGTATAAGAAACTACTACAAACAATTATTTATATGCCACCCCAACAAACAAAAGCCCTGGACAAGATGGCTTCATAAGTAACTTTTATCAAACGTTTGAAGAAGAATTAATACCTATCCCTTTCAAACTATTCTAAAATATTAAAGAGAAGGGAAGCCTCCCAAACTTGTTTTATAGAACCTGCATTAACCTGATACCAAAACCAGACAATGACACTATACAAAAAAGAAAATTATAGGTCAATATTTCTGAAGAACATAGAGGCTAAAATTCTCAGCAAAACATTAGCAAACCAAGTGTAACAATACATTCAAAAGATCATACACCATAATGAAGTGGGATTTTTTCCTGGGATGCAAGGTTGATTCCTTATATGCAAATCCAATAATGTGATACATCACATTAAATAAAAGATAAAAATCATATAATAAAGGCCATATGTGACAAACTTGCAGCTAACATCATACTCAATGGTAAGAAGCTGAAACCTTTGTCTTTAAGATCAGAAATGAGATCAGGATGTCCTGTTTCATGACTTTTATTCAACACAATATTGGAAGTGCTAGCCACAGCAATCAGACAAGAAAAAGAACTAAAAGGCATCCACGTTGGAAGGGAAGAAGTAAAACTGTCATCATTTGCAGATGCCATTATACTATATAGAGAGAACCCTAAAGATTCCACCAGAAAACTATTAGAACTAATAAATGAATTCAGTAAAGTAGCATGGTGCAAAATTAACATTCAGCAATAACAAACTACCAGAAAGAGAAATTAAAAAATAATCCCATTTACACTTACATCAAAAAGAATAAAATATCCAGGGATAAATTTAACCAAGAATGTAAAAGAGCTGTACTCAGAAAAGTATAAGACACTGAAGAATGAAATTGAAGAAGATATGAATAAATGTAATGTTATAACATGTTTATGGACTGGAAGAATTAACATCATTAAAATGTCCATACTACCCAAAGCAATCGACAGATTCAATGCAATCCCTGTCAAAATACCAATGGCATTTTTCACAGAACCAGAACAAATAATGTTAAAATTTATCTGAAACCACAAAAGAACCCAAATAGCCAAAGTAATCTTGAGAAAGAAGAACAAAGTTGGAGGCATCATGTTATAATAATCAAAACAACATGCTTTTGGCATAAAAACAGACACATAGATCAATGAAACAGAATAAAGGGCCCAGAAATAAGCCCAGCGTACATGCTTAATTAATCTATGGTTAAGAAAAAAAGAATATACAATGGGTTAAAGACAGTCTCTTCAATAAATGGTATTGGAAAAACTGGACAGATACATGCAAAAAGTGAAACTAGACCACTACAAAACTAAGTTAGAAATGGATTAATGGATTAAAGACTTAAATGAAAGATATGAAACAATACAACTACTAGAAAAAACATAAGCAGTAAATTCTTTGACAATGCTCTTAGCAATATATATATAATATAATATTTATATGTTTATATATAAATATTTATTTTATATTTGTATACCATGTATTAATTGTTTTAATTTTATTTTTATATAGTATACAAATATATATAAATTTTACAATATAAAAATATGTTTATACATATAAATGCATGTACATTTATTTATATTTATTTATACATATATAAACATATATGTATGCATGTGTGTGTGTGTGTGTGTGTGTGTATTTTTTTTGGACATGTCTCCCCAGGCAAGGAAAACAAAAGGAAAAAAACCTTCCACAAAATGAAAAGACAATCTTCTGAATGGGAGAAGATATTTGCCAATGATACATCCAATAAGGGGTTAATATTATAGAAGGAAGTCATACAACTTAGCACCAAAAAGACAAATATGGTTGAAAATGTGCAGAGAATATGGGTAGACATTTATCCAGAGAGGACATACAGATAGTCAATAAACATGAAAAGATGCTCAACATGACTAATAATCAGGGAAATGCAAATTAAAACCACAATGAGATACCATCTCACACCTGTCAGAACGGCTGTCAATAAATCTACAAATGACTGTTGGCAAGGATGTGAAGAAAAGGGAACCCTCACGCACTGTTGGTGGGATTGAAAATTGGTGCAGTCACTATGGAAAACAGAAAGGAAGCTACTCAAAAATTAAAAATAGAACTACCCTATGACCCAGAAATTCCACTTCTGGTTATTTATCCAAAGGAATCCAAAACACTGAAAAGATATATGCACCCCTATGTTCACTGCAGCATTATTTGCAATAGCCAAGATGTGGAAGCAACCAAGTGCCCACCAACAGATAACTGAGTGAAGAAGTGGTGCATCCATCCAATGGAATATTACTGGGCCATAACAAAAAATGGAATCTTACCATTGGTGACAACATGGATGGACTCAGAATGTATTACACTAAGTGAAATAAGTCAGACTGGGAAAGATAAATACCATAGATTTAGCTTATATATGAAATCTAAAAAACAAAATTAATGAACAAACAAAACAGAAACAAACTCATAGATACACAAGAAATTGGTGGTTGCTAGGTAGGAAGAAGCTTAGGAGGGATGGGTGAAAAGGTGAAAGGATTTATGAAGTTCAACTTGCTAGTTACAGAAATAGTCAGGGGAATGTAAAGTACAACATAGAGAATATAGTCAACAATAGTGCAGCAACTACATAGGGTATCTGATGGGTACTGGACTTACTGGAGTGATCACTCCATAAGGCATATACCATATTTTGTCATGTGTAATGGGCACACCCACATATTGTGCCCATTATACACAGGATTATTATACCCATGGTATGTAATCATTATACCCATATATAATGTGCCTCTTCATTTTTCCCTCAAAAATTTGGGCAAAAAGTGTGCATTATACATGGCAAAATATGGTAAATATCTAATCACTATGTTCTACACCTGAAACTAACATAATATTGTATGTTAACCGTAACTGAAAAATAATTTTTTAAGAAAAAAGAAAAAAGGTCTAAAATAGGACAAAGGTTCATCTTACAACACTGAATTTCATTTTATGTCTCTTTTTAGTGGTGCCATTGGGCTGTTACCAACTGTAAAAGGAACTACAGAGTTATGACTTCTTGAATCTAGAGTAGAGGTGGGGCCACTGCCTTGGGAACCTCTCATACTGACACCATTTGCTTTTATACATCCTCCCTTGAAACCAAATTGCTGTGCCTACCATGTCTCTCTTCATTGTCCACCTACCAACCTTCTGACTGGGAGGGAAGGTGCTAAAGCTCATGTTTTGTTGGTAGAGGATGGAAGCAGATTAATTAGGTCAGTAGGACTCAACCAACTGCTTCCAGATGACTGCTTGGTTAAGACCCCATAAGATGAGGAAAATACAACAGTGCAGTGAATTTTCAATTTCAATTTCAGTGGAAAGGATTGCTCCTTAATCTAACATTATGTATCTCTTGCTTTGTTTGGCGTTGACAATAACAATAAAAATATTAAAGGTATCAAGTGCTTCCCTGTGCCAGGCCCTCAGTGCTATGCATCTATTATTTCATGTAATCCTCCCAATGATACTGTTGTAATCATCTCCGTTTTACAATGGGGAAACTGAGGCAGTAAAGTTACTAAATTTCGCAAGGCACATAGCTTATTAGTCAATGGCATCATCAAAATTTGTTAACTCCAGAACTTTAACCACTACACTATGTCTTTTCCTTTATGAAATAATGGTGACAGCTCATGGTATTTCTTTTTATTTTAAAAAGTCTTACTTGGTAATATACAAAGTTAGCAATGTAACTCTATGCAGGTCTTCTTACAATTTATATATTGAGTTGGCCAAAAGTCCATATGGTGTTTTCCATAAAGTAAGACCCATTTTTCATTTTCACCAATGACTTCATTGATTTGGGTATTCTGAGTATGTTGGCTATCTCCCTTGTGGTAGAACGTTGATTATTCTCAGTTAATGTCTTGATTTGATCCCTATCAACTTCAAGTGGTCTACCAGACTGTGGAACATCATCCAGCAAGAAATTTCCAGCATGAAACTTCGCAAACCAGTTTTGACATGTTCAATCAGTCACAGCACCTTCTCCATACACTGCACAAATCTTTTTTTTTTTTTTTTTTTGAGTTTCAGTTGTGTTTTTACTGTTCTGGAAATAATAAAGCACAATATGCTGAAAATGTGTGTGCATTTTCTTTCATCTTCAATATTAAAATGGCCAGAAAAAAAAATCACCAATTTTGGTAAGATTTTTTTAAATGCATGCTGATATGACAGCTGTCATAATACAGTCTAACAAAATTTCAAATGAAGTTAAAGACAACTAAGTGCTAATAGGGCCATCTTACAGAAAAAAAAAATGAACATTTTGGCCAACACAACACACACAAACACACACACAGTCCAGAAAAAGTCCAGCCATTGTTAATATGAGAACGATTTGCACAACATCACTGTAACCTGGCAGCCAAGGAGAGTGAAACGGATGCACATGTGTGAACAACGATGACTTCACTGAACTAGTCAGTGGGGGTGGTAGATGCTGTTGAGTGAGCATGTGTACTGTGTGGCTGTTGCATTAAAAAAGACTGAGTGAGTAGAGCAATGAATCTGCATCAAATTTTGCATTAAGTTTGAACATTCCTCTGTGGAAACTATTTAAATGATTCAGAAGGCACAGCTATGGGCAACTGGTGATTGGCAGTTTCATCACGACAACATGCCTGCTCATGCATCACATCTCATGCAGAGTTTTTGGTGATACATCAAATCACCCAAGTGACTTAGCCCCCCTACAGCCCAGATTTGGTGCCCTGTGACTTCTGGCTTTTCCCAAAACTAAAATCATGTTTAAAAGGGAAGACATTTCAGACTGTCGATGAGATTCAGGAAAATACAATGGGGCAGCTGATGGTGATGGAGAGAACTGTGTGAGGTCCCAAGGTGCCTACTTTGAAGGGAACTGAGGCGTCAATGTCCTATGTACAATGTTTGTTGTATCTTGTATCTTCTTCAATAAATGTCTCTATTTTTCATAGCACATGGCTGGATACTTTCTGAACACATGCACACACACAGAGTTTTGCGAAATCCCAAAGTCGGATAACGTCCTGGTGAATCATGCTAAATCTAAAGCTAAAGTCATCTGATACCAAACCAGTCACCAAGTCCTCACAGCAGGCTACATGAGATTCTTTGCAACAATAGAAGCAGTCCTCTCAACTCTTCCGTTCCACTTAATGAGATTCCACTGACTCTACTCAGGCAGAGTAAACAGCACAGGCTCTGAAGTCAAACCACCTCAAGTCATTGTCCCAACTGAACAGCCTTGTGACGGTGGCTACATCACGTAATATTTGGGCCGCTCAGTTTTCTCATGTGTACAAATGAGAATTACTCCAGTACCCCCCTTATAAAGTTGTCATAAGAATTAAGTGAGTTAATACATGTAAAGTACTTAGAACAGTGCCTGGCACTTAGTAACCTTAATAAATGATGGCACTCATCACCATCACCACTGTCACCGCCTCATCATCATCACCGCCACCTCCACTGTCATTGTTAGTCTCATGCCAGGTGTTCACAGAGAACAAGGAAATGTAGAAATGTTGTTCTTCTAGTTCTTATTTAAACATTGTTTAAAAACTTGTATTCCTGACAACATGCAGCTATTACATCATCCCTATGTTTGACATGCTGAAAATCTCAAATGCACAAATCTCCTCCTTGGTCTTTTGTAGAGGGCCAACTCTTCTAGACATCAGAAATCAACTCCAGAGCATGCAGATTCTTAAGCAACAGCAGACAAAGGGCACCATGAAGCCATCCTATTCAAGCCTCTGTTGAACACTAGTAAATCTGTCCGATACCGATGACCCCAAGTGGCAGGTACTTGTCACCCTGAAGGCAGGGGAACAGGGGACACATGAGCTTTCTCTCCATGGGCCTTCTCTTTGAGTGCTTCAGAATATTTGCCCCGCAAGGCTCCCAGGCCCTGGTATCATGAAAAAAAGTCCCACTTTATTCATTACCAGTCACTATTCTCCAAACTGAAGGGTGTGGGCAGAGTGGAACCTAACAAGGGTTCTAGTGACTGCACCACCCGAGGAAGCCCACTGCTGCACAGTGGCACGCTTGCCCACCACTCCCATGCTCGGCTGTATGAAAGGCTGGCTTTGGTCTGGCAGGATATGACAGCTACTACCACCCAGCTCCCTGCTGGCCTCTGTGTGAGTTGGGCTCCAGTCTAAGAAGTAGAGCAGTGGAAACTTTCTGACTTGAGAGGGATTTGCAGAGGTTCTACATTTGCTCTCTTCTACTGTTCTTTTAGCATCACCACTGAGGCAAGAGGGCCTTACCCATAACAGAGCATTAA
Source organism: Desmodus rotundus (assembly GCF_022682495.2). Classification (NCBI taxonomy): domain Eukaryota; kingdom Metazoa; phylum Chordata; class Mammalia; order Chiroptera; family Phyllostomidae; genus Desmodus; species Desmodus rotundus. Next base: position 115,849,534 of record NC_071387.1, read on the forward strand.
ATCGCAGCTTAGTCCCAGCACAGAGCTTCTCCAGTGAATGAGATAAAAAGAACAGAAGAACTGTTCTACCGGGGGAGAAAACAGTCTAAGGGCAGTCAGGAACACCCCTTTTGTGAGAAAAGCAAAAGAGACAGAAGCATGCAGCCAGGGTTCCATCAGCAGCAGCTACAGCCATGAGGCAGCATTTAGATTGAAGGTGGGTGCCTGTTAGGAAAGTGGGCTGGTTCCCTCTGGCTGCTCCAGCACTCAGGCTGTTCTCTTTCCCCTTCCTTCCCCTTCCCCTATCTCTTCTCCTTCTCTCTTTCTTCCTCCCTCCCACCCTCCTTCCCTCCCTCCCTCCCTTCCTTCCTTCCTTCCTTCCTTCCTTCCTTCCTTCCTTCCTTCCTTCCTCCCTCGCTTCCCTCCTTCCTTCCTACACTGAGACACACCCTGAATTAGAGGACTCTGCTCTCCGTGAAGCCTGATTTATCCTTTGGTGCTCTCATCTGATAACTACCTACAGCTACAAGAATGGGAATTATAACCCATTCAGGACTGGGGCAAGAGGACAAGAAACCAAAAAGGAGGAGTGTATCCATTGTTTTAAGTTTGGATGGAACAAATTACAAAGTTGAACTCTCGATTCCTCATTCAAATGTCAAATAATTTTCTGCCTTTTCCTGTCATTCCCTTTCTACCCTGTTCCGCTCTATAAGCCTTTCTCCACCACCCTTGGTCAAGACTAGGCACAGTATTTGCATGAGGATTGCTGTAAGAATGAGAAAAAACATGCTGGGGGTAGGAAAAAGAGGGGGGAGTTGATGGGATCGGTTTGGGTCATTTGGGATTTGATGCACCCCTGGAACAGCAGAATAGAGAGTTCTAGTAGGTAGCCGGATATGTGAGCATGGGACTTCTTTTCTCTGGTGCCTTCTCACTCTCCTTTTCACATTCTTCCTCTGGCATCTGATACCAAGTATTCGTCCTGTTCTCAACTACCAGCTAAGCTCTGGGCAGGCCTTCGCAGAGGAACTACAGCTCCTTATAACAGGGAGTCTCTGGAGACTGAGGCTTGTCGAGTACTTGCACATTGGGGCTTGCTGTCTTGCTGCTCCTCAGAACTCTGAGGTCACAGGTATTGAAGCCTGGGCTAGGGCACTGAAGGGCGAGAGGTTATGTGGAGCAGAGGTAGGCAGTCCCAGCTGAGACCGGTTATATCTGTCAATCATCAGACATAAGCAAAGTCCTCTGTGGCCAGCCAACCCCAGTGGACCACAGATGATTGAGAGTCCCGCAGAGAGCAGCTGAGTGCCCCAAACAAACACAATCACCCACTTGACCCACAGAATTGTAAGCTATATAAAACAGTTGTTTTAAGTCACTTAGTTTTGGGTTGGTTTGTTATGCAACGGAAGATGTTTGATACTCTCTCCTTTAATCCCCAATCATAGGGACCAGTTGCCTATTTCTTTGGATGTTACCGTTGAACTTCCCTTGCACTTGGTCCCTATAGAGCACCTAACTCTAGCCCTCAAGTGATGTCTCCCCAAAATAAAACTAACAGGAAAAAAGGAAGTCAGTGCCTAATGGGTAAGTGTGTCTTAGGGGAGCGTCAGGGGTATGGGGACGTAGAGGACAGTCAGAGGGGGAAAAGGGAGAGAAAGGAACATCAAACCCAAGGCCTGACCTGCGACAGCATGTCCCTCTGTACACAGAAACAATTGCCCTGTCCCCAAGGTCCCTCCTGCCAGTGGCAAAAAGAAGCAATAAGAACAGTGACCATAAGCAAGTGGTCTGGCTAATTTTCATGGTCGGTCTGGGGACTGGATGAAAGAGAGTGGAGAGACCACAAAATGCATCTTGCAGAAGCACTTCCCAATCCTTGTGTGCTCTGCCATCGTCATAAGTAATTCTACACGGATCAGAAAAATAAAGGCTCGAGCATAAGGTTTCTATCTGTGCTGCACAGAAGCTGATTAAAAATGCTAACTACCATGATTGTCCAACCACCAGACGCTCCCCAGAGACCCATGCTCACAGATGGTGATTAGTTTGGGATGGCCAGAACATTCACCAGTACCATGTTGCCGTAACACCCACAGACTATCTGTCACACTCCCAGGAGGCCGTTAAAGGCTGTTTACTTCATACAGTTAACTTGAACCATAAGCTTCACAAGCCTCTTTGATACAATTTTAATCACTCTCCTCATAAACCCATAACACTCCCCAGCACGGATATGCATTTGCACACAGCACAATGCACAACTCCCCTTGGAATTCTGCAGCTAGCAACGCCCCCTTCTCAACCTGCCCTCCCTCAAATGCATGCTGCCTCGCTACAGATATTGTCTAGGGTCCCCCTTGATTCACGCACTTGCATTAGTGCTTCCCAGCGTGGTAATATATCACGGCTCCCAGTGGAAATTGGGTGATAAAAGATCAATACCAGGACCTTGTAACAAATGTTCCAACAGTGAAACTGCAAGCTACTGTTTATCTTTTCCAGAACATATTTTTTCCCCCAAGCAAACTCTAATTTTCTAGACTGACCTTAGCTATCCTTTCAGATATTTATTTATTTGGAAAGCAAAAATTAGTGAGGTCCCAGACACCTTTCCTGAATAGATACAAAGCCCTGTTTAACCACTGTGACCTGAGGACTCCAGTCACTGACACCTCCCCCCAGAAGGAGAACCCCATTGTCCCTCTCCAAGGCCACCTCTTCACAAGTCGCATCCTCCATTCCGCAGGCTGGCAGCATGTTCTCTCTGGCAAAGCTTTGGGCACTGAAGCTGTGACATTTGGTGGATGTGCCAGCAGTAAGAAGGACAGCCTAGGATGAAAGGCAGGAGCCCTTTCAAGTAATTTTATGTGAATTCTCTGTGATTTGACATTTCTTTTATAGGTAGGATTTATCTGGTTCCTTGAGGCACGCTGCCATAGGAAGCGTAGAGCATCTGAATACAGAGGATTCAGCCTGGGCTTAAGTTCCGGGTGCAGCCCTTGGAATCTCTACAGCTCAGCCACATCTGCTCAGCTCTCCAAGCCTCCTCCCTTTCTACATTTAAATGGGAGTGACTCTCTGCTCTGCCTAGCTCATAGGATTGCCATGCAAGTCAGATGAAAATCTGTTTATGAAAGGGTTTTGTAAACCGTGAATGTTTTTAAGTTTTTTTTTAAATGCATCTATACTGCTATTGCTGATTTCTGTTTTTTATGGACTTTATTCCACTCCCCCCCCCCCCCTCAGCTAAGTAAAGATGACATTTGGAGAGAATTACAAAGTAGTTCAGTTTGAAGTGTTGGTATTTTCTAGGCTTTCCCATTCACTGGTCTGCCCATGGGAAGTAGGTTCCCTGTGTGTTTGTGGCGTTGGGTGGTGAGAGGCTCTGGGCCCTTTTGTGACATTAGTCAGCAAACACCAAACAGGGCAAGGACTTGAAGCAGTCCTGTGTCTCCTCCAGTTACACAGTGGGGTTTACACCTGGCTGTAGAGTATGAATGAAGTTACTTTCAACAAATAAACAATATCTGAGGATAAGTTTCCCTGGTTGCTATTGCCAGCTCCCTTCTTTGCTTTGCCTGCCCTCACTTTTCCATTTTCCCTCTTTGTGCCCTGGGGCTCGAACATTCCCTTTCCTGATAGCATGTTCCAGGAGACCACTTGAACTGTTTACCTCCCAAAACTGAGGCCTTATTGTACACAAGTCTTCAGCTTTAGGAAATAGAAGTGATTTGCATCTCAGGTTCCTTTGATAAAACACATTTCATCATTTATTTACTTCTTACAAATGTAGGCTCATGTTCTCACTTTGCCCACCCCCAAACTTTGAGTCAAAACTTGTCTGTGGCAGTGTCTGCCCAGGACCCTCTGCTCCCCCTTCCTGTCTGCTGAAACCAGGGCTTCCTATTTTGCGGTGATTTTCATTTTCTGCCTCCGTCCAGACATCAGGGTTCCTTCTTCATCAGGAATCCGGACCCACAGCCAATCTCTGCTGTGGGAACTTATCTGGCTGGACAGGTACAGTATCAACTGTGTATTTTCTCTCCTTCCCTACAGAGAAATCTGCTCAATATTCCAGACAAAAAATTCCTTAAGTTTAAGGGAACTGCAGGTTCTCTTTAGGGAATTAATGGTCCATCTGCATTATCCACCCTCTGAGTTTAAAACTGTGCACTCAGAACACGGCTAATTAAAGCAGATGTGTTAGGAGTTGTTCTAACTCCTCTAAACAGAGAAATATAAAACAGCCTGGAAACCCAACTACAGCCCCACTGTCCACACAGTTTGTCTTCCAATTCTAAATCTGATGTCACTAATAAAATAAAGCTCTGCTTCTTGCCTCAGAAGGAAGAAAAATCTTGCAGAATACAGCTACCATTGGAGTCACAAGTTTGATTTTATCTCCATGTGGGCAACCCCCCCCCCCACCCCCAACCAAGACAATTCTCTTTTTTTTTTTTAACAAAGGAGGATTTGGTACAAATTTATACTATGACTATGAGGTGAAGAGGTAGTCTCTTTTCTTAGAGGGAATAGGTAAAGAAAAAATGCAAGGGGGGAAGTTTCTAGAATTTTATGAAAGAAAAATCATGTTGATCTATACCTGAAACTGCTGAGTAAATATGTATAAGCAACTATTACAGCCAAATGACTATGCCCTTGAAATACAGTGGGGTGGTGGGGTGTTCAACAAAGACAGAGAAAGCAGTGAGTAGTCCCGTGCTAGGCGGGGACATCGAACCACATTTTGCTGGAGGGACTGGAATGTTAACTTCTACCATCAAGCAGAAGCCTCAAACGTGAGGCCCTTCCTAACTAGCCCGGAAGGCACTGTAACTGGCTTTGGTGAGCTGTTGTTCTTGGGCCAGGCGCACAGCATTCCAGAGGGTAAAGAAATCTGCAGAGGCCTCTGGAGACGCTGTAATCTTAATGGATTTCTGGAGAAGAGGAGATTAGAAGAACGGATCCGGGCCAATGGGAGTCAAGAGTGACCGCAGGAACAAGAGCTCAGCTTGCTTGGTATCAGTTCCAGGAATGATCTGAAACAGACTCTGAAAATATTTGGAACAGCAGGGTAAGTCATAAAGGTAAGAAGCATTTGGAATCTATGTCTTGGGAAGAAACATCCCACTCAAGTCAATAAACATTTGTGGAGCACTGCTTGTATGTGAAACCCAGTGCTAGGGTGCAAGGCTGACTGGTGAAAACAGTGACTAAGGCCATTTAGTGGCTGGAGATGTGTGGGGAGTGAATGGAGACGGCAGGAACCTGAAATACACAAATCAAGCAGATGAAGGTAGGTGCTATGTGGTACAGAAGGAGGTGGGATTCTAGGCCAGGGAGTGGGAGGAGACGGGTGGGCAGTCACAGAGAGAGGGAAAGCTTTTTAAATGAGATGGGACAGAATCAGGATCTTGAGGTTGTACAGAATTTGACTGGCAAGAAGGGGGTGATGAACTGAAGGGATGTTCCAGGAAGAGGAAATAATGAGGGCAGAGAGCTTGGGGTATGTAGGCAGTAGTGACAAAGGTCTGGTGTGTAACGACAGTCTTCTTGGTGTGAGTTGGCCGTGTGAGGCAAGTGAGGCCATTCACAGGAGAGAATCTGGGGTCTGAGCTACATTAGTGGAAAGGAAGGTATGTCAAGAGACATTCCAGGAGTAGAAGTGACAAAACTGGGTGACTCATTGATGGGGAAAATGGAGAAAGCAAGAATTGTGTGGCTTGTGATTTTCTTCTCTGGGATGGGATTCAGAAGAGCAGCGATGTCAGGACAGGAAGTGAGAGGTGATACATCACAGACTCCCCACTCGTGTTCGGAGACCCTGGGCAGGGCTTAATCCCTGCCCACCAGGGGAAGTGATGTGAGCAGCAACTGGGGCACCTGTCCAGGTGCTCCTGTACCTCACCCTGTGCTCCTTTTGCGGTTAGCTGGAGGCTGAGAGTCCTCACTCCCTCCCTCAGATGCTCTCCTCCTGGCCACGACTGTCTGCACTCGGGAGTTCTACACAAGCGTCAGTCTCCACAAAACAGGCCTCTCGCCTCCACAGGAACGACTTTCAATCTCTTTTCCAACCTATTTCAGTCTCACCGAACCGCAATACTTGGGAGGTCATATTTATCACGTTTAAAAAAATATAGCAAGAGCAACTAGATTTCCCATGTTCTGAATGTTGCTTTGTCCTAAAAATTAAAAAAAAAAAATCTTCGGTATCACTAAGTTTCACCTATACTATGTTTTTTCTTGGTTTCCAACCTATAATCTCTCTGACCCCTCCATCTTAAATAACTTTGCAATGCTTTTCTTTTAAAAACTTTTTCCTGGGTGCTTCTCCCCTACTCCTCCCTCCGTATTCACTTTTAAAGTCTTCTTGAGCAGATGGATCAGCTGGTATGTGGGAGAAAATACTCAATTTCCATTTTCCTGTTATATAATTCCTTAATAGTTCTCTTTCAAAATTTCTGAACTCAAGTACAGTCACTCATTCATTTATTCATTTAATAAATAAACACTGATTACCTTCAGTGAGCCAGGTACTGTGCTAAATGGTGAGCAGTGAAGGGCATGGTTCCTGCTCCCCTGGACCGCCAGTCTGTAGGAGAGGCAACGTAGTAAATGAGAGACTGCGGCTATGGTGAGTGTCCCGCAAAGGAGCAGGAACAGTAAGAACTGATGGGAGAGGAGGAAAGTCTTCCACTCACAGAACTGCAGAAGAGTAGCATGAGGTGCCTCAGCAGGGGGCAGGGACGCCCCTTTCTGGATGAAGGCAGATGCTATGGCATCATACAGATGATACAGAAGGAATTCCTTGAAGAATGGGAAGCTGGAAAAAAAATAACTTCCAGGCCCTTTTCATCTGTACAGTAGTATGATTCTGTTAAGTAGGACCAATCGCGAGGGAAAAGAACAGTGTGATTTATGGACATGCCATCGCCCTCCAGCCAGTGCACTCATTAGATCCTTCCCCCTCCACTTCACTGACCAGCGGATACACACTGTTCACTGCTCTCTCTATTTAAGATGTTACTGAGGCCTCCACATTGGGCCATAAACTACAGGAGAAAGCCTCAAGGAGTGAGGAGTCTTCCAGACACCATATATTGGGCAATCCCTATTGATGTTAATCATTTATTTGAGAAGAATAAAACATATTAAAGGGGCTTCAGGGGACTACCCTTCCTATATTGATAACCCATTAACATTTAATGAACTGGAGTAATGGTCAAGGCAACTTGAAGCTGCCTGGAAAGACAAGACATGGGGTTTGCCTTTCACACAACTAATTCACAGAGTACTTCCCTGATGCTTTTTGCTCTTCTGGGAGTCCTGGTCAGCCTGCTCTTATTTGTGGGGAAGCAGTGGTCTCCGGGTTCTTTTTGCCAGCGAGATGAATGCAGCCCGGAGCTCTCCCAGCAGTTAACATCAGCACACAGGCTCTAATTAGAAGCTGGACATTACTGATGCTGATGAGCCCCTTGGGTGCCCAGGAGTCCAACAGCCACCTTCCCTTTGAGTTCTGATCTCCCTCTCACACAGACACCTGACCTACCACATGGTGCAATCTGTCTTCAGCCAGGGTAGTGGATCCATAAGTGGGAGAGTCATAGCTTCCCCAGGCCTCTGTGTGATGTGAGGACTGCACTGGGTCATCACCACAGTGCCTTTCTGCTCGACGATTCTCTTTCTACCTGCCACAAGTTCTTCTGTACAGACCCTGGCATAACCCAGTGCCAACAGATAAATGGTCTTGGCATCTATAGGCAGAAAGAATGGCTCAGTAGCGACTACAGTTAACTAAGAGTAGATTTGTTTCCAAATGTACCTGACTTGTTCAAATAACTTCACTGAGCAGACTAATCCATTTAATTTTTAAGGGAAAATTATGGAGCAAGCTGATCGGCCAGGTCTACCAAGAAATCATGTTGCTTGGACTCTTGTGAAGGAATTACAGAGTGTCTGCTGCTGGCAGTGCAGAGCACTCGGAACCTAGGCTGGAGACTTCCCAGTCATCGCTCAAGCAATGATTCACCACCTTTTTCCTGGAATCACACAGATAATGTTTCTAGTGTAGACTCCTTCTTGACCTTTACAGATCTCTCAAAGGATGCTAGAGGCAGTGTAGGGAGTACTTGGAGCTATAGGCTGTAACTTGTCCTCCTACCACATTCTCTCTTGGACCCATCCCTAATCAGAGTGGGGCTGCACTGTGGTGTGCACCCTCTGAGCTAAGGTCCGGAACCGCAGGGCCTGTTGGAGAACTTATCTGATTGCCAGAATAAACCTGCACACTGACTCCTGGTGGAGGGGCGTCTGGACTTGCCTGCAAGTGCTCCTTCAGCTTCCCCCAGGGAGAGTTGGAATGGCCTTCTGTTCAGATGGGTGTCCGATTTTCACAAGAATATGTCAACTTTACCTCCTGCACTTCTGATTTCTAAGGCATAAGACTCTGGCCTGGACCGGCAACGGAGAATACAAACACACCAGGCTCTTGTCAGAGAATACAATCTCAAACTGTCTGCTATTCACGTCCTATCAAAAGCCCAGCTGAGAAAAGCAATACTTACAAAAGATTATTTGAAGGACAAGCAGTTCATCCATTCTTCAAAACACTCTAAATTCTATCGATGGATCAAACCCAACCACCTCACAGCTACACACTGGGGCCACGGTACTTGAGCTCCACACAGAACTGCCGTCACTAAATTGTATTTTAATGCCGTGCCATTTGCTCTTATCGAGAAAGTTCCTACAAAGAGCAGTCACAAAATCTGTTATTGCATTTGAGAAAAACATGGTTGGAATACTGCTCATTACATAAAGTCCCATATGAGACAGTTATCTTGGAAAGGAGCTTTAGAAGAAGCTTTGGTTCTTGAAGAAATGATGGTCTCCTTTTCTAAGTAATTTTGTGGTGAATTTGACCTCAGCTGCCAGGAATCTCAGTGTCAAATCTGAAGCTCAGCTGGGGCAATTACATTAATACTTAAGCTTTCCCTATGTGTTATTCTCTTATTGGCCTCTATTTTCCTTTCTATGTTCACTGCTACTTATATGATGTATGTATTTAATAAACTGTCACAGAACTTTTATGGAACCAGGTAATGGCTCCGTAAGTAAATAAGCAAAGAATGCGCCGATATCTCTGCTCATTTAAACACCATGCCTATTGAGTTATCCATACTTGAGTGCAAGTTCTCTTCTCAGTAGTGCTGGTTGTGGCCACAGCAGTAATACCGCTAACAAGCACACTCGTACTCGTAACAAAGCTATCGTGTGTTCTGTGTTTTCTATGTATCTAAGCACTGCTGTAAGGACATTCACTATTTTACTTCCCCCTCTCAATAACCCTTCATTAAGCTAGGTGCTACTAGCCTCACTTTACAGACCAGGAGGCTGAGGCTCTGACAGGGCAGGCCATGTGTCTGTCACTCACAGAGGAAACGCAGAATCACACCCAGGCCTATCTGACTCCGAGTTGCAGCCGGATATCCCCACTCTAACTGTGATGGATCACTGCAAGGGAGAATGATAAAAACTACAATAAATGCTATAGATCTAAGGCTGGCACTTTTATATTTCCCCCCTCTTTGCATTATTGTAAAGTTTTGCACCAAATCTAGTTACATGTGCCAACAACTGTCCTTCTGATGCCCTCATCAAAGTCCATTGGGATTGTGATCTAGTGGAAGCTAGAGGTGAAAGTGTATTTTGCAGGTAAGACTAAGTCAAGAGTTTAGATAATAAATTTTCACAAAAACTAAAAATCTGAATAAAGGCCCGTCAGCATTATCAAAACATTGGAGTCTTAGTGTTTTTTGAGAGATTTCCCACAGAGCCCTGTGGGCATCCCAACTGCTGCAGATGGCTTGGCTGCCTTGGGAAACACTGACCTGACCTCCAGAGATGCTTGGTCTCACGTGGCCCCCAGCTGCTCACCATGAGGAGCCTGTCACGGTGATGCGCCTGGTGCTCACATTACATGGCAAGAGGCGACCGCTGCCCAATGCTCCTTCCCCTTAGCACTTCACACATTACAGTCCTTGGCCATCGTGTCTCCTTTGGTCTTCAGAAGAAACGTCTACATAAGCTGATGGTGAAATGTACAAAAACCCTCACTTCAGAACTGGGGAACACATTTCACGTGGGGGCTTGTTCTATCTGTTCATTCATCCATTCACTGACAGCACCTAGCACCCGCTAGGCTTGGAAAGACAGAGGAATACGCAGACCACACACATTCTGTCCTTAAGAGCTTTCCACCAGACTGGGGAGGAAAACGAACCTCCATGGAGCAGAGAAGCCACGCAAAGCCACCTACACAACAAACGAAAGGCTGCGCCACAAGGATGGCCTCTCGAAGTGTAGAGGAAGCACGTGAGTGATGAAAATGAACTGGGTTCAAGAAGGAAGGGTTCGCTGAGAAAGGGGATCGTTAGAGCCCCTGATCTGTTTAAACAGTAAATTTGATCTATGAACTCCTTCTCAGTGTAACATTCATTCAGCATTCCAAAAATCCTTATTGAGCCCCTAACTTGTACCAGATACTGCTCTGGGTGCCAGGAAAAGAGCTGTGGGCAAGCAGACCAGGTCTCTGCCCTCATGTAACTCGTACATACATTTTTAAAGTCAAAATAATCCCAGAAAGTAACAAGTATGGTGAGAGAACTAAGAATGGGAAGGCTTCACTGGCTGGAAGAGGGCTCCTGTAACAGAGTAAAGCCTGCCAGATAAAGTGGGCAGGAAGTGATCGTCATGGGCCTGAGGTCTGGAGACCCGAATGAAAGGCAGGAGGCAGTGCTAGGTAGAAGTGGGGAAGAACATTCCAGGCAGAGAAAACATGAAGGGGAAGGCCAGGAACAGGCCCATACTGAGCGTATTTGAGGAACAAGGTGGAGGCCAGAGAGACTTGGCAATGGTGACCTTGGGAAGACCGGGCAGGGCGCCAGGTCAGGTAAGGCCTTTTGGGCCATAGCACAGGCTTGGATTTTATTACAGATGAAATGAGTAGCCACTGGAGGACTTTCAGTGTGTGTGTACATGTGTGCAAGTGTGTATGGGAGGGAGAGAGGGAAGGATGGATGGGGAGGAGGGGAGAGAGAGAGACACTTGATAATATTTATTTTTGGAACTATTACCTTGGATTAGGCAAAGATTGCTTAGATATGACACCTAAATCACTCACCACAAAAGAAAACATTGATAAATTGGACTTAATCAAAACTGATACCTAAAGGCAAGTCGCTACACTGGGAGAAAATAATTGCAAACCACAACGCTTATAATGGATTTGTATCCATGATATACAAAAAGCTCATCGAACTGCATACTCAAAATGGGTCAACTTTATGATCTGTAAATTGCACCTCAATAAAGTTCTTAAAATAGCGCACACGGCCAACAGTCTCCTCTGGCGATTCAGATTCCCTACCCGCTTCTTTCATTCACCCTCCTCCTGGGCAGCTGGAGAGAACACTCATCAGGATGGAGTTGGTCACAGTCAGTAGAGTAATACAGTAGAGCTTGCCAGTGTCACTGACTTTCTGTGTCCTTATGCAAGATTTGTACGATCTATCTGAATTGAGTTGCTGGGCACAGCAAATGAGATGTGAAGCTATTCACAGAAGGTTTGGTTTTTGTAGAGCTATTACGCCCACTCCTGAGCCCTGGGACTTATCTCAAAGTTAGTTTGCCATGGTTAACACTCTATTTATGTTCTCTGTTAAATTCTAATTGGGCTTCACTGGCATTCAGACATAGATTCTATTCATTTTGGATAGAATGATTGCTTTTAGGTGCCATTGCTGGTGTGGGGAGAAAGGATGTGGCATCCACTCACCATTAATTCCGTCCAAGGCTTTTTAAAGGATGCAGCAGCAGATTCAAATCTCAGAGGGACTCTTTCTTTCAACGATGAGACTTTGGGTTAAAAAAGACATTAGTCCTGTTTTTTCAAAGTTGTTGAGCCCAACAAGCCAGAAACTTTCCTGGAACTAGATAGAGTCTGTCCTTCGTCTTTCCAAGGTCAGGTCCTTTGAGTATCACAGCTTCCAGTGACCTAGTTAGTGCCACCATTTTTAGTTGATACTGAAGGTTCACAACTATTTTCAACTGGGAAAAATGTATGGACTAGTTGTAAAGGAAAAAGCCAACAGGGTCAGTGAGGCTTTAGTGTTTGAGGGTTTTTTCCCCCCTAATGAACAGAGTCCCTAAGCAGCACCTCTGTGTGTGAAAAGGTGTGGATGCCATCCTTTCTGTGGTACCGCTCGTCGTTCACCTCCCTCTGACCACAGAGTTTAGAGAATCATGAAATCAACAATGAAACCCTCTCACCCTTACTTAACTTTCATATAACTTCTCCCCTGTACTCTGATTGTACTTCTCCCCTGTACTCAAAAAGCTGTATTTCAATCCTGCAAATCTTATTAAAATGAACAAGAAAGCAAATGAGGTATTGGTGATTCAAGTATTTTATTAGCATTTCACAAAAAAACAAATAACAAAAAACAAAACCCCCCTGCCCTAATGGGTGTATTTTCATTTACCAAATAAGACATTTAACTTCCTTCTTGCCCTTTCTTCAATTTGTGTGCTTTTCTGAATTGATCTATGACTTTTAGAACTTATTTCTGTCATTGACTTAACTGGACACAGATCACGCGCAGGATGCCAGCAGCACAGCACTCCATGGTTCTCCTGTGAACCTCACCCGAGGTTCTTTCTGAGCGGAGGAGATGCCAAGCATTAACTAATGGCTGGGATTTATGAGCTACATTCAGGCATGAGTCTACCCACCTGATGCCACCGAACCCACTACACCAGTGTCTAAAACTCATTTTAACTCGTCTCTCATTGCCATTCCAGGTCAATCAGTTGCCTAGGGGGCCTTCTTGGAAACTTACCTAGTGGTGGGCGCTTTACAGAGTTCAGCATATACAGAAGGAAGAGTCCTTAGTCAAGGCCTATGACGATCTAGATTCTCTTTCAAGCTGTTACAAACCTGCTGAGTGAACAAATTCCATACTCAGTAAGGCTATGTGATATAGTGCCTAAGTCCAGGGGTCTAGAAACGAGAACTGGGTATGTTTGATTTTCTTTCCACCCCTCACTACCAGTGTGGTCTGGACCTCTGTTTTCTCACCTACAGACAGAACTGCTCTTAATTATCTGTAAGATCTCTCAAAGCTGTATAATTCTCTAGCTCCTCAAACACAAATCATTCGATGTTTTTCATTTTAATCACAAAAGTAATATATTACCAAACAATATAAAAATATTAGGTTGGGCCATAGGAAATTGCTCCTATTTAACCATTTTTGGTCAATAAAATGGCAGTTTTATATGGTTCAAGTTAGCATACACTATTATAAGTGGAAGTCTTCCCTTGTTGCTCAAGCACCACTCTGGCTTATATTAATAACTTATAATTGTACAGTGCTTTAAAAGTTTAAAAGTGCTTTCCAGGTACATTATTCATGGGCAATAAACATTTCCTGAGGGCCTTCCACGTGCCTGGGGCTTTGGAGTACAATTTCTCATTTAATCCTCACAACACCTGGGGAAGGCGAGTTATCCTGGCCCGCGGGAAGAGAAGAAGTTCAGGACATTGGGATGAAGTACCCAAGGTCACACGACAAGTCAGTGGCAGCTGAGATTCACGCGCAGCGCACATCCTAGTGCTCTCCTCATAGCCTCTCCTCTTGCTGGTCTGAGCAAGTCTAATGTCTTCTCTTATCCTAAGAACCCTGAAAATTGTAATCATTTTGTACTTTGGATGGGCAAAAAGAGGATGTTTGCGGCCCACACTCATTTTCCCTTTCTTTGCTTAGGGTGCCATGCCTGAAATTGAAAGTGGCAGATTCCTCCCCATATCCTGCTGGAGGGGCAAGGTGCAGGCATGCAGGAGGAGGAGGGGGCTCCTTCTATCTGCAAAGGCTTTGTACTGAGGGGGGAAAAAAAAGCACATCTTATAGGTAAAAATTCTGTTGCTTGGCTTGAAGCTAACCCCTACGACATACATTACTGTCTTTCTGTTCAATCAGTGTTCTGCTACAAGAATCAGTTACATTCAATCATCTGAAAGAGCTATTAAAATGCTGATAAAAAATTCATAAAGTAACACACAGTAATGAATCAGGAGAATTCAGTAAAGTGAGACCTACCCTTAGAGCAGGGCAAAAATGAAGGTGAACGATCGTTTGGGCCCAGCGGCCATGAAATACCCTTTTGGAAGATGAATAATTCTGTTTAGGGCTGATAAGTTGAACTAATTTATAATGCTGTTTTAGGTCCACTGCTGGAATATTTCAAATCCCTCAACTTTAAAATGCATTGCCTGTCAGAAACTGGTCTCTTAACAGTTTCCTCTTAACATTTTTCAAAATGTAACCTAGACCAATTTGCATGATTTAATGCTTATTGTATTATACTGTGCAAGATTTAAAATGGGAAATAAAATTTTTTAAAAGAGAGAGAGGAGAGGAGGGAGACAGGGAGAAGCAGACAAGGTGTCATGCAGGGAACAAGTGAGGGCCAAAGGGAGAATTAAGACCTGTCAGTGTTGGCAGAATAGCCCACTGGGACGAAGGACATCTAGCTGGACATCAGGCACCTAACCAGTTTCTAACCTGGGGAGTAGACCAGGGTGGCCAAGGGATGGTGGAAACTACCTGCACTCAGGCAAGACACGAAAGCAAATCTGGAATCAATAGGAGACAGCAGACTGAACTGCTCTACTGAATTCTCACCACCACCCTCCATCCCACTCCCAAAAGATCCCCACATTTCTTGGAAATCCTCCTAGGACTTACTGCCATGGTTTGGGTCATGTCTTCATTATTTTTCTCCTGGTTTCTTGCAAAAGCCTCTTAACTGGCATCACTCCCTTCAGTCTCTCCCGCCTCAATCCATCATTCTGCATTTTGCTGCTATGCTTTTCTTTCAAAAGAGTATCTGACCATGTTATTCATTCTAAGAGCCCTCAATGGCTCCCCACTACCTACAGAGGACACTCTGAACTCCTGAGCATCACTAAAGACCCTTTAATTGCTATAGCTTCCAACTTACATACTGCTTACGTAAGGACTAATAGAATGTAGTTTATCCATACAATTACATAATATACAGCAGTGAATATAAACCGGAGCTCTACCTGACATGGATAAACATCCAAAACATAATGTGCAGCTAAAAAAAAAAAAGCAACTTTCCAATGGATATGTATGAAGGACACCATTTATGTCAAGTTTAAAAATTGTGAAAATGATCGATACAGTATTTACTCAAAGGGAAAATTGATGGCCTCTACAGCAGTAGTGCTTCCTTTTAATAAGGGGGTAGGCCAGGACTAAACCACTTCCCTAAGAGCACAAGACGGATTGCAGCAACCATTCCAGAGTGGAGCAAGCTTCATGAGTGTGCTTTGCTTCGGGGCAGGGGGATAAAGACATGCTTCCCAGTCTGGGCAGACTCAAAACTGTGCCCCGAGCACACCCGCGCTCACGTAATGCTCCTTGATTGTGCACAGGCTTTGCTGTCTTCACTTATGGAAACCAATTGCGCTTCTTACGGGGGCTGTGGCGTCTGGGGCTGTGCTCTCCATTTATTCATTTAGGAGACTGTGGGTCTGATCAGAAATAGCCACTTTAGTTGACAGACCACTGCTGCCCAAAGATTTTATACATCTTGATTAATTGTTTCAATGTTTTGTTATGAAGGGTTTCCTCCATGTTGTGTTACTTAAAAATTTTTACACAACCCAAGTTGTCAAATGGAGGCAAGAACTCCACATAACATGTGATAATAAGGCTGTTACTGTGAAGGGCTTGGTAATCCTGTATTTATTCACCTGTTCTCCATTACAGAGATCTGTTAAACGAGCACTTTGTCCATCAACACTTGAGTGCTTAAAGCTGAGTAGGCCTCTTTCGTAATTGCTGGCACCAGCAAAAGCCAAACTGCAAGCTCTGAGAACGTGGCTGGAGCTGCTGGGTCCGCCTGATAGAGCCCTTCCACGCTCGCCTGTCCAAGACCCAGAGGCTCCCTCACGTGCACACATGTCTAAAGTTGCATGTGCTTTTTTTAAAAATGAGTTTTGGAAAGTAAAGAGGAAAGGCCAAAGGAAATTATTTCCTCTGGTGACATTTCTTCTGGGTTACACCTTCACCAGAGATTTATAGCTTCACAAAGCTGCAAAGCTAACCATATGGTCAATTAAAAAGAATTCCAATTTCCGTGCTCCTGTGCCCACAATCCAAGAGAGAGAAGTTTTGTATTTAATAAGGATTTCGGCCTTTTGTAGGGGGCATATGAAGTACATCCCAAATCAGGTAAGCGAGGATCATGGAAAGCAATGGACATTTTCCCCTCTGGGGAGCAGGAGGGGAAGAAGGCCTCCCGCAGCCCCCTGATCTGCCACTTGAAGCATCATCATCACCTGCTTCTTGCTTCTGACCCTGGGATAATTTTTATAGAGTCACAAGTGAGTTGAAGAACTCCAAAGAATTTCACACTTCCCTCCAAGTGGTCTGGCTTCACCTCTGAATCAAGTACCTCAAACAGCATGTGAAATCTTAGATTCAGCAGGCTTAGCAAGGTCCAGAAAAAGCCCTGCGAACGCCTGTGTCGCCGATATCAAATGGATCTGTTCAGGACATCGGAACTGCTCATTGCTGATGAGCTTTTTGAGCATGTGACTCACTCGTGCACCTTGCCCTTGACAGTGAATGCCCGACTGCCCAGATGACATAAACATGGAGACCCACATTCACAGGAGGAGGGGAAGTCTTACAGAAAAGCACATGCTGCCCACTACATCCGTGCCAATCAATCCAAATGGAGAACTTAAACTCTCTGAAACATAAACAGATTGGCATCTTATTTTGCCACTTATGAGCTCACAGAGTTGAAGGGGGTTCAGGTAGTCTAATCCAACTACCCCGTGTCCCGTTGATTTATCAATCCAACGGGGGCACTTTTGAGAGTCAAAGGGGGAGCTCTTAACAGTGAGGCTGGGACAAAAGACTTGCATGATTTGGGACTGTCCCAAAAGGGTGGACAAGGGTGTGTGATTACCTGGGTTTAGAAGGGTATTATTGCTTTGTGGCCTCTCCTAATTTGGAAAAAGAAAAGAAAAAGGGGGCAGGGCTGAATTATCCAAATAACTCTTCCTCCTACCGTGACATAATCCAAACTGGAAAGTGTCAAGGTGGCCAGGAAAATTTCATATGGAAATTTGTTTGGTTTCTCTTTCCTGTCTTTGCTCTACTGTAGAAGTTCTCAAGTGTCCTAGGCTCAGGGCCCCTGTACACTGTTAAAATTTCTGTGGATGTCCCAAAAAGCTATTATTTGTGGTATCATATCTATGATAGTTACCTTATTAAAAATTAAAACTGAGAAAATTATAAAATGTTTATTCATTTAAAACTAACAATAAACCTATTACATATCAACAACATATTTTTATGAAAAATATCTATATTTTCCAAAACAAAACAAAAATAATGAGAAGAGTAGGATTTTTTTTTTTTTTTGTAAATGTCTTTAATGTCTGGTTTAGTAGAAGACAGGTGGAATCTCATACCTGCTTCTGCATTCAGTCTCTTTCAGTCACATCGGGAAGACGCCACTGTACGTTCATGAGAGAATGCGAGTAGGTGAAAAAGGCAAATATCTTATAAGGAAAACAGTTTGGGCTTTGTGGAACTGCTTAAAGGGCCTCAGGGACCCTTCCCCACTGAATACCTGGACCACGCCTGGCCCACACTTTGAGAACCACTGTGTTACTGGACCCAAGGAATGAAAATGTTCCCCACACTTTCTAGGAGTAGTTGTGTACTGAAGCCCTCTCTATCCTAGGGGTAAGGGAAACTTGTTTCTTCTGGTGCCAATGATTCTGGCACTGATTTGAAGGCCATCAAGATCTATCTGAATGAGGAAGACCACGTTTCAGAGGAGAACCTGGGATGTAGAAAAGGATTCACCCAAGGTGCAGAGGTGGAGAGAGGGCTGTTTTCAGACTGTCTGGGGCCCAGGCCCAGTGTGGGGGGTGTCCACAGGACAAAGCAAGACCCCTAGGAAAAATGACCATTCCAAGCTCCTGATGTGTCCATGGCAATGGAAATGAGGGGTGTCCCTCCCCAAGAGTGAGCTGGGAGACATAAAGCCTAGAGGACTTCATATTTCAAGATCCCTTGGCAACAGGTACGACACAGAACCAGGACACAACTCTGAAAATAAACGAAGCACCAGGAATGATGTAGTTCAGTTCCCTGTAGGGATGCTGTTCCAAGAAGAAAATGAGATTGATTTAAGAAAGCAAAGAAATGTGGTATTTCTTCCATACCAGAGATCGTGGACTGAGGCTCCTACTCACTGCCTCTGTATCTGTCTTGCCTAATCGGGAAACATCAGCAAGCCAGGCCTTGGTCTGCGCCGTACGCACAGCACACACACCATTCTGAGGCTTTGGTAAGCGCTAAATGGCCCGCCCAGTCAGCCCGGTTGATCTTGGCTGAAAATGCCAACAGAGGTGGAAGAGAGAAGAGGAGTAGTTACCTTCCAAGGGTCAAGCTCTCAGCTGTACTGTGGGCTTACACTGTGGACCCAGCAGGCGGCTCATTTTCTTCTAAACCTTTGTTTCCTCATCTGCAAACTGAAGGCTCCTCCCCGTGCTCTCGAGTTCTAACGATAAACTGATTTAAGTCTCGGAAAAACACTTAACACAGTCTTTGCAATGAAGTAATCCCTACTGTTTTACCTTTATACCCCTCAACCGTCCCTTCCCCGACCATCCTCCCCTGTGGGGTCAGAATGCCTTGTTATGATTTCTCACGGCCCCTGTGCCTCACCTGTGTACCACGGTTGGGATTCTCCATGACTTTGTGGGATTCTCCCGCCACAGCAGAAGCTACACAAGGGCAGGGATGATGCTGTGGGGTTTTGTTCTTCCCACTGTATCCCCTGGGTTTGTAATTCCCAGGCATGCAGTGCTGGGATGGCTGAACAGACGAATGCATACGCAGCCATTAATTATTACTGTGGAAAAATTCCTTTCTGTGGCTTAGACATAGAAGATTAGATTTCAAGAATCTGAGACTCAAAAGAAAAATGAAATGATGGGAGAAAAATATGCAATGAAAAGGAGGCAAAGGCACATCAGCTTACCACAGACATGGGGTTCCAAAGGAAGGGAGATTCTTGAAGTCAAGGCTCCAGTTTGAACAAGACCCTAAATCAGGGTTCCTTGCTTAAAATAGTGGTAGTCTTAACATGCAAACATTAGTACATTACCCTAATTAATAACTTGCTAGCCCTTTCTCCACAGAATTGGTAAGTAAGCTAGTCAGTAAGTGATTAAAATATTTATACCTGATTACTATATAGTTTACTGCTTAAAAGGGAATCACAGTTAATGGGCTATGATTTGGGACCCACTCCCATTTTCGCAGTCCCCTTCTGTTGCCTGTTTGGAGTTGGAGGTTTAACGCTGACTTTTGGGGTATGGCAGATGTTAGGGGATGTAGGGAAAAGGATGTGGAAGGGGAAGAAGGAATGGAAGCAACTGAAGGATTTCAATACATGGCAGTAAATACATGGCTGGTACTCACCTACCCAATTAAAAGTGCCTGCTAACAATCATCAAAAACTGGGCACAATGAACAAGCAGATGTATCAATTTTCCATTCCTGAAGAAGCTACACAACTCCCTGGCTACTCTTCTGCACCCCTTCCCCTCCCTCCTGACGCCCTCCCTTCCTTTCCTTCCCTTCCCAGCTCCCCCCTTCTCTGACAGCACTATTAATGATCGTTAATGCCCCACAGGCTCTAATGGGTCCCGCTGGGAGTCCAGAAATACTGCAATTTGTATTGAGGATTTAGACATAACAAAAAAAGCCCTCTGCTCCTGGGAGCCAGAGCTTGATCAGCTAGCTCCCCCCTGGAACTGCACAACAGAATAATAAATGACAGCTCTTCGATTACATCAAGCCTTCTGCTGCAAGTGCGGGAGAGAGTGTGATTGTCACTAACAACCCACTGCTTGTTAACACCACTGGGGGATGAACAGACAGTCAACGCTTAGAAAGTTAAAAGTCTTTGGAATACCTTTGGAATTTGGGTCTGTACCTGCACACGTGAACACCCATCCCAGCTGTGTGCACGTGCACACACACTCGGTTTTCAGGCCCCTCCCCTTAGAGATTTTTGGTTGGTTTTTATGTTTTAGTTATCTATTTTTTTGAATGTTCAGGAAAGCTCAATTAGAAGATCCAGCTACTGTCATGTTAAAAAAAACAAAAAGGAATCACACACTCATCTGTACCTCAGAGTAGTACTCTTGATGAAACAAACAATTCACAGAGTGATAAAAGCCTTATTCTCTATTTCTCAGGTAAGTCTAGAAAAGGGGACATGTCAGGTAGAGCAGGCTAACACTGAGTTTGTGGGCAATTTGCCATTTAAATTTATTTCCTTATGGTTGTTATGATGCTATTGCCTTAAGAAAAAGAGTTAATTTTTTAAAACTGGGTGATTAAGACAAGGTTGGGTTTGAGTTGGTGCTCACTTGGATGCAGCAGTCCCATCCTGGAGATTCTGCTTCACCAGAGTCTAAGTCCTGGGGCCAGGAGGACACTCTTTCCTGGCCCCTCCCGGCCTTTCATAGCCCACAGCACAGTCTGGGAGCACAGCTGAGCCTCCAAAATACTTGAACAACATAGAGGAGAACTCAGCATGGCTCTGTGAGGGTTGAGATGCATGTACACATAGCTGAGTTGTTCTCTGTATAGAGATTAGACTCTGGACTTGGAACCCCAGCCTGTGAGAAGAAACACAGAACCTGCCTTTAAGGCACTTATACTTGGAATCAGAAGGGCAGCCAGAAGGGGTCCTCCCAAGCCCAGAAAGCAGTGTGGGACTGCTGACTTCAGTCTCTAGAGATGGATGGTGTCCATCTGCACTTGACCTTTCCATAAGGCACGATCACATGTTTGTTTTGACAGGACAGCTGAGAAGAATGACTCTCTCTCCCTCTTCCTCCCCCTCTCCCTCTCTCACACTTGGTGGAGAGTAGGATTCTACAGAGTATCTTTAAGTGAAAGGCAGATGGTTTGAACTCCAGTTAGCCATATTCACTTGCAGATTCAGAATTATTGATGATAAAAGCTAAACGATGAGGCATGTTCCATCTGCTTATTTTCCAATTTTCATTTGTTGTAGCCCTGTTAATATCACTGGGATTTTCCTCTCTCTCCAGAAGACTTGCCATCAGGGCATCTACCTAGAGACATCTGTCGCCTCTCGCTCCAGACTCTGTCGCCCTCTCAACTGCTGCTGAGGCTCTGCTCTCTCCCTCCTCAACACCCCCTATGCCTGCTTTTCTTCTACTCCCCTCTCACTCTTGGAAAGTCGACAGGCTTTTGCAACGGCCTTGACTGGCTCCTGCCCAGGACACTCAAGGGACTACACTGGACTCAAGATGGCACCTGGGGGTGCTGGGGGCTTCCCCTGTCCCCCTGCTCTGGGGCCAAAGTCATCTGCCAGTGCTTTCCAAACTGACTGCAAAGAAAGCAGTGTGCCAGAAGGGGCACCATTTAAGCATAGCACCGGTACTGGTGCATCGTCTAAGACTGGAAAAAAGGGCTGGCAGTTAACCAGATATGTAACTGCGACATTACTGATACCGAGGCAAACACACACATGATGAAATGAAGATGTGCCACTTGAGCCTACCACCCAGTCTGCCAGGGTCCTGGGGGTTCCACCGCAGGGACAGTTCGGCAGGGAAATCTGAGAGGCACGACCTGCCCCAAACCCTACGGTTGGCAGGGCCGGGGAGTGTGTGGCTTCAATTCTCCAGCTAATTTTCAGTCTTGGCTCTCCTGTGCTCTCGTCAGGACAACAGCTGGACTTACCTTGGGCATAACAATGTGTCAGAAGCGCCACGTGCAATTCACGCCAGCAAGAACTTCCTCAGTAACTTATAGGCCTCTTTTAATCAAGAGGCAAAGCTCTCCATCTTGTTGACACTTATGACCCTCGATTTAAAATACTCCAATTGTGTAATTCAGAGGGGACCCAGAGAAAGTGCAGGCCCTTTCCATTAGGACACTTTCTAATGGGAGCAATACATCAAGTCCCTGCCTCTAATCTGAATAACATCTGTTTAGAAACCTGTCCTGAGTCTATCATTTGGAGCTACTTTTAGGAAGATCAACACTTTTCCCATTAATTTCATCTTCATTTCTACTCTGAGTGAAAACCACCCCCACCTGGCTTCATTTTGCTCTGCTTCCCTCCTCCTTCTCCCCTACGCTTCTGCTTCTCATCCAAAAAGTCAACCCTTACAATTCATCTCTTTGGTAATCTTCCCCTGAGGTTAATAAACAAGTAAAAATGTAATGATTGTCCTTTAGTAAGCACTAAGAGAGTGAAGGCCCAGAGCCGGGCACAGTGAGCCCGCCAGGTGAAGCGAGATTCACCGGAGTCGGAGCCTTGGGCTCTGCCAAATCTCTTGAAATCTCCTGATCGCTCTAGTGTGTTGTCTATTCAGGCAGAGCCTTTGACACAATGACAACTAATTGTGCTTTCCTTTGATTGTCTCCTTCTTCTCCCCCATTTAGACTACAGGCTTCGTGAAGGCGCGCTGCACCAATTAGCACCCCGTGGGCCCCAGAGTAGCGGCACACTGCATTTCTTTTCTTTCATACATAAAGCTGCACCTAATTAATGTATACAACTTGATTAGTTTAGAGATTTAAGTATACACCCGTGAACACTGCACTATTACTGTGATGTTCTGATGACAATGAAAGTTAATGAGCAAAATATGCCTCATCCTTTCTGACAGTTTCACAATAATACAAGTCGTGTAAATTTAAAACCAGAAAGAGATGACTCTGGCTTGCCTGTGAAGATTTTTGGAAATTTTGCTTCCAGGCCTGAACAATCGCAGGAAGGAACCTCACAATTTAAAGAGGAAAGCAATTTAGATTTTTTTCTAAGCCACTATATTCTGAGAAGATATCAATCACATAATTGAAATCGCCCATTCTTTGCACAAGTGTGATAGATGTTGCCCCTTCCTGCCTGTCCCCCCTTTTCTGCATCAGTCACACATCTACACCGCTATTCACACTTCAGTCACAAGTCCTCTGTACCTATAATCTCTGTTATTTTGCTGTCGACTCCTCATGCCTCATTAGTCATGTTTGACACCTGCACCTAATACCTTCTCTCTGACAGTGCAGGGCAGCTTCCAGGGAGGAGAGAGATTTTCCAGAATGGCTTCAACAGAGGCCTCTGACTGTGTGGTATGGGGTCAGTGAGGCTCCCCTCACCCCACCCAGTAAACTCTCTTTATGAAACGTCTCTAAACTTGGCTTCCTTTGAAGACTGGGCACGGGGCTATTAAGAGCTGGAAGAGGGAATGCGAGCAGGAGGAAATAAAAATAAGTCTATAAAGCTTCAATATTTAATGTACAACCAAGCTATGCACTCGGGTGTGTGTGCAGCAACCTGCGCAGTGGCAGAAGAGAAATACCTGGATGCAGAGAAAAGCATTACGAAGACTTTTGTAACTGACCTTGAAATTCATGACATTACGAAATTAATGAAAATCTCAGATTTAAAAATTCAAAATCGGTTTTGTTTTAATTATAAGTTCATTGTCAGCTAGTTCAGCTAACAAGCAATCTCAATTCTTTAGCAGAGGAGAGGTGGTTGTTGTAAAATAAAAAGCAAAACAAATGGAAATGTGTTCTTAAAATGTAATTTTTCATTGCTAGTAAAAATTTTCTCTGCATTTGGGCCAATTTTCAAACCTTCTGGCATCCACATATGGATCATCACAAACACACAGATACACATTACGGTTTACCGACTTTGTAAATCTAATTCTAGACCAGCATTTATAAGTCTCACTGCACTGCTCCTATTTGGCCGGCAGAGTTGGGTTAACACGTCCCCATGGTTTGGGCCATAGTCAGGAGCCCCCCTGGGGTCTAACCTCCTCTTCCTGAACACTTGAGTCGGAAAGTGATGACTTTCTCAGTGACTTTACTAAACGAATGACTTCAGTCTGAGTGCGATGACTGAGTGGCTGCCTACAGTCCACAGAACACCCACAGGCACTGCCACCTCCTCCCCTGGGCTCTCCCTTGCCCTGCCCTCTCCTCAGGGAGCATGGGAAGATGTGTGGGGACATGTTTCAGTTGTCAAGGTGATGGCAAGGGCTACTGGCATTTAATGGGCAGTGCAGCATCCCTAAGTGTCTTACAATGTGTGGGAATGGCCCAACCCCGGAGGCCAGGAGCCCCTCCACTGACCAATGTTGGACGGTACGGACTATCTTGAAGAAAGATCACATCTTCCTGGGCTGTCTCCGGAATTCCTCACTCACAAAGCACGGCCACTTCTGAACAAGACCTTGCCATAGCTGAGGTATCTGCTCTCAGTGCTTTGCCTGAACGGTGACCTCCCAACGCTCACAACCGTAAGAAGCTGGTGAGCATGACTGGTGATGGGCACTCCCCACAGCATATCACATGAGCTGGGGGCCCTTATAAACCAGGTTTTTTGGGGAATCATGCCTTCCTTACATGAACAACTTCCATCACAAATTTTCTGCAGGAGACACAAACCATTCTCAAGATCCTGAGTTCTAGAAGCACTGCCAGGAGCTGTGGGCAAACATCATTCCAACAGGAGATCCTCGATTCCACCATGACTCACTTCCTTCGGGAGTCTCCTCCCCAACTGTTAGGTCACACAATTTATTTTGAACAGGTGTGGTCCATCTCCTCTTTTAGTAAATCAAGTACGGGGCAGCTGACACCTTTAACACATAGCAGCTGCCATTTTCTGTTGGTGCTGTGTTCTTACACAAGAGTTACTGTCTTTGTCCCACATCCACAAAGATAACCATTAATTTGGAGCTCTGTGATAAACCTGGCTGGAGAGGAGAGGGGAAGAGGTGAGTCTGAGGCAGTTCATGAGTAGGATGATGAGAAGCCTGGGCAGCTGGAGGTCTTCGAGAACTGGGTTTGTCAGAGCCTGTCATACAGCAGCCCGCATAATGAGGTGAGGAAAGTCCTGGATGCTCTTTCTTATCAGTATACATCTCCAGAAGAGATGCATCATTTAGGAACAGCCTGGCTAATGGGAAGGGCTAGCAGATGAAGAGGGAATGAGAAGAATAACTACCAACAGAGTCGACTGCCTGAGGGTGGTGGGGTGGGAGGGTGAGCTCATGAGCACTAAACACACGGCTGACAACAGAAGGGCAGGGCGCCCCAATGCCACCTGCTTCTCTGACATTGGTGGGATTTCTGAGGTTGAGCGAGGTTGGGGTTTAAGTCTGCGAAAAGAAAGAAGAAAAGCAGGATGGCTGCAAAAAGGTGGAGAGCATCCAAGTGCAGCCCAGTATTCTGGCTGGACAGCGTGACTGGAATGATTCTATCACTTTCTGGCTCTGTGTTCAGAGGGGGTCTCTGTGGAGGGGAGACTCACAACACTGCAGCATTTCTGTCTGTCTCCTGTAGCCTGCCTGGGTGACAGTGCTGGGGGGCAACAACAAGCAGGCTCACAACACCCTCCACCCCAACAACAATACTGGGGAGGAGGAAGGCGGTGAAGGAGCCAGGCCTGGGAGGGTGAGGGTCCCTGAGGGTGACTTCTGTGTTTTGCCACCTGTGGGGAGGCTCTGCGATCCGAGTATAGACAGGAAACACGGCCATCTCTTGTCCAAAGGGATGCTTCATGTGCGGAATTTTATTTTCTCTGGGTTCTGACAATAGATTTGGAGGGGCCCTCTGAGGCTGTGCAGGGAGCTGGCAGGCTATCCCGTAGGCTACAAGGAAACAGCCCATCCAATTAACTTCCCAGTTTCCACAAGGAATCTCGGTGCTTCCTTCCTGCCCCAACCCCAAATAATAACCTTGTTTACTGCCCTGGTGGTCTGTGCATTTTGATCATATGCCCCAAAGTAAAAACAAACAGAAAAACAAATTTCAATCTCCTATGTTTTTATTGATTTATATACTGTACTCACATACCACTGTACTAACGTATTTCTAAAACAACACACATACACACAATAAATAAATCTAAAAGAGTGAGATCAAAATAAGTAGAAAGAGTAGTTCTATATTTTTCTTCTCACATCCTAAATTATTGTTTTTCATGCATACCTGGGAAAGTAACAATTTAGTCTATCTATTGTTTTGTGCCTGGAGAAGATGCACGAGACCAAGCATTTCTCTGAGCAAAGTGGAAGAAATACGTGGCATGGTGAAACGGCGTGAAAAGGGTCCAAGTCTTTCAAAGGAACCCCCTCCACACCCCCACAGAATGGCGAGGACGCATCCCTCTGACTTGAAGAGAGCCACATGTGTTATTTCCTCTGCCTCTCTCCATTTCCAGCGATGTCAGAGGTGGCTGTGATTTCCACGCTCCTCTCTGCCTCCCACATTCCTCATGTGTTGCTCATTTTCACCATTCACTTTGGGTTCCGTGCCATTTGGTCGCATTCCCCCCTTTCCTTTTCCTGGGCTCTTCATCCCACCTGAGGCTGCTGGTTCATTTCAGAGCAGCTTGTTGAATGATCAAGACAGAGTAAGTGGGACACTCTTCAGAGAACAGAATGGAGAGGAGGGACTGGAGAAGGTCATTTCAGGCTGTTCTGTACTTAAAGAGTGAGAGGTGAGTTTGGGGGTGGGGTGGGGAGAAGAGTAGTATAGGAGAGGGAAGAAAACTATGGCTGTGATTAGAAAACTGCCAAGATTCCAGACCTTGGGCAACACTTTAAGACACGTGCACTCCCTGTCTGTGTTTTGTAGGACATGGTGTCTTTGGCTGTGGCACTCCATACTAATCAGGAAAGATTAGTACTATTAGCATCCATGCAGGAGAGTTCACAAAGGGCCTCACTCAGCTCGCCAGGAAGCCAGCATGCTGTCGGAGTCCTCCTCAGCAAGTCCTGTTCGACTCTCCACTTGGAAATCTTTCTTGAAATGGATTCCTCTGCCTTGTCTTTGTTCAGACTGCGACCGTGACTTCCCACCAGCACCCCATGCAGGGGTCTGCACACTCACCCCACTGCAAACTGGCAATTCTGCGCCACAGCCTCTGCCAGGTATCTTCTTAGTTAACCATCTTCTGTTTCATTCTTCACCTTCTTAACCTCCATAGCACCCACCGGTGACAGTGGTGATTCTTAACATTTATTTCAGCACCTGCTTCTCCTGCCCTAGTACCTCTAAAAAAGACCGACATCGACAACTCTGACTAAGATGGGTTCTCTCACTGAGGTGGGAGACTGAAACTTCATCAGGAGTGAATCGGGGTCTCTGCAGTGTATATAATTTGAAAAAGGGCTTCCTACACGAGCATTCCAGAGGGCTGCCTCACCTCTAACCCAAGCTCCTTTGCAAGTCTCATCGCCACCCTCCTCGCCTGCCTTGTTTCCCATCCCCTTGCGGTAATGAGCGCTCCCCCTAAGGCTAAGAGGGCCCCTCCACACCTGCACTTCTGCACATGCTATTCCCTCTGTTGGGGCCCTCTGACCACTCACTCGTCTTGCTGAGATCTCTGCAATATCACCTCTTATCTCTGAAGAAAACAACTGCCTTTTCAACTCTCTCTTCCCCTTTCCTTTCTGCAGAACTGGTTCCTCCTCTGGGGTCTCTTGGTCTGGTGTCTGTCCTACTGACATGCTCATCACCCTGCACAACCCTGTTGGTTCACCTCCCCCAACCCCCCTGAGACTGTAAGTGTCCAGAGAGCAGGGACTCATCTGATTCATATCAGGCAAGATGGCAGCCAGCTCGGTGCCCAGCAAGACTCAACAGGATAGACCTCGACTGAAAGAGAGATGCCCAAATCACTGTCAGTCTGGCTGCTGGAAACTGGAGTCACCCTTCCCGCCCATCTCTTCCACACCCCAAGCCCTGGGGCAGCCCTTCGGCCCTTCACAGTCCCGGGCCTCCTCCCCCACTAGCTCCAGACAGGCTCTGTTACTGCGGCAGCAGTGATTTACAACTGCATTTAGCTGAATCCAATCAGAAGTGTGAATACTCCCCTTCTATCTGGCACACATCATCGGAGCTCTAATTATTCACACATTTTGGCAAGCGTTCTGGTGTTCCCCTACCAAGCTCCTAATCCCAGCAGATCAGTTAAAATAAATGAAAGAGAGAATCAAAAGGCACTTTAAAAATTCACTGTTCTCCAAATGAGTTTGAACAGGCTCCAGATAACTAGTGGTTGCAGCTGACTGGCATTTAAAACATAAGAACCCTTCTGCCCACCCCCATCCCAAGTCCCTTCCTGTACCCCCTGAACATAAGAACATGATTCTCCCCTATTTAAGAGAAACACTTGAGACCAGGGCCCTGACATGTTTTCAATGATCTGCATTCAAAACCAGGAAAACAGAGTCGCCACTCCAAGATCCAATCAGTGCCAAAGCAATTCTGCTTCTCCACATAGGTAATGCGATACCAACCCAGGACCGATGATTACAACTTTCAGAATGCATCTATTACAGAGCTCCCAAAGTGCAGGAAGTCATTAAGGCAAAAATTAAAGCCATGTACCAAGCTCGGAATTGGAGAAAAGTTTTCAAACACACACACACTCGTGAACACACACATTCAGCAAGCACATGGTACTTGCAGATTTAAGGAAAGCACTACACAGCAGCTTCCCACCCTCTTTGCTCTTTCTCTTTGCCTGGGCTCCTCCTCGCCCAGGGACCCTCAGAGCTTCCTCCTTCAGCACCTTCAACTCTTTGTCTCCCCTCAATGAGACCTTCTCTGTTGGTCCTACTTAGGACTACAAGACTCTTTTCCTCACCACCTGCATGCCCCACCTGCTTTATTTTTCTCCTTAGCACTTATCACCATCTGACACATTGGGCATTTTACTCATTTATCAATTATCTGCCAATCTCCACACTGGAATTAACTTTTAGCTCCGGCTGCCTAGAGTAGCATCCGGCATGGAGCAGGTGCTCAGTAAAGATCTGTAATCACGGAGTGAGCTGCTCCTGACGGTCTACGTGGGTCTGCGTCCCAGAAAGCTGCTGCCCTTGTACTTGCTCACCTCGTGACCAAGCTGTTGTGGGAGATGCTAAGCAATGTAAGATTCGGGGGAAATCACAGGTCCCGAATTCTTGACTCTGGCTCTGTCCCTAATGGGCTGAGCCACCCAAAGTTCTGTCCCCGCAGCTCTGAAACAAGGAGAGAACCAAGAAATACGACCTTGCAGGATTATTAGAAAGTTCAAACAAACTAACATGCAGGAAAGAACTTGGAAAAGTTACAGGCGCTCTCCACATGCAAGATGATACTATTCTCCAAAGATAAGGCAGTGCTTTCCATTTCACTTTTCCAAAAAGCAAGTATGCTCCATTATGTAACCTAACCACGTTTACACGCAAGGGAAACCGTGCAACAATTCATCCAGTTCATCCACTCTCCTCCACTCAAAACTCTGACTTGCTATAGATAAGAGCTCCCCGTGCAAAAGCTTCAAGAAAGTACGTGATTGAGTGTGTGTGTGTGCTGGGCTGGCAGGCCATAGAGAGCTTTACCAAACTGTGGTAAAGCTGTGAACGGTGAAGGCTTCTCCCTAATCTCACCTCTCTGGGAGGCTGGAGGCGATTGAATGTTTCCTGGGCAGGAAGGTTCTAGATGACTCTTCAGACAGACAGGGGGGTACTTGCAGTAGTCGATCAAATAAGCGAGACTGGAAACACAGATTAAGATCTTAAAATTCTGGTTATTTGAACACCAACCCCCAAAGGGAACTTCATCTGGTTATTGGAACAGTGAGGCCCCAAAGGTCCCTAGCTTAAGTTGGAGGGGGTGGACTTTAAATTCGAGCTCTGTGTTGTTGTTTTTTTAAATAGGAGAGAGGGTTGCTTAACACTGAGCAGAACTGTTCCCTTGCTGCCTTCCAGGTGCCCTAGGTAACTGAGAGACTTTTGTTACTAGGGTCGGCACGAGACCAAGGAAAATATCACCCACACTTGTCTATTTACATAAAGTACTCCAACCATTTATACATCTTTACGTTCAGGGGTAACAGCCACACAGAATAGATGTTGATGTTTCATGCATGTGAAATAACACAGTAGAAAGCTACTTTAAAAAATTACTTTTCTTCAGTGTCACCATGGAAACCAGCCAACATAATCTCTCCACACCTAACTCTGGGGGGTAAGGAATAACAGTGACGGGGAGAGAAAATCAAAACATTGAAAATGCTCATAAATTCTGTTGTGTGCCAAAAACTTTAACATGAGACGTTTTTCCTCTGCTTTGGGCTGGGATGTCAACCTGTGATGTTTACTTTGTGAATTTTGTTTGGTTTTCAAAACTAAAAAAAAAGTCATATTGGGGAGTTTAGTGAAGCTCCTGCTAAGCAATAAATCACCTCAGAGCCTACAACAGCCTCCAGCCTGTTCTCCTAAGTGGACTCAAGTTGGAGGCTACAGAGAAAGAAAAGATGGCAGCTGGTAGGGACGGAGGGTGCCAAGAGTGGGAGCGGGGCAGCGGGATGTGGGAACTCTCTAGGAGAAAGAGGAAATGAGGGGAGGGGGCAGGCAAGGCCGGGCTTACCGCCCCTTCCTCCTGAGCATGGCCCCTGTCTCCAAGGCCATTTAGGGGACTGGCTGTTGGACTGAGTTAGCCTGAGGCCCACTTGGCTCCTCAAGCATGATAAAAGACAACACTCTGTCAGAGTCAGGTTAGTTGTAAAATAAATGTAGCTTTACACACACACACCCCCCTAGACATTGAAGAGAAAAATTAGCAGGGATTTCCCAATTTGATATTTGTTTTCTTGAAAATCACTCAGAAGAAGACAAGCCTCTTAGCAATGACTTCTTTTGGTTCTCAAAGGGCTCTGGGTGGAAATAAGATGTTGGCTACAAAGTCAGTTCTGTGATGAAGAGGCCCATTGTATTCCGAGTCTGGAAGGCCTCGTTCAAAGAGGAAGCCGATTTCAAATCCTATCATCCTTTCCATTTATTTATTAAAATTTTTAACCTCAGGATTTGTTGCGCATAAACCCTTACTACTACTATTTCTTTTCCTGTCCCATCATGTTACTTTTATTTTTCTGGTCAGTGGATTTTATTTAATTGCCTAAACCTCAGTTCCAAATACTGTTCCCCACCCCTCAAAACATCCCAGTAATAATAGTGCTTTGTACACTGTAATACAATGTAAAATGAGTATCTTTTTTCAAAGGAATTAGTAGGCCTTCCAAGAAAGGTTATTTAATAAACTGGTAGAAATAGCAGACAACTGAAGATTGTATATCAGAAGTCACATTCAGGCTAATTCTTATGCTTTGTTAACTTTCCTTCTACTAAAGTTTGAGCTGGTCTCTCAATCACATTTACACTGAGTGAGCACTTGGGGGAAGAGGTTAATATGTTCTTTAACAAACTGCAGAAGTCACCTTATCCCACTAGGAACACAAAGAAATCCTGAGAGTGGAACAGAATGAATCTGAGACAAATTACTGTGATGGAATCTAGAAGAGGAGTTAACTGAGAAGGCTCCTCACACAACAACATGAGATACGACTTTGATGCATTATCATCTATTTTTGCATCCATTCATGTAGCCAGCCAGCCCACTGGATGCCCAGCTACTCAACGATACAGGTATTCCATAAATGCACCGAAGTGCTAATGCATACAAGGCTCTGGTCCAGCACTGGAGACAGACGGGTAAGATACCATCTATTCTTTAAGGAGGTCACATATCACCAGGGGTCATATCCCATTTCCCTCTTTCTATTTCTCAGCTTCTATAAGAGTAACCTCCCCTTGGAAGTATAATGTAACTTCTTCCACATGCTGCTCCCGAGTTCTTGGCTCTGAGCACATATACTTACAAACAGAGAACAAGGGGGTGTGCATCTTTATCAGCAATCACTGGGAAGGAGCTTTTTAAAAAAATAATATTCAGTGTCATGAAAAGAAATATGGTATGTAGAAGTGGGAGAGGGAAATTATGTGCGGAGGGTAGAAAAGCATGCACAGCATGGATAAAAATGCAAAAGTTATTATAATTTATTCATTAAATCTACAGGAGAGAACACTCTCTTAGAAACACCCAACAGAGGCTAAACTTCCAGGACATTCCTCTTCCCTGGCTGAGTTTCAAATGCAATGTAAGTGAGGTCCCAGAATGCTCTGCATTGGTATTCAAGGCCTGTCCGCCTGCCAAAAGGAGGCTGTGCAGGATGCTCAGACAGTAGTTCACAGTGACTTTCCTCACCCAGCCCCCTGTGGGGAGCCCCAGAAGTCAGCACCTCTGGGCTCTGGTCCCCACTATGTCTTGAAGAGGTTGTGTGAACTTGAGCAGGTTATTTAGCCTTCCTGGACTTCAGCTTTTTCATTTCTAAGGAAAATATCTACTCAGGCCATACCCAAGTCCCAAACTTGTGGTAGAGATACAGTGAGATAACGCCCACAAGCAGGTTCTGAAAGAGTGAGGTATATCACCATGGCCGATGTGACTCATCTCCATCAAATTCCCCACACAAAGGCTTCTGCTCCTCCCTCCTCTCATTGCCTATTTTCCTGCCCTTTCAAGCTATTCCTTCCTTGCCTGCAGCGATGCCACAGCACAAGCAACCAGCACCTGGTGGGCATGGTGGCCAGATGAGCACAAAGACTGTTTTGAGGAAGGGGTGACTTCTAATTCATTAAGAAAACTTTCTCAGAAGCATGGAAGACCCCATGAGAGCCCCAGATCTCAACTGAAGGTCAGTGTATGCCAGCCCCAGCCAGGCAGTGACTCCTGAGCGTGACTGCCGCTGTCTGGCCCAGGGTGCCTGCAGACAGTGAGGTGCTTGGGTCTACACTGGGAGAGACAGGCTGGAGAAGCTTCCCACCAAAGGGGGATGCCAGGGCAATTAGTCTGAGGAATGGCAAGGGAAGGCCAAAGAGCCACTCAAGCAAGACTGGGATTGAGTAATACTTTTAGCACTCATCAGATGTACCATTCCAAACACTTTGAACGTATATTCGCTGGCCCTGGCTGGCTATTTCAGTTGGTTAGAGTGTTGACCTGATACACCAAGGTTGTGGGTTTGATCTCCAGTCAGGGCACATACAAGAACCAACCAGTGAATGCGTACGTAAGTAAGTGCAACAACAAATCGGTGTTTCTCTTTCTCTCTCTCTCTCTCTCCCCCTCTCAAATCAATAAATAAAAACTTTAAAAAATATATTAAACCATTTAACTGTCACACCACAACCTTATGAGACAGGTGCTCTCATTTTGCTCATTTTTAATTTATTTTTTAAAAAGATTTATTTATTGCCAGAGAGAGGGGAAGGGAGGGAGAAAGAGAAGGAGAGAAACATCAATGTGTGGTTGCCTCCTGTGTGCTCCCAACTGGGGACCTGGCCCACAACCCAGGCATATGTCCCAGACTGGGAATCGAACCGGTGACCCTTTGGTTTGCAGGCCAGCACTCAATCCACTGAGCCACACCAGCCAGGGCTTAGTATAAAATATTTTCTAATTTCCTGGGGACTTCCTCTTTGACCCATGTTTAGAAATATGTTGCTTAACTTCCAAATTGTTAGGTTTCTCCTGGATATTTCATTGCTACTGATTTCTAACATATGCCTTCTAGCTTCCCAGCCCAGCTCAGATACTCCCTCCCCACCCCCTTGACCTTGACCCCACCTTGGAATCCTCCCTTCCCCTTGGGTCAGAATTAGACCATAAGCTTCAGGAGGACAGAGACCAGGCCCACTGCTTCAATGCTGCGTCTCCAGTGATTGGTTCAGTGCCTGCCCCACATCATGTACTCAGCAAGTATTTGTCAGGTGAGTCCATGCCTTCTTGGTTATTTCCTAAACCCTTTGTTACTATCTATGTAATTGAACTAGTTATCCAAGTATAGGTCAGCCTTGATAGAATGGGAGCGTGAGCACAGCAGGCACCTGAATTTTCTAGACTCTCCAGGGCTTAGTTCAGTGCTGACACAAAGGGAGGGGGTTACTACAGGACATCTAAGCAATAGCTCTATATAAAGTCTCAGTCTTTCTTCTAACATTGATGGGAATGTCTGATGGGACTCTTGGTTTAAGGGACATCGACAGCATAATCAATACTGTACTTAACGGCAGACACTGGATGGGAAACGTCAGTTTCTCCTGATGAAACATAGGCTTCTACTAATAATCAAAGGCATTCGTCCACCTGCCCCTTTTCTGAGACGTCTAGG
The DNA here is from genome assembly GCF_022682495.2 of Desmodus rotundus. Classification (NCBI taxonomy): domain Eukaryota; kingdom Metazoa; phylum Chordata; class Mammalia; order Chiroptera; family Phyllostomidae; genus Desmodus; species Desmodus rotundus. Next base: position 115,883,776 of record NC_071387.1, read on the forward strand.
AAGAACAGAACTACATGTGTTTTTTCAATGACTTTCTTTAACGTCTAATATTTGATAGCATTTCTCAGCCTCTTTTATTGACTGACTTCTTTCTCCCAGATTGAGCTGTTTTGGGTCTCAGTGTATCTGTGTTTTTTGTTGGTTTTCTCAAGTGCATTTTCAAAATAGGAAAGATCAGTCAATCATGTGATCAATCACATAGGTTGCCAATAAAATTGGCAAGTTGAACAAGACTGTCATCATCCCATCAGGGAGTTAATTAGAATTCTTACCTTTTGATAGTTGGTGAAGGAAATGGGAACTTTTCCTATGTACCTGAGGATGTTCTGAAGAGAGGGAGCCACGGGAATGGAGGTGGGATTGAGGGTAGGAGCCGGCCAGTGTGGCCTCTCACCTTGGGTAGGTACTCTGAGACCCCTGGGCTGAGGCCCAGTTAATTGGTTCCAGTGCTTCCTTCTCCCTGAAGGACTCCATGTCTTCCCTCCAGCTGTTTACAAAGGCTAGAATGTCTTCCTAGGCAAGGGGATGAGAATATTTGGGAGCAGGAAGAATCCTGAGAGCTAGGGCTTACATCGAGCTGCCCCAGGGGGACAGGGAGACCCTGCAGAAGAGCTGAAAACAGCAGGTTGCTGGGAGAACAGTACACACTAAGGCCTACGGCTGCAGCTTTAGGGATGTGAAGGTCTGGCCTAGGGAAAGGACACCAGTGGCTGGAGGTTAGGGGAACAGAACTGAGAAGCAATATGACAAAGCAAGCAACAGAAACCAGGACGTTTCCAAGTAGGACATGGTCTCAGACTGACTGTGGGGAGTATCCATCAACAGGCCACATCAGTGTGAGAGAATACAATGGCCCAAGCCTCCCTCAGGAACACCTGGAGCATTCTTGGCTGGGCTGCTGAAATGTTGGAAACCAACTGGCAAACAGAAGGAAATGCCAGTTTTCAGAAATCAGACCCATATGTATCTATGAACTCACTTGTACCCAGCCCTCCTCAGCTTGGAACACCAGGCACGGGCTGTGGAGTGATGCCCTGGCCCTCCAGGATAAGAAACCTGCTGGCCCAGATGCACTGGCGGTCTGGTTCCTGTCGCCGGGGCTCCGCCCTTCACACCACAATGCGCCTGGGCCTGCAGATTCTTCCCCTGGCCTGAGCCCCAGCAGCCCTCAGGAGAGGGCTGTCCTGGTGTTTCAGAATGAGCGGTTGCCAGCAAGCGGAGTTTGTGCGGCCTGTCAGGTCTAAGGAGGCGATCCCTCAGAGCCTTCCACGAGGGGCTTCCCTCTAGGAACATCAGCACCCCAGCCTTCCGTTTCCCACAACGAGCACCCACCAGTGCTCCTCCTGATCCCTATTTTAACGGCTAAAGACATGCACACCAAATGCTTCCTAATTACTACTTTCATGGCAGATGCAGTCATTTCCTTGGATTTTACTGCCATTAGTTTTCCTCACTGATTTATCCTTAGCTACTCTCCTTGAATCTTGCTTGCCTCCCCTGAGCCTTTTCCTCCTCGCTCCTCACGGCTTGTCAGCACGCCTCCAATCCCCGGGAGAGATGGAAAGCCTTGTAGAGCCCACTGCGCAAACACACATTCCTATTCATTTATCACATTTAGCATGCGCACTTCCACTCCCATCAAAACCGGCCCCAGCTCGCTAACTCATTTCCCTCTCCCAATTACAAATTAGTCCATTAGGCTGTCTGCAGTAGGCCCTCTGTTGCATCCTGGTAATGGCTTCTGAGATTTCCATCATAATCGTAATGGCTCCCTATGCAGCCGTGAGGGCAGATGGAGGCCGCTAGTGGGTAATGAGCTATCACGCTACCAAAGGGCACAGCCCTGGGCTCATTATTTAGTCTTGGCTGTTTTGTGAAAACAACAAGAAAGGTAAAATGCTGAAGGGAACACTTTAGCATATTAAATTAACACTTCTTGAAAATTCTCTCTGTAAACATGCCATATTTTCCCTTTATGCAACATCCCCAGTGCTGGAACATACCATGGCGGGCTGGGGGGAGCGTTTGGGAGGGAAGAAGGAGGAGGAGAGGAGGGGGACTGGAGAGAAATGAGTCAGAAAAGGGGGCAAAATATGTCACTGGAGAACATTTCACAGAACACCGGAGGAGACTTTGCTAGGCAGCTATCACCCTCCCCAGGAACATTCGTGCTCCGCCCCCGTCCCTCAAAGAGCGAGGGGCCGTCAGCAGCAGCCAGCCCCGCTTAAAGCTGGCTTGTCGCCATGCCCACAATGAAAGGCCCTGCAGTGCCCAGACCAGGTACTGTCAGCGGCAGATTTTTAAATGATGCCATCCTATAATTTTTAAAGGGAAAATACAAAAAGAAACCCCACTCCAAAACAAATAAACATAAAAGCAAAAACATCCACCACCATCAATCCCTGATTCAGATACAACTATCTAAACAGTTGACAGGAGGTAGCATTTAACTCTGGCCCAGCTCTGCGCTAAGCACGTCACATACGTTGCTATTAGTTCATTCACCCTTCCCTACAGAACAGGGCTCATAGGGACAAGGAAAGCAAAGATCAGTCAAGTCCAGTGACTTCCCTAGGGCACAGGGAAGGCTGGGATGTGAACCCCAGCAGTGTTACTCCTGAGCCCATACTCTTAAACTTTGCTCTCTGGTGCCACGATGGGCCCTCTTGGGTGGACTGGCAGCCCCTGTTCCTTCTACTGCTGACCCCTCTCTAGGCTCCAGGGGCACTAACCTCACTGACCCCCACGTCCCCACCTAGGCCTCTTGGACATCTGTGGTAAGGTTCTCTAGACAGATGCTGGCTTTTGATTTAAGAATTTTTTCCCTGAACTTATCAATTCTTGCAAAATAGTTTTTCCTTAAGCTTCCCCTGCCCAAAGTTCCCACGGTCTCAACAAGTCACTTCTTTAAGATGTGGCAGCTGTTGGGGGCTGGCACGTAATACTTCATGCAGAGTTGGTTCAGATCCCTCAAATACGTCTCTGACATGTACTCTGACATGGAGATCTAGGTGCCAGCTCCCTCTCTGGACAGAAATGACGCAGCTACACACACCACTGTAAGGAAGGCAGTACAGGAACAGACGGGGTTTCTAATTGGAGCCAAGCCAGGCCAAGAATGAGCCCACAGTGGTATGTATTGAGGACACGGATGGGAGTCAGGAGGAGCACGAGATACTTCTATTGTAAAAGTACAATAAATAATAACACGGTGACCTATTTTCAAAAGCCTTTTCTCCCTTCAAAAAAGTCATCCTAAAACTTTCTTAAAATGCCTGAAGATGATCCAAAACCTATCATCCCATTCTGTTCTTTATTGGCTCTTAAATCCACTACCACATGGCTTCCCTCTGAAGGCTTGGAAGGGCTTTCATATCTATTATCTCATTCATCCCCACAACGAGACTGTGAGCCAACTAGGGGAGTCTGTAATTATCCCCAGGACACAGAAGAGGGAGGCAACTGGCTTGTCTAAGAGCAAGAATGAGAGCCGAGTCCCTGATTCCCAGTCAGGGGCTAACCCAGCCACCCCACAGCCCCCTCGGGGCTCTGCAGCTCCAGAAGCCACAGACGCTGTTCCAAGTAAATCCCCAAGTCCTCCTCTGGTAACAGGACACATGGTCGGTTTAGAAAAGCCTGCCTTCTAGGAGTGGAGATGGCCCGAGCCCGGAGTTCAGGATGGGTCTTGGTGGAAGCAGAGTGGAGAACCAGTCAACTTGGCTAAGCTGTAAAATACAAATTTATGAGCTGTTTTCGTTAAATTCCGATATGGATTTTTGAAATGAAAAGGATGGATGGATGGATGGCAGCAAGATGTTTAATCAATGTCATAAAATAGAACATTCATTGGGCTTCCCAAATGAAATTAATAATCTGTGTAGAAGTATCATTAGGAGGTAAGTGACATTTCAGGCTTTGATTTGTAACTTGCAGCAAATCTTACTTCCATATAATTCAAGCATTTTTAGGGATATTCGACTTTATTAAAAAATACCCAAACCTTTGCCCCTGTGCTTCACAATCAAGCCTTTCTTTCCCTCCAGGACAGATCACTAAATAAAAAAGGATACAAAATCATATACATGCTTTAAATTAATGAAGACAGAAATATCATATTTAAATTAAATCAGGGATTTCTCACTTGCTGCTTATCAGGGGAACTTAGCTATCTTTAATAAGTTTTTTTTTTTCTTCTCCTTTTATCTGAGACCTGGGGCTTGAGCCGGCTCTGTCTGAGCTGATGAGACATCTCACTTTCATTCAAAAGGCTAAAGCAAGGGATAGAGTGAAATGCCACTCTCCTACATAAATTCTAGAACCATAAAATAGGGTTTTATAGCTGAAAGGGACCTTAAAACCACCTAGCCTTAGCTCTTCCTTCTACAGATGAGGAACCTGGGATCCAGGGAGAGGGGCCACAGTGACAAACTAGAGAAAACAGGCCAGGCTCAGGTCCGAGGGACTCACCCTCACTCCACTAAGTCATGCACGCCCCCTTGCTCTCAAAATCAACACCAAATGGGGGAAATGGAAGCTGGACTCTAACGCATCTAAGCCGTGTGCATTCAGAGTCCATGCTCTTTACTTTTTGTTTCATTTTGGCTTATTCTGGAAGAGGGAAGTGGAAGAGCATGACTAACTGGCAATAACAAGAGTAATGAAACTTCCCAATTCAGGTACATCACCCTCGCAGGTAAACGTTGTGTAAATTCATCCTAATTAAATAGTCCTTTGCTTTTCCCACGAGGCTAGGCAGGGGGCTCTAAAGGAGGGGTGCTTTGCCTCTTCTGGATAAATTAGAGCACACAGGGAAAAAAAAAAAAAAACAGTCAAAGCTATTCTAGATGGAAGAGCCCACCTGCAAAGACCTCCATGTCAGGGGGCCCAGAGGGATGACGTGCCCTTCTATTCTAAGTCCTTCTAGAGCTCAACACCCAACCCCTCTGTCAATGTCCCCTGACACACACACACCAAGAAGAGGACATGGAGAAGTTCATATTAAAAAGACTCATTAAAACAAAGGCAGAAAAAGAGATCACATACAGCATGCCCCTAACTGTGAGTTCCATATAAACATCATCCCTGAATATATAAGTGTAATTCTACCCTTAAGAATGACAGGCATCCACCTATCTATCTATCTATCTGTCTATCTTACCTACCCACCTGTCCATCTGTCTGTTGTCCTCCTTCCCTCCCTCCCTCCCTCCCTCCTGCCACTTCAGACCTATTGGGGGGAAAATCAGGAATGGGGGCATAAAGAATGCTACTCACTCTTGTTGAAACAACCTATTTTCAGGAATAAAACTTCATCGAGGACCCATGTGGTCTTTGGGGTGATAGCCCCAAACATTACTAGGACAGTGCACCGTGTGCCCCTCCGCACACTCACTACTCAGAGTCAAGAAATTCTCATTGTCACGCCGCCTCCAGGGGCTCCCCTCTCACCCCAGAAATGTCCTTATCCTGTGTCCAGAAGAGCCCATCGCCATCCTTGTGGGATCCAGGCCCAGGCCTTGGCCACCCCTTGACACAAAGAGAAAGTGATCTGGGAAAATGGCAAACGTCCAAAATGTAGAGCTACTCCTCTGGGGCCGTTTGAACAGGGACACTGCTTTTTATGAGCTCAAGTACATCACTATCATTATCATTTTCTATTCTCTCCATTGCTCTCCTTTCCCTGCCTCAAATCCTTTTCCCTTCCTTGACCTCTCAGATAATTGCCCCTCCCTTTCAGGCTGTGGTGGGGGCTAATCATGAGGAAGCCACAGTGAGTTTTGGAGGACAGAATGCCCCAGAGGTGGTGGGTAGGACGACCTGGAGCCTTGTGAGAGATAGATGGTTGCAGTAAGTGCCTGTGTCCTTACAGCTTTGTCCTCCAGAGTTCTTGGGGAGGAACATAGGATGTGTCTCACTGAACATTTCCTCCTAAACCCCTGAAATTTCATTACAATCATTTATCTTCAAAGAAATCAAAATGCACCCCCAACCCCCCTGCCATGAAAAGGTTAGGTCTTTGCTCAAGCCTACGGACTTTAACCTCATAAATATTCCCAGCTATAAGACCTTATTAAGAAGGTATGTCTCCCAGGAGCATAAAACCATCAAGCTGTAAATTTTATTTAATTTCCCATGAGATCTTATGGCCTCATACATATAATTAGAGTGCAGTATAGAGCACTTTTTTTGTGTTTTGTCAATAAATCACCAGGGAACAATCAACGTTTAAGAGGACAAGCTTTAATGATTTTTCAGACCCCTAAGCAATCGTGCCTCCACAATGGCAAGCCAGTCTTTAACCTCGCCTAACTAGGACTGCGGACTGCGGCATCAGGTAGGACCCCAAACACTTAATCCTATTAGATTTTCCAGCCCAGACAATCACAGCAGAACACCCAAGGGACGTATTGATTCTGATGTGACCGACAGAGAAGACAAGCCGACCTACTGACAGTGCTTTATTAAGTGTTTACAAATTAAATATCTGAAGGTCTGCAGTAGGCCCAGCTCAGTTCAATGGACCAGCGTTGAGATGTGTAAACTGCACCCGAAGGAAATGTGTTGGCCCCGAGGAGGCTTGGGGGAGTGACTGGCAAGACCCACTCCCTTGACTTCAGAACCAGCTCTTTCAGAGTCAGGATGCAGCAGGAGACATTCCATCCAGGCCACCTGCTGCTGGTGTTGAGCTGGCTATGTCCACAAACACACAATGTGGCATTTATTCATGTCGAGAAAACACTTGTCAGATGAAAGAACGAACGTCTGCCTTCCGTGGTTAGGGCTCCAGAAGAAGGAATCTTGTTCCTTTGGGTTTCTCCTCACACTGTGCTTTCTAAGCAAGTCAGCATTTCAGTACCTTTGTCATGAGCCCTTAGATTTACATTTGGTTTGTAGGTAAGCCAGATTAACTGCTTTCCCTGCGCTCCTTCCTTGCTCAGAGACATTTGAAAGACTCCACAGTTCACAGCCAGGCATTCAACACTTGCCCTTCATGATGCTCCTCTGCATTACTGCTCTTTTCCCCTAGACACCTTAGCCATCGTACGTGTGTAGTGCCGGCACGCTGACACTTCTCTTCCTATCTTTTTTCACAGTTCCCTTCACCACAAAGATGCTCCCTGCCCCAACAGAGCTACTGAAATCCCACCAACCTTTGAGACTCCTGAAATTTCTTTTCCTTGAAGCCTCTGATCACCCCAGAAATGATGTTCTCTGAGCTCCCAAGCGCCCATCGTTTCCTGCCAGTCCATTATGTTTTCCTATGCCTGTCTGATGTCCCAACTAGAATAAGTTCCTTGAGCTCCCACCTCTCCTTTCTCCTCTCTTCTGCCACTTGGGTACCAAGCTATGGGACCCAGCACAGAATAGGGCTGTGGACGGACTGGCTGACCAGGTGCTCCTGAGGTACAGGAACCATCTTGCTTTGGTGTCCTTATCACCCACATCATCCAAACGTGCTCATGGAATGAAGACGAAAAAATGACTCGAGCGGGTCCCTCTCCAGGTTAGTTCAGCAAGTCATTTGCCCAAAATGAAAAGAGGGGATTGGGACTTGGTGAGCCTTAAAGATTTGCTCTGTTCTGTGACTTTATGATCTGTCAGAATAAGTGTCCACTGATGCAGCTACCCATCTTGGAAAAGGCTCATAAACTTCGCTATTATATCATTTTTTTCTGAGCTATTTCTACCTCAAAGTTTTGAACTAACTTTAAAATGGTGCATGTACCATGGCTTATGTGTTAGTGCATCTGATGACCTGGCTTAGACACCTGGTCAAAGTCCATTATGTGCATGCACACAGGTACACACATGGGTACACTCACGTGTGCACTGGGCGTATCTGTTCTACTCATTCTTTTCCTGACTCACTTGAGAAAGATCCATTCCAACAGAGCAGTGGAGGCTAAAGATCGCTGCAGTGAGAAAGAGATCTTTCAAGAGAGTCTTGCCTGTTGTCTGCCTGTGAATAATGCAGTACCATCTCTTTCAAGTGTTTTTCAGGCAGCCAACACCACACTCTGCCTCAGCCATCACCATTTGCTTTTCTTTCTTTCTTTCTTTCTTTCTTTCTTTCTTTCTTTTTTTTTTGAAAGTCAGTGCTTAGCATGGTACCTGGCACTCAGGAAAACCTCGAAAAAATGTAAGCTATTATTATTTTTATAATCTTCATTGTTTCCTTCTGTCCTGTGCTTACCTTTCATCCTCTGATACCCCAGTTTTCTCTAGACCCAGGTTTTTCAAAGTGAGCTGTGTAAAGCTGATTTAGGGTGAGCAGGGTAGAGAGGGAAGCTCCAGGAACTCAGACCCTCTTTTCTGTTTCCAGATTAGGCTTCCATCCCATGTCTAACATAAATGAAAAAAGAGTTCGGCAAGTAGAAAAAATCTGAAAATCAAAGCCCTGGACCAGGTGTCTAGTCTCTGGCATCATTTTTTCAAGTACTAAATGACCAAAGAGTCATGTGGCAAAAATGATTTATTCTGGTGAACTGGAAATCAATCTACATTACGGGGGAAGAGCTATTCAGTGAATCATTATTAAGGTCGGCTCCCCCTCCCTCAATGTGTCTAGGCTACTCACGGAGGACAGGGCTTGGTGGTTGGAATTGCTGACTTTGGGAAGTGGCATGTGTGGGGCACGCGAGTGCTGCTGCACGGGGGAAGTGCTGGGGTTCACCATCGTCCAGAAAGCTTTTGTCCGGATGTGGCCCTGAAGGGTCAGGGCGGTGCTGGGTTTCAGAATCAACAAAACAAATGGCCGCAGATGGCCTTTTCCCTACCTCACAGTGCAGTAATTCACAAAACCCGCCGAGGGAATTTTTATGGCCTTATATTAGTTTCATTTAGGAAAGAAGTGAAAAGGGCATTGTCAAGATTTTAAAAAATCATTTAAAAAGGTCCTCGCTTCGGTTCATAGTGATGCCTTAGCACAAAAAACGCACTGATATACCATAAAACTGCTCTAAGATACTATTTTATTCATTTTTACATGACCTCCTTTTTGTCTGCACTTAACTACCGAGATACAAAAGTAGACTGGGTAATTAAATTTTCTCTTCATTTTCATTTTCATTTTAGTTCAATAAATATTAATCAAGTATTTATAATATGCCAAGCACTGTGTTAAGGGTCTGGTGACATAATATCTCACCTCACTTTCAAGAAGCTCAAAGTTTGTAAATTCATTTTAAAAATCTAAAATTCATAATCATCTGTGTACATGTGTAATCATTTGTGATGATCTTATCCATACTGACTTTAATTTGATGTTAAGAGTTTTAAAACCAGTTAGACACTGGGAAAAAAAACCCCAAAAACCTAGAGCAAAAGTAAAAACAAGTAAGGACCACCAATAATGGGTGAGGTGCCTTTTTTGTGTGTTGGCGGACCTCCAAGAGCCTTAAAAAGAAGTGAGGGTCTTAAAGGGGGGGAAAGGAGTAGATGGCATGGTGGCGTCATCCTAGTTGCATATATAGGCAGTTGCAGATAAAGGATAAGTAGGGTTGGTTGGGTTGAGTAGATTTAAATCTAAAAGAAAAGTGATAGAGGGGAATCAGCAGTGGGTGGAGATTTTCTGGGAGGGCTCCTTAAAGTGAAGTAGGCAGTCACTAGTCCTTCATTACTGATAGTGGATTCCCATTCTCAGAGCACAAGAAGCTGGCCTCCATCGGAAACACACCTCAAAGGCAGCATCTGCACAGGAGGCCTCTCTGTCCAGGAAGCCATGTGCTAGGGCGGTGTCAGAATGAAGGCTATATTACAAGACACAGAGAATGTAATAGCAGTCATTTTGGGGGTGGTGGAATTATGCATGATCTTTATTTACTTCTCTGTACTTATCTTTATTTTTGATATTGAAAATGTCTTACTTTTATAATAGAAAAGCAACACATGTTATTTTTCAAAAAGGTTAACAACCAGAACAACAGGACATAAAAAGGAAGAAAGAAAATGAGATCGGGCCCACAGAGCAGTCCAAGTCCCTATAACATCCTCTCAGATGGAGGCCGCCCTTCTCACACTCTCACCTCTGTAGCTGGGGGCGGTCACCGCAATTCTCCCTGCTGGGCTGTTGGTGCCACACTTGCTATTTTGTCAAGGGTCATGACCAAGTCTCAGGGATCCTCACTCTGTAGGGCAGCAGCTGCTTGGCACTCGGACCATCACCACTGACTCAGGCAGGTCCAGTTTGGAGGCGGTGGAAAAGCAGGGTGGTGAACCACAAGCTTTTTCCCCATGCTAACCCAACAGCTTTGCTGGTTGAGAGGGGCGTATGCTTATTTTTTTGCCGTTATGTTGTTTCTGATCTTGGAAAGGGAAATACACACCAAGGCTGGAGGCCTTTTAATCATACCGCTTGACAATCACAAAACTCTCCCAAGTACTTTAAGTATGTTAATGATCCCAGATTTAATATTCTTACCCAGCTTGCACAAACCTATAAATAGGCTCATCTCAGGGTTATTGCTGTTATAAATTAATTATGGAAATGTCAACCAAATCAGGCATATGCCAGTGGAGTGATGGGAGGGCAGTGACCCACAGAGCAGAGGGCGACTCTGAGGATGCCCTCTGCGCAGAGTTCACAGCCTCTGGCCATCGGCTTCCAGGGAGCTTAACCTTGAAGAAGACACTCAAAGTTAGTTGCCTCCCTAGTAATTGAGGGAGGCCAGAAAAGTGACTTGGACTACCTTTGTGCCTTTCTCTTTCCATGACCTGCCATTCCCTCACTGGGAATGGGCAGGCAAACTTAGCATGCCCATCTTTCTTTAAATGAGGAAACAGGGATCTTGGAGCTTATCTATATTGGATTAATGTTAGCTATGTCAGCATCCCTCACTGATCCTGCTGTTGATAAATGAGAAAATATGGGTGGGAAAGGGAGTGGTGAGGAACTACTGAATCATTTGAAAGGAATGCTTCCTACCGAGAGGACACCACTGTCCTTAAAAGGGCTAGAGCCAGCCTGGAACGGACCTAGGGTGGTAGGAGGTCAAAATAAACTGTGTATCTAGACAGCACTTTCTTTCCACAAGTCAAACACCTAGATATTTATCTAAATAGCATATTTTGAGGACTTGTAGGAAACCCAGAACAGACCTGGCATCTTCCCTGAAAGAAGGAAGAGGTTGTTTTGACTCATTTAAATTGCTCCCCTTTGGGGAAGATTCTGGGGTCTCCAGCTCTGGATGTAAATTCAAGTAGTATGGCTCATAGAGAGATATAATAAGGCACTCCCAACCACCACAGTTTATTGGACACTATCAGGCACTGTGGTCTACACTCACCATGTTTAATCATTCGGCTTTTTGAGATAGGCATTACCATGCTCCTTTTACCAATGAGGAAAAAGACTCTGAGAAATTAACTAACTTGCTGAAAGCTACAAAGCTTGTGTGGAGTAAGTGGTGGAGTCAGAATCTGAACCCAGGTGTGTGACTCCAGACAGTTAGTGACGACACAAGTGGATATGCTGTGGTCCGAGCACCTTGGGAGGTCATTCGCTCCAGCCTTCTGGCCTCGTGAAGATGAACCTATAAACCAGATGGGAATCTCACCTCCTCTTTAAAACCTCTGAGAGCAGTCCATTCAACACATGCCTTAGAAAAACTTGTATGCACTTTTATGCCATTGTAATAAACTACCGGCATGTGATACTTCTAATTGGCTTATATGTCGGGGGGACTAACTGTCTTCGCAAAGTTCATTTGGGATTCAAACACCAAAGTATCATGTCTGCTCAAGAGACTCTTTGTCTCTTATTTTGTTTAATGGTAATAGCAATACTGTTAACCTCCCTTAACCTATGTATAGGCTTGGCATTAAGCGGCCACAGGAATTATGAGTCAGAGGTGAGAGGAGAGCTCTGAGCCATTCGAACACAGTGGCGCCTCACACTGGGGCCCGCAGAGCTGTCTGAATCCCGGCGCTCCCTTACCCATTGCTTTGGGCAAGTCCCCGAACCTCACTCTTAGTGCCATCTGCCTTACGGAGTCGGTGTGGGGATGGGAGGAAGACATGCAGAGTCTCAGGATGGCTGGCACAGGTCCTGTGTGAGACTGCATCGCTAGTCCACTTCTCCTGCTGTTTTGTCTTGCCCCCTTAGTCCCAATTAGGCGATAGATTCCTTCAGGGTGTGGTGTCTCATTTACACTTTCTGAGCCCCTGGATGCATTCAGCACAGCGATTTACTGACTGATAGCATATTTCTTTTCAAATGAAATTGGTTGAGAAGTTATAATTGAACACCCCTGTATGTGAGGCACTGTGGGGAAAATTTAACAGAGTTTGTAACTGACTGAATGCTGTGGGAGAAATCATCCAGTAGACGATGTAGTCCCAGCCATTTAGGTTCTTAAATGCAGCTCAGAACACTGGGGGGAAAGCACTAATCGGAAATAAAACCAGTCAACATTACGAAGGATAAAAGGAGTGCAGAAAATGCGATGATTTCATGGAGAGAGGAAAGATCACTTCTGGCCAGGGAAGACTTCACTGGAGAGGGAGGACTGAGTGGAGCGTGAAGCATAGCGAGCACTGGCTCCAGTTGTACTCAAAACATTTACTAACCGCTCCTCCCCAACTCCAAAGTTCTGCACATTAGGGACAGGTAAGATTTGTCTGCCTGAAAGAAACACTCTAACAATTTGCTATCTAGCCAGGGGGCAGACAGAGTGTGGGCAGGAGGCCCTTCACACATCAGACGGGCAAATATTCCACATACCAGGCCTCCAGGCAGAGATTCCAGGGGCTTAAGGTCTTCCACTTACATCTTCAAAAAGAGAACAACAAACAAATTAAAAAGCAGATATAAATGTCACTGCCTTCTGGGGTAACCTGATTGGAGGAAGGTTACAGGTTCCATTTCAGTGGAGATGGAGACAGGCCCCAGATCTCCCCCAAGGAGCTGGAGGCAGACCTAGACTGAGGGAAAAGAAAACATCCCGTATCCTGATCAACAGCTTCCACCATAAAGTATTTTAAGATCTATTTCCTGGTTCCCCACAGCGGGTCCTAATTAAATGAGTTTTCCTGCCTGCGTCCTGACATCTCTGGGGACGTCACTGACTGAGTGGGAATGTAACCAAAAGCCATAAAACCGTGATGGTGAACAAGGGCTTAAACTTGACTGCCCACCCTGAACTGGGTCTCCCCTACACAGGATGGATGGATGAGGTACATATGAGGGGGCTTTATGTGCCTCCATGGGGGATTATACGTACATATTCCTTATCTCAAAAGATCAGAAGACCTGTACTATAAACACTTACGAAAGCCTAGCTTTCGATGGATGTGTAAGAAGTTCTCAATGTTAAGTGGTATGTTTTGGGGGACGGTGTTCTGAGACAAAGAGATTGATCTATGACAGCGATATTCAACTGCTGTGCCACAAGCATTTTCGAAACATGCAATACCTGACTATTAGTCAGGGGCACTGACCTCTTTTCCCTTAGACTGTCAAATTAAAAACAAAACAAAACAAATGACAACAGCCAACACAACAATAGCTGCCCAGTGTGAATGAATCAAAATTGTCAGGTTGGCAAAAATTTTTTTTTTGGAGTGCTGCAGAATTTTGGCAATTAGTTTAGGTGTGCCATGAAATGAAAAAGGCTGAAAATTGCTCTATGACAAAGAAAAAGAAAACTTCCGCCATTCACTGGGAGACCCTGGGGTCCGCCTTTGAAAGCAGAATCCGACTGAGGCCTCCCAGGAGGCTGGGCTTACAAGTGATAACTGCTGCAGAGACAGAAGTGGGGGCCCGGGCGGGGGCAGCCACAGTGGAAGTGAGTAAACTTTATGTTGCGAGTCATATTTCCTAATTACATGTTACCCTCTGTGAGAACTCTCTGGCCCACAGCCTTCAGATCAGTCTTATTAAATGCTCCAGCCTGTTCTCTACTGCACCATTTGGAATTAAGGCAGTATTGACACCGGAGTGCAAAGGGGGTTGAAGTGTCCCCTGAAGCCAGTTTGATAAATGGCAGATGGTTTCTGAGGGATTGCTGAGGCCAAGGTGAATCTGCGGGCAAAAGGGTTTGCACTACAGAGTGGAGCACCTTCTAAACACGTGGAATGCCTTCCTCCTCTGCCGTGCCTGGAGAAGCAGGTATGATTTTTGTCAAGGGAGCTACCAGATGTCCTTGAAATGTGGGATCTGATAAGACATGGCCCTCGCCTTCAAGAAACATGACTGTGCCTGATACATTGGACAACTCGTGGGCTAGGAGTGGGTTTGTCCTCCCAGGTTTTATGCTCTGACCTCAATTGAAAGGAGACCCTCGTCGAAAAAGCATCACTTGAGGGGCTTCCGTTCTGAGGAAGGCAAAAATGCATGTTCCAGTCTCTGAGAACTCTGCCTGCTCCAATAGGAAAGGGTGAGCCTGCTAAGTCTGTGTGGCCCTGTGCTTATGGAAGGCATTAAGGGAACCAAGCCTCCCCCACAGGATATGAGAGGCCTGGATATATTCTCAAGCAACTCAGCTTCATGCCATTTTGTTAAAATCAAAACAAAGTCTCACCTCATCACGATGCCCTTGGTTTTGTGCTCTTAAAACCAAAATTGTGCAGAAAGCAGCACGCAGACCAACTTACAGAGTTCACAGAAACTGATAAAACTAGAATTCTGTAGTGACCTGGTGCGGAATGGCTGCTCATAAACGGAGGAGGGATTTGCTAACTATGCAGGTTTGTTGCCAGGCCATTACGGCTTATTTAAAACAGGCTAACGTTGACTCTGGTTACATGCTGAAATTCATAAAACTTTTGAACATGTTATGTTAGTCTTATAAAATTGGAATGCTGTGTACAGTATATTTTAAAGACTTTCAAATATTAAGCATTTCACACAAGCTGTGGAAAATGCTCGGTTCCCCTCCCACTCCTTCCTGTCTTTCCTATTTCAGCATCAAATGTTATTTGGGGATAATGAAAACCAGAGAAGTCTATGCCTGAATAACTAGGTTGTCTAACTGCATTACAGGAAAATGAAAGATCGGACTGCGATAGGAAAGGGCCAACTTAGCTACAGAGCCTCGGGAAGGACATACATCTTGTAACCAATGAAGTTTACTGATGTAGCCCCCTTGATACCTGATTCAGTGCCATAGCTCTGGTGAGAGAAATTCAATTTCTCTCCACTGAGCTCCACAGAAATGCTATTCAACGGGAGGGGTTAAACTTGACATGAAACAAGGATCTGAGGTACTTTCTGTGACGTCTAATCCAATCAGAGATGACAGAGGGGTAAGAACAGGAGCTGGCCAGACCTCAGAAACTAATGTTTTTCTCCAAATATGCCTGTTTCTACTTACAGATATATTGCCCTAAAAATGCAGACTAGTGTGTTGAAATCTTGATTATGGATGGTGCGTTTCCCTAATCCTTTTAAACAAAGCTTTCTGCAATGTCGTGTTAGCATTCGTATCCCCGTTAGCTAGCTGGTGCGTTTTCAGTGGCTGGCAATGACGTTAAACAATGCTTTGCTACACCTGCACAGAGAGGAATGCCTCGCCATCAGCGCCACACAGGCACCCTGCTCTCCAGGTTCACCTGTTTGCAGAGGCTGGGTGAGGCTCAGGGCAGGAAACAGCTCCTCCAAGGTTCCTCTCTGTTTGAGACTGTGTGGTTATTTCCCAAAACACAACCCAAAACAGAAAAACCAAAGCAAAAGAAAAAACCAACCAACTCTCCTACTGATACATACATTAGATATGGATGGGAACTCTGACTTGCGGTTCTGTCGTATACAACACTGCCTCTCGGTCCGCCAGTCTGCTCTGAGGAATGTGACGAGGGGGGAATGTGGCACGTCACCTGAAAGCTACGGCAAAGGGCAAGGAGTAGCATGGTGACAATTTAAGTTTGTTTTCTACAGCTTAAAGTTTAATGGGAGCTATTTTGAATGGCCAACACCCACAGGGTATGGGGGTGAGAGGCTGATATTAAGGTTCATTTTTCTAGAACCAGACCACTGCGTCCTGGCCCAAACGGATGAGTGAATAGCTGGTTTTTTCAGGGCAGTGACCGGCAGCCTTCACTGGGATGGGAGCCCCCACCCTCACCCCCCACCGCTCTCGCCCTCCCTCGCTCCACTATAACCCCACTGGCCGGCTTGCTGTTCCTCAAACACACCCCGGGCGCTCCTACCTCAGGGCCTTGAATTTCCTGTGCAATTGGTCTGGCATATTGCCCCCTCTCCACCCCCGCCCCACATCCATGTCTCATATCCTTCAGATCTTTGCTTAAATGACATATTTTCAGTAAGGCCTTCCTTGACTATATTTAATATTGCATCCCTTCCTACTCTGTTTCCTCTCTCTATATATAGCATGTCAGCTGATATACGAATTGGTCTACCATTTAAACGTTTTGTCTACATCGCCACTATTAGCTTTATGAAGGCAGGGGAGACACAGACGGATCTCTTGTTCCCACAAGGTAGTGCCTGACATGGGGTGGGCGTGCAAAAACATTGTTTAGAAAATGAATTGAAGTTAGGGAAACTAATACAGTAATTTTAGGGTATTTGGACACAAAACTGATGATTTTCTTACATATCTCAGAGTCTCCATGTATGAAAGAATGACACACCTGCTCCTTTAATGTTTTCAAGATCCTCTGAGAAGGAAACCAAATTCCTTAATTTAAATTCCAGCCATATATCTCCCTCCCTGTCTCCTCAACCTACCCAGCCAGTTCTGGGTACCTTTTTTCTTTTCCTTTTTAAAGAACAGTACTAGGAAAGCCATAAGAAAAACGTGCATGGAAGAATGGCCATGTTTTCTTGATTATAGGCATAAACTCTCGAAACAGTATATCCAACAAGGGACTTCCTCAAATACCATTTGAATTGGAACCTCTTTCTTCAAGAATCCTTCTTTCAACAGCCTTTGTGTGATGGAATAGACATATCCAGTGGGCTGCTGGGTTAATTACAGCTCTGCATACCTCTAACTGTCCCGGGGGGAAGAGCCCGTCTTGCTTTGCCTGTTTAAAGGTGTCACTTGCTTGACTTCCTTCTTGATCTCCTTATATTATTTCCAGCCTGCCCTTCTCCAAGAATGATTCCCTGTAAATATATCCAGGAAATTCACAGGCTGAAAACACACTGCTGGGGGTCAGATCCCCACGGCTTTTCTTTCTGACAGACTACTATACAATGCCGTTTGTTCCTCATTTGGCTGGAGGGCAAGAGAAATGGGGAACAGGGGGCGGAGCAACCAGTGGGGTTGTTCCCTTTGGGGCTAGCAGTAAAGGCCTTGTCCACAACTCACAGGCTCCTCTTTTGCTGCCCTTTTGATCCTCACGATTCTCTCCATTCCCTCCCTCGTTCTTATTTTCAGATGCTGCACTGCGTCTGCTGGCTGAATAACTCTCCTCATAATTACACCTGCAGCTTGTCCAGTCTCAGTTACACACCTGCAATCCGGTGTGGCCGCGTCCGTGTTTAAGCAGTGTTGACTATAACAAATATATTTTGTACGTGGAATAGAAATGTTACAGTACCCACTCCACAGCCAAATTTAATCTCTCCAACAAGCAGACCTTCAAACACCTGAATCCAGCGATCGTCTTGATCACGAAGCTTTCTTCACATTGAATGTCCCCACTTCCTTCTGCACCCCCTCCTGGGTTTTGAGATTTAATGGCGTTGTCTGGATGGCCAAATACTGCAGCTGTTCCCTGATGTTCCTCTTTCTCTGCTAAGTGGAGTCGTCTAGAGGCTGCTAGGTGGGGCTGGTAATGGCCAGCTGAATAAGAGACTGAGATCACTGGGAAGCTGAGGTCTCCTGCCCACTCGGTCCTTATCCTAGCAGACATGAGAGCCTGAGGCAGGGTGGGGGCCTGGGGATAAAACTGTTCCCCACTGGTCACTCTAAATGCAATATAGCATATAATGTGGTTAGCTTTTGCTCACATAGCATTCTTGCCAAGATTATGGTACATTGTCACTATAATTTCTGGGTCATTTTTGCATCTACTCTTGCTAAGTCACCCGAGTCTCTTGCTGTACTTGAAGAGCCAGCCAGTTACACTACCCTATGGTGTTCTCGAGTGATTCTTTAAACACACCAATCAGGTCCCATTGCACGTATGGTGAAAGCCTTCCAGTGTCGTCCCCTCTCCTTCTGACAACCCCTGGAGCCCCTCAAGCTTCAGAATCTTGTCATTGTCTACGGCATATGTGACACATGGTCTCAAACTGTTTATATTAAGATAGAAAGATTACTTTTCCTTGCTGATATTTCAGCAAGCAATTGGTGGGGGAGCAGGTAAGAATTAGACCTTGCTTTTTTTCTACCTCTAACAGGGGTGTCCCACCTTTTGGCATCTCTGCGCCACACTGGAAGAAGGAGAGTTGTCTTGGGCCACATGTTAAATACCCTGTGACACGTAATGACAAAAAAAAATCTCATAGTGTTTTAAGTAAATTTGTGATTTTGTGGTAGGCCGCATTCGCAGCCATCCTGGGCTGCACGAGGCCTGCGGACCATAGGTTGGAAACCCCTGCCTCAGAGGTGAAAACTTCAATGTAAGTTAAGAATCGATTGGATGTTAGCTGAACCTCCTGTGGTAATCGCTGCACAATAATATGTAAACCAAACTATCACGCTGTATGCCTTAAGTTTATACAGTGACGTGTGCCAACTGCTTCTCAATAAAACTGGAAAAAAAGCATCTGTCAGAGGTTCAGGCTTTGGACAACAGTTCCTCCAGCAGCAGAGATTAAGTACAGCCTCCAGCTTCAAAAGTGGTTAAGATGCCAGTCCACTTCGCCTACTTAGATTGATCATTTTGTCTTTTACTTAATCTCTTTGGGGCTCAGTTTCCTCACATATAAAATGGGGGTAATTGAAAGCACTCACCTCATGAGGTTGTGTAAGGATTAAATCAGATAATAGCAAGAAAAAAATCAATACAGAGTCTGACACAAAGGAAGTATTCAATAAATGCTAAATGCGCACCTGCAACAGGGTATTTATTTCTCTCCCAAGTGATCCCACCTTATCTCAGTACCCTCCCCTCCTAACAGGTCAGATTTCCATCCAAGTCTCCATCCCATGAAGTCTCAGTCCTACTCACCAGAGTCATATTTACTCAGCCGGAGGAAGATGTAGGTGTTGTGGAGTCTGAAGCTTTAACACTTATGGGGAGTGTTTTTTAAGAAAAAGAGCACAAAGTTATGAGTATAAGATTAGGCAGAGGCTTTAGAAGAGGTGCTGGCAAGCAAAGTGCCTCGAGGCTTAAACTTCTAGCTTCCCGGTAAGTGCACCCCACTTTTATGTGCGGTGCACTGAGAGATCAGAGCCTCTGTTTCCTCGTCTGCGAAATGAATACAACAGTATCTCATTTAGTTCCCACAACCGACCTCAGAAGGAGGTAACTGTTTCACATCCTCTCTCATCAGAAGTCAAATTTTGCTTATTTGATCTCCAAAATGAACACGATCCCTTTTCATCTCTCAACCTCCACAACTGCCTCCTCTGAGTCACCACAGCCTGTCCTCTGCACAGCAGCCAGAGCCAGCTTTTTAGAGGACAAATCAGATCACATCTGCCCCTGCTTTAAATACTACATTGGCCTCCAGTTGGTCTTTTCAAGATTGTAACTGTACACACACCACACACACACACACACACGCTCTCATTTGTTACTTCATGTCTTTGTCTTGCACTAATTTTTAAAATCAACACACTTTATTTACTAGATATTTAGAGAGTCTTACAACTATAGACAGAGGCGATATATTTCATTCACATGTGCATGGACTGGCTACAAAATTAATCGTATTTCTCCACAGAGAAAATCATAATTCAGAAAAGAGATTTTAAAGGCTGTATTTTACACTAAATGTTTAGGACAGGGGACATGTTCGTTTTACTTGTTGCTGTGTCCCTAGAGCCTTCTTTATGAGTTAGCACACAGTGGGTTTTGATCCTTAAATATCAAAGAAAAGTAAGTGAATGCATTAATGGTACATGTGACTAGCTAAGCTGCTTTTCACATAGAAGATACTGAATTTCACTATTACAATATTCTGATCATTTATAGAGTGGTGGGCAAGGTTATAATTACTATATAATTAATATTATCTAATAGATAATAGGCAGTAACAATGTCTTTCTCACCAGAACATAACAATTTCTTCCAGAGCAGCTAATGCCATAGTTTATCAGGAGTGCTTCCTCTTGCTCGTCATGCCGGGACCTCTTGTTTGGGAGAGGAGCTCTCGGAGCAACCTCTCTTTCCTAGACATACAAGATGGGTCCCACAGCTCGTAAAGAGTCTAACACTCACTCCAGTGAAGAAACCCAAATTCCATTTTTATCACCAACCACAGAGGCAGCTACTCCATGCTCCCCACTCTCTTTCAGGTCTAGAGGACGTAGAGAGAACACCCCCTGTAACCAGCAGCCCCTTCTCTCTACCTCCTCTTCCAGACCTTAGGTCTTATCTGGGCTTCCCTGATCTCTGCTTTGCAGACATGCAGACTGCTGCGGCTTGCCTCCACAGGAAGAACAGCCGCCTTGCTCAGGCTCCCTCTTAGCTGTGGACTTCTGGCCACAGCCTCTGGGGTAATCCTGGTGACACCCTTGGTTTACTGCAGCTCCTACGAGACTGCTCCAGAATGAGGACTGAGTATTCACTCCACATGGGTCCTCTGTTCCTCCATGGCCTCCTTTGTTGTCATGGCACAAGTCCTGGCATTTACCAGCAACTGGCCATCAGTGATCATCAGCCCAATGACTCAAAGGGGCTAGGTTATAAAGCACCCAGAAAGCAAAGAAAAAAATAGCGAGGATCTCACCTCTTCCAACACGGCGCCAGCTTCCTCTGGCCAATGTGGAGGGATTCTGTACAGCCAGTTGCCTCTCTTGGGCAATCTGCCCTGGCTGCCTGGTCTCTCTCTGGGAATGAGAGGTTTTGTCCCCGAGGCACAGGTTTCAGGCAGTTGTCAGCAGCAGAAGAGGTGCCCTTGGGATAGAGTCCTTCCTGACCTCCCCCAAATGACGTCGCTACAAATGTCGGGGAACAGAACAGTCCTAAGGCCTTTCTCAAGTGCAGGTGGAGGCAGAAGAACTCACCCAGAGGGCAAGTCCTCTGTTGTTCTTTCTTCTCTGAGTCCAAGGACCAAACTGGGGCTGGAGACCAGAAAGTGGTTGAAGAAGGCTTCATTCAGTCTCTAAGAGTCAGTGCAAGTAGGTGGTGGACTTTCTTGATTTTTTTCTTATCTTTCTATTTCTTTTTTTAAATGGGAAACACTAGGAGCTAAGAATGCCATAAATGAGAAGATGCCAGATGGAGGGAGGCAGAGGAGGTAAGTGGAATAATGAAGAGGCAAGACACCCCAGTGCTGAAATGGGGAGACGAGACCTTCCCCCGCACTGGGAAACAACCTATAAACAGTGAGGACATTTCAGGATGACCTAAATAAAAATCTGTCATCTGGCCATTCAAGATCCTAAAAGTGGATTAATCTAGACCCGTGTAACCTGGCCAACTATATATTCCAGTTACCCAGAAGCTCACTCCCTTCCCCCTAAACCATGCTGATTATCATTCTTCCTGCCTGAAGCATCTTTCCCCGGTGACTTCCAAAATCAGTTCATCCTTTCCTACCCATCCAGAAGCCTCCAGCAGACTAACTGTACCAGCTGTGAGATGCTGGCGAGTTACCCAACACGTCTGTGCCTCAGTGACCTTGGTTTCCAACGGGGATCACAAACACGATGCCGACTCTCTGTGCCATTGTAGCGGGTAATGGAGTTGATCTATGTGAAGTGCTTAGAAATGCTGGGCATCCCATGGGTGCTCAACAAACACCACTTTTTCCTACAGTGTAATACATGTTGTAGCACTTCAATCATAGGCCGTTCTGAATAATTCTGGGAGGGACTCAGAAATGCCTCCTCCGTTTCCTCAGCCAGACTGGAAGCTCTTGGAGGACAGATGTTATGGCTAAAAGCTATCTGAAATACCCCAAAGCAATATACATAATAGGGAGTCAAAGGAGCAACATCCCTGAGTGTCTGCTCTGGGTCAGGCAGTGCCACAGATGCCGAAGAAACGAGTGGAGATGGCTTTGAGGAGCTTAGAGACAGGAGGGGATATGTGAGGAGGCGCATCTTTTCTAAATTAGCAGGTCCCCCTTTCCTATGCCTGCTCCCAAATCCTTCAGGGAGAGGCTGGTGGCATGCTTATATTTGCACTGAGCAGAGCTACATGTTTGTTGAACATTTTGCTTTGATTAAAAATTAATAGCTGTTTTTGACCCACATGCATTAATTTCACTTTCTCTAAGTATCTCCTTAATTGACAAACTACCATTAGGTGAAAGAACCAATTAAACAGAGCAAACTACTTACTCCCTCCCCCTGCCAGTCTTCCTGGTCCTTCTTCCCTCTCCATGGTGTCTTGCCTGAGTGTTCGAACGGGCTATTTCCATACTAGCACAGTGAGATGAATTGCTCAGTAAGCATACTAGAACAAAGGTAGGAGGGGGAGCTTGATATAGACGCAGGGAGTGCTGAATCAGTGGACGAAGGCTTGGGGAAGTGAGAGTAAGACAAGAGATCCACTTCCGTGGCCTCAAAACATTAACAAATACAGTTCTTGTCAGTTAATGACACTGCCAAGCTTATGAGCCACCAGAGGCTACAGAACTCCTCGATAAACTCCCTGGAAAGTACTGGCAAGGTTATTCTAATCACAAGCTGAACAAAATCCATTCATTGTGCATTACACTATGTACTCAATTGCCCTGGCAAGGGGGCACGATCCTCCCTCTCACTCTGAAGTGACAGTGTCCATGGGAGACTGTATGTGACAGTGTAGGACCAGCACAGTATCCCCGGGCTCCTAAGGACCAAATGGTTCTCCACAGGCTTCTAGATTTTACCGGATGAGTATTTCTCTCATAAGTCTCTGCTGAAGTGAGTGGACAGGAACACTGTGGCCTTTATTGGGGCTGCAGAGCTCCAAGAAACCTCTGCTGGAGGTGGGCCCCAAACAATTCACTGACCTGAAGCAGGGGAGGGACAAACTTAAACCTTTTTTCATAAAGAACAGCAGACCAACGGCGTTCCAGTGGAAGTGCCTGAAACCAACCAAACCTGTCAATTCCAAACTTGGAAGTAGGTAGGTGGGGAAGAAAATGACTTAATTTGTTTTCCTCAGCAGATTTTTTTTAATGGCAAGATCCAGCGTTGATGGGGATGTCTACCACATGCCCCAGAGTTGTACAATGACATAACAATGGTGCAGGGAGAAGCAGGGGGAAATTGCATTAAACAAATCTGGAAGCACCTTTAGAAATTATAGAGTCAGTTTCTTCCTCAACATTTTATCATGAAAGTTTTCAAACACAGAAACGTGGAATGAATTTTACAGGGAACACCCATCACCCAAGGCTGACGTGTTGCCATCGGCGCTCTGCTAGACCTGCTTTATCATGTATCTGTCCCATCTGGCAGCCCGTTATTTATCTATCAACCAACCTATCTACTTTTTAATTGCTTTTTCACAAAAAACTTACTGTTTAGAAGCTATTAGGAGAATATTTTCTCTAAATAAGGTAAGCTACTCTGGTTGAAGCAGGGTGAGACTCCTGATGTCCCGACAACCCTATCCTCCCCCAGACCCCCTCCTGGCTCCAGGGGGGTTGGTGAGAAATGCCAAACAACTTCTCACCTGGCAGTTGGGCCACGGAGACCCAGGGAGGGTGGGACCTCCTCTGACTATATCCCCGCTTATATGTCCTTGGGTAAGTTAGCACATTACATTTCAATTTTCTTAGCTGTAAAGAAGAGATGATAATTACACAAAACAATGTAAAACTAGCAGCAAATTCCTGGCATATAGTAAGTGCGTGCTCTTACTAGTGTTGGTAAGTGGTCAAAGTGTTGGTTGTTACTATGGCCACTCTCATTATCAGCACTGATAACATATTATCAAATTGCCATTCCCACCACAGTGTCTTATAGAGAATGAGGTACAGCCTCATAAAGGATGTGCAGGTGAGGGGAGATGGTGGGAAGCCTGGGGTGTGGACGCAGAGACTCAGATTAAACTGCTGAGCCCATCGTCCACCTGGAGTAACAGCCCAGCTCACAGTAGTATGTCACTGAGAAAACCCCCTGTGTCCACCTACTCTCACAGGATGGTTTAGAGAGTAAAAGGGATGGTAAATACAAACATATTCTGGGAGCAAAATTTCTGCAGCAATTCAAGTCCTTCCTATTGTTACTCATTGTTCCAGGAGCTGAGGAGTTGTGATAGCCACCAGGCACTTGAAAACAAGACCTTTCTTTTTCTGCCTTTAAGCTACACGAATTTTTCAGGGTGATTTTTCCAACCTTTGCCATCTCTGCGCTCCCCCCCGCCCCGCAAAAAAAGCTCATCACCTTGTTTCTCCACAAATGCAAACCAAAACTCTGAACTAACCCAGAGGAATTTCAATGTCCTTTAGGACCTGACACCGCCACACCTCCCTAGACTCACCTGTCACCACGTGGCCACTCCCCACCCAGAACCCAGGGCTCGCTCCCTGTCAGGTGCACCAACGTGCAGTTTCTCGTGGGCATGCCAGACCATCCCACAAGCCTGTGCCTTCACAGAGCACAGAAACGTGGGACTAGGACAGACCAGGTGCCAATGCGGCACCATGCTGGCATTTTCATAAACTTTCTCACACCGAAACACCGTGGTATAGACACTTTAAAAACAAGGAAATGGGGGCAGAGACAGCTAGAGTGCCTTCAACCAGGGCTCACAGGAGGTACACGATTCTAGTGTTCCCAGGCTGGCCCCTCTCCACTGCCAGGCTGCCCCTGCTCGGGCTGGGGCCTCTCTCAGGATACAGTTCTGCTGATGTCGCTTCTGGGAAGCCCTCCTCCCCTCTCTGTCCCTCCTCAGGCCTCCAGCAGCACTGCTCACAGACTTCTGTGGAAGATCTAGCAATACAGGCAAGTCTGTGGGTTTCAGAGCTGGGCAGTCCTGCTTCTAATCCTGGTTTTGAACCTCATTTAGTCAGGGGGCAATGCCCTCTTGTGCACCTGGTAAGGATTTAATAAATTAACATTTGCAGGGCACCTGGTCCATGTTGGCGGGGTCCTTGCTAAGTGTTCAGTCCCCTACCCTTCCTTTAGAGTTTTCACTTTCTTGTCATAAAGAGTAGACTCATGGCCATGGAGCAACAAGAGCACACTGAGGGCAGGGGGCTGGCATTGCCGTGGGGGCCAGGAGAGCCTCAGCCCTCGGCCCAGCTCTGCTGTCCTTGGCTTACACGGGAGCCTCACTGAAACCACGGTGTGGCCCATCCGCCACGGACTCAGCGGAGGCGCCCAGGTCTACATTCTAATACCTGGCCCATCACAGCTCAGCTGTAGAGGAGCCTGGGGCACCACGTTTATTACCTCAGTTTTACAGGTAATGAAGCCCAGGTGACTGGGCTCTGTGCTGCCTAAAACAAACTGTGCCTTGTCTGAGTTTGGACTCAGGTTACACGGTGGGGTGAGGCCCACAAAGTAACTGAGAACATAGGTAAAAATTCCTTGTCCGGACACAGCCAACCTGGCGTGTAAAAGAGCCAGGGGTTGTTTGGAATCGCGATCCTACAGCTTAGCTCTTGTCTGTCCGTGTGACTTGGGCCTGGCGTCTACTAAGAGGCTGGGAACTTTGCAGAGAAACACATGCAGTCTACATGCAGAGTTGGTCATCCTTTGGGGGACAAAATGCCTCCCATTTCTCCTGGAGAATTGTTCCAGAGTCTTCCTAACCAAGAAGAACCAGGTTGTGCCTCAATTTCGTGAATGCTCAGCAGACATCCTGCCATTAATGGCCACGCGGGGACAAGACTGTTCTCTTAGAATCTAGTGAGGGAAAGGCGGAAAAGGCTCCACATGACCAATGACCCACACAAAGGAAAACGTGGGGTTTTTTGTAATACAAGTTTACAAACAAGTGCAGGAATATGGCATTTGTCCTCCCTCATGTTTAGGTTTAAATGGAACATAAGCTTACCTCTCCCTCCTCAGGGGAGACCACACAACTCAGCTAATGAAAAGAGCCATGAGCTGTCACATCCGTGGACTGACAGCTGTACACCCTGGGCTGTTTCTGACAAACCTGCGTTGGCAGTAAACCAGCTGTAAAGACAGACAGGCACCACCTCCTGGGCTGATTCCTACGTGCAACGCAGACGCTTCCTGAGATCTCTAGTGCCTCCCATGCAGAGATGAACAGCTCCGAGCTGCTCCCCTCAGCGAGCCATACTATAATCGGCTGCAGAAGCCCCATTGTCAAGAAGCTGCTCAACAAATTCTAGGTGACACAGTCTGGCAAGAAAATACAGCGCCCACCAAGCAAGGCAATGGTTGGTTTGTGTTTGGGTTTGCTCGTAAGGCGTGGTCTTATGAACAGACCCTGAGGAGAAGTTTCCATTGACTGCCTGGAAACACCAGCAGAGCCCGAGCAGAAGAAGGTGGAAGACACCGCCCTTCCTTCACCCAAAACCAATGACTTCCTGTTTAAGGAGAAGAGAGGAGCAATTCACCTTCTCACAAAGCCCAGCCACTTGGCAGTTAGCCAAGAATCTGAAGAGAAACCTTGAATTTTGAAAACTAAATAGACAAGGGAGTCAGCTTAAGAAAAGATCTCATCTATCAGCTAACAAGAGGCTGGGGTCATGAAGTGGGGTATCCTTTTTACGTGAAAGACCATGCTAAAAATCTCAAAAACGTACCAGGGGGCTGGGGGCTGGGGAGGCCTGGTGCACTGTTCTCAGCATGTACTAGAGGTTGCATCTCAAGGAGGCTCATCATTTCTTCTGACACCCTGACAGAAATGTGCAATACGGAAGTGTGGCAGTGTGGGCAGGTTGAATTATACAAGGTACAGGAAGTCATTTCACTGTGAATCGAGGCATTGCTGCAGGCTGTGCTGGGCATCCTTGGGCTCCCTGAAGGAGGGGCAGCCTCAGAAGGGGGCAGGGCGGGGGAAGGGCACAGGGCTTAAGGGCTCATGCTTTCAAAGCAGCAGCCCTAGAAGGGGTCATTTGGACCCTGGCAGGTATTGTGTCCAGCCTTTTCTAGGCTCCTCTCACTTTCCCAGGAGTTTGAGGAATGTGTCCGAAGGGCCCTTGGAAGCCGAGAGGTAGAGGAGGCAAGTCTGGAGGCCTTCGTGCTTATCACCTCTTTTCCACACCTAGGTCGGGACAGAAAGCTGTTCCATATAACTACGCTGAAGATTCTGAAGGGGTTTTAATCAACAGAGAAAGATTAACTGCATGCAGTAACATCTGAGTGAAGCATATTTAACTGGAATCTAGTCTTTTAAAATTGTGTGTCTGCATCTGTGTAATTGACACATTCCTATTAGACCAGCCTGTTGCTTCGCCCCATCCACACGGCAGAAAATTCTAGACTCCGAGACTCCTTTCCTCACCAGTCCACTGCATTTTAATTCTACTAGGACGTGGACAAAAATGGCTAAAACTGCTTCTGAGTGGCTTTATGACGGCTCCCTGTGCACTCCAAGCTGCCCCTCCTTAGGCCCGAAAGGAGGCCCCTGCCTCCCTCCCTGGGACAGAGCGCATGGCTGAAGTGTGGGCACGAAGGAAAGAGAAATGAAATCATCATGACTTTCTGTCATTTGTATTCAGGTGGCAGCTACTAAGCACCACACATGGCATGTAGCACTTCCTTCTACTTAATAAGGTGGGTGAAATGACCCCCTTTTACAGATGAGACAACTAAGGCTCACATTGCACAGCCATTAGCTGAGACCCAGGCACATGGAGACTGCAGTTTCTGCTGCACCCGCTGCCCAGAATAAAGGGAAAGTATGCTTGCCTGTCAGCCCCAGAGCAGCACCACGCACCGCCTCAGTCTCTGTCATGGGACACATGCGGTGTCACACACGCACAGTCCTTGCTGGAGGAAGTATTTGAAAACAACGAGGACTTTCGCAAACAGACCTGACTTCACAGCTGCTTGGGGGCATGGAGATGACTTCTTGAACTTCACCTTCAGGCCTCTCTGGCAGCCTCAGCCCCAAAGGAAGGCTGCAGGGAGACACTGCAGGGGCTGCGAGGCTGCAGAGCCCTAAGCAAATCACACTGCACGCTCCAGGGCCTTCAGGCCGACATGTGCAGCCAGGTGAAACCGGGTTAAAAATCCACATCCAGGGCAGCTGTGACTGGGAGGAGAGGTCACCAAAGGGTGGCAGAAGAGGGGGTAGGAGGGGCGGTGGGAGCAGCAGGCCTGGCCTGGCTGTGCGTGCTCTGATGTCCTGTGGGTACAGACCTGCCTCCCATGGCCAGAGTGGCTGTCTTGCCCACTCTCAGCAGAGGGGTGAGCGTGGGGCCACAGCCTTCAGTCACAATCCAGCCCTTCTAGCAGCTTCTATCCCCTCTATGTGGTTTGGAAATCTGGACAATAATGCTGGTGTCTCTGAACACGTGGCAGTAAGTGAGCATTAATTAATGCTAAATGACAATACATTTCTCCCAAATCACACGTGGCATTCACATCAAGAGCAAATATGTTCATTTGGATAAATGTGATCACAGTGAATGCCGCAAGAATTTACAATGATTTGCTAAGGATAAAAAGTAAACTCTTTAAGTAAGAGTTCTCTCTAAACAAAATCAGAATAAAAGCTTTTAGGCTTGATCGTTAGTTAAAATAACAATCTGGCCATGGACTGTGTAAATCTTACACAGTGATGGAGGTGGTGGCAAGTGGCCGGGGCCGCCGAAGCCAAAGCAAGTGAGCCCGTCTGTCTGCTGGATTTCTCTGTTGGGTGAGGAACTCACATCCTGTTAAAGCACCGTGATGTGCACGCCTACAAAAACTGCGTGTATGTTTTACTTCATCCTCACAACAACCCTTTGAAGCAGGTATTAATATCACAGGACACAGGAGTTAAGAGGAGATGAGTAACTGACAAAGCTCACACAGCAGCCATCAAAACAGGCCTCCTCACCTCAAGCTCATGGTTCTTTCCTACCAACTTGTGTCTGCTGTGTGGGGTGCGCATCAGAAGTTTTAGGGGCACCTATGGAAAAATAAATTTCTGCACTCCACCTGGAAACTTATTTTTTAAATCATTTTTTATTTTTTAGTTATAGTTGACACGTAATGTTATATTAGCTTCAGGTGTACACGCCCGTGATTAGACATTGTATAACTTACTGAGTGGTCATCCTGATAAATTGCGTGCCCATCTGGCACCATACAGAGTTATTAGAATATTATTGACTATATTTCTTGTACTGCACTTTCCATCCCCATGACTAATCTGTAACTACCAATTTGTACTTCTTAATCCCTCACCTTTTCCACCCATCCCTCCAACCTTCTCTCATCTGGAAACTGTCAAAATGTTATCTTTGTCTAAGAGTCTGTTTCTGTTCTGATTATTCGTTTAATTTTTTGGATTCAATTGTTGATAGATATATATTTACTGCCATTTTATTTTTCAAATTTTTGATCTTTTCTTCATCTTATTCTTAAAAAAGACCCTTTAGCATTTCATGCAATATTGGTTTGGTAGTGATAAGCTTTTTTTTTTTTTGGTCTGGGGAGCTCTTTACATAGCCTTCAATCCTAAATGATAGTTTTGCTGGGTAATCTCAGTTGTAGGTCCCTGGTTTTCATGACTTTGAATATTTCTTGCCAATCCCTTCTGACTTGAAAAGTTTCTTTTGAAGAATCAGCTGATAGTCTTATAGGAGCTTCCTTCTAGGTAACTGCTTTTATCTTGCTACTTTTAAGATTCTCTCTTTGTCTCTAACCTTTGGAATTTTAATTATGATGTGTTTTGGAGTGGGCCTCTTTGGATTACTCTTGTTTGGGACTCCACACTTGCTGGACTTGTATGTCTACGTCCTTCACCAGGTTAGGAAAGTTTTCTGTCATTGTTATTTCACATAGGTTTTTAATTTCTTGCTTTCTCTTCTCCTTCCAGCACCCCCATGATGGGAATATTGGTACGCTTGAAGTTGTCTCTGAGACACCTTACCCTATCCTTGTCTTGGATTCTTTTTTTCTTCTTGTTATTCTGATTGGGTGTTTTTGCTTCTTTATATTTCAAATCACTAATTTGATTCTTGGTTTAATCTTCTCTACTGTTGATTCCTTGTAAATTATACTTCATTTCAGTTAGAGTATCCTTCATTTCTCACTAGTTCTTTTTAATGGTTTCCATGTCATTTCTTCTGCTGTTGAAGTTCTAAGTTCCTTAAGCATCTTTATAACAGATAGGCAACCTGTTAGATTGGTTGCCTCCAATTCATTTAGTTCTTTTTCTTGTTTCCTCACTTGGGACCTGATTCTTTGTGTTTTCATTTTGGCTGTTTCCCTGTGTTTATTTCTACATATTAGGTAGAGCTGCTATGTCTCCCGTGCTTGGTAGAGAGGTCCTATGTAGTACGTGTCCTCTACGGTCCAGTGCCACAGCCTCCCTGTTCACCTGAGCTGGGCACTCCAGGTGTGCCCCCCAACCCACTCTGTGTGGGCTACGTACACCTTCCTGTTGTAGTTGAGCCTTGATTGCTGTTGGCACATCAATGGGAAGAATTTATCCCCAGGAAGATTGGCTGCAAAAACTAGCTAGGACCACCAAGGAGGATCAGCTGTGCTGTGGCCCACTCCATAGAGAAGGACTTATATCAGCAGGGTTCTGGTGCCCGCTGAGTCTGCCCCTTGAGTCTGTAACTTGTGGAGGTGATTGGGTGGTGCTTTGAACTGGTCTCAAGCTGTCCACTGGGTTTGCTGGCTCTGGGGCCTCTCGGGAGGTGCAGGAAAAGGTCAGCCGCCACCTGTGTTCTGCCAGGGCCTCCTGGCATGAGCTACAAATTGATCTGCAGATGGCTGCTACTTGTCCTGGGCTTGGAGGTGCCCAGGTGAAGCTCAGCTCTGAACCAAGGCTGGCTACCACTAGTGCCAGGCCTGGGGGCACCTAGTGAGAAGTTCAGGGCATGGTGAGGCCAAATGCTACTTGTTTGAGAGATTTTGGGAAAGTATAAAGCATGAGCTAGGACAGGCCACTCCTATGGAAAAGCCACTGGAAACACCTTGGATGAGCCTGTAAGTTTGGTGGGGTGGGATCTCAGGTAATCACCAGGATGGGGCTAACAACATTTACTGGGTTGATGGAGAGTCAGATATGGCACCCACCAGCTTGGTCTGTGGGGGAAGGACTCAGAAAAGGAACGATGACTTTTGCCAGCATTTCTGTCTGGGAGAAAACTGCCCTTCCAGCTCTGGCCCTGATGCCACACATTTCAGTTCCTCCTGGTATGTTCCTGGTGCTTTTTGAACTGCTGCCCTAGCACTGGAGCTCAGAGAGAGTGAATTTTAATAAGTCTGTGCATTGGCCCTTTAAGAGGAATTGTGGAGAACCAAGATGGCGGCGTAGGTAGACACACTGCGCCTCCTCGCACAACCAGAACTGACAGAAAAATCGAACGGCAAGGAAGTCCGACACCAAGTAGATAAAAAAGAAACATACATCCAGACTGGTAGGAGGGGCGGAGACGGGCACTGGGGCAGAGAGGACTCGCGTGGCTGTGGCTGGACCGAGACTGGCGGAGTGTGGGACCAACAGGGCAGGCAGTGTGACCACTAGCAGACCCTGTGGCCCCACATTCGCGCAGATAAACCCAGAGGGCCGGACTCAGAGTGGCGGAGAACGGGGCAGGCAGAGCTGCGGGTAGCATCCCGTGGCCCCACATTCATGCACAGACAAACCGGACGAACGGCGGGGAGCGAAGCAGACCTCACAACCCAGGGCTCCAGCGTGGGGAAATAAAGCCTCAAACCTCTGATTGAAAACGCCCGTGGGGGTTGGGGCGGCAGCAGGAGAAACTCCCAGCCTCACAGGAGAGTTCGTTGGAGAGACCCACAGGGGCCTAGAGTGTGCACAAGCCCACCCACTCGGGAACCAGCACCAGAGGGGCCCAGTTTGATTGTGGGTAGCAGAGTGAAAGATTGAAATCTGGAGGAGAGTGAAGGGGGCGCCATTGCTCCCTCTCGGCCCCTCCCCCACGTACAGCGTCACAGCGCAGCAACCAGCGTTACCCCGCCCCGGTGAACACCTAAGGCTCCGCCCCTTAAAGTAACAGACGCACCAAGACAAAAAAAAAAAAAAAAAAAAAAGGCCCAAATGACAGAACACTTCAAAGCTCCAGAAAAAATACAACTAAGCGAGGAAGAGATAGCCAACCTATCGGATGCACAGTTCAAAACACTGGTTATCAAGATGCTCACAGAATTGGTTGAATCTGTTCGAAAACCAGATGAAAAAACGAAGCCTATGCTAAGAGAAACAAAGGAAAATGTACAGGGAACCAATAGTGATGCGAAGGAAACTGGGACTCAAATCAACGGTGTGAACCAGAAGGAAGAAAGAAACATCCAACCAGAAAAGAATGAAGAAACAAGAATTCGGAAAAATGAGGAGAGGCTTAGGAACCTCCAGGACATCTTGAAACGTTCCAACATCCGAATTATAGGGGTGCCAGAAGGAGAAGAGGAAGAACAAAAACTTGAAAACTTATTTGAACAAATAATGAAGGAGAACTTCCCCAATCTGGCAAAGGAAATAGACTTCCAGGAAGTCCAGGAAGCTCAGAGAGTCCCAAAGAAGCTGGACCCAACGAGGAACACACCAAGGCACATCATAATTACATTACCCAAGATTAAACGCAAGGACCTACATCCAAGATTACTGTATCCAGCAAAGCTATCATTTAGAATGGAAGGGAAGATAAAGTGTTTCTCAGATAAGGTCAAGTTAAAGAAGTTCATCATCACCAAGCCCTTATTACATGAAATGTTAAAGTGATTTATCTAAGAAACAGAAGATAAAAAATATGAACAGTAAAAATGACAGCAAACTCACAGTTATTAACGACCACACCTAAAACAAAAACAAGAGCAAACTAGGCAAACAACTAGAACAGGAACAGAACCATAGAGATGGAGATCACATGGAGGGTTGTCAATAGGGGAGTGGGAGGGGGAGAAGGGGGAAAGGTACAGAGAATTAGTAGCATAGATGATAGGTGGAAAATAGACAGGGGGAGGGTAAGAATAGTGTAGGAAATGTAGAAGCCAAATAACTTATAAGTATGACCCATGGACATGAACTATAGGGGGGGAATGTGGGAGGGAGGGGGTGGGCAGGATGGAGTGGAGTGAGGAGGGGAGAAATGGGACAACTGTAATAGCATAATCAATAAATATATTTTTTTTAAAAAGAGGAATTGCCTGGGACTCTAGAAGCCCTCCATCTTCCTCAACCACAATCCCTGCTGTTTTTTACAGCCAACAGTTATAGGGACTTCTTTTCTTGGCACTGGAACCCTGGGCTGGGGGCCTGATGTGGGGTGGGACCCTTCATACCTCAGGGGGGACCTCTGCAGCCAAGGTATCCCTCCTGAATTGTATCTACCACATGTGGGTGTGGGACCAGCCCGTTCTGCATCTCTGCCCCTCCTACAAGTCTCGATGTGGCTTCTTCTTTAATTCTGTAGTTATAGGTTTTCATTCAGCTGGATCTCAAGTGGTTTTGAATGATGGTTTTTCTGTAGTTCAGTTGTAACTTTGATGTGGTTGTAGGAGCATGCGTGCACCACATTTACCTCTGCTGCCTTCTTGACTTTAAACCACCGGGAAAGTTCCTTATCGGGGCCCCCAGGGTAAGGCTGAAGTGTCTCTCTGCACAGCCTTCCCGGTGACTGTGGTGTTCTGCTAGGGCGGCACCACCCTCCACGCTCAGCTGCTGGAAAGCCCCTCATTCCTTTCTAGCCATCTTGACCAGGTGTTACCTCTCTTCTGCTCTGCAGGCCACTGCCCTCAGCTTGCTAACCATCTGGTGAGAAGACTGAACCAGGGCTGGGCACAGATGCCATGAGGGTCTTTGCTCTCCCCACTTTAGTCCTTCTCATTGCCACCTGCAGTGTTCAGCCACCAAGGACAGAGTGGCCCAGGCCTAACCACAAGCATGAGTGGAAATAAAGCTGCAAGTCGAGGAGCTTACCCCCACGCCATGGTCCAGAATATGACAAGAACTTGTTATTGTCTAGGACTCACCTGATATTCTCCACGTGCTGCTGGGATTATACCCAGGGAATGTGGTGAGAGCAGTACCAACAGCAGCACCAAAGGCCTCTTCCTGCTCAGAACTTAAAAGTGAAAACAAACTAGCAATGGAGCTGAGAGTAGGTGAGAGTCTGTGCGGTGGGTATGGCTGAAGGGAGGGTGA
This sequence comes from Desmodus rotundus, assembly GCF_022682495.2. Taxonomy (NCBI): domain Eukaryota; kingdom Metazoa; phylum Chordata; class Mammalia; order Chiroptera; family Phyllostomidae; genus Desmodus; species Desmodus rotundus. The sequence continues at coordinate 115,918,048 of NC_071387.1, forward strand.
GGAATCGACGAGGAGATCAGACTTCTAAACCTGCCCTAAGCTGTGAGGCAGCAGTGGGCCCCACTTAACGCTCACAACAGTAACAGCAACTATCTTTTCACAAACTCCCGCGGACTGTGCTTCACCTCCTCACCACAGCCTTGGGAGGTTCTATGCATTTCAAGTCTCACCAGCTGTTGGTTAGGACTTAATTCTGCGCCTTCAGAGTCCAAGACCAAACCAAAAGCCCACTTTCCTCAACAGTGGATCCCAGGGATAGCTGGGAGTTGGAAACTCAATTACTGTGGTAGTTCAGTGGTGTGACTGAGCCGGAAAGTTTAAACAGAAAAGTTAAGATTAGTGTCACCTCCACAGAACAAGAGAGGACACTCATCCAGACTTTGCAATCCGACCACAACAAAAGGTCTGAAGACCCAAACCCCCTGCGGCAGTCTCTCTTCTCTGCCTACCCAGAAGCCATTTCCACTGCTTCTTTCCATCTCTTTCTTACTAATCAAACTCTAAGACAGCACAGTGCCAGCTCCCAGTGACGATCCTGGCGAATCATGGAGGTCCAGGCCGTCTTTACCAGGCACCTGCTCTTCCCTTTTCCTTTGTATCTTGGGATAGATTGTTCTAGCCAAGGAGACGTAAATGGCTTTTGTCCACCTGCCTCCTCCTTGCCTGTCTTGTATGTCTTCTGCAACGCGCATCAATATTACCTGATATGGAAAAAGGGTCTTTGCTTATATGACTCGATTAAAGACCCTGAGATGAGGGGATCATCTCAGATGATCTGGCTGGGCTCTACAGGCCAGCACAAGTTCCCTGGTGAGAGAGAGAGAGGTGGGGAGAAATCAGACACACAAGATAAGATAAGATAAGATAAGAGCAGAGCAGAGAAGAGGGAAGAAGACAGCTATGTGATGACAGAGGCAGAGATTGGAATGATGTGGCCACAAGCACAGGGGTGCCAGCAACCACCAGAATCTGGAAGAGGTAAGGGACAGGTTCTCCTCTGGAGCCTCTGGAGGGAGTGTGGCCCTGATGACATCTTGATTTTGGTCCAGTGGAAGTGATGTTGAACATCTGGCCTCCAGAACTCTGAGAGGAGAAACTTCTGTTGCTTAAAGCCATCAACTTGGCAGTTATTTGTTACAGCAGCCACAGGAAATGAACACACTGCCAAAGCCACTGCTGGGCATTCTGTCGCTGCAGCTGGACACATCCTAAGTTACACTTCTTTGTAATAGTCAGGAGATGAGACTTGTGGTGACCAGACGGAAAGGCAGGCGAGAGGAGGCAGGCGAGGGTCAAAGGGGTCAAACAGGTGGTGACGAAGGAGACGGTCACTGTATGGTAAAGACTCAATGCCTCATACAGATGATGTGTCATAAAACCATACACTTGAAACTTACATAATCTTACTAACCAATGCCACCGAATGCATTTTAATATTTTTTTTAAAGGTAAAACTTAAGAAGGACTGATATAGGTATTACTCCCGTTTCTGACCACAGGAGGCACTTCCTAGAAAGCATGTTTTCTGGGGATTCTCACAGATGCTGGGAATTGCTCCCTGATACCACCCTCCCCCACCTCGTTGCTGCCCTGTTAGAAAGCACACCTCCCATTAAAAGCCCTTTGACTGTTTCTGTGACAGGGAATCGATGCAGCATTCCCAAAGCCACATCCACTGAGGGCAGCTACGTGGGCAGCCGGGTTCCTCAGTGCCTCAGTCCTCAAGCACACGGCCGCTCTGTGAACACGTGCTGGGACCAGGGGAAGTATGTATCACACATGGGGCTCTGTCTGAGCAAGAGTGTGAAGGACATCTCTTGGGGTTGGGAGTGCAAGTCAGGGAGGATAGAGGGAGGGAGAGGTGGGCCCAGGAGTTTGGGGAAGGGACTTTAAAACAAATCTTATACTACACAATAGGAGTAAATTCAACAGGGCAATGTAAAAAGCCTCCTCAAAAGGAAAACCAGAGCTTAGGTAGGAAATTTTGGTGAAATCACTAAGAGATTACAGGGGCTGCCTTGCTGTCATCACACCCCTGTTCGCCTGGGATCTCCGGCTCCTCCAAAGGTTAGTGATTTCCTGCTGAATCACTCTTCACAGGGCCCTCTTTTCCAAATTTCACTGACCTACCACATAGCCATGCTTCGCATCTCTCTGATCTCCTCTCCCTCCTCACTCATACCACTTTGGGCCCCACTTCCCAAGAGGTCTGGTCCTGGGGAGCTGACTCACGGTTGTAACGGATTAGTCACTGATGTGTTGTTAGGGTTTGGGGGTCGCAGGGACAGCAGTGGCAGGAGATTGGCAGGGGTAACAGTGTGGCAGGGACTGCAATCTAAAATTTACTTCAGTACTTTTATTTACTTCAGTAATTTATTATGGGCCATATCTTTCTAGATATTTTGTATCTAGATTAAAAAAAAAACAAAAGAAAGCAGCAGCTGAATGGCATTAAGTAAATTGTTCAAGGTCGCAGTCACACAGCACTATCTCAACAGAGCTGGAATTGTGGCCTTACCACCTTGACCTTTGTAGGCATCTCCCGCAGCTCATGCTGTCTGCCGGCCACAGGGCCCCTTAGGACCAAACCTCGCGGAGCTCTGGCCCGGCCTTAAAGCCACATGTGTCACCATTATGCAAAGACCATAGCAACGTTTGCTGAGTCCAAAAGCCGTCAGTGAATAAGTACTAAAATTAGCGGGTGAAAATACGGTGGGATTCAGTTATCAGCATAGTCTCAAAGTATCTCTCCACAAAATCCTTATTAATTTGAAAGGGAAAAATAGTAACTTTGCAGTGAAAGACCTAGTAGACATCACCTTAACTATGTGATCGAAGTTGCCTCCCCCCTCCGAGAGGAAGACTTCATATGCCCTCTGACCTGATGCGCTGAGAAGGGCACGTCACTTCCACGGTTCCCTGACAGAATGGTACAACCTCCAGCTAATCCAGAAAAAACATCAGACATCCCCAAGGACGGACAGTCAATAAAATATCGTGCCTGACTCTGGAAAATGTCAAGATTATAAAAGACAAAGAAACACGGAGGAACTGTCCCAGGGGGACAGGGAATAGGGGGACAGATGACAACTAATGCAAGGGGGAGGCTGGAGGAAGCCCTGCACCAGGAAAAGGACGTAACTGGCGACACAAGCGAGCCTGAGCAAGGTCTGCAGATTGGCCTAATAGTCTTGTATGAAGGCTAATTTCCTGGTTTAGACACTTGTTTTACAGTTTTACAAAATATAATATTAGGGGGTACTGGGCGAAGGGTTTATGGGAACTTCCTGTACTATTTCTTCTGTAAAATTATTTAGATAATTTAATTAGATAAGTAAAAAAAATTTAACACTCCTCCCCACCCCGCCCCCCAATGCAGGCTTTCTTAAAGGATGATCTGACTGTCAGAATTTAGGTGGGCGACAACTGCTCTCTCAGGTGGGCCCTCTGGGAGTCTGAGCACCCAGCACTCAGCAGTCACTGACTGGGCTGTTTGAAAGCTGATCCTGAAGGTCAAGGTGGCTCAGTTTGTTAGTGCCTAGGGGCCTGAAACTCCAGCCTACGCCCTGCTCAGCTCCCCAGGGTCAACTTCGCTTTTGCGAAGCAACTTTTAGCACACTTAGAAGAGAAGTTGGAGGAGTTGGCTCCCAGTAGGTATTAAGTCTAGTTGAATTTTAGAAACTATTTCACTTTCAAGTAAAGAATAGGAGCATGGTGGGAAATCCAGCTCTCCTGTCTTTACACAATCCCCCCCTTTCAGGTTTCTGAGGGAGATAAATGTGAAGTGGGGGAGGAATGAAATGCTTCCTCTTGTATTCCTTTCCCTTCTTTATTTTAAGTCAATGGAAGCAGCCCCCATCTTACATCCTGCCTAAAACCTTAAAGCAGCCTGAAGCAGACAGCTGCTTGTTCCACCAGCATGGATGGCTGACTGCTTGTTCCACCGGCATGGATGGCTGCTTTGTTCCTCTGCCTTTGTAGGTGGCAGCTGGGGGCCCTGGTCTCTAAGGGCCCTTCCAGTTGTGACAGGCCATGGCTAGCCAGGTCTTGATCAGCTGCCGAAGGTGACTTACTGGGAACCACTGGTCTTGCAGACTGGCAGATCCTGCATGTTCAAGGAAGGTGAGTGAGTCCCCTCTCGGCTAGGGGCCAGCAGCATGGACGCTGAGATCCAGGGCCGATTCTGCTCTGATTTCTGTAGAGAAAGCTATGCAATCTGAGGATATCACTGAGTGAGTGCCGGATCCACTGGAAGTGAGACACTAAAATACCGTCACTTAGGATGGCGTAGTGAAAACTCCAGTACTGACCAGAGAAGTCACAGGGGTGATATCACCAAAGCATTGAAATTTTGCCTCAGTTCATCCCTTGTTTCAAGTCCTAATTTGTAAAATGAAGATGAAGCAGTCTCCATCTAGGGTGTTTGTTACGAGGTTTAACTGTGAGGTGCTTGAACACATGTGCTATAAAAAACTACAGGTTACACAGCAATGTGAAGGTGCAACACTACTGAAATGTACTCTTACACAGTCAAGATGATACATTTTATGTGCATGTATTTTGCTATAACTAAAAAAAAAGGGTCATTTGGTATATCACAAAAAAGTACGCAAACACCAGGTGCTATAAGTTAACAGAGTTATTTTGTTCTTACTGGTTCTCATCACCACATAAATGTGTTCCTAAACGAGATGCAGACAGAACCCCAGCCTGCCGACTGCGCTCCCCCATCTCTGCCGCTTGCATGGCTCCAGGTCTCCTGGACACCGACCTCTGCTCTGTTCACTCGGCACTGTAAAAGCGCCCACTCTTCCCAACTCATCCAGCGGAGGGTCCTGCAAGCCCCACCCTCAACTCACACTTCCTGTATCTCCCACTTGGTGTCCAACTGATGACATCACCAGTTCCTACTGGGTCAGCCTTATTTGAAACCTGAGTCATCCCTATCACCTCTCACCTAGCCTATGATGACAACTTTCTCTTTGGTCACCTGGCCCAAGTTCCCCTCCCTCCCATCCCACACTTCACCACTGCCAGAATTCTCTTCCAAAAAGTCAAATCTGATGTGCCATTCACTTGCGTAAAGTACTCTGTGGGCTCCCGTCTGGATCAAGTTCAAACTCACGCCTTGCTACACAAGGTCTGATTACACAGAGCTCTAATACCAACCTACACTTACAGGCACATCTCCCCCCCCCTTCCATAAACCTTGCACTGCATAAACAGAAGTGCTCATGCTTCTCCCCTCATGCTAAGCCTTTTGCAACTCTTTGTTTTGTGCAAATAGCATCCCCTTTTATCTGCACCATCCTCGCTACCTAGCAATCATCTGCATCCATGTGTTTCAGCAAGATGTAAATCAAATACTGATTCTCCTAGACAGTAGGGTTGTTTTTGGTTGGTTTGTTTTTTTGTTTTTTGTTTATTTTGCTTTCAGACATCATGTCATCCCTTAGCATACAGTATGGTAGGTGGAGGTAGTTTATAAGTCATCAAGGAACATCAGCACCTCAGCTTGCTCTTCAATTAGACTGTGTGTCTCTGAAGGCTTGTTATGCCTTCGTCATCTTCCTATGCTGAGTTCCCAGGACAGTGCTTGGCTCAGCAGGTAGGGAGGGCTAGTTTGTTGAAGGAACTATGAGCAAGAGAAGGCAGACTGAGCCTATTACCTTGCAGTCTTAGGAAAATCATTTCCAGAGAAGCTGCCTGCTATAGTCAAAGAAGTACTGCATTGGATACAAATTAGGTACTCTGGAATGACTACAATTCCTTAGGACAAGTAATTACATTCATACCCTAGATAAGTAATTTGTTAATTGGCATCCTGGTGACTTCAAAGACCTCTGTATCTTTCAAGGTTTTATAGTTGCGGAGGAACTCATCATATACTACATTAAGAGTATTTATGAATTCTGGATTACTATGAATACATCCACATGTGAACCATACTCTGTGAAATCCTGTGTCCCTCTATTACTTTTAGTAGCTTCACTGAAGCAAGATGGAACCCCTTTCTGTGAATGGGACTTAGGATTCTATGAATATTTAGGCAACTATTGTAATGTAATTGTAAACTCGTGTTTATGTGTGAGTCCTTGCAATCACTATAAAGTGCGAACCTTGGCAGATGAAGTCTGCTTGGACGGCAGGCAGGAAGTCCCTCTGAATGCCTTAACCCACAAGGCAGGAGGGTTAGGATATGCTTTACAGACACATTTTGGCCCCACGTTTCTGGGCCCTAAACCCACTCCAGGGGCACACGGAGTTATGTCCAGAGCACCGTTTTTGGACAGTATGGCCTGCTCTTTCTACCCACTGCTGACTGATCTGGGCGTGAGCACCTGACTTCACATAGGGCAGAAATCCACAGTCATTTCCGGAGAACCTACCCTCGGGAACCTAACCCAGCCTGAGCTGATCAGAATCCTTTCCTTGTATTTTAGTTACTGCAGGGGAAAAGTAGAGACAAGTTTCCTTCGACTTCCACGGGCTGAAGCTGAAAGGTGTAATGGTCATGATTTCCACCAACAGGAGGAACCAAGTCTCAAGAATAAAGCGGCGGGCAGGCAAAAGAAATAGAGGCAAGGTAAGAGGGCACTTAATTTCCTGTCCGTGCTTCTGAAATCCAGCCCACACCTCTGCCCCTCTGATGGCTTGGCTGCTTCAACACTTACTTGATTCCAAAAGCGTATGCATTTCCTTATTTATTAGCTTGAATTTAATTTCTGTTATTTGAAATCAAAAAGAAAACAAAATCAAACCATGCCAACATAAACACAGCCAAATCTGTTCAAACTTAATGGTTTTAAAATGACCCGATGATTTCATGAAGGCTCTCGTAGGGGTTTGTGGTATTTCAGAATATGAAGATCATGTACTTTATGTGCTACGGAGGGTGATGAGCCCCTTTATGCAATGAATAATTGCTCTGTAATTGATTCAATGGGTTAACTGAGTTTTTTAAAAAAGGTCTGCTCTCCTAAAGTGGGCCTACCTGCCTACCGCAGAAGTCAGGAGGGGCGGGGGCACAGTGGGACTCGACTTAAACAGAGTAAACAGTCTGCCTGTGTTGTCATGCTGCCTCTGGGAGCACGCTATTTAAAGTCATTGCTGCATCCCAAACACACCCTCTGAGAGCGATAATTACTTTTCAACGACTCGATCAATGTTTTTGTTCCTCTTTACATTTGAGTGATTGGATCTAAGTCCAGAGGAGAAAAACCAGGTCAGTCCCCTGGACCTTCCTGCAACCTAGCAGGGAAGATCACTGTGCGTGCTCAGGAGCCCGAGAGGGGAGGGCACACTGCTTAGTGTGCTAACTTAATTTAAACTTCTCAATGAGAAAAGCCATGCCTACCTAGGCTCTTCAGTTGCAGCATTTTAAAAACTGCCCTGAGGGTACAAGGTATAACTCATTTTATGTGTGGTTTATTGAATAAGTTTGTGAATGATGACCCTTCCACATACACAGCCAAGGGATAGAGCAGCTTTTCCATGCTGTCCAGAAGGGGCAACATCTCAAGGTTGGAGGAGAGAGAGATGATGGGGCCAGAAGGGTGGAGAGAGGTCTTTCTGCAGGAGAACAAGGTGATGATGGCCAGGCTGTGGGAACGTGTGGACGTTCGCGTGTCCAGCACTAAGACTCCACCATGGTGGGATCTGTGATGACTTTGCTCTGGCTAACAGAGTGGGCCCTGCTCTGCATCCCACTCATTACTGAGAGGCAACCTTACACTGTCCTTTTAAGGAACATGATTCAACATAAGTTTATTACAGCTTTCTTCTAATAAGAGTAAGAAAAAGGATGCTAAGCAACAATATAAAATGAGGCATTTTTTCCAGAGTCACTGCTTACCTTTAACCTAAACAAAATGCCTTTTAAGCACCTTAGAAGCACCATTTGCATGCAAGTAATGGGCTAACTGCAAATGGGACTTATTGCCTAATTAAAGCTCATCACAGAGTGTCTTTTTAGAGCAATATTTTGTTGGATGTTAGAATTACAAGTGAAAGTGATAAAATACTCTTTGAGCATTTCCTTTTATTCCAACATATTGCTATTCTCCCTGGACTTCTCCTATCAGTCCTCGGGCTTATTGAAATGTGGCAGTGATGGAGAGCCCAGCTCAGGGGCTCAGAGTGCTGCTTCAGAAGCCAGACAACTTAGGTTTGAAGCCTGCTTCTGCCACTGCCTGGTGCAAGACGTTGGGCATGTTACGTAAGCTCTCCGTGACTCAGTTTCCTCCTCTGTAAACGGGATAATATTAGCTCCTACCCATTAAGTTGCAGTAGCATGGATTACACAAGACAATATATATAAAGCACACACATATGCAACTGTTTAAATAATAGTTATGACCTCTGTAAACAAAACACTATAGGATTTGAAGACAGCAAGGTCAACATAAAAGGTAAGCATCCCATTTCCGCCACCATTAAGATGTTAGGTAAGATACTTAACCTCCATGAACCTCAGTCTCCTCATAAGTAAAATGGGTAATCACGCCTAAGCTTCCTCCATTGGGTTAGTGTGTAGACTGTATCCAACGTGTAAAAGGTCCTGGCAACCGTTTCCAGCTGGGCTGATGAGAATATCAGTTCAGCCAAGCTGCACGGATGGGCATGGGTTCTGCCATTTGCAGGATCCATGCTTCCTTCCTTCGTCTGACCACAGGCCTACAAATTAATCAAAATCGGCCCAAGGCTTAGCAGAGACTTGCACATACCCTGGGCTCTCCTTGGAGAAGGATCTATTGCCCAATCTACCCCAAGGGGGCTGCATCAAGGAGAGAGAACAGACTTTAGGGGGCACTGTGGTCAGCCCCTGGGTAGGTGCACAAGGCAGCCAGGCACCTGCCTGTCTGGAGTGCCCAGAGACACACACACCTGCCGGCCGGCACCCATAAATTCTTTCCCTGGTTTCTTTCCCAAGGCAAGAGGAGAGCCGCCCCTACTTGAGCCACCCTCCCCCACCCCCGCCACAGCACCTCTGTGTAGGAAGCCAGGGCCCTCAGGCTCCTCATCAGACCGCCGCCCGAAGCACACAGCAGCGCTAGGGAACTTGCCTGAGAAGCCAGTAAAATTTTAATGCACTCTGTAGTGCGGTCATGTCATACTCGGTTATAGCAAATAATCCCAGATGCCTGCAGAGGTAAAATGGAGCTGTAATGTGCTTGCCTCCTAACCCGAGCTGACAGCAGTGATGTACGACTACCATTAGCGGAAAATATCACTTCAACTAACCCATGATCCAGCTCCGCTCAGGGTCACATTATCCATGAGGAACAAATTACACTCCCAAAGTAAATACAAATTTTCTACACGAAATGGGTACAAAAAAAGGGAAGGGGGTGATCCGTTCCCTTTGCCAGCACACTGCTGAGTGACGCAGATGATAAAGGACAGGACAAATCATTGGCTGACAGAGTACTGCGCCATAATCAGCTCAGCCGGCATACACCTCAGCTGATAAACACTGTATTCTCCCCTTAGTGGCAAATACATAATCTTGAACACGGACATGGCCGCTTCGGGTATTTACCATCCTTCGGACTGCAGGAACAACCCACGCGGCACTTGCAGTCGGCAGCAGAAACGCCCTGTGGCCTTGGCAGACCTGGGAACCCTCTGCGAGGGCGGGAGTCAGGGTCTGGGGATGGGCAACAGGGTTCCTGAGGTGGCAAATGACAACACAGAGTGCAACCGCTTTCGGGGTTGCGGTTCAGTGGCCACGGTGATAGCACGGCCCTTGCTACCGTGTGCTGGCCATGGGAAGAAAACAGCCTGGGGAGACCATGGATGCAGGACTCTCCAGACCGGAGGTTCAGAAATGAGCCGCTGTTCAGGCCCGGTTCTTCCCTACACTGCCTGGGGGAGGGTGACGAGTCCCGTTTCCTTTCTGGGATGTAGACAATCAACAAAGCAAATTCCAGGTATAACATTAATATTTATATGGCACCTACTAAGTGTCAGGCACATGCTAGGTGTGGGACACATGCTCGGAGCCTATGGTTTAATAAGATATTAAATGTTTATGCGTAGATATAGACTAAAGAAGCCCGGCTCATGCTTAGTCTTCTGTTGGGATAGCCTCTGTCTCTAATCACTCACGGTGGCCCACAAGCTGAATTTGCCACTCATTTGTAAGAGTTAAAATATATGCCTTGTTTCTTGTCCCTTTTCACTTTGGGCAACTGCTTCCCAGGTTTATTTAAAAAATAAATGGCACATTTCAGAAGAGCTTGTACATCTGAGTTGTCAGTGGACCCAAACTGTATTTATTCAGCATTTATTGAGCGATTGCCAAGTTTGAATGTTTAGATGCTAGTGGGGTTGTGGGCGGATTGATAAGATATAATCCAGGCTTCTTGTAGCACAAAGGAGAGTGAGGCACAGACAGCGAGATAGCAAGAGTTCTCAAATGGCACTTCTGGGCATACCCCAACTCACCCTGGGGCAGACGGAGTGGCATGTTATGGGAAAAAGAGCCCAGGTTTCGGAATCATAAGAGACAATTTATACCCCAGCTCCATCATTTTCTAGCTCTTAAGTTTCATTTTCTGGAGGAGATAAAATCCTCGAAAGGACCTATCATTGACTTTGGTACATTACAGATGATCAACAATGCTACACATGAGGATACATTATAGAGCCCCATGATAAATATTTAAACAGGTCATATAAAAATGACATTTGTAGAATGCTTTAAATAAGCCAATGTTCTCTTCAATATGACATGGTGCTTCTTATTATTTAGTTATTATTAGCGACCCTAATCTCAATTTTTTGCTGCCCCCAAGAAATAAGTAAGTAGCACCTACATTTTTAGTCCAAATAAGTAGGGAGTGGAAAATCATGAAAAAGCCTGAGCACCACAGTCACCCATCCCAGGGGCTCCTGGTCAGTCCGTATCTCAGATGCTCCATTCCACTGTCTCCACAAACATGCATGTACTTGGTAGACCAGGAGTCAGCCTGGGCTGGAGCAGCAACAGAGAAAGCTGCTCCTGGTCATTCTTTAGGTAACTGGATATGACATCGTGATCTGCAGCTAGAACTTCTCGATGTGGTTCTCATGGGAACAAATAGGAGAAAGCTCTATGATGTATATAAGGAGGGCAAATTTGATCTTCCAATCTGTAACTTTGCTAAAAAAATAAAAGAAAATAAATAAAGAAAAAAAGAAATAAATAAAATAAAAATAAAAAGAAAAAGAAAAGAAAAAAATAAAGAAAAATGGATATATGTATATCCATTGAATTTGTATATCCATTGAATACTTTGAGACTCCTAAAAGTATAAAGTCTGGCTAATTACTAATAACATCCTAATGCAGAGATTTTATTATCTTTATCATACCTAGACTGGCAAAGCTATAAGGAGCAGTAATCTGTAAGTATAACACCAATCGAAAGGTGTGAGGATTAACTCTGGCAAATACACACACACACACAACTACACGTGTGCATGACTACAAAGAAATTCACACATCTTTATTGAGGACAGAACACTCTCCAACTACAACAGAAAAATAAGAGAGACTCGGAATTCCGACAACCAAAGAGCAGCCAGGCTATACTCTAAAGTCACTAGCATAATTCATGTTGTTAAAAGCATCACCGGTACAAATGCCTCTGCTTAGGACTTTCCAACTGTTCAGATGACTCAGGATTCATGGTCAACTTCATGAGGATGAAAGCATCATTTCTACCTAACTGCTCTTTGGCTTTGCAACCTTCCCTTCAAGGTGTGCCATAAAATCCCAGCTGATGGCTCATTCTCACTGGTCCCCAACCTTTTGGGCACCAGGGACTGGTGTCATGGAAGACAATTTTTCCACGGACTGGGGGGAGGGGGATGGTTTCCGGATGACTCAGGCATATTACATTCAAGCTCACCTCCTGCTGTGCGGCCTGGGTTCCTAACAGGCCTGGACATATACCGTTCATGTCTGGAGTGGGGACCCCTGTTTCTAAGAGAAAGCAGGTGACCTTTTCTCTGAGAATGTGGAATCATGTACTCAACCCTGGGCATTTCCAGAAGAATTCCTTTTATAGGTTCAAATAATACTCATTATCAGTTGGGTTCCTAAAACATATTATGTAAGCTAGCTCTTCTTAGTTCCCACGCACTCCCAAATAGAGTATTAAGGAACAGAGACTGAAGGAATTGCTCTGGTGCACACTGACAGACCTAACATCGTCAACAACTGCAATACTCATGTTGGTTCATCAGTAGATACTCGGAAACAAATGAGTGGTATGAATGAATGAATGAATGAATGAATGAATAAACCCACAAACAGGTAATGCCATTGTTCAGATATTAGGCCCATATGTATGTTTCCTTTGGTTCCTTAAGAGTTAACAGAGACACACTTTGACTTATCTACTATGTGCATTCCCTCTTACGGATTCGAGGGAGAAAAAAAGGATGGAGGCAATCCTTCCATGACTTCCCTCTACCTTGGCAAGGAGAAAATACAATCACATATTAATTTCCCTCTTGGTCTGCCATGTTGTTGGGCCTATAGAAGTAGTTACATAGCAAATCAGGATATTCAGTGTTGGATCATTAAATCCAGCCTCATTTTACAGATGACAAAACTAATACGCAGCAACATTAGGTAACTTGCCCAAGGCTACACAGCTGGTTAGTGAGAAATAAGAAACAGGTCTTCAGAGTATCCTTCTGCATTACCCACTCCCGATGAAAAACAGGACATCCAGACCTGTTCTTCCTTCTCTCTTTTCATTCTAAGAAACAAGAATATAACTGAAGATGTCTGACAAATTTTCAATAATTCTTGAGTATTCATTTTATTGATTTACATGTAATCAAAAACTCTGTACATTTATAACCTCTGTTTTTTTCTTGCACATGACATGGCAGTAACTGACATATTCTGAATATACATTCAATGTGAGTGAAGCAGTTTTTGGTATGGCATAAAAGTGCTGTGGTATGAAAAAAGAGAAGAACTTAATGAGGATTAGAATTTAAAATAATTTGCAGTAGAAATTTAATCCAAGGATGGTATTAATAGAATTCTTGGATGAATATGATGGAATTAAATCAGTTGGAAATAGGATGATATTGGAAGGACAATTTTGACCCAGACATAATCTTAGAGGGGTAAGAAGAGGTTAAGTGGATGGTATTATGGAAATCAGGCATCTGAAATAGAAAACTCTTGAAAATCTGCCAGGAATTGTAGAAATTTCCCAAATAAGCTAGGAAATTTACAAATGGCTTAGAAGTGTCTTATGAGAAAATAAAATTGTAATAGAAATAGAGAAGGCAGAAGATGAGAGCACATTTTTACTGGAATCAAAAAATGAACCACGGGACCGATGCTAACTTGTTTTCTGAACTCGTTTCACGCATCCCCTCTATTTGGAGACGAATATCTAGGAAAGGAAATGCAAATTTAGGGAAACAATGGACATTACTGAACACCTGATCCGTGCAGGCCTTCATACGTACTAGTGCTGGGGGTCTAAAGAGAAGCCCATGGGTCCCTGCTCTTCTCCTGGAGAACGGTTGTTTGCTTTGCTGCTGGGTGCCTGGAAGGGAGGGGAAAACTCCTTTCTCTAGCTGCAGAATAGGACAGCATCTCTAGGCTGTCTCCTGATCAGAACATGTCTTATTTCAAAACCAAAGATGGGGGTTCTACAAGCAACAATGAGGGCCTTCTGAGCTTCTGGAATGTTGCTGAGGGTGCACAATCTTTACCAGTTGTGAAGTGTGGCCAATCAGGAGATGGGACTCTTCCACTATAAGCACAAGCCACATGCCCAGTCTTCAGTTTGACATTTCAGCAGTTTCTGAGTCCTTCAGGAGCCAAGTTAGGCATGTGGTTTGTATTGAGTTAGGAAAATAAGCCTCTGTTGGTCTTCTTGCTGCTTTTCTAGAAACTGCATCCTTCCCACACAAGTGAAAAAAAATGATCAAACCAAAAAATTTAGCATTAATTAAAAAATTATAATGCAACCAAAAAGGATGTGCATGTTGTGGGCAAGGGAGCCATGTGGAAAGTGAGTAGTACTGAGTTTGCAATTAGCCAGAGTCCCAGGAGCCTGTCCCATGTACCAGTGAGAAAACCACAGGAGCCAAGCAACCTTCTCCAGGTGGTCACTGGAATGGCTGAAGGCCCAGACAGAGACACTGCAGTCAGGACTCACGGTAAAAGCTCCATGAGGAAAATGAGAAGAGTGCATATCCATGAAGAGACTGTGTACGTGTGTCCTGCATGTCTGTGTATGCCACACATCTATAAACGTGAACACGTGTGTGCATGTACACAAATACCTCTGTAGTTTTCAAGTCTTTCCTCTGAGCTCTCCAATTTTTAAGAGCGTAACCAATGGAAAAGTGTAAGTTTCTCTTTGACCTTGGCTATAAGGTAGTGGTCCTCAAAACCAGTTATGTATCAAAATTACCTAAGAAGCTTTTTTAAAAATACACATGCTGTGGCCCCACCCCAGCTGGACTGAATCAGAGTGTCTCCCCGGAGATGGGCATCTGGGATCTGACAGTATTTGGCACGTGGGACAATGGCTGTACAATCCAGTTAAATGTCACTTGACACTTTCAGGACAGCACGCTTGCTCTTGGCCCCAAGGCTGTGCCCAAAAGAAAGCCTGATGTTTAAGACAAGGAGTTCAAAAGTCACTGTCTGGGGACCCTTCTGGATTTCACTCCCCTCCCACACAGCTTACAGCAGGAAGAAGTGCCCTTGGGGACGGAGGCTGAGCCTCAGGTTCCAGGGGAAACAAATCCTACCTGAAGTTCTCTGGCAGGTTTCCTGGCAGAGCCTGAGCTTTCTGAAGAGGAGGGCAGGCTTCCTCCAACCCCAAGTGGCTCTCTCTCTTTTCACCCCAAGTAAAACTAACGAAAACTAACATTTATGGAGCACATACTATAGACCAGCACTGAGCCAAGTTGAGCCAAACGTCTTCATTGAATTGTCACGAAACTACAGGTGGAACTGCTGTTATCCCCATTTGGCAGGTGAGAGAACCGAGGCTTGTCCACTTCTACAAAGTGGTAAGGGACTGGCAGAAAGAAGCCTAAGCCACTGGACTCGGCGGCCCAAGTGTTGGCCCACTGGGTACTATACCTTCCAATCAGCTCTGCATGCGGCCAACACGGTACAAGGGAAATTAGTAAAGAGAGAATTACTTTTAATATTCACATTAATTTCACAACCAAATAGGACGGTGTTTGTTGTAATAACAGTCTTCCGCCACTGGTAGAGAAAGAGAGGAAACAAGGGAAAGTACAGGCCAGATATGTGGAAATGTATGGGTCGCCTCTGTTTTTGTGACACCAATTCATTTCGAGGGGGGATTGGAATAATCGCTTAATTTGGGTGACTGAGGTGCCAGTGCGGCCTCTCCTCTTTGCACTAACTACAGCGAAGGCACCCCCACCTCTAAGATGCAGTGTTCACAGATTTTCTAACACCCCACCCAATTCCTACTCCAGCAAAGTCCTCCAGGCTCTCTGATATGTCAAACGTATTCCCCGGGCTGGGAGGGGAGGCTAAGGAGATGCTTTTCTCAGTGTCTCCTCAAAGCCTTCTCCACGCACAAGTACATCTTCAGCATTTATGGCAAGCTCTGCCTTTTTAGCCCCTTTCCCAGTCACTTCCACATTAATTAGTAAGGGTATCATTTTATAAATTACAGCTTCATATCAGAGGAAAGCAGAGTTTATCTTAATTCAGTCAGCTGTGTGAAATACAGTGCCCTAATTTTAGACTGCTGGTTCTGCAGATCCCTGCGGAGTAAGAGAATGACAGGCCTTCCAGCGAGAAATCCCAGTGGGTGCCCTACAAGTCTCACTCCCGCCTCCAACAGCATCCCTGGTGGGGCTGGTGAAGGAATCCCAGGACACTGAGTGGCATCTTTTCCGCCATTAGCAATTCAGATTGGAATGCGAATCCTCCAAGCGGCACAGGAAAGCAGCCCCGGTTAGCTGTGGGGCTCTGACAGGTGCCCAGGCAAGAGGCTCAGGCACAGAGGAGGCTGACAGGGGCCCTGGCTCTGGAGCAGAGCGCAAGTCTGGGAGGATGGTATTAACGCCAGCGATAAACACCAGATGATCTCATTCCAAAAGGGGAAGCCCAATAGTCTTAACTCTAACTGGGCTGAGCAGGCACGGCCTCAATTGGAGTCCTGATTGCTACTGTCGGGAGCACGCAGGAGGAATGCCTGGAAGGTGGGGAGCAGGGACAGGTGATGTGACTGGGGTTGTGGGGCAGCTCAGGACCTGCAGGGCCTCCACAGTCACAGGAAAAACAAGGGGAGCAGCAGAGACAGGAAATGCATACAGGACTGAGGAACCCTGCAAAGGCCTCTCCCCCTCCCCTGTCATCTCCCCACTCTTGTGGACTTGCCCATAAACATCTCCTTATTCTCCTCATCGCCCTCAAATCATCCTAAACTCTGAGTGGTGGGCACTGGCTACTTTCCCACCGCCCAGCAGTCTGGCCGGACACTTCACTGCTTCCTGCACTCAGAGACTGAACAGCAAAGACTTGGGAATTCAGGTCCCCAGAAAGGATTAGTTCAGGTGTTTTCAGTAGGCAGGAAACACCTCTGAAAACCACAGGCAGCTTTGGTAATTCCCAAAATCACTAGTTAGATGATCATCTAGACAAGTGGTGCTAGAAACCTCCATAGATTCTGAGGTAACAGGCCTGTGACGAGGCCCGGGCGCTGGGATTTTACAGCTTCCCTGGTGATGCGGATGTGCAGTCAAGGTTGAGGCTGCCGATCAAGACCCCTACACAGAATGCAAAGCTGGACATCCTTACCACCTTCTACCACCTACCACCGCTGGAGACTGGCGACACTTACAGAATTCACGGGGCCATCCAAGGGAAGAATGTCTGCTCGGCTGTGAAACCCTAAAGAAGGCTGGTGCCCTTGGAGAAGTGCCACCCACTTGGAAAGTGAGATGAACCATCACTTGCAGAAGAGCTCCCGGAATGGCAGAAAGGGCCATCCCTCCCTGGGTGCCTGTGATGGGGACAGCCACGTGGGACGGTGATGGCTCCACAGTGCCAGTGGGCGCACCTTGAATTGACACTCTACTGCTGTCCACGTACCTCTGGCACCCACTGCACACTGGCCCTGAGACACCAGGGGACTTGCTCCTAGGGAGCTGAGACTCTGGGGGCTGCAGTTAGGAAGCTCCTACTTGTCAGTTAAACAAAAGAATAATCCACAGCCCCCTTCTCAGTGTGTACTTTTGCTGTCATCCAACAGCCCATTACCATGTCACAGCACAGCGTACCCTTCCATAGGTCACTTTGTTTAAAATGACATGGATAATGCACATGTCAGCAAGCTGACAGTCCTGGCCGTCCTTCAGAGATAAAAACCTCAGGGCGAGAGCCTGTTCTTATCTGGGGGACATGCATTGGTCTATCATCCGAGTCAGGCAGAACATGATTTCTCCAGAGAGCACTTTTTTCATTTCCTGATTTTAAGGAAATCAAATAAGCACCATTTGTCTTCATCTGAATATGCTTGACCTGCTCAAATGATGATGTCTCGCATTTTCTAACAGGCTACATATGCTGAATTCAAATTAACAACAGTGCAGAACAAGAGCCTTTACATCTCTCTGGGAGGCTGGCAGCAGAGAAGGAGGGAAGAATCTGGGCTGATGGCAAGATCCCACTAAATGTGAACTGCAGGCTCTGAGTAAAATCAGCAAGCATGTAGGAGGGGACAGTCACAAAATAGGGCTCAGGAAGACCAGTACCACAGAAAAGATCCAGAAATTGGGGAAGAGGGGACTAGTCCCTTCCTTTTGGTGCCAAGTAATATAGAAACCATAATATTCAGGTAATGCTTTTTGAGATACCTAAAGTAGGAGTACAGTTGAAAAGAAATTTGGTTGGGGGATTTGAACATCTAGAAAGAAAGACCAAACAGACAAACAATCCCTTTGTTTCAGGCAACAGGAAGTTCACTTTACCAGGCAGCGATCCGATCTTCTGAAAGCTCAAAAATAGAGCTCCTTTCTTGATCCATGTTGAACTGGACAGAGGCTGGTGGCCGTCAGCCCCGAAACAGTGTGTGTACCTGCTGGAAGAACTGCCCTCCCACCTGGCCATCCACCTGGAGGAGAAGAGAGCAGTTCCCATCTGACTTCCCCTGCCCACCCTCACCTCAGGATGACATTCCTAGAAACATCACCATTAACGTTTCCACCAAGAAGGCTGATATGTACAGAAAGGCGGGAAAAAGCACATGCGCCGTAAAAGAAACGAAAACTTGACATTATAAATACATGCTAGCGTGTTGAATGTCCCCATCAAAGATTAAAAACAAATCAGATGGCTATTAAAATAAATAATTTCTTCTTTTATCGTCTTCTATAAAGTTAAAAACTTAGTGTCACATATGTGTAATATTAAAGGGCTTGTTTAAGAAAAGTGGACTTCACAAATTAAAGGTCATTTCCTATCATGGGAAATGTCACTGAGTGAGTAAAGCCTGTCTTTACAGGAGAGAAAGGTGCTGTCCCCCACCATGAAGCCGGCACCCCACCACCTGCCACCGTGTCGGGGGGACCACAGGGCTCACAGTGTGTCATGTGCTGTGCCCACAGTTGTGGGGTGGGTGGGGGTCTTACCTTCTCTTCCTGGTCACTGTCGCTGTCACACTGAAAAGACAAGGAAAACAAGAGAATAAGGGTTAGTGCAAAAGGTGAGTAGGTTTTTGTTTCTGATACAGAAAAAAGAAACAAGACGAGGAAATAGGAAACGCTGTCTGAGCTGGAAAGAGTTTCTTCAGTTCAGGTGTTAGTACACAGAGGAGAAGCGAAGTGCTGAGAAGTAGCTCTGCTGACTTCCTCTGCCGCCCGCCCTCTGTCACACCAGGGAGCGCCCCCATTGCACGGCAGTGGGGGTGCCCATCGAGGGGCCAACCCGACCGCAGGATTAAGGTGAGTCAAGATCATTCAATGGGATTCTAAGCAAAATCAATTCTTCAATGGAAGCTTTCTCCTTTCTGCTAATGTCAATGGCTGTCTCTCCTGGTGCTTTTCTAGAAGCCACGAGGTGAACCTCGTGTGGATTCCCTCATTGCATTCCCTCGTGTGGATTTGGAAGGAAATAGAACATAATGGGCGAGGCTCAGCATCGGTGACGGTTGTGTCTTCCAAGGTTCAGAGGCCCAGAGAACAGAGGGAATATTCCTTATAAAAAACATGCCAAGGGGAAGAGTTCAGTGTAACAAATCAACAATATAGGCAAAAAAAAAAAAAAGTTTTATGGCGGGAGACTCATGCCATGTCTAACGGATCCCAAATGCCAACGGCAGAGCTGGGCCTGGGATACCCAGAGAGTGATGATAAACTCAAAGCACTGGGCTCCTCAGGAGAAGAAAAGGGGGGAAAAGAGAGCACATTTTAGAAAAAAAAAGCATGAATGTTTTGTTATACAATATTTTATTTCTAAAAAAGGCATGTGTTTTGTGAGAGTAAATGCACAGTAGAGGAATATATCAATTCATTCACTCAAGTGTCCTTGACGAGCACTGCTAAGCTACGTGGAAATTCAAAGAAGACGTAGAACTGGCCCTGAAGTAGCGTTCAGTTTAGTAGTACGGTGGCGCACTGTGTGGCGACCGGGGTATTTTCCGAGGGACGTGTTGTTTGGCGATTTCACTGTTGTGCGAACGTGATAGAGTGCACTTACTCAAACCTAAACAGTGTAGCCAACTACACGCCTGGGCTCTATGGGGTAGCCGACTGCTCCCAGGCTGCAACCTGTGCAGCATGTTTCTGTATAAAACAACATGAGATTAAATCAAGCACAAGAGAAAATGACACCATCAATAGATGAAGTGAACACGGGATATATGAGGCAGTGGCCGGTGTGACACCACACACTGTTTTACAGCAAACTTTTTTTATATAAGAGAAAGTACCATCTAAAATAACTACAAAAAGTATAGGAAATACATCCACCTGCAACCCAGTCATAATTAATCGATATTATGTACTGTACATAATTGTAGGTGCTACACTTCCACAGGACCGGCAGTGCCGTCGGTTGGCTTACACGAGCGTCTCCATAAACACATCAGTAATGAGTCATACCATGACGTTACTACAGCTACAGTGTCACAAGTGATAAAAACTTTTCAGCTCTATTATAATCTTATGGGGCCATGTTCATATGTATTGGTTGACTGAAACATTGTTGTGGCATGTGACCGTGGAAATAGATTCAGAACACAAACCCTGAGCATGAGTGTGGTGTGATCAGAGCTACATTCTATTAAGAGGACCCTTCCCATGGAGGAGAGAGAGTGCCCTGTGGGAAAGACGCAGGACATGGGAATGCCAGGCTGGCAACCACTACACTGTCTAAACCAACACTGTGTGTGGTTTGAGAAAGGGATGAACAGATGGCAGAGCAATTCTGAAGGTGGAGCCCACAGGACTCGATGACACACGGATATGGGAACAAGTGAGAGAGAAGAGTCTAGGATGATGCCAAGGTTTTTAGTGTGGCCACCTGGGTATGGGGGTTGATGTTGCTACGAACAGAAATGGAAAATAGATTTGCTTACACAGCAGTCACTACCGGTTAGATACCCGCAGCCATTCACAATCCCCTCTCGAGTCTGCACCTTGTTCTGAAATTTTAAGGTTGAAAAAGACAGATAAGACATTCTCTCTCTCAGCTTTCCTTGCAGCTAAGGGTGGCCATTAGATCCATTTTTGGCTGAGATTTGAGGAAATGTCTGCTGAGAGTTCTGGAAAATTTTTCTCTTTTCAAAAAAGGGAGAACGGCAGGAAGCACTTGCCTCTTGCCTTTGAAGGTGACTGCACGATGTGATTAGATCTGTGGCAGCCATCTTGCAAAACGGAGGCTGAAAGTCTAAGTACAAAAACAAGATGATGCGGCTAAAGGAAGAAAAACCCTGGCACAACAGCCACTTGGACTAACCTCAGAGCAGCCTGCCTCTGGACTTTTTTGGTCAGATAATAATAAGTTACCTTAATGTTTAAACAACCATTAGAATGTTTTCAGTTGAGCCCTGGCTGGTGTGGCTCAGTGGACTGAGCACAGTCTGCGAACCAAAAAGTTGCTGGTTTGATGCCTAGTCAGGGCACACGCCTGGGTTGTGGGCCAGGTCCCCAGTAGTGGGTGCTTAAGAGGCAACCAGAGCTCTCTCCCTCTCTTTTTCCCTCCCTCCTCCCTCTCTAAAAATAAATAAAATCTTTAAAAAAAGAATGTTTTCAGTTGAAAATAACAAAAACCTCATCCAAATGGACATCTTCGTGTTATGACCCAATTTGGAGACTACTTCCTGTTTCCATCCTAAGCTCTCTGCACTATAAGCATTTAGAAACTCACAGCACAACCTTATAGTGTGGAGGGGTTATGACATTCTCTTTTGCACTGGCTCCTCAAAGCCATAGGGTTATCAGAGTTTTAGAGACAGTGCTTTAACCGAGGACAACTGCATTATTTTCAACCAAGCTTCCAACCCCAGATGTCTAAACTTATTTTCTTTTGCCTTGTGAGTGGATTTCTCTGTTATAAAAGTCAAACAGGTTGGCAAAGAAAATGGATGACTTTGAAGGCCTAAAACAACAGACAGATCAGGAACAAAAGTTCTAATTGTATGGTTTTCCATTGCCTTTAATTAAGCCTTCCTTGAGGTTCCCAAGTTCTGGGCACATTTTCAAGAGTGACAAAGCATGATTCAGGAGGGGTGTGGAAGAGAGAAGAGGGTTTTGCTAGGCAGGCTCACATTCCCAGATGTTCACAGCCTGCCTTGTGAGGTAATCAATGACAGCTGAAGGCTGTGGCATAGCATCTGCCCACATCCTCAGGGACTGGTGTGCAGGGGCCAGAAGGAGTAGGGAGGTCGAGAAAGAACCACCACTGTCCACACCCACCCCCCTCATCCTAACAGCAGTGTGTCCCTGGGAATGGTTATTTCTATCCAAGTGTTAAGCTTCCTGCTTTCCAACAGTCCAGTTCTAATTTCAAGGTCCACTTAATTCCGCATCAAGTAATTACTGATATACCCAGAAGCACCTTGTCTCCAGAGTTAAGCATATGGTGGAGAACTGAGACCTACTGGTATCCATTATGGAAACAGCACGGATGCCAAGCCGATTAAAAATGCCCAGGCTCCCCACACAACATGCCGGGTGAGTGACAGCTCCTCGACAAGGCCAGTCGCAGAGTCTGCCAAAACAGTCTCTGCTGCACTGGGGCCCACATGGTGTGCTGAGAAAACAGTTCCATTTCTGGTATTAAATTCCCATACTGACCCGAGGACTTTGCCGTGAGCTCAGCAGGAGCGCACCATCCAATTTACAGCTCCGCTCTCTGGAGCCTCGAGTGCCAGCCCCTGGCAGAGACGAATGATGGTCAACCCCTCCAGCTCATAAATTATGCAAAGGCAATAAATGCACTCAGCAAACAGCGCCTAACGTTTGCCTAGCCTGGCTCCTAACACAGTCTGTAAAAAGCCAGAAGCTCGACACATACAAGAGGTCTATTCCACTCATAAAGGGGGTTTGTTGACAATCCAGATGGAAAGCAAGCCATGGACCTAAGGAGTCTTTCTGCTTCGCTGGCAGCGGTTTATGGGCCTGCTTTATGAAAAAGGGAGGCTGTTTTATAGAGTCAGTGTGGGTAGAATTCCTGGTCTCAAATTCACATTTAATACACTGTACAGCTTTCATACCTTAAGTTCAAAACATGGTGGATTTTGTGCCATATGATTCTTGGTCTTGAAAGGTTAAAAGAAGAAGTGCCTGCTCCCCAATCCCTAGATACCCACTGCAATTTATCAGAGTTCACGTTGAGCCACCTCCTCATTCAGTTTTATGTTCTGCATGAGGCTGGGAAATGGAAAAAGCATGTCAAATGCAGAAACAGGGTCCCAGCTGATTTGACCATTTTAAGCATTTTGACATCGAGGTCCCGCATTGGTTTATTAGCAAACAGGTTGCACACTAACGACCAGTTTGAGGTGACAGAGTACTCTCCATGACTAGATTTCAAAGCCCTTTGTGAAAAGCTGAAAATATTTTCCACCATTTTAAAAGCAAGAAATGAAAAGAAACAAGCAGCTCTTACACCCTAGCCAGGGGAGCATTCTTGGTCACTGAGCCTTCAGATAAAGACACCACCCAAACCCACCACAGAAACAGAGCGAAATAGGGGGCGTAAAATCCAAACCACATGTCTCAGATGCAGAATTAGGAAGGGGCTAGTTCCTCACCTGAGTACAGGAAGCCATTCCAACACACCCCCATCCACTCCATCACACCTTCTCCTCCCTCTGCCTTCACAGATGAGGCCTGAACCTTTGGAGGCACTGCCTTCATCTCCCAGGCAGGTCCCACCCCTTAAACTCTTCAACCAACCAACCAACCCACCCACCTACCTAATAGCTTTTCCTTGTAAAAATTAATACATATTTATTTACTACAACTTTTAAAAAATCACCCATCGATCTACCATCCATAAAATAAACACTATTAACATATTTGTATAATTCTTTCCAGTGTTTTCTCCATCCTTTCCATCCTTCATATATACACATTTCAAGAAATAAAGTCCTACTATTTTGTAACTTGCTTTGTTTTTGCATAATATGCCAAATATTTCTGTTTAATGAGTAAAATTTTCCCTGTAAAAAGGCTGCACTGCAGTCCACTGTTTGAATTGTACATAATCTAGTTAAAATTCCCTAGTGCCGGATAGTTGGATTGTCTCAATGGAACATCTGGAATTTTTCCCTTGTACACATCCACCAATATTGTTTTTTCCTCATAGCTTTCCATGGCCCTTCCTTTTCGGCATGTTCTGTAAAGTCACTGTCTCCCCAGAAGGCACCTGCAGTTCTGTTGTTTCTACGTGATTTCCAAGGAAGTCCTTAAAGATTTCTTTGGTCCCATCTACCATTTGTATGTTAAAACTAAAAATCCCTATGCTCACCATTTGCCAGCTATGTGACTTTGGAAAGGTTATTTAAACTCTCAGTATCTCAGTCTACTTACCCGTAAATGTGGGCGATCATGGCACTTCCCTCATAAGTTGGGTATAAAATAAGTTTATATACGTAAACAACTTAGACAAGACGTGGTACAGAGCACATGGAGACAATTAATGTTAACTGCTACCAATATGTCTCTGTGTGCTAATGCCCCTTCCTCAAGCTCCGTAAACACTTCAGACTCAAGTGTCTGTCTAAATCTAGACCACCAACTTTGCTTACCCCAAACCTGCCCCTCTCCTGTGCTGTTCCCGTGTATCACTGTGCATCACTCAGCTGCCTAGGTGAAGAGTCTTGTCATCACCCTTGAGCAGACCTACCTTCCTTGCTCACCCCACATCACATTATCGATCCTACCTTCTAAATCCTCTCCATCTCCATGGTCACGGACTCTGCTTTAGATCTGGCTTCAGTTTTATCATTACAAGAGGCCAATGACTTCCACCCAGGGCCTATGGTCTCTTGCTTTTCTAATCCAAGTCCTTACTGACCACAGTAGATTTCCTAAATTTCAATTTGATCATCACACTTCCCCTGGCCTACGGGGCGATGAAAAGGTCTTCACATTGTTTCCAGCTTCCCCACTCCCAACTTCTACCTTCTCTTTCCAACACAGCGCTTCTCAGGCTTTCTGTGGAGAGGGATCATTTGTTTTCATTTTGTTTTGTTTTCTTTAATTTCCAATCTATTGTGGATCAATATTTTTGTAATATACAGAAAAAATAAACTGCTAGAAAAATAGAAAGCAAAGACATGTAAAAATATGTTATTTGACTGAAGAGGTATAAAATTACGCTATTGAATTGCCATACGAGTTTCCAAATGCGCGCTCGCAACTACCATACTGACCTCATAGCAGACTCATTTCAAACAGCTCCTGAACTGGCTGTGGTCTGTACCCACACTTTTGAGTAGCACTAACCTAACACCTCCCTTGCTCTAGCCACACCTGGGCACACTTGGTCACATCTTCAGCCCTTACTATCTTTGCACTTAACAATTCCTTCTGCCTGGAGTTCCATTTCACCAAGTTTTTACCAAAAAAAAAATAAATAAAAAACTTTAATGCACCTTTAAAAACACAGTGAATGTTTCAATATTTTTCTTAGTACCAAGAATTCTTAGAATTCTGATACTTTTAAAAACAATTAATTACTTCTGTCTCCATCCCTCACAAACTGTGTTGCACTGTTTGCCACCAGCCTTGTCCACTAGGGAGTGATCCCCACACAGCTAAGGGCAGTGCCTGGCTCATCTTTGTGTATCCAGGCCTTGGGACATGGTAGGTGCTCAATCACATTGATAAATTTACCACATTCTTCTTTAGAATTCTTCAAAATGTGGTTGATTCCACATAGCACAAGCAAACAATGACTTAAAAGGCAAGTAATTCCAAAGAAAGGAGGCACAGGAAACATGGACCAACTGGACTGCTTAATACAATACAATAGGTTGCATATTTGAACTTACTGGGCAGGGTTAAAATGGCCGGCAAGGCCTAGAGTCAGGGCCCAGAAGAAAATCTCTTCCATTAAAAGGCCCGGAAACGATGTGATTATGATTTTATTGTAATTCCTCAAAAGGAAACATTTCTCATTTCCATTTGGGAATCTCAATATCTATGTTTTAAGACTCTGATCCAAATTGAAGTAAGTCAAGGTCTGCGACACCTCTCTGCCTCATTCAGAATGAAGGAACAAGATGGAATTCTAGGTACCTCGTGATGGAATGCATTCTTAAGCAGAAAGTGGCAATCATTGAATATATCACATACAATGACATTGAGGAGGGCATTGCTCTCTATTCTGCTCAATGGACCTTGCTGAAACAGTTATTTCGTATCTCAAACCCATTTATCATTGCCACCAAGGATGTCAGGGTTGAACACCATCACTGAATAAAGTTATTTTATTCTTCTTTCTGCCTAAAGGAAATTAGAGGAAAACGAGGGAGAACCCCAACTTGTAAAGGACAGCATCTAACATCAGGTACAATTTAACTTGGCCAGTGACAAAACCAATCAATTCCCCTTTGGGCCAGGCAGTTTAGCCAAGACCGTAAAACATCCCTCACCTGAAAGCAATTTCAGAAGAAGCCACATGCAGAAAACACGACACTTATTTTCTCACTGAAGAAAGTGGGGTGGCAGCACAGTGACTAAAAGCGCGTCTACCCCCATCTTCCCATCTGCCCAGCCCTGTGCGCACGCAAAACAGGCAGCCGCTGCGTACCCCTGCAGCGGCTCTGATCTTGTCCGTCCCCCGTCACCCCACAACGCCGGCACCGAACACTGTGTACGTCCCTCTCACAGGGGCTTTGGACTTTAAGTGAAATTTAAAGACATTGGGGTCCTAGAAATAAAAATAAAAGTTTAATCCTGAAATGGTTTGAGGTATTCTTACTGATCATAAAACGTCATTGATCCCTCCTCCTAAGTCAACGTCTGATCAAATAAAATTGCTCAGAAAAAATGAAAGCCTAATCAAAAAATTTGGATGCCAAACAATAGTTTAAAAAATAAAGCTTCTGACAGTTGTAAAAGAAGCATGTTTGAAAGTCAGATAAGGTCTACTGATGTTCAGCTGTCAAGGTACTGAGGAGAATGACTTTCAGAAGCTTCTGGAATTCTCTGTTGGTAAGCCATCATTCCTGCGTGGGGCGTCCTCAGAATCTGGCATTTTTGCAAGTTCTCAGCTTGACTGGCTAGAGCTCAAATGACCCCCGCAACCTGAGGGGCTGAGGGAACACTTCCTACTCCCCCTCCAGGGTCTTTTGGATGATCATGCAATTTCATGTAACACAAAATTTTAAAATGACGACTATGTGCTAGATTCATTCTGACACTCACTGGAAGTGAAAATATATTGACATATCATTTTGTTTAAACCTGAAGTTCTAAAGCTCGCAAATCAATTGTCAGTATTTTTCTTGTTGTCCCTTCGAAATCCAGGTGTATTTCATAAAACACTATGTATGCTGTAAATTTCCACTTAGCTCATTCAAATATGGTTGGATTTTTGGAAGTAGGAAAAGAAGTGGATATTTCACAAATTTTTAGAGAGTTCAGCATTTTTTTTACCCTTAGAAGAAAGGAAGTCACATGTTGTCAAGTATAAACATACATAAACCCCAGAGATGAAATTTACTTAAAACCCAGAGCCCACAAGCCTCAGTGGTTGGCAAAATAAGAAAAATGAATTTCTTGTCCAAAGGTAAAACTCAGTCCAGGGCTGGGTAATTTGTAAAAGATTTCTTTTAAGCGTAAGCACCAGATCCTTTGCCTCTCTGTCATTGATTTACTGATTCTAAGTCATCAATAGCATTAATCCGTACCTGCCTAGGGACCTATTACAAATGACTTTGAAGACGGTGTGGAGCAAGACTGTGTGATGAGACCACAGTGTTATTAGCAGGGAGACATATCCTCCCGTGTTCTTTGGCGGTATTCTGTGTGACCCTGGAATGCTGCACTTTTTCCTTTCTGGATCAGACTTGCTTGTTCCTTTGGGTGGGGCTGCAGCGCCTTAGGTTTGCTCCAACTAAAGCTCGGTTCTTTCAGAGTCCTGTGTGAGCTAATAAAATCCAAATTTTCTGATGAGGAAAAAGGAAAAGTATGTTATGGGTTAAAATAATACAAGAGTCTATTTTTTCCGCTGTGTTGTGATCCGTAGAAATCACCCTGAGCCTTTTCCCTTTCTTCTCTGCCTGGGAAGCCAATTGCTTTGATTGCAGTGATATGAGCTAGCTAAAATGACTTGCCCTTGCTTGTGAGGCAAATGGAACATGCTAATAGAACTTATCGCATTACCCGATGCAAAAGTGCCATAGCTCATTACTTTAAGATAAAAGGATATCATTGCAGACGGCAAGCAGAATTGACTTTCTGAGGCCCGACTTGATGATGATTTAATCAACTGCTCTCTTTCACTTCTCATCTCTGTGCCTGTCGGTTTCACAGGTGCCGTTAAATGAGACACTCAGAAAGTGAGCGGAGGGAAAGAAATTGCTGTCATTACTTTTCAAGAAAGGAGGTATGCAAATTTTCGACAGAAAGATTGCGTTCATAATGGGCCTGGTAAAATACAAGGATCATGCTTGACAGGTGAGGGCAAGCCATTTGTATGTCCTTAAAGCGGAACCACCGTCCTCGCTTAGAAATGTGCTCAATAAGAGAAACTACAAATGAGAGGCCTGGTGGGGCAGGGGAGAGGCAGGCCAAAGCACACAGGGTGGGTCCAAGCAGTTTTGGGGTAGGGGAGGGTGCTTCAAGTCAAATCCTGGCTCTACCACATATGAGCCGGAGGATCTCTGGCAAGTGTCTTAACCTCTCTGGGCCTCAGTTTCATTATCTATCAAATGGAGCCGTCGACAATACTTACCTCCAGGTTGTCTAGAGCATTCACTGAGATAATAAATATATAATAAATGTATAATTAACACAGAAAGGTATAAAATAGTGCCTGACATACAGAAAGCACTCAGTAGATGTTATTCTTTCATTCATTCATTCATTCATTCATTCATCAACAAAGAGTATCTTTGTTTTTCTTTTTGTTTCTTAAGAGTATGTGTGCCAGGTGCTGGAAATCTGGTTGAGATAGAATACAATTCTTCACTGCTTTCACATATGTAAGTCTTGTCCCCAGCAGATGGTGAGCTCCTCGGGAGAGCGATCTGGCTGTCCCTGGAACCATCACAGGGCCCAGTGTAGTTTTAGGGCCCTATGAGATGCCCCACAATGACTCTATGATTTATGGATTCCTCCTCCCTCCCGTTCATTTCTTATTTGTGATACTGTGCGTGCAGCTTAAACCCTGAGAGGCATCTCCTCCCGGAGCAGGAAATGCCTGCCCATCATTAGTTGGGAACCTCAGGCAATTGCCACATGCCCTGCCTAGCCTGGGGAAGAAACAAGCAGCCAGGAAGAAGAGACAGTTTCTCTTGAATCACCTTCAGAAAGGCAGAATGAATCTGAATAGAATAAATGATCAGGATAGTATGAACAGAGGTGTTTTTTTCATCCACTTTACCTTCAATAGGTAATTGTTCTATTTTCTCCAACACTCAAAGTAAAAGCATCTTTCTTAAAGTGCCTTTGACTCTGAGTTCCTTTTCCCCAGGTAACGAAGCTGCTGTAAACCATTCTTCCTTCCAGTCCCTTAGGTTGTAAAGCACCGAGTGTAGCTCCTGCTAAGCAGCACCTACATGATTCAATTCCCTGTCAAAGGGACAATGTCCTCCTCAGGCAAAAGGAGAAAGAGGAGATTCCAGACAGCAGAGCAGCTTTGAGCTGCTATTTCAGAAAAGCTTGGTTCCTAAATTGCATTTCACTGTAGCATGGTTCTTTCAGGGAGAAATTCTCCACGGGAGCTATCTCAGAACATTTCCCCTACAAATGCCAGCCAACAGCTATCTGTCATTTTAAAAGAATGTCCTGACAACAGCCTGGGAGGGAAGTGTTACAAGCCCTCCATTATCAAGAAGTTAAGGCTTCCAACAGCAGAGGCAGTACTTGAACCCAGTTCTGTGCATGGTTAAGTTCATGGTCCCAACAAGTACAGTATACTACTCTCTCTCATTCAGTATCCAAAGAAAGTACTCGAAGAAACATCTTGTTGATTGATTGTTTGGCAAAGGGTAGATTCAAGCTGAAACTAAAAAGAGGGAGCAATGATCACAAGCAGCAGTGAATGCAGCCACCAGCCACACATTTCTACTCCATCCCAGACAGCTCTCCCTCAAGAGGAGGACCTAGCACAGAACCTGGCTCAGGGAAGCGCTCGTGCAGTCTGTGGCTGACCTAGGTTCGAATTCTGACCCCTCCACTTAGCAGCCACACAATCTTGGGAAAGGTACTTAACATCTTGGAGCCTACTTTGGTTTTTTCACATGTAAAGGGGGCCGATACATATTCCACAGGATTACTGTGAGAATTAAACCAAAAAAAAAAAAAAGGACTCTTTTATTTCTTCCAACTCTTTCATAAAAGATATGTTATATCACACTCAGAAGTGAGGTAACAGTAGTTATTTAAATGTTGGGTTTCATTATTTTTGTCATTTTACTGCCAGAGGGGAAATCATATTCTGCAAGGATTTCTGCTCAGGAGGTGTTCGAAGACTTGATACTATGCTACACAGAAACAACAAGCCCTAAAAACAAAAACTGAAACTATCGTTCTCTCTTAAAGAAGAGAACAATGGGAATCTTCCTGGCAACAAATGGTTTTATTTCAGTGATCAAATACCAACAAGGCAAGACACTTTAGAATTCAATTTCCTAAGCATTGCTTTAAGTTCTCGATACAAATATTTTCGGTGGATATAATTTGGATTTATGCTTCTGTCGCATAGTAGTCAGTAACCTGTATACAGGGACTAAATTACAATGCATAGGTATAAGATTTGGGGTCTAAGTGTGTGGGTTACGCATGGTGCAATAAGGGCATGGGCTTTGACATTATTAAGATGTTCACTCAAATTAAAATTGGCATAATAAACAAACAGACAAGATGGACATCAAAAACATCAAGTGATTATTGGTACAACTAGGGAGCCAGCCATTTTTGAATTTTGTCCAGAGATTCTGACTGATCAGAGTAAGAAGCTACTTGGATAGCCCTGCGCATAAACTTTACTTATATGCAAGGCCTATTCAGGGATTGATCTAACAAAATTAACCAACAGACTAGCCCTGGGAAGAGACAGTACTTCCTAGAACATTAACTTTGGTAACTGCAAAATGGAGACTGGTTGAGAGAACATAATGAAAGTGCTTGGCACTCAACAGGCACTCAACAATTCAACCACTTCTACACTTGGTGACACAAGGAATGTCTGTTCCCTCCCCCATCCACATGAACGCTTTCCCTGGCCTTTCTGGCCATATTTCAGCTGTTGGTTTCCAGCATCTTCAACGCCACAGTCAGTTTCCCCAAATGTATCTCAGAATTGCTTATAGCCTGTTCTTCCTACACCTGGCACCTAGGAGATGTTCAATAAATATATGTGAAAGAATGAATTCATAAATTACATTCGTCAAATATCTGAGGGAAGGTGTCATGGAAAGTGTGTATTTGAGATGAAGAGCCATACAGTGGGCAGTGGAGCGGTGTCTCAAAGTGGTGGGATGTCTATGAGACATCCATGGAAATAACTTCGAGGTAAAAGAAATTCCTAAGAAAGTAACACCATACACTTGAAGAAATCCGATCATAAGGATACTCTTTTAAGAAAACCAGGAATATCAAAATCCAAATGTATTTTTTTTTACATTTGACTCACCCTGAAGCCAACGATAGCAACTGGCATTGAATGGGGAGATGGAAAACGGCGCTCCCACAGTGCAGAAACGTAATGGTCACATTAGCAACTTCCCACCAACCAGACGTGTTGTTTTTAGAATGCAAGACAGTGAAAAGCACAGCTAAAGGAACAGAAACACGGCTCGAGACAAACTGATTTACAAATATTCGAAGGAGGTTCAGGGGGATCCAAAGACACGTCAGACTGATTCCTTTTTGTTTTCTCTTCATTGGGTACTTCACTACAGCCCTTCTTAGAATTCATCATATTCGTAACTGGAATTTTAAGTTAAATTGTACCTAACAACAGACTTTACTTTAGGATGGCTTGAAAACCTGGCCTTCTGTATATCATAAACAAGGAAGGGTAGGGTTACTATAAATTGTCTGTAAAAAAAATACAAATTGCCAAGATAAAAACACCCACTGGTCTGCCAGTCTCAAGTTTCCTGTTTTGACATACTATACACAGTAATTTCGTACCCACAATCTCTTATTAGAAAATGAATGTGCTATTTTTCTGAATGCTGCAATTACAATAATTGAATTTAAAATGGGGATTGAGTTTCTCTATTTGGAGGAAAAGAATAATTGTGTATTTCTGATTAAAATCAAGGGGACTGAATAGAGGTTGTACAAATTCCAGCTCCAGTCTCCCCGAGTGACTCCTCGTCAGGCCAGAGAAAAGAACCCTTCAAACACAGAGAACTGGACCAGCGCCTCGGCAGCAGGCACTGTCTTTGGCCTCGTTGCCTTGTCTCCTGGCCTTCAGTCACAACGCCCTGTGACGGACACAATCGGAACACCGTGGCACTGTTACACGTTAAATGGCAGCCACGCTAGACTTCCCTACTGTGTCAGAAATGAAGAGCTGAAATGCAAGGAAAACAAATGTCTCTTCGTGTCAGAAATGCCTGTCCCCTCGTAGACTGCCAATATTTTGGAGCAGTTTTTTTTCCCCAGTACAGAGCCTCTCCTCTGGGTGGGGGACATGCAGTGGTAGAAGGACAGGGTGGTAAGAGAAGAACTAATGCTTTTTTCTAAAGGGCCGAGCTTTTTTTGTTTTACTAAAACATTGTATGAAAAGCCACCCCTTAAGGTTCAGATGTAGAAAAAGAAAAAGGGATGGAGAAAGAGGGCTGTCTTGACTTTTTTTTGTCCTATAATTTTATTTTTCATGGTACCATTCAGTCTTCTGAAACCCCCATTTATCCCAACGTAAATGTGGAATTGAGTCTCACAAGTTCTCCAAAATGTTCCTTAAAATAGAGCTTCCCAAGGAAAGAGAAAAATTTCCCAGCATAAAGTGAGCTTTATACTGCTCACTATGTTTTAGTGGCTTTATTGAAATGTACATGACATGGACAAATTGCCCACATTTAAAGGGCACTATTCAATCCATTTTCACATATGTATCCACCCATGAAACCATCCCCACAATCAAGATGGAGGTGCACACATCCATCGCCCCCCAGTTTCCTGGTGCCCTGGTAACCCCCAGCTTGTCTCCCTGCCCATACCA
This sequence comes from Desmodus rotundus, assembly GCF_022682495.2. Lineage (NCBI taxonomy): Eukaryota > Metazoa > Chordata > Mammalia > Chiroptera > Phyllostomidae > Desmodus > Desmodus rotundus. The sequence continues at coordinate 115,950,928 of NC_071387.1, forward strand.
CCCACGCACCCCCAACAACTGATCTGCCTTCTGTCACTATAGATTAGTTTGTATATTTTCTAGAGTTTTATATAAATGGAATCATACAGTGTGTACTCTTTCTGCCTGGTTTCTATCATTTACCGCTTACTATTTGGACGCCTAATGAAATGGGAGCCTTCAAGCTGCAAGCACAAGGCAGCCCTCTGAGGCTGCGAGGCCAGGGTTTATAGTCATCCCCCAGGAACAGGACCGATTACTTGGTCTTACTTTATTCTTTGGCTTTATTATGTACTTCAGTAATCAATAAACACTTCTGTGGCAGAGGGTTTATTTTGCCCTATAAATCCAAGGAGCAGAGAATGATATTAAGACATCAGTACGGATGGGCTCTGCTGCTCTGTAAAACACTAAGAGGAGAATGGGAGCCACAGATTTAAATCTAAGAAGGTTACAGAGCAGTCACAGCTCCTGGCTGGGTGGCAGGGATCATAAAAGACTCAGGCAAGATCTACAGCAATGCACTGTGAACCAATGGGGCTCTCCGAGCAGAAACCCAAATTGAACAAGCAGGCTGGTTGGGAAAGAATTATAAGCACTGGCTTGAGTGGAATGTAAAGGGCCCCTCTCAAAAATCCAAAATATTTCTTAACAAATGAAGAGGTAGAGGACAAATGCCGACTGCAGGCTGACTGTGTGGAAAGCTGCGCTCTGCTTTGGGAAGAGGCCTGCTTGGTAGTCACCTGCAGTCCCAGGAGGCTCTTAATTCTGTCCCTGAGACCCCTGGCCCCAGGGCCCCATGGCACAACCACAGGGGCATCTCTCCTCTAGCCAGCCCAGGGGACTCACGCTTCCTTTTGAAAGCAGAGAGGCCAATTCACAGAAGAGCTACAAATGGCTGATAAACACATGCGAAAAAAGTTCAACGTCACTAATAATCAAAGGAATGAGAATTAAAAAGAGCCGTATTCCCTTTTCACCTATAAACAGGGGGAAAATGTAAGTGCTGATGCTGACACACCATGTTGGCAAGGTCGCGGTGAGGCAGACCATCACCCACTTCCGAAGGAAGTCAGTTTTCTATCTGCAGAACGATTCTGCAGTGTGCATCCAGAGCCTTAGCTCTTCCGCTCGACTCTTCTCTTTTTGATATATATATATATCACAATCTTTCTTTATATATATATATATATAAGAAATTATTATATATATAAGAAAGAGCAAAAATGTGTAGAATTTGTTTACAAACTTCATCATGCCATTTGGAAACAACCCAGTGAGATACTTATATTCCTGTTTTCAACCTCATAGCACCTCCCCCTCCTCCCCCACCCCAGTGTATTCCAATTTTGCAGGGAGACAGAGAGGATTAGAGACATCGAACATCCTGCCCGGAGTCAGCCATCTGTAAGAAGCTCCAGCCACTGGAACCCAGGTATTTCTAAATTTCCAGATGAACCGAGTACACAGATTTGAACATAAATTTCTTCACACATTAGGGAACAGATCAATGTGCCAGTGCGGTGTTCACCCACAAAAATAGTGTTCCTAGGAAATTTTATAAAAAGGAAAAAATGATCATAGTCATAGGGAAGCTAAAATAAAAATCCTGCAAGTGATCTTGGGTGAGTTACATATCCTCTGTTACGTTCAATTTCTTTTCTTATCAATAAAATAGGGATAATGTATCCATCTCTTAAGGTACAGGTAAAGAAATAATCCATGAAAAGTACTTCTTTTTATTATTACTACTACAAATAAGAAAAGCAAGATACATTTAATTATATATACAATACACACCCAGAAGAAGAACACACTGGAAAAAATGCACCAAATGTTAACTGCTTATGTCTGAGTGATTGAAACTTTGAATTATTTGTATTTTCATCTTTAAATTTTGGGGCTCAAAGGTTTCCATGGGATCATTAAGGTAATCTCCTTAATGATCATGTTTTTTTTGTTGTTAGAGGAAAAAAGGATATACACATACACACAGACACATATAACTGTCACCTATGTGGTGAAGTCCCTGAGCTTCTGATGGACACTGGTCCCCAGAGGCCATAAGATGGCAAAGAATAATCTCTTTGTTTTTCACAGCAAAAGATTTCTCTGTTCAGAGGCTTTCCCTGGGTAAGGCCTCTCTGGTGCAGCAAATCGAGGCCGGGACGTTTGCTGTGCAGCTCATGGTGTGTGTTTAGACTTGGGTTCTTAACGGTGCTGCATGGGTGAGTTGCTTTACCTTGCAGTCAGTGGCTTTGTTTTCTCATCCATACAATGGGAATAATAACTTGTAACTCTTAAGTTTGTGTGAGGATTAAAAGAGAAATTGCATGCATTTAAGGCATTTAACATAGTGCTAGGGAATAGTAAATGTTCAATAAATGCTCGTTGTCATCGTCATCATCATCATCATCATCATCAAATCATCGTTGCTATCATTTAGGCTGTCCCTTTTGTCCTGGTGTGGGAGATGATTGTGGTGCTTGGAAGGTCATCCACCAAGCATGGGTGACAGGCCCCAATCAACACAAGCACCCCACTTCAATTCTCCTGTACAATCCAAACCCAGAAAAGCCCACATGATCCTCAGCTTCCAAGGAGACTGCTTCCTTCACAGATGGTGCCTCAGGAGGAGAAGGGGTGGCCAAACAGCAGTGGCGATAGCTGGGTGTTTCTGCTACTGGGTGAGAGAGCAGGAACATGGGCACATGGTCCTTTAGACATCACAGCTTGTCTGCTGTGTGCTTCGATATAGGAGAAAAGCAGATGGTCACGAGAAGGGGCCCCGGGCTCAAAGGTTTCCATGGGATCAATGGAATAGAAGAGGAAACCTCCAACCTGCCACATTGCCCCAGGCTGAGAAGCTCTTGTCCTTCCCAGTTCAGAGAAAGCAAGCAGAAGGCAGCTCACGCCTGTCTCCCTTTTGGAGAAACAGCTATTTCCAAAGCTTCTGAACCACACTCCACTGTGTCTTGGAAAAGGAACATGTAAGTAACGGTTTGCAAGCTGCCAAGAGCGTGGGTTTCACAGCGCACATTGCAAAGCTCATGCCTGTCACCACAAGACGACAAGTGTGCTCTCCATGTCTCTCTCTCCCCTTCTAGATCTTAAAGGGTTACGCCTGGAAATTGCCTCGCTGTGCTTCTGGGACAGTATGAAGGATGACTGCCATTGCCACGGTCAGCTATGACAGCGCCAATTTGATGTGCTGCCATCAAGGGCCTTCTAAGAGCTGAGCGCCCTGATGGTTTTGTGATGCGAATAGTCACATTGCAAAATGGTTTTCCTCTCCCGCTGCCTCTGCCTCCATCTGCTGCTGGGCTAAAGGCACAGCCGGCTGCCTGCCTGTCACAGCATGTATTAAAATTAGCTGGGGAGGAGGCACTCAGTTGTGCTAATTACATTTTAATCATTGGAAATGTGTTGGCAAATCAAGCCTTGATTGCCATCTCAGAGTCTGTCTCCTCCAGCAGAGTGAAGGGGCTGTCTGCATTAGGCAGGGCCTGCTGGGCCTTCTCCTTTCACAGAAGATAGACTGGGGACCCTGCTGGCCCACCACTGAGACCGCTTTGGCACATTATTAAAAAGCCACAAGGCTTGTTTCAAATCATCCCTGTGTGAGACCCACTCATTCTCACTTCCCTGGGCATTCCAGCAACTTGGTACTTTTAACTATATAGCTTTAGTGGGCTGCTGTCCCTTCCAGGCTCAAAGTGTGTGTGTGTTTGTGTGAGATGGAGCGGGGACAGGGGCGCAGGATGCTGCAATCATGTCTTCCTAGCACCTGGGACTCAAGAAGGAGCCTGCTGACATAAGGCACCATCCCTGCAGAGGAGACCGTGACCGCTGCAGGCACTGTGTTGGTGGGGCTTTCGTGGCAGCTGGCAGGTTGCAGGAGAAAGAATATCTTTTGTGGGCCCTTGTGGGCTGCTGGAGGGGTAGATGGGGATGAAGATCATCATTTCTCCTGGAGTTAGGGAGCTAGTGAATTAGGTCTCTGTTCCAAGAGGCAAGGAAACCTGAAGACAGCCTCTTTTCAAACAAACAATGTCTGTTTCTGCTTTCAGTTTCCATGAGCCAAAGGAAGGGAGAAAACAGCTTGCTTGGACAAGACCCCTTCAAATGAGCCCACCTGGAGCAAGCTGCTTGTTCTTGTTCACCAAAATGGGCTGAGTGTGTGGTCTCTCCCATCAGAAATGCTCACTGTTAGGGACTGCCTGTCTCCTGGAGGCCAGTTTGTTGTACACAGGACAAAGGAAGGAAGACCGAGCAATATAAAATATGGAAGAAGTTTACTTCCGAAACATGGCAGGTTGCTGTCATGTTATGAAGGCACCAGCTATTAGATGAGATTATACATCATCAGGCTGGACAACAACCAATCTTTTGAGTGCGTACATCTTCCTTCCTACAGATTTGCTCCTGTAGCATAAATTATACATTATGTTATTGTGTCTGAAAGAAAACATGAGTGAGAAAAGAAAAGGTAGCACCTCCACAACAGCACTCACTAACACCCTACAATAACATGAAGGAGCGAACCGGGGGGAAAATGTGCACAGGTCCGCTCTGATGATGGAGCCATTCTTGAGTGCAAAGGGGCTTCTGGAACACACACACAGAGTCTCAGGGAGGGAGGGTTTCAAATCAAGCTGTAGAGATGGCTGCAGATAGCAGGGAGGACTGTGGGCACTCCCCCCGGCTGGTTGTTGCACGTGCCCCCAAGTGTGCCTGCGTGCAAAAGCTCCAGGAGCCTTAAGACTGGTCTGGTCCATCCCACATAGAGCTGTGGGGGTGAGTCACTTTCTCTGTAACTTTGACACAGCCATAATATGGACATCGCTCCACTCAAAACAGGAGGGAGAGAGAAGTGACAAAGAGACTTTCGGGTTGCTGTGAGCTTAGGACAATCCACCAAGTCAAGGCCTCCTCGGGGAGCAAGTTGGTAGACAAACACTGTAGACAAGCAGACCATAAACAATGGATAAACCAAAACATTTTTTTGTGTCAGCAGGACAAAGTTATTTAAAATGCTGTAATGCAGTTTCTCCTATTTCAGTCAATGACTTCATGTGGTCTAGGTTATCTCATGGGAAAAGCAAATCTTAACAAGTCCACTAACATCGCCACCAGACATTTGAATGCTGTTTCAAACTATGCAGCACACTTCTCACATATCACAGCATCCCGCACCCAAGACTGTGCTGTTGGCAAGCAGCAGTATTTTGTAGTTGAGATGACTACAGATTTGGAAAGGGGGCATGACCTGGCAAGGCTCCACAGCTAGCGGTGGCAGGACCAGGACCAGAGTCCATGCCGCTCTTCGGTTTCACCTTTGTAATGAAGACATCATCAGGTAAATGGACAGACTATGAACGCCAGAAAAAAGGCTAAGAGGAGGCCTGAGCTGGTGCTCTTTGAGGACTGGCAGTTTAGGTGAGCAGCCCTTTCTCTAAGGGCATGCATGAGGTCCCTGAGGAAAAACTCACTCTGTGGTTACATCGCAGCTATAACATGGCAACAAAAATAACAGTAGAGTCCCAAACTGAGAGCTCTTTGCTCCCAAAGCAGATGCTCACCACTTTGGACCCCCTGCATTGGGAGACTTGGTAGCATCCACTGCAGGCTCTAAAGAAATCAGGCGAGAAAACTGGTGAACTAAGGGCTACCTATAACCAATGCCTTGAACCTTGCAGTTTTCCCCCAGGTATCTGTTGGGGCTAAGATATGCTTCTTTTCTCCTAAAAGCATTCTACATTCAGTTCAAGTCTGAAATGGCAATGAGACCCTGGTCAACAACAGGCCTTGGCATCGCGTGTCAGAAAACACCCTCCTTCCACGTCATAGTCTCCCTTTCCTGGGCAGTGACCAGAGTTCTCTGACTCTCACCTCTAAGATTTTCATAATTGTCTCCCCCCACTGCTAAGCCTCCCTCCTGACATTACAGTCTGGAGGCCTGTCAGATGAATGAAGGCTTAATAGGTCTGACATCCAGTTTGTGACCAAGGTACAAATGCCTCTTGCCTCCCACTTTTCAGGGACGCAGAGCCGACTGGTTATACATGTTCAGATTATTCATGTGAAAATTCCAATTCTGTCAGGACTGCTGTTGATTATCCTTCATAGAAAGAGGTCACTAATTTATGCTCATTTTTACTTGAGTTTTGCTGGTGATTTCATTAAAACACATCTCCTCTTGGGAGGGCATGATGGGGGGGAAATGGGGGAGGGTTTTCAGGAATAACTATAAAGAACACATGGACAAAACCAAAGGGTGGTAGGATCAAGGGTAGGAAGTGGGGATACCTGGGGTGGGGAGTGGTGGGAGGGAAATGGAGACAACTGTACTTGAACAACAATTAAAAAAAACCCACCTCTCCTCATGTAGTCCTTTAAAAAGTATCACAAATAATTCATAGCCTTTGGACTCATTGCTACACAATGGGCCAGAGAACTTAGGTATTGGGAGCATCTGGGAAATGGGCGAAAGGCCTATGGATGCTGTCTATGCTAATCGCTCTATGCTGTCTTATTTAAACTTTACTGTAAACCTACAAGGTAAATAGTATTCACTTACTGGCAAACATAGAAAAAAATCAGACAGGTTACTCAGCTCCTTTGGATTCAAATCCAGAGAATATGATGAAAGACTCAATGTTCTTTTAAAAAGAACACACAACTGTGTAAGAAGAAAAATGTTTAAATAGAAATTATGCACTATAAATAATTATATACCAACAAATTAGCTAACTTAGACAAAATGGATAAATTCCTAGAAACCTAAAACCTACCAAGACTGAATCATAAAGTAATAGAAAAATCTGAACAGACCAATAAATAGTAAGAAGATTGAATCAATAATCAAAAATCTACCAATAAATAAAAACTCAGGATCAAACTGCTTCACTGGTGAATTTTACAAACATTTAAAGGAGAACTAGTAATAAACCTTCTCAAAAACTCCCAAAACTCAAAGAGGAGGGAAGGCTTCATAACTCATATTATGAGGCTAGCATTGCCCTGATCCAAAGCCTAACATGGACACTATAAGGAAAGAAGATCACAGACCAATGTCCTTGATGAGCACAGATGACAAAATCCTCAATAAAATACTAGCAAACCAAATTTGACAGCATCTTAAAAGGATCATACACCATGACCAAGTGGAATTTATTCCTGGAATGCAAGGATGGTTCAATAGAATCAAATAAATAAATGAGATATTCCACATCAATAGAATGAAAGATATTTCATATGATATTCTCAATATGCAGAAAACACATTTGAAAATATCCTTTCATGATAAAAACTCAACAAAGCGGTATGAAAACATAATAAAGGCCATATATGACAGCCCACATTATACTCCATGGTGAAAAGTTTACAAAGTTTTTCCTCTAAAATCAGGAATAAGACAAGAATGCCTACTCTCACCAGTCCTTTTGATCAGTACTAGAAGTCCCAGTCAGAGCAACCAGGTAAGAAAAAGAAAAGGCATCTAAATTTAAAAGGAAGAAGTAAAATTATGTGTTTACAAATAACAGGATCTGATATATAGAAAACCCTAAATATTCCACTAAAAAACTGTTAAAACTAATAAATGAATTCAGTAAAGTTGCAGGATAAAAAGATCAATTGGTGTTTTTCACATCAATGTTTCCCTCTCTCTCTCTCTCTTCCTCTCTCTCTGTCTCTTCCTCTCTCTCTCTCTCTCTCTCTCTTCCTCTCTCTCTCTCATACCATTCCTCTCTCTAAAAGCAATGAAAACAAATGTCCTTGGGTGAGGATTAAAAAACAATTTTAAAAAGGTGCTCAATATCATGGATCATCAAGGAAACACAACTCAAAATCACAATGAGATATCACAGCTCTCAGAACAGCCACTATAAAAAAGACAAGAGATAACAAGTGCCGGTGATGACGTGGAGGAAAGGGAACACTTGTGCACTGCTGGTGGGAATGTGAACTGGAACAGCCGCTGCTGAAAACAGTATGGAGATTCCTCAACACTTACAATGAGAACGGACATGATATAGTCATCCCACTCTTGGGTACACGTCTGAAGAAAACAAAATCAGTATCTCAAAGAGGTAATCTACATTCCCATGTTTATTTTAGCATTATTCACAATAGCCAAGAGAGACAAATGACCTAAATGTATTTAAAATAATGAATAAAGAAAATATAATATATATATGAATATTATCCCACCATTGAAAAAAAAGAAGATCCTGCCACTTGAGACAACATGGATGAACCTGGAGGGCATTCTGCTGAGTGAAATAGGTCATACAGAGAAAGACAGATAGTGTATAATGATCACTTATATTTGGTATGTAAAAGAAAAAAATACCCACTTCATAGAAACAGAGAACAGAATATCAGTTGCCAGGGGTTGGGGGGGCGGAGATAGAAATGATAGAGATGCAGGTCAAAGGGCACAAACTTTCAATTGTAGGGAGAATAAATTCTGAGAATCCAATGAGCAGCATGGCGACTGTAGTTAATAATACCATATGGCATTATATTCTTGAAAGTTGCTGAGGGTGGATCTGAAGCATTCCCTCCCCACCCCTCCACCCCAACACACACACACACACACACACACACACACACACACACACACAGAGTTAACTATGTGAGGTGATGGTTTGTTAATTATCTCGACACCTTGATCTTGGTACTCATTCCACAATGGATATGTATATCAAACCATCAAGTTGTACATTTCATGTGTGTGTGTGTGTGTACAGACACACACACAAATATATTTGTCAATTACTCCTCCATGATGAGAATATTTTAAAAATTACAATGGGGGACAGTAAAGAGGAATGGAGGAGGGGCCTGGAGAAGATAAGAAAACACTGTAGGTTTATATCCAAGACACGTACTCTTACATCATCTCTCATGATTATCCTCTAAAGCATATTATGTTTCCTGCGGTACACCCAAGTTCTTTGTAAAAATGGAGAGTAGGAAACACACCACCCCTTTGTTGTCTTTTCTGACTCCCTGTACTTGTGGGCATGTAGTGGCCGGCTCCCCACGGCTCTTCACAAAGGTCTCTTTAAGGACTGGCTTGCTCCAGAGCCATCTCTGGCTCTAATCTATCCCTTGTTTATCTCTGTGCTTCAGCCATCATTTACCAAATACCTCCTCAGTTGTAGGATGGAGAAAAGACTAAGACATTGCTGTCACCTGCCTAAAATAATTTATTCTAGAATTCTGTATTGGTGAGATGGTTTCAGATATCTGGAACATTCACAACTCATGTAAATGTGCAAGGCTGTTGGAATATGAGCAAAGATTTGATCTTCAGTCATGCTGGAAGCTCTGCTGGGAATGGCACTCCTTGGCTGTGGCCACCAATGAAGGCTGAGGAGCCTGTAGGCGAGCTTCTCCTGAGCTCCCCATTACTGACAGCAATGCTAGAGCAGGCAGGGGTATGGTTTGGATAGAAATTATGTTATTTTTAATAATGATACACAAAAGCTGTACCTATACACTAGTCAAGATACAAAGAAAACATCTGGTGAGCTGCCAGGATGGTTTCAAATACCCACTGTTTAATAGCATAAAAATACTGTAAAGGGCTCACTTTTCAATGGCGCCATCCTTAAGGAGTCATGTCTACCAAAACTCTTGGTCAGGTTAGCCAGCTCCATTACTCTGACAAGTGCTACTCTATGGGTGTGCCTTAGACTCCTTGCTCACAAAGACCCTTGAAAAGAACTTAATTGCACTGGCTGGGTAGCTCAGTTGGTTAGGGCATCATCCTGATACAATAAGGTCACGGGTTTGATCCCCAGTTAGGGCACATACAAGAATCAACCAAACAATGCAAAAATGAGTAAAACAACAACTCTCTCTCTCCCTTCCCCTCTCTCTCTAAAATTAATAAATCAAACAAAGAGAAAAGGATTTACTTATTAACAAAAGGATCTGAGACCTATAGTTAACTTGTTCTCATGTTGTATATTACATTAACCCAGGCATTCTTCCTTTACTTTCCAAAACTGGAATTTCCTGGAACCTAAAAATAAGCACACAAGACTATTAGAACTTCTCTTGTCTACCCCCAGACACTCTGGTACATTACCAGGGGACAGTTTGTAGAAGGTCCAAACTGTCCTCTTGGCTATAGACATCAAAGGAAGGAGATTAATCTCCTGCATCCACACCCCTTCGCAGCGCTGGCTGTTTTGTATTCTGTTGCCCAGCCCCGCTGCATTCATGCCTCAGTGTAGTGCCGGCCATGTCGCATGCAGCTACCTGTGCATACAGTCTGCACGCCCCTGGGACTGTGAGTACTAACAGGTTCCCAATAACTGCTTATTGCTGAGCACTGCTGTCAACTTTTGACATTATGAAGATATTTCTGACTCCAATTTTTATAGTTACTTGCTATATTATTTTTGATATGATGTTTACAAGTTGACTATGTTATATCAAAAATTCCCTCATTAGTCTGGCATGTTTCTCAGTGTGTCCAGCCAGTTTTCACATGCTAGTGTGGCAGGAGTTGCTAAGCAGTGTGTGTTTACCGGGCCCTGTCCTTTTACTACCTGCATGAATGCTGTCTTTTTGCCATTTTTCCAGGTGCTTGTTTCCAGACTAAAAATTCACATTCAGTAGTAATCCCCCTGTGGATCATTTCAGCTATTTTCCTTGAGACTTGCTCTGTTGGAGTTTGCTTGAAGTTTGATAGTAATTTGTGCAGAGGATGCACTCGCAATGATGAAGTTCGGCCTGCTGCTTCAAAATTTTGAGAGGCCATGGGTATACACTGTCCACCAATGTTCTTTTGTAGGTACACATTTCCTTTCTTCCTTTCTAAACAGAACCCCATTTTGTTCAGGGTAGGTAGCAATATGTTTACTTGAAAAAATAATTGATGTCCTCAGCTCCTCTGCACATAGGGATGGCCATTTGATATAGTTCTGACCAGTGATGAATATAATTAAAAGCATCTGAAGATAGCATCCCTTCCTGAATAAAAAGCCGAAGCCCAAGACACAGCCTTTGTTCTTCCCGCATTCAGGATGTCAGACCTCATGACTGTGAGGCAGCACCACGAAGACTGCGTTCTCTGTGGCGAGGCTGGGAGAGCAGGAAGGTGGAGGTGCGCGTGTTCCCGCTGGCATCAGTGAGCTGCGGCCCAGCCCCAGGCCTCTTTTTCATAGAAGAAAACCAACCACTACACTGTTACCTTCACCCAAAAGTAATCCCAACTGAAAACAAGATAATTAGTAAAAAAAATTTCAAATATACACAAAACCAAATTATATGGTTCCCTAAAACAAACCTGTAAGAGTAAGGGGCAAGAGGTAAAAGATTCACCCACATCCCAGCCAAGAGGCAAATAATTGCTTTGTACTGCTTATAAGTCTCTAAAGCGGATCTACCTCACTTCAAATGCATCCACCTCTTCCCACCGCGGACACTGTCCGAGTGCACGAGCCGGGGAGAAGGTCCCTGGGTTGCTTGCAGTGGAGTTGGATTTCCCAGTTGGACCAGCTTTTGAGTTTCCTTTAAGATTAAATGGATAATTTATGAAAAGTGTACTGAATGGAGGGTCTACCAAAGGTCCTAAGTCCCTTTCCCAACCAGTAGGACATACCAGTCAGTATTTGCATTAATATAATGTGTAAAAACTAACACATGTCTCAGCTTTAGAAATCTTACTATACTTTATTAGCTTGGGATCAAAGGCTAAGGCTGTTCCGACTCTGCAGTTGTGTTTTTGTGAAATTAGCCTTTACTCTCCCACTAAACACTGGTCAAGACGAAATGGCTTCTTCCGCAAGTGGTGACCGTTCCCCAGAGCAACAACACTCTATGCCTGGGAAGACACTGTGGGATTACTTAGGTCCTCACATGTACAGGCCCACACACGCGCACACCAGAGGGTAAATCTCAGAAATTATTCTACTTACACATGCCCACAAAGTAACACATATTTCTCTAAACTGATAATCTGTATTACTATCCATGCTCACACAGGTACTGACAGGTGTAAGTCATTTTCACACTTAAGAGTTACTGTACATATACATGGATATAACCATATGCCAAGTGATAACAGACAAGTACATATATCGAGTACACATAACACTGCTGGTTTGCACATGTGTGCACCAACATACTACACACACCACGTGCTCAATCTTCCTCTAGACTTATAACAAGGGTGTACATACAGAGTGATATATGGCTGTACTTAGGGATAAGCCTTTTATCTTTTTCAGAGATGACGGTATACATGTAGACACCACACACACGATAAATCCAGACTACAGACACTTTCTTTGGTACCTTTGTCACAATCCAAAGTAGTGCCATAAGGTAGTTAGAACATTAGCCAAGTTGAGACCTTCAGGGCTAAGCACACCACTGTTTTCAAATCTGTTCTTTCATGTGATGTGCCAGTTGAAATTACTTCTACAGCATGGTCAGAACCAACCTGGGTGGATTTATAATGCCTCGCATTGCTAAAGGCATATTGTAGAGTCATCTAGAGACAGCAGATAATTCTCTTTAGGTTGCAGGATTGCTAATTCTCGTGCGTGCCATGAGGGTTTTGAGGGCATGTGTCTAAATAGGAAGGCTGCAGAGCAGGAAGCGTGCCTGATGTAAGCTGCGCAGTGTGCAGAGGATGCTCACAGCAAGGTGTGTGGAAGAGCTTCCTATCTCGACAGTACATGGCTCCTAACTAGCTTCTCTCCTTGATCCCTGGATGTAATAGTACCTGACAATTTCCACTCGTTACCTAAGGCGAGCAGCTTCCTGCTGACTGGGGAGGGGAGCAAGTAATTTACAGCTTTACTCTGTTGGCAAAACTGTGATGATTATCAATGATTGTGCCCTGAGCCCCCAGAATGCACCAGGAGCTATAAACACTAGATGGGTGAGAACAGCTACCATTTTCAAGGGGTTAAGTGGGTCCTTTCCTGTTCCCCCTGCTCTGATTAGACCTTCCCATCTTCCTCCATTCTCTACTCCTTTGGCCTTACTCATAGTTTGTCCTCTTACAGGGAAAACAAAGGAATGGCATTCACTCTCCACCACTCTTGAGTGCCCCCACTGTGGTTTTGCGCTAACCTTCACCTTGTGCTTGCACGGAGCCCGCCCTGCAAGTTACTTCCTTAGCTGCCGCTCAGGTCACCACCACACCTGCCCCTTCCTTCCTATGCTGTGAATCTGAAAGGGATTTTTTAAGTGCTCTTTTGTTTTCCAGACACTATATTCTTTATATTTTAAAAATTTAAGGAATCTTTATAGGAAAAATAATTCCACAGAATACTGATAAACAATCACACGTAAAAACATATTGGCATGCAGGCACATATACAATAAAGGACAGACTTAGAATTTCAGTAGAGTGCTGGCTTTTATTTGGGGGTGATGCTGAGATCTTTAGCTGTCAAGGATCCGTATCCCCCCACCTGTCCTTGTTACACTATTTATAAGAAGAACCCAGTGGGAGTGAAGTCTTCTACTGGCCAGAAAGTAGTAGGATATAAAATCACTGCAAAGATAGCTTCAAAAAGGAGATTGGGAAAGCTCAAGTGGGTAGAACTGTAATTAACAGGGGAAATTAACACAAGTTCTTTCACATTGCGCGTCCTTTAAGGGAACGGGAAGAAATACCGACTTTCTGATTAAACCTCTAAAATCCTCAAATGCTGACTAAATGCTGGCTCAATTTGCTCTCAAACCTACTTGTACCTTATATTACCTCCTCAGCAGCTATTGACTGGGTCTGGCTCACAATGTCAGCTTTGGTCCACGTAAGCTATTAGGAGCTATAAGTTAGGAGCTATAATGGAGTTTCATCACTGTCTGGATTTCCCATAACTTACTGATATTTGGCCAGCTCAATTTTTGGCATATGTATAACGTCCTTGATGTCCATAAGGAGAATGACAAGTTAACAAATCAGTAGCTTTTGGGTACTTATGGAAATGTTGAGAACAAGCCAGCTGCTTCCTCTATTGGAGGTGATGCATGGTTAATTTATTTATTTTAGCATACAGTACACAGATGCGGCTGGGTTGTTAATTTTGCTTTGCTACCAAGAGTTACAAGGTATCAGCTATCAACTGATTTATTTGAAATCCTCCCTGGAACACATCAGAATTTTAATTGTTTCCTGAATTTCTGCAACAGAAGAAGAATTGATGTCACTGGAAAATGCCCTGGGTCCCTCCTGACTGCAACTAACTCCCAGTGACTGATTTCCAATTGATACAGATGAGGCCTGGGAGGCAGTGCACATAGATACAGCCGCGTGAGCCGGCAGCCCAGTAATGACTAACAGAGAGGATGGGGGAGACCAAAGATTTCTTTCCAGCAACTCATCAAGTAGCTGCTCTTCTCAACAGATGTAACCGTCAGGGCCCCACGTAGATGCTGGCAGAAACAGATGGTGCTGCGGGGCAGCTCTGTTCCCTGCTCCCTGGGTTGGGCTCTGCAAGATGGAAAAAGGGCTGTGTATGCAGTGTGCAGGGGGGTGGGGCAGGGCTGTGTTTTCCAGCAGCAGGTAAAATCCATTTGTCACACCAGCTCCAACCGGGTTTTCGGCACAGAAGTTAATATCTGAAACCAATGAGGCATTCTGCCCCACCGCTGCAGGGCAGCAGGGGAAGCCTCTCACTAGCTGCGTCCTCTGAGAGGAGGAAGAGCAGAAGCAAGGAAGGGGGTGGCGGGTCAGAGAGGCAGAGGGAGACCGGGCAAGGGAGGGAGACAGATGAAAACCTAGGCCAGGCTTGTGGTGGCCTTCAGGGCTTTGCTTTTTTACACTACTTGGAAAACAAGATGGCAGGTGGAGAAGGGGGAATGGAAAACATGAAAGGAACGGTTTCTCTTAAATATCTTCAGGGAAAAATGGCCACTGCCACCACCAGTATCACCACCCAAATCATCACCCCACCCCCAAAACGAGCTCTAGGAGAAAAACAAGTGTTTTCTGTTCTTAACAGGGTCTCAGCAATCTCACGAAGGCAGCCTCTACATATTCGCTCAGTCTGAAATATGAACACCCACAACAGCAATAAATCCCCATTGCCTCCAACTCTGAGCACTGCCAGGGAGCGTGGCACAGAGAGGATTTTTATGAGCAGGCCTTCAGCTGCCAGGATCCACCTTCATAAAGAAGAGATTTTAGTCCATTCTGTCTATTTATTTTGTGTAGAGAAATCAAGGGCAATAAACCATGAAGAAATTCACTCTACCTTATTCCATTTCACACTTTTGTCAACCACGCTTTATCGAGTATCTGAATGAATTTTTAATATCATGCCACAAAATGCTTTGGTCTTCTATCATATGCTGGGACTCTATCAATCTGATAACACTTGGGAGTTCTGAGAGATACTCAGCACTGAAGAAAACAGCTTTAAAATTTAGTCATTCTGATGGAATATAAAAGCTTATATCAGTGACAGGTTGACAGAAAAAGCTGTTTTCCTTTCCATTTCACAGACTTCCACGTATGAACGCCATGAAACATGTCAGGACTTTCTCTGAGTCTATGAAGACAGAGATGGCATCTGCTCCCAGTGGGGAGCCCTTCTAACCAGTAATACTATAAAATTTCATGATTCTGAATTCTGACTGACATTCAAAAGGGCAGGGAGGAGGTGTTTACTATATTTTATAGAACAACATCAATTGCTTGTCTTAGCACATAAATACAGTTTTACAGTATACAATGCCACCTCAAGCATCTTTCTCTCTCTCTCTTGCAAAAAGAAATCGCAACCCACTTGTGTTAACCGAAGAGGTTTCTAATTTCCTGCTGTGGATAGGAGGGAGCTTACATTTGCATTTTCCCTGAACTACACATATTTCTTGACCCCTGGTGGAAGCTGTGGCATAAAGGGAGAGGGTTTCCATTGGTTCCAAGCACAACCTATAGATTTTATATAGTAGCAGAACTATTGCCCCCATTCTAACTGGGCTCTAATGCCCTCTAATTCTTAGTAGATTTGGGGGAAGCAGCAGTGAGAGAAAATGCTCATGAGACTCATTTTGGGAGTTTGGTTAAGGCGGTGTTTCCTCTCCCACTCCTACTGCCTTAGGAAGAAAAGATGATGAACCACATTGCTTTCCACCACATCCATAGGACAAAGAGGCAACACACAGCTGTTGATAAATGCGTCAGAGGCTAACAGGGCCTTCTATTCCTCTGTGTGTGGCCAGAGCTCTGCACCAAGGCATCTCCAGACAAAAAGGAAGTAGGTGGCATAGTCACATCATTCCAAGTGTTCATACAATCCTACTTTCTATGCCTGAATCACACACTTAAAAGAATGCTTTAAAAGCTGGATATGACCCTGAATTGAAAAGGCTACCTAACATCCTCCTGGGTTGATTGATACTAATTTCCCCTAAAAATTCCTCCTGATTGGTGGAGCTGGAGTAGACTAAGGAGGTTTCAGAACAAAAGAACCAGTTGAATATTCCAGGAGCACCTTTGTCACCTGGAGGCCAGAGGGACAGATAGAGCAGGGATACAGGCCAGGTGAGGGGGAAGTCAGGGGATGCAGGAAACTGGAGGACAAGCCAGCAGTCTCTACTGTCAGTGTTCTGTGAGGAAGGAAGAAAAGATGCAAAAGAAAGAAAGTTGAATCCCCAATGCATTTAAAAACCTTTTTATATCCCAACAGGGGCAACAGAACCCCCAAAAGGGCAAAAAAAAGCTCTTGGGAGTAAAGAAAAAATCCTATATTACAATAGTAGTGGTCCTTCAGACTTCAATCCTAGACTATAAAATATCATTAATGGATGGGGGTGTGGTTTTTTAAATGTGTGTTTACACATGAGAAAACTAAGACTCAGAGAGCACAAGCGGTCTCTCTGCAGGTAATAGAACTATTGAGGGGGGAAGCCAGGACTTCAACTTAGGCTCTTCTTTCCTTCTTAAACATGACCCCAAAGGATTCAGTGCCCTTTACCCACAAAGGGTGAGGGTAGAGTGACACATGATGGATTTTACAGCTGGGGCCAGAAGGTATTATAAAACAAGAGAAAAACAGGCTGGGAAAAGGAAGACCCCAGAAAAGGAGAGATGGAGGGAGGGAAGGAGGGAAGGATTTTGCATGGAGATGAATGAGAGGCTATGAAGAAGACATTCAAATTCTCTTTTTCTTAAAAATTACAACTGCTACACATGTCACCAAGTTTTCTGGACTCACTCTCCTTCTTGCTTTTGAACTTGGGTGGGAATATTTTTAAGCTTTTCCCCAAACCAGTAACCTGGACAGTAATCTATTATCTGTGATCTTCCAAAACGTCTCTCTAAACACAAAGGTTGAACCAAAAGGTCTGCCGCATCTACACAAGCTTAAGAAGACCCAAACTGTCTAGCACACGCACAGAACTGTCATGAATTTTGTATCAAAACATTCCGCCAAGCCTCTGTTTATTCTGTTGTGACTCTGCTCAGTGTCTTCAGGAAAGAAGACCCCATAGGGAGCCAGAGAGATGCCTCCATCCTTTACCCTTCTTAAGTAATTCCTTTTGTTAAGAGAGTGAGAGGAGAAAGATTGATGGGAGCCTTAGAACCCCAGAGTGAAGGTGTTCAGGGCTATTTTACAGCTGAGGATGCTCACCGGAAGGCAGATCTCTGGTCACAGCTGGGGGTCAGACAGATGTCGGGCAGCTACCTGGTGATCTGATGAGAGAAAGGCTCCGTTGTCTTCCAGTTTGTTTGAACATGGAATGCCAGGGGATGGCATCGGCAACCTCCACTGGGAGCCGCAGTGGGACCCAAGGTGCAGGATGGGTGGGGGACCCTGGCCAAGTCTCCTGGTGTAATTCCAAGTATTGATGTGCCTGATAGGGTGTGTCTTTGCCTGGGGTGGGGGTGGCAAGAAATCGCAGGGCGCTCTTCCTGGTGCTGTGGGAATCTTCACATCCTGTTGTTTTTTGTTTATTTGTGATCATATACACTGCCCAAGGCCAGGTTCTGGCAATTCTGCAACTTCTGAGCAGATGACTCAATGAATGTTACTAGTAAATAAGGGGTTAGGGCACCTTTCCTGGAAAACCCTGGTGCCCAGGTCCACCCCAAAAGTCCCATTTGGCACATAAATACCTTGAAGAAGAGAATTTATTAATAGTACTATTTCAACCACACCAAAGCTCTGTCTAGCTATAACATTTCCATGGGACAAAATGGTTAAAATTCAAACTAGGAATGGCAACAGAAGTATCCCCCTTCAGGTGCATCCAGGGGAGCACACGAGTTCCCTGACTGATGGCAGGGGAAAGCCTGGTAATTATTACAATAGCCATCAGTTATGGGGGATTGACTACATGCCCGGCACTGTCATAGTCACATCCTATTTCATCCCCAAAACAACTCTCAGAAGGGAAATATGATTATCCTCCCTTTACAACTGAAACTGAAACTCAGAAGGTCAAATAAATCGCCCAAGGTCATGCAGTTAAGGAATGAGATTACAGTATAGAGCCCAGGCCCATCTCTAAGTGACTCTTCAAACATTGCTCCTACATGCAAGCCTTTCTCTCACTGATTTAACAGCCTCCATCTAGAAGAGGGACTCCCTGGAAAGTGTGCTGCACTCTACATACCAAAACACTAGCTTTAGTCTCCTTCCCCATATCCCATGAGCTGTGGAACCCTGGAGTCTCTTCTTTATTACTTGATGCTTCAGTTTCCCTACTCAGAAAATGAGACCTTTCCAGGCCACTTGAAGACGAAATGGAAAGTTTTATATCCGTAGGCCCTTCTACAACAAGTGTGATGCAGCGCCTCCAAGACACTTGATCCCCTTGCACCTCGCAGCTGAGTCCTGCCAGGAGTGGCCAGCCTTTATGACGTCCCCATGAAGAACCACAGCTTCACAGCGCCATAAATAGCATCTCTTCATAATTCTCTACTTCCCGGGCTGATACAAATGTCCTTCCTCTCTATTGTTGTTTGTTCAATTTGTTTTCTTTTAGTTAAGATGTGCCAATTCCTGGGCACCCTGGGGTTGCCTCCAAACACAACATCCTATTTTCACAGCATGAGATCACAAAATACAGCCAGAATGTCTGGAACTTTGAAGGGTAGCAAGGACCCCAAAGTACTATAATGATATAATACCTCATATTTTGCTGTGCTGGGCCAAAAATGTGTATAGAACGGTTATGAGTTGATCAAAAACCTAAGGAGAATGATACAAGAGTAAAAACCTGTCAGTCTCTTTGTCTGGCACATCAGCACAAAGCCACTGGATTTTGGAAAGAAAATTTTAAAATGTGTGTTTCTGTGCAGTACTGACTGACCCCTTTACATGAATGTGCCACATACTCTGGGGAGACAGGGCTGCTCCATGCGACAAACCATGCTTAGTGAGGTGACCGACCGCAGGAGCCAGGGTCTGCCCTCCCGTTGGCAGGAGGTCTTTCCAGGCCTTTGCCTCACGCCTTGGCCTTGAGCGCTTCTCTCACCTCTGCAACCAGCTCTCCCTCGATGCTCATCTGCAGATGACTAAGTGAAAAGCTTCCTCTCCTTTGTCTCACCTGTCTCCACTGTGACCTCCATGGGGCAGCCTTTCACATTTGTATCCTGGCCTGGCTCTTCCTCCAAGCCTGGCCCACATTTCCACCTACAGAGGGACCCCACGTCTGTCCTAGTCTGTCCTGCCGTCAGCTCGATCTCCGTCCTTCCCAACAGAGCCCATCCCCTCCCCTTCTTCCTCAGGATCTTACCACTCCCTACTCCGTGCTATTATTCTCACGGTCAGACTCTAACAGAGGGATCACCTGGAGAAGCTGAGGTACTGATTTGCCCGTCCCTGCCCATGCCCAAGGAGCCTGTGGGAGAGGAGGAGTGGAAAGTCAGGGAGGTGGGGAGCAGGTGCCTGTAATCTGAATAAGGTCCCCAGGGGATTCTGTTACCTCTTTCCTCACACCTTGGAGAACTGCTTCTCTAAACCTTGGCATTATTTGTTAAGTCCCATTTCTCTTGCACATTCCTCATCAAATTGGTTACCCAGTCCTTGCTGACTGCCTCTCAAAAATACCTCCCATATCTGATTCTTTCTTTCCATTCCCACAGCCCCCAACCTCATTATCTCCTGCCGGGATTGTTGTTGCAATTGCCTGCGCCTGCTAGCAGGTCTCTGAACCTTCAGACTCTCTGGGCTCCAATCCATCTTGCACACTGCTGCCAGATTAACCTTCTAAACCAGTAGTTTCTAAACTCTGGCATGCATTAGAACCACCTGGGGAGCTTGTTAAAAATACAGATGCCTTGACCCCAACCTACAGATTAGGAATGAGCAGGTCTGGGCGGGGCCCAAGGTATATGTATTTTTTAACAAGCTCCCAGGTGACTCTGCTGCAGTCAAGGTTTGAGAATCTCTGGCACAGCTCTCACCATGGTGCTCCCTTAAAAAAAAAAAGTTGCAACGGCTGTCCACTGCCCACCCATCTCCTTCCGTGTTCGAGGCTTGGTGTGCTCATGCACTAGTTTCCTTATCAGCCTCACCTCCCACTTCTCCCCAACAGGAACCCGATGCTGAACCCTTACTGCTCGCATCTTTCCATGCCTGCTTTTTACTTCTTTGCTCCTAGCCTATTCAAGCTGTTTCCTGTGCCTTGGGTGTTCTGCCTTCTCCACTTCCACCAAACATTGTGATGAATTGGAGTTGGGGCACTTTGGATCATGTGGTTGGGCACAATGCACCATCCTAGATAGTGCAACCTATCTGGAATGAGGACCCAAACCACGAACAAGGGATAGCTATATTTGGTGTCAGTCTCAGACAGGCCCAGTCATTTATTCTCGAGATGACCCTCTGAGGTGCTCATTTATTTACCCAAGGTGGCTGAACAACACAGAGAGTGACTGATATCCAAACTTAGGCTCATCTGACTCTAAATACACAGTTCTCCTCAGCTACTCCCAATTTGCTATCGTTGCAGTTACAGCTGATACAAGGACCTACCCTTTGTCATGGCTGTTTTTCACACTGTGAAGATGGATCAGTGTTGAATAGTTTGTGTTCTTCACATAGTAGATCTTGTGACCTAGACCTTATTTTGCCTACAGGATGTTGAAGGTTAGGAGTACTAATTATGCAAATAGAAAAGAATTGTAGATGCTCTTTTAATCAACTTCCGTTTCCCTGATTCCAGAGAGTAACCAATCCTTTCCGTTAAGCTCTCTGTACAGCTTACTGAATGAAACTACAACACGCTCAATATTTACATCTGATTGGCTAGTCTCCAGTTTGCCCACACACTCTGCTCTCATCGGCTGAGCCATAATGGGTCCCAAATTTGTTTTTGCCAGTTGTGCTGGGTATTGCAATTATATATTTTAATTAAGTATTATCTATACTGATGCAATAGGAATATAAAAAGAAACTTGTTGCTTCTCTAAATCCCAAGAAAAATATTTTAGAAACACTTACTAAAGGCAGAGACTTAAAAACAAACTGCTATTCACTTCGGCTCGGGCAAGACAACGGTGAAAGACTAACAAAGGAAAACAAACTCTTAAATTTAGAAGAGCTCCACATGCCACACGTGTTTTAGATCTCCACGTACACTGAAATGCAGAGTGTAGAGGATGCGGTGAGGATGTGAACTATGCAGGAAAGATGGCACAGGACTCTACTAAGCAAACCCATGAACAAATGAAAGGCCTTCACCGGGTACCTAGAATGGCATAAAACTGAAAACCAATTAATGTAATTCACCACATTAACAACCCAAAACCTATGAATATCTAGGGAAAACCTAAAATAGCAATCCATTTATGGTGAGAGACTGAAGGCTTATACCCTAAGGTGTGGAACAAGACAGGTTGTCCACTCTCAACACTTTCATTAAACATTGTTTTAAAGGTTTTAACAGTCAATTCAGAAAGCAAAAGAATAAGGGCATCCAGATCGGGAAAAAAGAGGCAAACTCTCTTTATTTAGAGATATGATAACAATCTAAGTAGAAAACTCAAGTGGAATCTATAAAATAGCTACTAAAACTAGTAAGTTGAATTTAGCATAATTGCAGAATATACAATTACATACTGTGTTGTAATTGTTACACATAATTGCAAATCAATATGCAAAAATCAATTGACTAGTCAATTATAATAGCAACAATCAGAAATGGAATTCAATTGAAATTTTAAAAATTGTATCATTTATAATAGCATAAAATATGAAATATCTAGGCATAATTCTGACTAAAGATGTGAGAAACCTGTGCATTGAAAAATATAAAATATTGCTGAGAAATTAAAGACTAAATAAATGGAAAAATACTTTGTTCATGGGTTGATACATGCAAAACCATAGATAAACCTCAAAATAATTCTGCACAATAAAACAGAAAAATATACACTATATAGCACTCTAAACAAGTAATCTGTAGTGACAGAAAGCAGGGGGAAGGGATCACAAAGGGGTGAGAAAGAGGGACCAAAAAGCCACATGAGGAAACTTTAGGGTGATAGATATGTTTGTTCGCTATCGTGATTGTAGTGATGGTGTCACGGGTGGATACAGAACTGACTGAACTGTGTGCTTTAAATATGTGCAGTTTACTGTGTGAATTACACCACAATAAAGCTGTTTTTAAAAAATTAAGTGTTGCTAGCATGTTTCCTTTTTAAGATGATGTCTTCCTTTAAATGACTTTCTATAGTTAACTAACTACATACTTCATTGGTTAAGAGGGCTCTTCCTGTACATGTAACAGAAACAGGCCTGAAAGTGAAGAACAATCACCACTCAGAGCTAAAACAAACCCTGAACTCATCTAACATGATGTACAGATTAGAGAGCTGAGGCTCAGGGGGTTAAGTGAGGTTCCCAGGTCTGTGCAGGGGGTTGAAGAGCACAGCTGGGTACAAATCCCCAGCCCCTCTGACTTCTGAAGGCTCCTCCAGCCTCCTGTTACCTGTGTTCATCTACAAAGTGGACAAACACTCGTAATTCTGGAAACAACCCTCAGTGAAGCGAAGTGGCCAACTCAAACTCCGCCTATGTCAAGGACATGCATGGCAGCTGCCCTCCACAGAGAGAAGCTTGCCCTTGAGACCAGGAGCCATACACCTTCATATACCCAGCTCACTCTCACACCTTGGTCCAAAAATGTAAGATCCATCTAACTCTTTCCTTTTCCTACTAATAAAAATGATTCTCATTAAATCTCAAAGTGGGTAGGGAGGCTGGCAAGGAAGGAGGAATAGAGCACAGGCTTTGAAGACAGACTTGGGATCGAATCTCAGTTTTCTTCATTTAGGTCTGAGCAAATTTGGGCAAAGGTAACCATTTTGAATCTACTTCTCTGTAAAATGAGACAATGCCTATCTTACAGGGTTTGGGGATGATTATTCAATGAAAGTGTATGTAAGGTGTCACAGCAATGCCTGACATATAGCATACATGTTCAGCCATGACAGCTATTATAATTAGGGGAACACTGCGGTTTTTAGAACAGTGATTATCACCATTCCTCTGTTACCCTGGGCTGTAACAGAACTAGGTCCCTACTCTCTCTCCTATGGTCCCTATCACACTTTCCAGACCACACTGGTCAATCTCCTCTATGCCCCTGAGAATCACTGATTTAATGGGTCACAATTAGAGTGTCTTAGCCCTTAGAACTTTAGAACATACATTATCTCCCACTCACTTCATTTCTGCTGAGATCTAGTCCTTTTAAGAATAAAGACAGGCCCTGGCTGGTGTGGCTCAGTAGATTGAACACCAGCCTGTGAACCAAAAGGTCATGGGTTCGATTCCCAGCCAGGGCACATGCCTAGTTGTGGGCCAGGTCCTCAGGAGGGGGTATGTGGGAGGCAACTGACTGATGTATTTCTCACAGATCGATGTTTCTCTCTTTATTTCTCCTTCCCTTCTCCTCTCTCTAAAAGTAAATACATTAAATCTTTAATAAAAAAAGCTAGGCTTGAGTTGTCAAGAAAAGAAAAAAAAAGAATAAAGATAAGACTATGGTCAGCAAAATTCAAGTAAGTGACTGATAGGATATCTGACCCAGGCTGTTTAGGCTATTTTTGAATAGTGTGGGCACTCAAGTCCAATGCTTGGGTTCATGTCTTAGCTCCACCAAGGCGATGCACCTCTCATGCATCAGGACGCATATCTGTAAAATGGAATGTACCTCAAAAGGTTATTGAAAGGATGGCATGAAATCATGCACAGCCCCTGGCACACAGAAAAGTCAAAATGAATATTGGTGATTATTAACACTGATTCTGTAGAGGGAAAAGGTATTAAAGAGGCCAGGTCTGATTTTTCATTATTAATTGATAGCACATTACCACACATACACACATGTGCACACCTATTGCAGACCTATGTAAGTTGAATGAATTCTCTAGGGAACAGAAAATAGCCATCCTTTCAAAGCAACTGGTAAAACCTCCAGGGAGACAGGTATCAAGCAATAACAACCAACAAGCCTATTTCTGAAGCAGCTTTAAAAGAGGTAGCTCTCGTGGAAGCCAAAATGAGCAGACACTTTTTCTTTGTCGAAGAGATGTCAAGGTAAATGAAGGAAATGCTTCAAGCTGCTGCTTGCCATGAGGTGTCAATGGCTCACCCTCTGTCTGTGTTTGATCAAAGAGAACCTGAGCACAAGGAAAGAGGGGAAAGTGAAGAGGAAAAAAAGACAGATCAGATGCTCAACAAGCTGGCTTCCAATGGAGACAGGTATCAGAGGCTGGAAGAGGTGTGGTGGACTCCACGTTAAGGAGCCAGATTATTTGAAAAGCAGAACATGTTAGTTGCCTGCTTTGGCACCAAGGCCTGGTGAAGAGCAAGAAAGCCAAAGAATAGCACACGGAGTCCTTTTATAATCAGGATGTGCTACCCTCTCCACAAGGACAGAGAACAAGATCAGTGCAGGGGGACCCGTGAGACACTGCCTGCCCAGGATAACGGGGGACCACTGGGAACAAGATACACAGGCTCTCTCTTGGGCTCAGAAAACCTGCTGGGAAGCCAGTTAACTTTCTGTGACCCCAGGAAGTTCAGCAGAATGCTGTGTTCGTGCTTCAGGACAAAACAGCCGGTGGGGCAGATGGGCATGAGGGTGCGCCTCAAAAGTTGGCACTCGGCTGAGTGCTGCCGGTTAACCTAGCACCCTCTCCCTCTTCCAAGGCAGCACACACGCGCTGGGAATCTCCTGAAAACAAGTTCCCGAAAAAGACATATGGTGCTTACTTGCTAAGAAAGAGTGCTAACAAGACAAACTGAGAAGGAGCTAGGGAAAAAGCTGACTGGGGTTCTCAGTCCCAGGAGGAGGTGAGATCCAGGCTGGAGGACGTGAGCAGGGGCTGCTGTGCCAACGCATGCCCCAGACAGAGGAGCCCCTGAGCGTTCCTCCATGGGCCCACTGCCCCACACACAGACCAGCAAATCAATACAGCCCACCTGCCAGGATGGGTCACTTGCCCCAGGCACATGGTGGCTCCCTGCGGTTCACGTCCTTGGGGGTAAGGGAGGGCCCCAGTGGAAAAACCTCTCTAAGCTTAACTCCTTGGAAAACAGTGCAAAATCAACCAGGAATACAGTTCCTTTCTAATCCCTCTAGAAAACAGAAACTGAAAATCTCGCATTGCTGAGTGTGTTTAGGGGAAATTGGCATCTGAAGATTTACGGAAGATGGTGGGACATCAACGCAAGAGCTATACCAATGGCAAATTGCATCTTATCTTAAGGACCTGCTATAGTTAGCAGGCGGAGGGAGGCAGGCTAAGTATGCATCAGTTGGTTTTCAAAATATGTTATTTACAATACGCAGCAGCTGTTCTTTGAATTCTAATGTGAAAATACAGGCTTTTTATTTTTACTGACAGACTACAAAGTACACTTAATATAATAATCTTGCAAAGTCCAAAGATTACCTCACAGTTTGGAAAATACTATGTTGAGTCATTAGTCCCATTACTTAGTATTTACAAAACTCACCAGATAAATGTGGTATACTGAGACTTCCTGGTAACGACCTTCTATTTTTTTGCAAGGAAGAACACAGAAAGGCTTCCCAGAAGCCGCAATTAAATTTGGAAAATGTTTCTTAAATATTCTGAAGCACAACACATGCACACATGCTAAAGCGTTTCAAGAGATCTTTGCTTAGGGATGAGTTTCTACTGTCATTCATTCTTTAAAAAAGCGTGTTGCCATGGTCGGGTAGCTCAGTCGGTTGGAGTGTCGTCCTGTGCAGCAAAAGGTTGCAGGTTGGATCCCTGGTCAGGGCACATGCCTAGGCTGTGGGTTCCATCCCCAGTTGGGGTGCATATGGGAGGCACCCGATCGATGTTTCTCTCACACTGATTTCTCTCTCTCCCCGCCTTCCTCTCTCTCTAAAATCAATAGACATATCCTTGGGTGAGGATTAAGAGAAAAAATGTATTGAGTGCCTCCAAAGGGCTGATCAGCACGTAAGGCTAGTACACAAAGATGAGCAATAAATAGTAGTTGCCTTCAAGGAGCCTCCTGTCTGTGGGAGGGTGAGCCAGGTAAACAGACAATTACAAAGCTGTGGGACCGGCTTTATTCGTGGTTGGCACAGGATGCTGGGAGGTGACCTGGCCAGTTTTCATGGTGGTTAGGCAATTAATCGAGTTGTAGGTCAGTGACAATTTCCCAGAGGAAGCTTCACTGGAGAAGTTGAAAGCTCTCTGTGCAGTCTGGCATGTTGGGGAAGAATGAGTTACCCAGTGATGGGCCCGGCAGGAGCAGGCCCGGACGGGAGCAGGGGCGGCTGGAGAAGATCGAGTTGCACACAAATACAGAAAGGGCATGTGGACCCCAGAGTCAACTGAGCTCCCTCACGCTTCCCACGTTTAGCAATCTGCTGTTGCCAGTTCTGCCCACAGAAAAACCAGGGGGAATGCAAGTTTCTCATGAAGTGAGAGCGCATGAAAATGTCTGGCACACAGTAGGTATTCAAGGTGTGTTAATTTGCTTCCTTCCTAAACATTCTCAAGCTCTGTAAGGCAAAAGTTTTCTTGGCTCCTGATGTTACCCGGAAGAATAAATTATGGATGGGGTCAACTGGAGTTCTACAAATTGTTAAAACCAAACCCTGTGATTATGATTCTGCAAATTATTCAATAAATAACCCCCCCCCCCCCGCCACTGCGGTGATGGCCTGAACTCCACAAAAGGCTGTATTTACAAACAACATTTAAAGGTGGGGGCTTTTGGGGGTGAGTTTTTGGGCAGTTCATTTGTATATAAACAGAGCAGTTCGTTCATTCAAAATTCTAACCAACAATCTTAAAGCACCTAAAGCAGTGTAACCCATTGGGCCGGTGTCTGGATACCCAGAGCTGTCCTCAATATTTTTACTGTACGGTGTGGGAAAGAGACAGGCAAACAAAGGCAATGCGCTTGCTGACGTCATGACGGAGGACTCTTTCTAGTTCAGTGGTTCTCAGCCTTGGCTGCCAATTTGAATTGGGAGAGGGGGCAGTGTAAAACAGTACTGATGCTTGGCCCCACCCCCAGAGACTCGGATTCAATTGGACTGGACAGTGGCCTGTGTTATGTGGTGTTTAAAGGCTCCTCATGTAATTCCAATGTGCCGAAGAGGTTGAAAGGCTCTGTATGGAGTCTATAGTTCCTTTCGAGTTGTCATGAAATGGATGCAGAGTTAGCAGCACAGAGACAGTGGTTCACTAACTGTGGAATATGTAAGAGTGACTTGAAGGCCCAGGCTCCGTGCAGTGGGACAAGGCCAGGCTGTTGTATGTTTACAGGTGTCCCGGGGAATTCTGCATTACAGGGAAGTTTGAGAAGCACTGCCCCAACACGGCCTGGCTGTACTGTACGGAACACGAATAAAGCAGGGCACCTGACTTTTTCAGAGACAGGCCCCAGAAGGGAAGGGTTCCCTAAAAATTTTTCCACCTTTCCATCTCTTTGCGGCCCGCTCTTAGCATGCACAGCCATAGAGTCCTGCCCTCTATGTGCCCTTGTTAGACAGACGGTCTGCATCTTAAAAGTTCTCCAGGCTGCTTTTCCTCCAGCTCTTCCTACCATAATAATTGTAATGCTGCAAGTCCCTCTGGAAGTGCTATGTGTTTTCCTACAGATTCTCAGATTTGATTCTCAAAGTAACACTAGGTCACCCAGAACAGGAACCACTGCTCTTTTTTATGGATAAAAAAACAGAAGCCCAGGGCCTGGTCCAGAGATCCAAGGTTGGTGGACAGAGTAGACTCAGTACTAGAACCAAGATACCCCAGCTTTGGTGTTCTTTCCAATACATCGGTGTTTCTCAAAGTGCAGTCCTGAGACCAGCAGTATCAGAATACCCTGGAACTTGTTAAGAAAATGTAAATCCTCAGGCCACACCTCAGATCTACTGAATCAGAAATTCTTGGGATGGGGCCTAGCATGTGTTTTGTTTTGTTTTGTTTTAATTAGTTTTTCTAGAGAGAGAGGGAGGAAGAGATAGAGAGAAGGAGAGAGAGACACCGATTTGTTGCTCCATGTATTTGTGCATTCATTGTTGTTTCTGACTGGAGACCAAACCCGCAACCTTGGCCTACCGGGACGACACTCTAACCCACTGAACTACCTGGCCAGGGCCCCTAGTGTGTTTTAATAAGTCTTCCAGGGGATTCTGATGCACCATTGAACTCTATTATGCTGCCTCTTGAAAACACATTTTGCACAGCTACAAAGCTATTGGTACTTTCATCAAAGCAGACTACAATTAAATATTCTTTTCTATAGTGTACTGGTCAGTTACAGGTACACTGGACAATTTCGGAGTTCGTGTGAACTCATGAGTTCATAAAGCATTAAGAAAGGACACGTCCTTTTTTACTCCTAATTCCCCTGAGAAGGATTAGGGGACTATGGCTCCGATGTAGCCTCCTTCAAAATATTCACGTTCATGTCTGCATTCTCCCGGATAAGTTTCAGAAAAATTCTCTTCACTTATAGGCAGTGAAGGCTTGATGAATAATTCTAGTCTTTCAACATTGCACCCATAATTTTTTTGCACTGAAATGTTTCTGTGAAATAGAATATGAAGTCTTTCACTGGTACCAGCCAAGCCTACAAAGTGGCTCCTTTATGATGAATTCATGAAAAATTTAATGTTATGAGAGGAGAGAAGGGTATTTACAGTATCTGAGCTTAGCAAAGTGGAACAGGGAGGCAAAATATGATTTCTTTTTGGCTCCCAAGGCACATGGCACACAAAATGTTTCTATGAAGAAAAAAAAGGCAGATCTGGTTCTGAGTTCAGTGAAATATCATGATTTCCATTTGGCTGTTTTACAGCAGTTGCCTTTTTAGGTAACTCCCATTTCAAGGAAAAGTTTGGAGCTCACTCAAGTCACCTGCCTCCTTTCAACAGAACGTGCTGCGGAGAGAGAAGGCTGGACTTGCCCACCGCGTCCACAACACAGAGGGGGCCTGCAGTCGCCAGGCCGGCTGGCTACATGTGCTGAAGACATCTGTGAGCTTTTCTGCAGTCTTCTTTTTTTTCTTCCTGGGCTGGCAACTCTAGGCACTGAAGGATTTGGTAAAAATGTTTTTTTTTTTTTTTTTTTTTAAATTTCCATCTGTGGGTGGTTCACTGATACTTAATGAAGAAAGGCTAGGACAAGGTGGGGTCTCCACTTTGTGAAAGGTTTAGGACCTCAAGAGTGGCCCATCCCACACCTTAGCTAGGTTTTTTAAAGGTCAAGTTCTAAAGAGAGACAGAAATCAAAACTTGATCAAGTAGAGTACCGCAGTGCTAACCCAAAAGGAATCATAGAACTGCAGAATCAGAAGGGACCCTCACCAACCTGCAGCTTTTGAGTGCTCCTTCTCAACAAAATACCCTGCCCTGGTTGGCCAGGTGGTTCTGCCTGAGCTCCAAGGGAACAACAGAGGCAGTCAGCGCCATCTTGGAATGGATCTGATAGTTAAACGGTTTTTCACCTTAACTGAGCCTGAATGGCTTGTACTTTTTATGTCCTTTCAGGAAATAAAGAGTAAAAAAATAAGATTTAATCTTCATTCATATGATAGCTTTTCAAATATTTGAAGGCAGTCAACATGTACCATTGCCCAGGCTCTGCCATCACCTAATAACCTAACAATGGTTCAGTCTTTAAAACTTGTCAGACTGCTTATGAATTGGTAGATGTTAAAACAGCTGTCACCTTCTAACCCTACATAGAGAAACAGAGATCAGATAGGATGTGGAAATACTTGCAAACGGTACAAGATATTATGCAAATGCAAGACATTCCAATGAAGACAGACGATGTCAGGTTTGCTATAATTCTCTCAAGCTCCCTTCATCTAAACCTTGTCCTTAGATTGACTGAAAATAATAATAGTTTAGAAACTACTGAGAACTCTCTTGAAACTGACATAAAGCCTGTCACCCACAAGTTTAGGTTTTGCATCTTCTATATTTTATAGAGGTTAAAAAATTAATTCCCTCAAATATTTATTCCAAATATGTCATATTTAAAATACCTTATCAGTTGTTAAAAAGATAATCTATCAGCTGTTATAGTAGTTAAAACTAGGAAAATGCAAAGGCTCCTAATCTGGGGGGACCAAATAAGAGAACCTTATAAATAGCTGAAATACAAGACAAAGTGCTAAAAAGTCCTTTAGTATCCTTACACACACACACACACACACACACAACCACACACACACACAATTCTACAAATCCAAAGGAAAGAAAACTCTTCCAAGAAGATTTCATGGAAGACAGGATTTGAAGGATGAGATCATATTGGCAGAAATAAAGAATATCATTTTAGATAAATGATACAGAAAAACAAAGGCCTGAAAATGAGAACTTGTAGAGGAAAAAGAAAGAATGACCCGTATTTTGCTTGGGCGAAAACACAGAGAATATGGAGAAGGAGAGTGGACATTAGTTTGGAAGGGAAGACTAGGTTCCAGTGTAGACGGCTTTATAACTTAGGTTACAGAATAGAAAATGCAATCAGTAGGCTTAGAGGTACTTGAAAGATTATTGTCTAAGAAAATGACATAATCAGATCTGTGTTGATGGAAGGCTGGTATCTGACAGTAATGCGTAAGATAAAATGGAGTGGAGATAGAATGGGGCCTGGTGATGGTCCAGGTAAGAGACCATGAAGGCCTGGACAGTGGCACTGAGAAGAAGAATCACAGATGAAGAAATACAGACGAGATAGAGCCAAAGAACTATTACATAAAGATGGCTGTCATCTATGGCAACCAATGAGGTGAAAAAACAAGTCCAATTTTCAACCTGGGTTGCACCAAGGCCAGAATCAGAGAAGACAGAAAGCCTGCCAGGGTATGAGTTCTGTTTTGAGCAATGAGTCTAAGAAGCTCACAGGACACCCAAGTGATGAAGATAGTTTTGGAAGTTATCCACATATTTAGGAGCCAGATGGTGTTATGAAACTGGAAAGGGAGAAAATAGACAGATAAGAGAGGGGCATCCATATTTAGGAAGGCACTGACCATGGAGCCAAAAAAAAAAAGAGTGTTTGGAGATGGAAGGGTAGTCAACAGAGTTCTGTGTTATCTAAAGTCATGGGGAAGGCAGCCTTGACCAGTGTGGCTGAGTTGGTTGGGTATCATCCACAGAGCAAAGGGTTGAGGTTTGATCAGGGCACATGCCTGGGTTCTGTTCTCAGCCCAGGTTGGGGTGTATGTGAGAGGCAACTTATCAATGTTTCTCTTCTTCTCTCCCCTTTCAGAAGGAAGGAAGGAAGGAAGGAAGAAGGAAGCAAGGGGTGAAGGAAGGGAGGAAGGAAAGGAAAACAAAGGAAAGGAAAGGAAGTAAGACATGGGGAAAAGGATCAGGGGAGGTTACTCGGTCATTATAAACCATGAACAGAAATTTCAGTAAAGAAAGAAGACTCACAAGTGCAAAAAGTTAGGTGGGAGTGAATGAAAAAGAAGCACCGGCATGACAGCAAACTGTGCTTTCAAGAGGTTTGACAGTGAAGGGAATGAGAAAAATAGAATTGTACCTTGAGGGGGCAGCAGGGTGGAAGCAATACTTTCAAAGTGTGAACCTGAGTATTTTTGTAGGTTGAAGGAACAAAAATTGAAGATAGTCAAAATAAACTAACAAAGTAGAGACAGACCCATGGACACAGAGAATAGACTGACAGCTGTCAGAGGGAAGGGGTTTAGGGGCTGGGTGAGCAGGGTGAAGGGACTAAACAAAGGAAAAAAAAAAGACTCATGGACACAGACAACAGTATGGTGATTGCCAGAGGGATGGGGGGGTTGGGGGGTAGAAGAGGGTACAGGGGAGACAAATGGTAATGAAAGGAGACTTGACTTTGGGTGGGGAACACAATACAATATACAGATGATGTATTATAGAATTGTGTATACCTGAAACTCATATAATTTTATTAACTAATGTCACTGCAATAAATTCAATGAAAAAATTTAAAAAATAAAAATAAAGGAACAATTTATCACACATGCACACAAAAAAATAGTGAAAAGTCAGGTTCTGGAGGAAGAGAGAAGAAATGAAATAGAGGGCCCAGATGGAGGCATGCACCTTAGAAGAAAGGGTTGATTCTTCATTTTTGGATGACTAGGAGAGGGAACAGGAGAAAATATTAGGTAGCACTGAGTAGGGGCTTAGGAATACTGAGATCATTCATCCTGCGGAAAAGTTGGGGGTCAGTTGGTAACGCTGTTTGAATCTCTAAGTAATCGGGGGGCTGGTGAAGCAGTGAGAGAGAGAGGCAGAGAAGATAAACAAGGGAATACGAGTGACACTATAGACCAGCAACTTTCAGCCGCTGAGCCACAAGCATCTTTAAAACTTGCAATACCTGACTGTTTAGTCAGGGGCACTGACCTCTTTTCCCTTAGACTGTCAAATTAAAAAATGACAGCAGCCAACACAACAATAGCCGTCTGGCGTGAATGAATCAAAATTATACCTATTTTTGTCAGTTGGGCAAAACATTTAATATATTTTTTGGTGTGCTGCAGAATTTTAGTAATTTGTTTACACATGCCATGGGATGAAAAAGGCTGAAAATTGCTGCTATGAAATTAAGTAAAAGTTAGATACGAGTGAAATCTTTCTGACCACAACACACATCAGAACAAGGAGCTCTCAGTAGAGCTCTCAGAACAATAGAAAATTTTTCTTTGGAGATATTTTAAAACATAACTGAACTCAGGTTCAATCAGCTTAGACTATTTCAGAGGTAAAATACCCAGAAAAGACAAAGACACAGACAGAGAGAGGACATTAGTGGTTGCCAGGGCCTAGAGACAGGAAGGAGTAGGTATGGGGTTTCTTGTTGGTGTGATGGAAATGTTCTGGAGTTAAGGAGTGGTAATAGTTGCACAATATACTAAATGGTTGTAAATACACTAAAATCACTAAATTGTATATGTTGAACTTTATGTGAAGCATATCTCAATAAAGCCTTTTAATTAAAAAATTAAGTCATTTAAAAAAAGAGTATTTTAGAGGTAGAACTCATAACGGACATGGAGAGGTACTAAGGGATGTTTCCCTTGCACACCTAAAAGCCTCTTGGTTTTATGTCTTACAAGGAGCTTCTGAGGCTCCTCAGCACACCAGTCTAAGACATCATGATTTCTTTTGGAAGAAAACCCAGGAAGCACATATCAGCAATTGCCCAAGGAAGCAGTAAAACTGAGGCAAATGCCAAAATTCTCAGCGTTGTTTTCTTCTAATCAGAGCTTCCAAAACCAAAGTCCACAGATTGATTGCATCTAGACTATCCAGGGAACATTTCAAAAGTACAAATTCCTAAGCTCCACCATGGAGGCCTCACAGCTTAGAATGTCTGAGGACAGAGAACCAAAGTCTCTGGTTTCATGAAACTTTCTGTGTTGGCAAACTGTGTCATGACCCACCACACCGTTGAGTTGACGCATAAATAAATAGTGAAGCTGGCAGGACAGTGGCTGGGCCACGCTAGAGCGTGATGAGGCCACGTCCCTCCCAATTCCCATCACACGCCAGGCCATCAGAAATACAACTTTTCTAAATACTGACTGCTCTTGCTCCCATTCCTAAGAGTCTTCCCCACTGGTCCTTATAATTCAGAAAGTCCTTAGTCTCATTTTCTAGTTTGCTTTAAGGAAACTGATTCTTCTGTAGCAAGAGAAAATGCAGATGCTGTAGCATTTGCTGATACTGGTTTAAGTTTTGGCAGAACGAAAATTAAGTAATACAACATTGCCACCCAGTTTTAATTTAATTGGCAAGTCATACTGAAATACCAGAGTTACAATTTCTTGGAAATCAAGAAGGTAAAAGAAAAGCCAAATTCCATAATGACCTAATAATGCTTTTTCTCTTTACAAATGAGCATCATCTTCTCTTCATTCCTCCTGCACCCACCACAAAACTAGCACTCAGCTAAGCACAGATAAGGCAGGTTCCTGTCATCAGGGAGAATACCCTTCGGTGGACAGGCAGAAAGTAAGTGATGATCACGTGCAGTGAGGTCAGTCTTGTGACCACTCTGCAGTGGGAATGTAGGAACACAGGGTGTGCATCATGAGACCACTCTGTGCAGTGGGAATGTAGGAACACAGGGTGTGCATCATGAGACCACTCTGTGCAGTGGGAATGGAGGAACACAGGCTGTGCATCATGAGACCACTCTGTGCAGTGGGAATGGAGGAACACAGGCTGTGCATCATGAGACCACTCTGTGCAGTGGGAATGGAGGAACACAGGCTGTGCATCATGAGACCACTCTGTGCAGTGGGAATGGAGGAACACAGGCTGTGCATCATGAGGAAAGTGCGCCATGGCTCCAAAAGCAGACAAACTTTACGACGACCAGTGTGAAATGCTCTTTCACCTCCCTAGTTTTTGAAACTTGGGGAACAGGTCTGTAACCAGTGCTATGCCAACCTTCACCCACTGTGTCTCTGAGGTGCTGGCAAGCACATGTCCACCTTTCCTGGGGGGAAGCAGCCAGACTGTGATACCAAGTCCCTTCTCACTCTGCCCAGGGATTTTATTAATATCTCATTCTCCCACTGGAGCCCACTGGGGAAATGAAAAATAGCTTCTCTTCATGATAAAGATCAGGGATTTCCGCTCAGAAGCTTATCTGTCCACTACCTAATACCAAAGCAAACTAGATCGTTTTCAAGCTGATACGAGTAGGCCAAGGAGAGAAGCTCTGACATTCTCCACAGACATCCCCAGGAGTATTTCTGCCAGTAGTACTGAGAACCATGGCATGAAGGAAAGACCTCAAAACTGAAGGCTCTTTTCCCTGCACAGACAATCTCTTGGCACAGTCAGCCCCGTGCACAGCTGCCTGGCACTGAGCTGGAATGGCAATCATCTTTGTGTGGTATGACAGGAGTGGTATTTTGCTGAAGGCCCAGCTTCTGTTAAGATGGCAGAAGGAGTGGCCTGTCACCCAGAATTACTTCTCAGATCCCAATTATATGTTTCAAAAATATCACCTATTAAGACCCAAACACTTTGTTTGCTGGTTGCAGCCATTTGAACAGGTTACCATGGATTTACGCTGGCATAATGGGCCTGCATGATGTATGCTCCCTGTCAGTGCTGAAACAACAGTCAGTGTGTCTGAGCAGGCCCACCTGCCAAGCAATATGTGCACAGCTCAGCTAAGAAAACGTCCCCCCACTGAGCAAGTGGCAGAGCCATGGAACGCGGGCAATGGTGCGCGCATGTGCACAAAGATCACAGATATGCTACCGGAAGGGTGATAGGGAGGGGCAGTGGGGGTGTTCCTGTCAAGCTTCACTTCACGGTGACAGGCAAACAATCACACAAATGGTCTTCCTTCCTTCCCTCCTTCCTTCCTCTTCCCTCCCTCCTTCTTTCCTTCCTTCCTTCCTTCCTTCCTCCCCCTCCCTTCCTTCTTTCCCCCGTCCCTCCCTCCCTTCTTTCCTTTTCTCTGCTCCCCCCCACCCCCAATGAACTAGCATAGGCTGCTAATTGCAAATATGATTAACACAAGTGGCTGGAAGTTGGCTAGGGGGTGACTACTGGACTGGTTTCTGAAGTCAAATATGGGGAGTGGGTAGGGATGATGCTCAGAATAATGCAGAAGTGGCTTGTCTCATGGTGGTGAGGTATTTTGTTAGCATACAAAGGCACAGTCTGATGGAGATCCCACCTCCCAGAGGAAGGGAGGCAGCAAACAGCAAGTCATCTAAAGGCTGCAGCATGTTTCACTGCGTTGGCTGATCTGGGAGCTCACCACCACCCTGCTTTTGCATGTCTTATGGAGGTGCTTCTAGACAGAGAGGCAAGCTCCATCCTTTCCATGGAAAAAACAGACTTTTGTCAAGCCCAGGCAGTGGAGCTTTTGGCTGGGAATGCTCTGGCTAATTAGTGATAGCATGAGGTCTGTGCTGCAAAGAATGCCTCAGAGACGCAGAACAGATTCTGCTTTTAGCTACTTGTAAGAGAGAAACTACCATGAATGTGCTGCTTTCTAAGTGAATAAGCTCTCTGCAGATTATGTAACAAGGAACAATAAATGGTTTTCTTGCAGGCAATAGAGGCACAATGCTGTTTAAAGCAGTAATAAAAAAAAGGCTACAATTTTACTGTGGATTTTAGGTCAATCCTTTCTAACCTCTTTTCAAGATCTCCAAACATGTTTTCAGGTCCCAACCACATGGAGTGATGTGTCACAAACAGTTCTTGTCAAGGTCCATGACAGACTGCTCACTTGCATTTTATGCAGCTGGGGTAAGCACATGGCCAGAATGGGCAATAACAACCTGCTCCCTGTGCCTCCTAATGGGGGGATGAAGGCAAGCTAAAAATAAACAAGCATGGGTTAGATTATGGTAAAGCCAAACAATGAGATATCTTGCAGCCACTCATAGAAAATTACAGTTTAGTTTTCTATTGAGTAGCATTAAAAGAACACTAGAATAAATCAACAGAAAAGAAAAACCAAGTAGAATTTGATATTGTTTATGAAAAAACATCTAGGCTTCATAAATGTTTGTATATATACACAGAGGCCTTGAATGATGCTGAAGAATTGATCTCTCTAGGTGAAGAGATCTCAGGTGGTTTTTACTTTCATTACTCTTCTGTACATTATAATTTTTTTCAATAAGAATATGTCATTCTATGAAAATCCATTGAGTATTTATAATAAAAAAGTAAGAGAATACCCATAATGCAATACAGCAGGAGAGAACTTCGTTCAGAGGAGGGAAGGACCATGTTGAGCAGACTGAAAGAGTGCTCTCAGATGGTGCACACAGAGGTTGACGATGAGTGTGGGCTTGGGGGGCACTGCCTAATGAGTCCAGAT
Source organism: Desmodus rotundus (assembly GCF_022682495.2). NCBI lineage: Eukaryota > Metazoa > Chordata > Mammalia > Chiroptera > Phyllostomidae > Desmodus > Desmodus rotundus. The sequence continues at coordinate 115,988,231 of NC_071387.1, forward strand.
GGGGAACAGTGAGCAACCGCAGAGTGGCAGAGAACTGGGGGCCTGTTAAAAGAGCAGCCGTGGATCCACTTGGGCTGGAAACGTGCAGGTGCTTGTAGTGGAGACATAAGATGATTTAAGAGGGAGGTTGGAGTCATGCTTTTAACACTCTGCTGCCAGATAGAGGAGTTGCCATTTAATTTGAAAGGCAGAAGCGATCCAGGGAAAAGTGGGGTTGTGTCTGTTGGAGAAGGGGTAGATACAGGACATGTGTTTTAGGAAAACCAATCAGGCAGGGATGGACAGAATAAGTGAGAATTAGGGGCAACAGGAGAAAAATGGAACATTCCAAGCAAGAAGCAGGGAAACAAAGAGATTATGAACAGGCATATGTAAAAAAAGAAATTTGTTAGAATTTAGGGAATTGAAATTGGTTAATCTAGAGGTTCAACAAGAACCAAAAATGTTCTTCACCCATTGGTAAGGCAGGATATAGAGATGATTTGGAGAGAAGATGGAATTACAGCCATCTTGAACTTGAGGTGCCGCCTTGAAGGGCAATGGCGCCTGGAGTGGGCGAGGACATTGGTGCGGAAAATTGCTGTCTTGGCCCCGTGTGCACTGACAGCAGAAAATAAGCTCTGGGAGGGAAGACACTTAGTCTGTTTGGCTCACGGATGTGTTGTCCACCTGTAAAACAGCACTGAGCATATGGAAGAAACCCGGAAGTATTTAGTACTTGAGTAAAGAAACACTAGCACTGAAGTCAGTAACTCAGTGAGAGTGAAGCACAAAGAAAGCCAAAGAGAGCAGCAAACAAACCCTCGGGGATCATCAGCAGGTGGAAGCAGGAGAGAGGTAATAAATATGACAGTGGAAAAAGAAGGGTCTTTAAGCTTATTGTCCTGCCATCTGGTGAAATTCTGTCTCTAATTTTCTTTGAACAATTTTCTAAAATTTTTTGAGTCTCAAGTTCTTTTTAATATTTAAAAATGGAGGGGTGATAGTGATAAAGTCTCAATGAGTCACTAATTGTTGAGTTATTTAATCTTCATTATTGAAATTTTTCTTATATTTGTGTCCAGTGTTAACCAATGGTTTGTGAGTTTCCTGAAGGCTGGGGAATTTCTCTCCCTAAATCACTTAATAGAGTAACATTTTCATAAACTGTTGTTCAATAAATATGTTAATTTGATTTGGCTGTTTTGTATTAAAGTATAATTTGCACACAGTAATATGTACTGATGTTAAATGAGCAGTTTGTGGAGGCATGTGCTGTGTTATCTTCCTCCCTGTCAAGATGGAGTGGATTTCCATTTTTATTTTATTTTGATATCTTCATTATTGCATCATTGGGAACCTACCTGAGCCATCCTTCTTCCTTTCTTCTATCTTATCAATATCCCATTGATAACACATTTATATAACTAGTCATTTTCAGATATATAACTCTGATGTTTTTCTTAGTATTATTTCTTCCTCCCATTTCAGTATTTTCCCCACGTAACAGACAATGAATTCAGCTAAGAGCCTTGTACCAGATCAAACATTATTTATGTAGTATCACTGCCAGGTTTTTTACTTAAATGAGAAGTCATCTATCTGACTCTCTGTTAAAGGTATTTGTCCTATACTCTTCTATATTAATGAATATGTGGTCATTTCAAGAGAAAAATAATTCTTTTTTAGCCAAAGATAAATGTATTTGATAGTACATTTTTTAAAACATGCTGTTGTATTTGAGACTAGTTTTGAATGTTTCTTTGGTTGAGTCATGAGACTGTGGCTTTTGAGTCATCTGGACCCAAACACCGTTCAGTTGACTTTGGCTCCTTGGAGTAGGTAAGGGGAGCTCTGCCTCCTCCTGTTTTTAATCAGATACAATTTGATATTTACCCATTTCTGACACCTGGCTCTGACAAAGCCCACTGGTGCCAGTTCAGGCTGGGCCGCATCCCTGACCTTGATGGGTCCTTTGGATCTGACAGTTCCCCCAAGCTCAAATTCTGTGGGGTCACTTTGGCTCTGCTTTCCCCACCTTACAAGAGGCAGGCTTCCCAGTCATAAACCCAAGCCATGGACTAGAGCCCTCCCCTGAGATCACAGCCACGGATGCAGGCCTGGCTCTGCCAGCGGAAAGGGGACTGCTTTTGCGGTTAGCATCAGACGTCAGTGCTGGAGGCTGGCTTCCAGGCGCAGTCTCTAACACTCATTTTCTACCAAAACAAAGTCAGAACCAACACATGCAACTGAAATTACCAAAGTCTGTCCTCCTGAGACTTAAACAAACAATTCTACCTGCACTGAATTTCAAGTACTTTTGGTCTATAGATGAGCAAATGTTTCACTATTTGCATTTACTTCCGTTGGTCCTGTAGCCACATTAATCAGAAGAGGAGAGAATGTCATTTATGCCAAATACCTACGTTCTTGTTCCAGTCAAATGTTACAAGGAAACAGTGAGTCTTCTAGTGCTGGATGCTGAAGGGTTCCAATAAGTCTATTCATAGGAGCAGTCGATATGTCAAATAATCAATATATATTTATTGAACCACTTCAGACACTTTGCTCAGTGGCAGTCCCACTTTACACATGGTCTTTCTAGACCCTGGAGAATTCAGATCTAAGAGGTTGACTCTGTTATCTCCTCAACCATGATTTGGGTCTGGTCTAAATATTTTCTACTTATAAGCCACCCCTACACAGCACAATTATCTACCCCTGGCACAGCAAACAACCAGGCAAAACCTCTTAGAGGCTGCCCTGTGTTGAAGAAAACAATACTGATAGTTAAAAACAACAGTTAAAGTGAAGTTCTCAGGACACTTTGAAGTTAATAAAATGATATACCAAGACTGAAGATTAATAAATTGAGTGTCTTAGTGTAGGAATCCTCTTCACCTCATTGTTGAGAAAGGGTTCCGAGGCTGTGTTGCAATACCCCCACTGACAGGGCGTTTACTACTTTTCAAGGCATCCAGTTCTTCACCGTTCATTTGTGCCTTTAATTCTGAGCTGAAATCTGTCCTTCTAGAAACTAAACATGCAAGAAGACCTCCTTTCTTTCCTCTGAAATGACCCAATTAAGCCTAGTGGCTTTTCCACATGATCGTGATTTAGCTATTTGGCATCTTGGCCTAGCCTAAGAATTGTGGGACTTCAAACAACGTTGAAGGCGTGGAGGTAATGATAAGTGATAAACTGTATTACGTGAGAACCTGGCATATTACCAGCAACTGAAGTCAAAAAAGTCATGAAATTCATAACAGTGGTTGAAAAAGCAGTGTCAGTCACAGCAGAATTAAAGTGATATGAATAAAATGGTATATAAAACAATGTTCTAGCAAAATCACAAAGGCGGGCCCTACTTAGTTTGCATAACGCTCACACCAGTTTACAATGTGGATGGTCTTTGCTCCATATATTCACAGCTCTTGACATTTGTCTACCTCTAGGTTTAATCTTAACATTTTACATTCGTATAGCACGTTAGAGCTTTCAAAGAATTTTACATGATATTTTACATAATTTGATTTTGAAATTAAAAAATGATATCAGGCTATAGAAAATGATAAGCCTTCCACTAACGATGCCAAGAATATAATGAGGTATACAAATGGAATTCATTCTTCTGAATGTCTTCATGGTAGTTACAAGTATGGGTTGTGAAGCAGAGCCCGTCTGCCACACAGCAGCTGTGTCACCTCCGACAAATTTCTTAACCTCTCTAAGCCATTACTCCCTCTTCTGTAACATGCAGATAACATACTTAAGCATGTGGGCCTTAAGTATATTAATTCACATAAAGAGCTAAGCCTCGTGTCTGGTACACAGGATGAACCCATGTGTATGCCTATTGATGTTTTTTGTTCCTCATAGCTAATAACTGATTTCTTTATTATAAAATTTATCTTATTAGGACAGATGACATAGGAAAGTATGGTAAAAATATTTAAAGTACCACAGAGCTTTAAAAAAGTTTGTCACACTGGCAGTCTCAAAAACATTGCAATAGTCACTGGGGATATATATACACAAAAGAACTAAAAGCGAAGACTCAGACAGGTTCATAGCAGCATTATTTTCAATAGTCAAAAGGCGGAAGCAACCAGGTGTCCACTGATGGACACCTGGGTAAACAGAACGAGGTCTATAAATACAATGGGACAGATGTAAGTCTTTAAGAGGAAAGAAATACTGACACATACTATAACATGGATGAATTTTAAGGACATTATGCTAAGTGAAATAAGCTACTCACAAAAAGACAAATACTGTCTGATTCTACTCATTTAAGTAGTCAGATTCATGGATACGGAAAGTAGGATGCTGGCTGCGAGGGGCTTAGGGAGCGAGGAATAAGGAGCTACTCCTGAATGGATACGGAGTTTCAGTTTGGGAAGACGAAAAACGTTCTGAAGCTGGACGGCGGTGATGGCTGCAGGGCAGTGTACGTGTATTTAGTTAAAGTGGTAACTTTCATGGCTAAAATGGTGAATTTTGTTATGCATATTTTATTATAATAAAACATCCTATAAATATTGCAATGATATTCCCACAGACTTTAAGCTTTAAGGAAGTATGAGGCCCATTCCCCGTACTAGAATTACTTAACATCCAATTAGAGAGACAAAAAACAAACTGAAAAGACAAATAACAGCCCAAAGTGCTCTAATGAAGGCAATGAGCAAAGAAATAAACAAGCACCCATGAATCTGCAATTTCCCAATGTCACTATCCGGTTGGTGGACCTTAGCCAGTTGGTGGACATTAGCTATAACTTACATATGCCAGATGTCTTGGGTCAGAGTCATGAAAAAAGACTGTGACCTGGGGTCTCCCTCAACAGCCCTCGATAACGGAGTATGTTTATTAAATACTAAATATCAAGAGGTTCCCAAAGACACTTAGTGACTGACAGCTTCATCTCCCAGGCTTTTTATACTTCATCATGCAAACACAGACAATGTGAAACAGTTACTCTAATTAAGCGCTTTCCTTATCCTTCCCTAGCAGAACTGCATTGGAGATAAAGGATAATGGCACTAAATGAACAGGTTAATTAGAGACAGTATTTACCCCTGCAGGCCTTCCACTGGAAACACCATTTCACACCATTACATCACACAGGAGAGGGAGCCTCCAGGGACCAGCTCCTGAGACAGCCGGTGACCAGCCCAGAACAAAGCAAGAAAGGAAAGAGAGAAACCACGCTGGCTGGCGGAGCGACAATGCATGCTCATCCAGTGTTTCCCCCGCATTTCTCCAGGGCGTGAGTCGGTAAAGTACAGTGTGCAGACCAAATACAACCCATAATCAGTTGCCATATAGCCTGAAAGCTAAGATTAATTTTTGTAGATTAAAGTGTTTTTAATTAAAAACAAAAAGAGTACATGTAGAGACCTATGTGATCACAAAGGCTAATTTGTGCTATCTGGCCCTTTTCACAGAAAACGGTTGCTAATCCATAGGGCAGGAATTAGTCCTCAATGTGCTCATTACATTGAGAGGAGGGTAAAGCGAACAGCAAAATGCTCACATGGTAGCATTTCAAAACTCCACCCTGTCACCAATCGTCATCCTACAATTGTCCTAATTTGATGCAGAGGTGTCCTTTCAGTCCATCCCTGTTGTGACACCAGTGTGTTCTCCCTGTGTCCATCTAGGGGACAAACAACACAACTAAGTAACGTACTCATTCAAGCAACTTTAAAAAAATAAGAAAACACAAACTCTTCTACTCCTTTCTCACCTCGCCCTTTCTCTAACCTCATCATTATTTCAAGCTGGAACATGTTCTTGTGAAAATACTGTAATTTAAGGTGCTGCCTGCTATCATTCCATTGGTTTGGGGGTGTTTAGGACTAAGCTTGAAAATAGATTACAAGTTGAAACTTGGCAGAGAGGAATGGGTGCTCAGGGTAGGCACCAACTGCACGTAATTTGAACAGCTGGTTCAGAATTTGCTAATTCATAAGCGCTCAGGGAAAAAAAGCAAACCTCAACAACCTCACCTAACTGAAAATACTTGTGTTCTCAATATAGTTCCGTGACCATTCAGAATCTACCATTAATTCAGCTGATGTTTTTCTTCCCAAAATAATAAATACTTTCTCCAACTGAACTGTGGGATCATTACAAATAAAAATATTGCTATTGACTGACTGTAAGTGGATTACATATTTACTTTGCTTTATTGGAAGGCTCATGAGGGAAACAACCATAACTTATGCCTTCTCTTGAATTCCATACTGTGTAGTCGGGCACAAAATGGGCACTAAAAGCAAATTCTTGTTTTTGAAATAAGCAATGGCAAATACAAAGAATGAAAACCAGTAAAAAAAAACATTGGTTCACCCTTGCCAGGTATGCATATTTTAACGCGTTTATTGGCAAAATATGAAGTTTCCTGGCTCCAGAATAAGGCTCCAAAGTTCAGTAACCGCCAGTGGAACTTCAACACAAAGTCAGTCATGCTTCTAACAGCTCTTGTCTCTCAAATCCATGTGGTTTTGAGATGGAGGAAAAATCACCCTGTATACATTATTGGTTTCACAAATATTTCAACAGTTAAGTTATTAAATCAGTATGTTATCTTTTGGATAGACCCTCACTCTGAGCTAGCTGAGCACGCGAAGCTCGCTGTCTGGAGAATGTTCAAGGAGGAGTTGAACAGAGGTGCAGCGAGCGTTAGGGCCCCGTCTAGGAGGATCAGGGCCTGAGCTGGAGCAGCTGTTCTCAGGGGCTGCTGTGCAAAGTGCTGGGGCCTTTCCACTGGGCCTGTCTGTGGAGGATGGTTCCCATTTGCAGAGTACAGCAACTTGTCTAAGGAGTTCCTGCTTCCTATACTTACAGCCTGCCCGTTTGCATACACACACACAAGTACACTCATGTACACACATCCACACACACTGAATGACCTTGAAGCCAGACCTAATCTTGGGGGAAAACAGTATCTTTTAGGGTTTCATGAGGATAAGAACTGAGCTATTAAACTGACAGCAGACCTTAATGCCTCATGTTTTTCACCTTCTTTTTCGTATATTAATATGTTTTTAAAAAGGAAAACATCATACTAATTGATAGGCCATTCATCTCAACCCAGTAAAATCACACCCCTTTTTACCATTTGAAAAAGCTGAGTCCTCGTCCTCCCTGAACACTGACTTTCTTGCCCTTTAACTACACATCAAACTAAATGTTGCTTGCAAGCAATTGACTGCAAGTTTGTTTAACAGCAAGACATCCCTTTAATTAACTGCCCCTTTTTTATTGGAGTTGACAGGCAATACATTTGTATCATCTCAACTGATTACTTGAAGCCTTAGGTAGTTATAGACCAATTGGTAAAGAAAAAATAGCCTACATTTAACCCTACCAGGTAGGTTATGTGGTTAAGAAACCCCACTGGAAAAAAAAAGTTCTCAATAATCAAAAAAACCCCCCTCAGATTAAATGTCATTATCATTTTTTAATTGAAACAAATTATTAATTTCATTAATGGAAAAATCTGTTTTATCTCATTTTTCAAGACAAAATTATCACTGAGGTATTGCTGATCTTTCTCTCAGACTCCCTGTTTCATTGTTGAAATTCTCCTAAATAAATAATCAAGAATGTACAGCAGGATTTAACCAAAAATATATTTATTACTTCCCTAACTAAAGTGGATAAAGACTGTCAACAATACTTCAATAGTAGGAGATAGGCAGACAAAGCATAGTTGTTCCAAGAAATACATATACATTATGTGGTCATTAGAAATGAAATTGTAGACTAGTCATGTGAGAAAATATTCATAATGTAATTTTTAGTGAAAAAGAGATGAATTCCTGAAAGTATATATAATTCCAACTATGTTCACTATATATGAATGAGAAAACAAGGCTAGAAGGATATAAACAAAACCATATCAATCCTTGTCAAGGGGGGGAGTTATAAGTGATTTTTATTCTCTTCTTTTAATCTCTATATTTTATATAATTTATTCATTTTATAATAAGAAAAAAGTATATTTTAGAATTACTTTTAGGAGGAGGATTTTCCCCCAGGTCTTAATTAGATGATATTCTAAACTCAGGGCTGTCCAGCAGACCACTCCCAGAAGCAAGTCAAGTTCTTAACTAGGATCCCTGCCTACTAACATCAGTTCTGTCTTCTCTAGACTATTGTGAGAGCAAAAAAGAAAAACACAGTTTGGGAAAAATGCCTACTCCTGCATTTATAAACAAGCAAATTCTCAGTAGGAGGAAGAATCATTAAAACCAACCAAAAAAAGAAAACACCCTTGTTATCCAATACTCACATCGAAGAGGTTTTATATCCACACATTTTAAGAAACCAAGAGGGAGTCACAAACCCAATTCAATTTAATTGGGTGCTCTCTTGACAGAATTGTTATTAATAAGACTGTATTGTACAAACCTCCCCGAAATCCCACACGCGGCTGACTACATGGGCAGAAACACTTAACGTCCAACACACAACGTGTGGTTGTGTCCGCTCCTCTGTCCTGGCCCCTCCTGCCAAACCCCCACCCCCTTGGATTCTCAAATCAAAGAAAAAGCTTGTCTTGGGCAACCTCCATAAATTATTCACATGATATTACAGTGTATGTCAGCAATCTCGCAGTGTTTAAAAAACTTAACTACAAGCCAATTAAAATGTAAACTGAGAAAGACGGATGGAGCTGGTTGCTCTGGTGTGAACTTGAGCAGCTCATAACAATATGCACTACAACTTCCAGACCTGCTAATTTGACAGCTACTTTCATCAGCAGAGTCTCGCCCTCCCCCATGACTTCTTCCTCTTCTTTTTAATGTAGTGCTTCTCCCAGGACAAATGGTTCCATATCCTTCCACATTCAGCAGATTAGTCCCCTGGGCCTTGCAACCAGCCCAAGCGCTCAAAGTGGAAGTTATTAACAAAGGTTCGTTTCTTTTCCTCTTTGTTTTTATGGATGTGTAATATACCCCCTCGTTCTCTTTACAGGTTGCAGCTTATCAGTAAAATAGTTTTTACAAAAGGAAAGAAAAAGGAGAAAATAAAGAAGAAGAAGATGCAGGCAAAGATGATGGATATGATGAGAAAAGGCCAGGAAATCTGAGAGCTAGCCAAACGGAGATAATGATGTTCTAAAATGTTCCCTGAGTTGCACCCATTTCAATCTTTTCTATGACACGCTTCACACCAGTGGGTCTATGTGCCACATTTCCACTTAATCTAGATACAACTAAAAGACTAAATAAAAGCCTGCTCTGTTTTTGAGAGGAAGGGAAGGCCCAGGCTACTGCTCGGTTTTTGAGCAATTCTATTAAGACAAAAAGGAGTCCCTTAAAAAATATATGAGCCCATCCTTCTCCTCAGGCCTCAGCCTTCCCTTCCATTTCCCCCTCCCCATACACATTAATTAACAATCTCAATCTGCACAAAACAAAGGACTATGCCCCTGGCCAGGCTGACATCAGAGCATGAGTCCCATTGCCAGCATTGCTGCACTGCACACCTCTTATTTATGGGACATGAGTTTTCATTTTTCTGAAAATATGTAGCTCAAATTTAAGTCAGGGACATCTGATTCCTCTAAAGGCCTGAAGAGGAAAAATTCATACTCTTAGCATTGGAGATTTGGCACCGATCTAATGGGACAATATTCCACTTCATTTCTCCTCCTTTCCGGTTTCGTGGCTAGACCTACAGTTTAAACAGGAGACACAAATGGTCCTCAATCCCGGCGGAGAATAAAACATACCCTAATCCTAGAGAAACTGGTGACCTCCTGGTAATGAAACATCACCCTCATTGATCTACTCATCACCTGGATACATCAGATCAATCGGAAAGGTCAAAGTTCACACAGAAACGTTCAAATCAACATCACCACAGAAATGCTTGCGCCTATGAGCAAATGACTAGGATATCTATCAGTGACCCATGACATCAAATTAATGCCTGATAACAGAAAAACTAAACAATGAAATAATCCATTATCTTGAAAAACATCACTGTTTATTAAACACAAAGACATGCAATTGGAAATAAACAAGTGCCTCACAGGCACTCAATATAAATGCGAAAAAATGAAGAAATTCAACTCTTTGACCAAACTTTGAAACTGGAGGTTTAATCGGGGAAAATCAGTCAGCTGGTTTTGTGAATTCCACACTAGGTTTTCTCTCTGTTATTAGCCAGAGAGTACTGCACACTGTAATCACATCTCACATTTTTGGGGTCCAATTCAGAAAAGCTTGCAAGTCAAAATAAAGGCAGATAGCTACCTGCACGGTGCATATAATCAATAAACTCATTCTACTATTTAATCCTGCTGAACTGTTTACAAGGGTGGCTTTCAACCTTCACTGTATATCAGAATCAGGTAGGGAGATTTTTTAAAATACAAAAACCTGGGCTATATGCCAGATATTCTGACTCCAATGGCCAAGGACAAATATATTTAATTTTTTTTTCAGGTGCCTCTAATTTAGTGCTTCCAAGGACTGAGAACAGCTAAAGTGACCGATAACAGTAGTCTCTGGTGGTTCCTGATGGTGGAGCATGACAAGGCCATAGACCGGACACCACATAACAGGCGGCCTTCGGCTCCCTCTTAGCCTTCACGTGCAATCTCCCTTCCGCCCACATCAGTATCTTTCTTGGGCTTCTGTCAAAGTCTCCAAAACATGCTTTCTATTTTATGCCTTAGTATTGAAAATAAGGCTCCTGATGGGAGAAATGCAGATTAAAATCACAATAAAGTACCACTTTCACACACAGCAGGAGGGCTATAATCAAAAAGACAAAGGATAGTAAGTGTTGGTAAAGACACAGAGATACTAGAACCTTCATGCACTGCTGGTGGGAATGTTTAATGATGCCTACTCTTTAGGGCACGCTCTGACAGTTACTCAAATGGTGAACCCGCACAGCCCAGCAATTCCACTGCTAGGTGTATACCTAAGACAAATGAAAGCATAGGTCCACACAAAAACTTACACATGAGTGTTCACAGCAGCAATATTGATAATAGTCAAAAAATGAAAACAATTCAAATGCCCATCAAATGAATGAATTAGCAGATGTGGTATATCTGTTCACTGAAATAGTATTAGGCAATGTAAAGAAATAAATTATTGGTACATGCTACAACATGAACATGAAAAAGCAAGTAAAAGAAGTCTGCCCCAAAGAGCCACACATTTATATGAAGTGTCCAGAATAGGCAAATCTAGAGATAGAAAGTAGAGTAGTGGCTGTCTAGGGCTGGAAGTACGAGGGGTAGGAGGGGACAAGGAAGGAGGGGATGGTGAAGAAATTCAGTGTTTCTTTTTTGGGTAATGAAAATGTCTTACATTGATGGAGGTGGTGAATGCAAAACTCTGTGAATGTACTAAAAACCACTTAAGCATACATTTTATGTGGGGATTCATGTGGCATGTGAATTATATCTCAACAAAGCTGTAAAAAACAATAAAGAAAAGAAAAGTAGCCTTCTGCTTTGATGCCTATCTTGGCAGCCCACCTAGCCTCCAGTCTCCTATTAGGGCTGGGGCCTGTCTGGCTTGTTCACAGCCCCTGCAAGGCGCTGGGCTGCACTTCTGAACCTAGCCTGTTGACAAGACCTTTTGATTCTAATTTACCATCCTGGGTCTGGCTCCTGGTCCCAACATATTCTAGTCTTCCGCATCATAATATCCACTGGATATTCAGTTGTCCCTTCAAAATGGGCATGTTGAATGAGACTAAAGACTGGAATTTTATCCTTAAGATAATAGGGAGTCATTAAAGTTTTGTAGGGAGTGGCTGAAAAAAGGACAAATGGATTATTATGAAGCCTTTTTTTTTTTTTTAATATATTTATTGACTATGCTATTACAGTTGTCCCATTTCCCCCCCCACTCCACTCCATCCTGCCCACCCCCCTCCCTCCCACATTCCCCACCCATAGTTCATGTCCATGGGTCATACTTATAAGTTCTTTGGCTTCTACATTTCCTACACTATTTTTACCCTCCCCCTGTCTATTTTCCACCTATCATCTATGCTACTTATTCTCTGTACCTTTACCCCCTCTCCCCCTCCCACTCCCTTATTGACAACCCTCATGTTCTAGTTGTTTGCCTAGTTTGCTCTCGTTTTTGTTTTATGTGTGGCCGTTAATAACTGTGAATTTGCTGTCATTTTTACTGTTCCTATTTTTGATCTTCTTTTTCTTAGGTAAGTCCCTTTAACATTTCATATAATAAGGGCTTGGTGATGATGAGCTTCTTTAACTTGACCTTATCTGAGAAGCACTTTATCTTCCCTTCCATTCTAAATGAAAGTTTTGCTGGATAGAGCAATCTTGGATGTAGGTCCTTGCGTTTAATCTTGGGTAATGTAATTATGATGTGCCTTGTTGTGTTCCTCCTCGGGTCCAGCTTCTTTGGGACTCTCTGAGCTTCCTGGACTTCCCGGAAGTCTGTTTCCTTTGCCAGATCGGGGAAGTTCTCCATTATTTGTTCAAATAAGTTTTCAATTTTTTGTTCTTCCTCTTCTCCTTCTGGCACCCCTATAATTCGGATGTTGGAACGTTTCAAGGTGTCCTGGAGGTTCCTAAGCCTCTCCTCATTTTTCCAAGTTCTTGTTTCTTCATTCTTTTCTGGTTGGATTTTTGTTTCTTCCTTCTGGTCCATATCATTGATTTGAGTCCCAGTTTCCTTCTCATCACTATTGGTTCCCTGTACATTTTCCTTTGTTTCTCTTAGCATAGGCTTCATTTTTTCATCTGTTTTTCGAACAGATTCAACCAAGTCTGTGAGCATATTGATAACCAGTGCTTTGAACTGTGCATCCGATAGGTTGGCTATCTCTTCGTCGCTTAGTTGTATTTTTTCTGGAGCTTTGAAGTGTTCTGTCATTTGGGCCATTTTTGTTTGTTTGTTTGTCTTGGCACGTCTGTTACTTTATTCCCTCACTGTATGCTCTCCCCAGTTGACCAAGTACACCTTGTCTCAGTGCCACTCCTCATGTAAGAACTAAATAGTTCCTTCTTTCCATTCACATTGTACCAACTCCTGGCACAACTCCTGGTAAGCAGGCTCCACCCTGTCAGTTCAGTGGTACGCCCCACAACTTCTTCATCTACTCCCCTCTCCTTCCTGACAGCCATCCTCCTTTCTGTCCCCTATGCAGACCCTTCCCACCACCACCACAAGACTTTAATTACACCACCGCTCTTGCGCCTTGTGTCCTCCCCATCTTCCACACTCTCCAAGTCACACCTGTTCTTCAATGTCCAGATTTACTCTCATGTACTCCATGGAACTCTTTCCCAAAATTATATTAATTAGGGCAATAAATGATATGTTAAACAGACCCAAAACTCATGAATGCACTTTGTCCTATTGACCAAACTATATTCCCTGAGAGCAAGAACAAAGTCACAAACTTCTCTCGATTCCACACAGGGCCGAGTGCTGGGTCAGCAGCAGATGTACTTACAGATTAACTGATAAAAGGGAACTCATTTTTATTTCCAAAGATTGATGTGCAATCAGTTTTTCTAGCATGTTCTCTTTCTGCAGTGGTTTCTCTTCCCATTAAGAAAGCCTGCTCCTTGTGCATTTCCTTTTCTCTAGGCTATATGCTATTACAGCAGGAATCACTCCCTCGGGAAAATTATTGATGGGCAGCTTCTCATTTTAAGCTACAGCTGAATTAAGAAACTGAATCGCAGCTGCATTACCATTTCATTCTGCATGGGTCTTAATGATAAATATTTAACCAGAACAACTTCCTTTTCTTTTGCTGCTATGTTCTCACTTAATTACTTTAACAAATGACTGTTTCAAACATTTAACAGTCTCATCAAATTCCTAACTACTCCTGCTGTATCATGTTTTTGCTGCCTCCTCACTAGGAAGATACGAGGTCTGTCCGGAAAAAGTCCAGCCATTGTTAATATAATGAGAATGGTTTGTGCAACATCATTGTAACCTGGCAGCCAAGGAGAGTGGACTGGAATGCGCATGGTGAACAATGATGACTTAACCGTACTACTCATTGGGGGTGGTAGATGACATTGAGTGAGCATATGTACTGTGTGGCCATCACATTCAAAAGGACTGAGCAAATAGAGCAATGAATCTGCATCAAATGTTGCCTTAAGCTGGAACATTCCTCTGCAGAAACTATTCGGATGATTCAGAAGGCCAAAGCGATAAGGCAACTGGTGATTGGCAGCTTCATCACAACAGCGTACCTGCTCAGGCATCATGTCTCGTGCAGAGTTTTTTTGGCAAACCATCAAATCACCCAGGTGACTCAGCCCCACTGCAGCCCAGATTTGGCACCCTGCAACTTCTGGCTTTTCCCCAAACTACTATCACCTTCAAAAGGGAAGAGATTTTAGACTGTCAATGAGATTTAGGAAAATATGATGAGGCAGCTGATGGAGATTGCGAGAACTGTGTGAGGTCCCAAGGTGCCCACTTTAAAGGGTACAGAGGCATCGCCGTCCTATGTACAGTGTTTCTTGTATTTTTGTATCTTCTTCAATAAATGTCTCTAGTTTTCATAGTAAATGGCTGGATACCTTTTGGACAGACCTCATATATAGTGTTCCTATCACCTCCATACTTACTGATACCTAAGACTTTATCCATTGTTCTGGTCATTAGCATTGTCCATCCAATATTTCTCATTCTCTTTCAGTTCTAAGCATTTTCTTGGCCCCTCGAACTTGGATCTGACTTTCCCTGTGAGAACTGTAGAAGCCAATGCTGAGATGAAGCCTCCATCAGCCTGGATCTGTGAGGGGCTAGGATGAACAGAGCCCCCTTCCTGATTCATGGTGGATGTGTGTGGGTAAGGAACTCTGTTGCATCAATGTCCTTAGGTCTGGAGGCTATTTTTTTACTGCACCAAAATCTAAATTATCCTGCCCACTGTCTAATTTTATCACTGCCCTTCCCTTTTCTGACTCAGGAAAACATGTCCATCCTCACATTGAAGCGAACTCTTTAATTCTTTTCCAGATTCCATTCCTACCTGCCTCTTTTCTCTGAAGCCATATACTTCGTCCCCTCCCACTCTTGCATTTTTAAAATCCCTTTTCCTTACAGGAAAAATACAATCAAACAGACCCAGTACCATTACCACTTACTGAGTACCTTCTGAGTGCTACCTGCCTTTCCTATTGTGATTTCATTTAATCCTCACAAAATCCCAAGAAGTGGTGGTATTAATCTCATTTTACACACAAGGCTCATGGAAGAACTAGTTCAAACTCAGTATCTTGTGAATGGTAAGTCTGAGATTTGGTCTTCAGTCTCATTCCAGAGCCCTCACTATCTCAATAACATACTGGTGCCCTCAGCCTACAAACACATCATACCCTCATACACACCTCACCCTCATACACACCTCAACTTTTCCACTTTGCCTTTCCTTCACTCCACAGCCTCCTCTTCATTTCCCACCACCCTAAACATCGAGTGCACATTCACTGTCTCCACTTCCTTGCCTTACATTTCAATCTCTTTTGAACTATTCTAACCTGGCCTTCACTCTCATCATTCCACTAAAACAGTTCTTGTTAAAGGTCAGTGGCCTTCTAGGTGGCAAAAGTCTGCAAAAGATTCACATTCTTCTCCCCTATGGTATCAGATACTACTACTCTACTTTCTGAAACCTTTCTTCATTTGCAAAACCATTCCATTCCATAGATATCAAAAAATACCTGTTTCCTTTGCTAAGTATTCCTTATAGCCATTAGTAAATATACCCAAGCCTATTGTTTTCAGTCAGTGATTTCATAAATCAGTATTGCTCTTTTTATTATTTAACCTTTATTGAATTTTTTCAATTATCCTTTAGTCCCCTTATACCCCACCCCTCAGCAATCACCACACTGTTGTCCATGTCCATGAGTCCTTTTTTATTTTTGCTCAATCCCTCTATCTCCTAATCTCCCCTCCCCCAGCTGTCATCCTACTCAGTATTTCTAATTCCAACCTTTATCTTCAGCTTTCAGCCAAAGTTCTCTATTTAGATGTTTCAAAGGACATCAAATCAGCATCTCCAAAACTGAGAGGATTCCCCATTGTTCTCCTCCTTCCCTCACTCCTCCACCTGTACTGCATGCCATCACCTGTACAGTCTTCAGAGATAGGTACACTCCTCCTCATCATCTCCCCGTTCCCCACACTTAGTCAGTCACTCAGATCTGCCAGTTACCACTCTTAAACCCCTGTGAAATGTCCCCCTTCTCAAATATCACCACTACTGTCATGATCTAAAAGAGCCCCTGTGGCTTTTCCTGAGGTTGTCTGCCTGCATCACCTAACTGAAATCCAAACCTGATTATGTTATTCTCCTGCTGAAAAACCTCTCTGCAGTCTACAGATTAAGAGCTTAATGTACTTTCCTGTTTTACTAACTATTCCTTTCCAAATACCTCAATGTCAGACATGTAAGTCAGGTGCCCTAGTTCCCTAAACATACCATAGCCTCCACTTTTTTTGCCCACACTGCCTTCTATTCCCCTCTCTTCCTGGTAAGCTTTTACTCATCCAACAAAATTGTCCTGTTTGAAGTCACTTCCTCCAGGAAGATTTTCCTACTGTCACAGGCGGTGTTAGCTATATCCTTCATTAAGTTCTCTAGTCAGCTTTGTTTGTATTTCTGTGAGATCACTTACAATGCGCTGTGACATTTGCTATGGATCTGTCCCTAAGAGAAGTTGGTTTCAGGTTGTGTTTAATGAGCCCAAAGCGCAAGGACTCAGAGACAAAAAGGGCAGGTTTTAAAGTAACCTCCTCTTGCTTTTTTAATAAATGAAGGGCTCATATAAGGTTTGGTTTAGAGTCTTAATTGATAAAATAAAGTTAGAAAACCATTTACTGGAACAAAAGTTCCTCCATGTGAAACATCAGAAAACTCTGGAATCCTACAGCATGATCACTGGTACACAGTAGGTACCCAAAAGGTGTTTTCTAAGTGAATTAATGACTCGCTGGGCAATGCTGCTCACCACTGTCCCCTTTCATCTGAGCTTTTAGCCTAAGTACAGCGTGAAAGTTAGCAGCCCTTTTCCAAGTTGCCTGAGAAGACCAATGGCTCTCAAGAATAATCTGGCCATTAAAACTATGATAGCTGTCATCAAAATAGCACTGCTTTAGAAGCAACTAAAGTATAAAGTTTCTTAGCAGCTTTGGTTCATTACCAAAGTAGGCATTATCTTAAAATTGATCTTATCTGAAGGTTAAACACACTTAGTCCCTTGTCAGAACACTTAACTCTCCAATATGGTCAATTACCAGATAATAGTGTCCACTTTCTCATGTCTTACTACTTAAATGGCCTGATCAATAAATAAGTACACACTGCATTATTAAGAGCTTGCTGATATCAGACACAAATGGAAAGAGTTTATGAACTTCTAGTCTTAAAAAAAAAACATTTATGTTCCCTGCCAATTGCAGGCACTTGATAAGTTTCTACTAGGCTAGTGGCACTGCAGCATCATTTCCTTGATCTGCATTATATAATGTGCCCCATGCAAATGTGTGGGCCTTTTTCCAATCAGTTCTGAGTCTGAGTGTCATTTTACTTATTTTACTAATACAGGGATACCGACCAAATGAATTGGTTCCTCATCAAACCACAAAATACTTAAAGGTATCAAAACACCAAAATCAATATAATTCTGAACCCTTTACTCTAACAGGAAGTAAGGATATTTGTATTCTGCTTGGTGATGAAATAACCCCTCTCTTCTGCAGAGAAAAAGGGAGAGACTCAGGGCAGAATAAGAAGATTTTAGGGGGAAAAAACTGATCCAATTATCCCTTCATCAAATGTTCTTTCTTTGTAGATGATGTCTTAGAAAAGAAATAATTTTAGTTACTGCTAGTTTTAAAATTCCTATTGATCCTTTTGGTGATAGATTTCTCCAGCACCTTTCTATATTTACACAGGTGGTCTAAACTGGAATACAGCACCTGCAGAACAAAGAAGTAATGGTCTAACTACCTACATAGTATCACTGCTAGAGAGAGATGAGCACAAATCAAGCTAAATAATTTTTTTAGCATTTTATCATTAAGAATTATCCAAAAAAATCCAGGAATATTTACTTAATTGAATATTCTATAAAGTAGATTGAATACTTTAGCCAGTATTTATACAAACAGTTCTACTTCTGCCTCCAGTACTCAAATGTCTAAGACCAAAGTGAGGAAGACAATAGGCAACATAAAATTTGAAGGCATATGACTACCATGACTTGGCCATACCCTTTCATGGACCCTGCCTAATTTTTTAAAAAACTCAGATATATTAATTATTAAAATATAATGCATTCTATGATGTGTAAGATGTTCTTCTGCTAGCTAAGTATAAAAAACAATCCAAGCCATGTCTCTGGCTCTGAGTAGTTAATAATCTACTGAAAGAAGTAAGATCCTAATCATAAAAAGATAACCTATAAAGTAGTTAGTTAATTGAGAAATGAAATGAACAGGCTATAGGAAATGAAATGAACAGGCTATAGGAGACCTACTAGAGGCCAAAGAAAGAA
Organism: Desmodus rotundus; assembly: GCF_022682495.2. Lineage (NCBI taxonomy): Eukaryota > Metazoa > Chordata > Mammalia > Chiroptera > Phyllostomidae > Desmodus > Desmodus rotundus. Next base: position 116,006,769 of record NC_071387.1, read on the forward strand.
GAGCTCAAAGATATTGGGGAGCCTTGGAAGGTTTTCAGGAAATGGTGTTATTTGAGCTGCTTTCTTGTTCGTTTATTTTTTTTGGTACAGAGTTCATAGAAGTATAAAAGTATAGGGTACAGAGTAGAGGGGTACCAATACATGTGGAAACAGAGTGAAAAAATTTGAAAAGTGTAATTTTTATATACATATCTGATGAGTTATAGGAGACTAATAACCAGCAAACTATAACACTTGGTTATTTCATCTGTAGAAATATTACCATTTAAATAATTATTGAGACTTCCAGTCAAGATGGCAGAGTAAAATGCAGTGCTCACCTCCTCCCACGACATCAAAATTACAACTAAATTGCAGAACCACCATCCTTGAGAACCAGTTGAAGATGAGCTGAACAGAATTCCCATAGGATACAAAGAAGTCATTTGAGACTGTTACTAAAAAAATAATATATTAAAATATAAAATAAATAATTCTTTATAAGAATTCTTATTAAAATAATACTTATTTTAGAGTAGTTAAAAAAGATGACTATGGGATGTCTTTAAAATTTTCCATTTTTTTGATATAGTAATTCCATTTCCAAGAATGTGTTCTAAAGGAATCCAAAACTCAGTGATGATGAAGATGAAAAAATGGACAAAACCTACATGTTTAGGAATTAGGGATTAGTTATCGAACATTACTGTGTATCCATGGATCAAAACAGATGTAGAACAACTGTTCATAGAATGAAAACATATACTGTTCATGAAAATATCAGGGAGATATACTGTTCATGAAAATATCAGGAAGAAAAACACTATTTTCCATTAATAATTTATTATTAATAAATATTTTCCATTATTACCACCTGTGTATTACCAAAAAAATGTATCTATATACACACAGGAAAGGATTGAGACAATATATATCAAAAAATCTGTTTCTTTAGTTCTAAATGAGGCAAATGTCATCTCAGAGTTACTGAAATAATTATCTTTCTTACCTCTGGCACTTAGAGCTGAGCACTTGCCTCTCTCCCACCTGACAGTAGCCACCTACATATTCCCATTGTGGCTATGAATGTACATGACTTACTACCTTACACAGTTCTTGAAAAATGTTCTTCACATATCTGTTGAATAAATATTTGAATGAATAAATCAGGAACTATGTAAAGCATTTGGTGTACCTGTTAAAGGATAGTCCACAAATCTGATGATTTAGGATCTACCTGTTTTGGAATATATACTGTTGATCTTTCTCTTCAGGTTAAAAAAAAGAAAGAAGTGTTGGGAACCACCCTGCCTGATTTCAGAAGCTGTAACCTCCCATGGCTCAGGCTGAGTGAGAGACCTTGGGACCCTAACCCACTAAGGAGACAAAGCTTATCTCCCTGGCAGGAGCATGACCTCTGACCACTTTACTTCACCCTGCCTGGCCCCCAGTGCTTGACCGGTTAGCCAATGACTGGTAAGATTCCTCAAGGGAGGACGACCTAAGACAGGCATGCTCATGAGGGGGCCCTCTGGGAAGGACTTGGCGGGAGGGCTATGGAGAAAGGGGGTGATGGACACTCACCCCTCGGCTTTGACGTGGCCTGAGTATTCATCCTGTCTGCAAGAAGTCTCCTAATCTCTTGGCTGCCTTACTTCCCCTGCTCAACCTAAGCCTGAAACAATGCCGGAGGCGGGCATGGCCCTGTGCTGGAAAGCGCGGGTTCCCCTGGGCGATCAGGCCTAAGAAAGAATGCATAAAATCCTGTGACACCTGCTTTGTTAATACCGTCAATTTAAATGATAAGGGTCCAAGCCTGAAATGAGTTTGCTTCCCCAAAGTTTTATGGTCCTTTAGCTATCTGACCCTGACTCAAAATAAGCCCTCAGAGTTCTTTGAATGTTATCTGTTTGATTATTACTGCCTGACAATGATTGATGAGCTTTCCATATATGCCCTGTATTCCTATGCAAATTAAGCCAATAAAAGCCTGTCAAGGCAAGGGTTGGGGTGCTCTCCTCTTGAGAGGGTGGCCGAGGCGCTCTGAGGCACTTTCCCCTTCAGGGAGGGCTGTGCCATCCCTTTTCCTCCACAGGACTTGGCAGTCCGTGTGAATTGTCTCGTCTCAGCGACAATGCCGCGGACACTGCTTGCCAGTGACAGCGTCAAAGAAGAAACTATTATCCTGTCATATGTAAAGATAGATATTCCAACTTCTTAAAATGTATTTTTCTGGCTTAGAATATCAGAGAGTATAATAATATTTTTTTAAGACTGTAAGGAATATTTACTTTTCCTGGGAAGAAACATTTTAAAACTAGGTCCTACTATGGTTACTTCAGGATTTGAGTGTGTTTTCTGATGCAGGATCACAATGAACCGGGTTGTTCATTCTCTGCTCAGCCTTCCCAGACAAGGCAGGGAAGTCTGGAAAGGGAATGAAGGAAAAAACAGAGTGCAGAAAGGAAGGGAACAGGAGGAAGGTGAGGGATGCAGATGGATATTTGGGAACGGACTGGTCTTACTCCCCATGCTGGTCTGGTTCTTGTTTTACTGAACCATTTCCCCATCCTTAATTGTCATCAGTATAAACACCTAATCTGATGTTTAAAGGGACCATTCCTGCTGATGGAAGTAATAAATAACAGTGCCCTAGGAATGGAATCCCGAGGTTTGCAGAAATCAGCATTTGTCATCTTTTCAAATGCTAAGAAATTTTTGTGGTTCTGGCATTTCCAGGAAAAGCTCAGTTGGGTTTCCATAATAATCACTTCACAGACTCTAGCTTTTCCCTTTGAGTTGTCAAAAGGGTAAAATCAACCCTAAATCAGAATTCTTTAAGTGTTACAAGTGTGCATGAGTATATGCATATATAAACACACACACACAGGTATGTATGTAAAAATATCCATATATGTAAAACTTCTTGGAGTTCTCCAATTTCAGAAAGTTTTATTCCGGAGTTGAAAGGTCTCAGGCAGAACCCTACTGCTTAAATGAAGGGACAATTAGTGTAACCAGGGACCACATGTGTGAGACTGAACATCTTTCGCTCTTGGACATCTTTCGCCCTTTCTTTTATAGTATCCTTGCTTGCTTGGTAGATGACTGACCTCCTTGGACTCTATGATTTACCACTTTGGGGTGCTGTTAAAGAATTCAAAGGGTGTCAGAATCTTCTAGGCGGAATGATGACATCTTAGAAACCTAGTCGTTGTTTAGATGGGAGCTTTAAAGCTCAAGCAGCTCTGGAAAACAGCCCTGGACATATGCACAGGCCCATAGAGCAGGACGAGTGCTCAAAGGAAAGGAGGCTGTGGCATAATGGAAAATAAATACTGTGTCAAAAACAAAAGCTAAATGTTTAGTTCTCATCATTATCTGGCTTAACTTTCAAGGATCTATATTTGTGAGGGGCTATCTACATGAAGGGCTGGGTGTAGTTGATGACCCCATTAAACAAATTTGCTATATACCCACTTTTTCCCCAAGTGGAGATGAGAAGGAACAGGATGGTGCTGGGATATGCCGGTTAAGGCCAAGGCCACTGTTACCCAGGGAAGATGACTTGGGAGTGGGGAAGACAATTTTGGAGAGCAAATGCACTGCACACCCAGAGAACTAAGCTGATACTCTAGAAAAGAGCAGCTCAGAGGCCTCTGGGTAGAATGGTGACAATGAACCCTTCACAATTACAGCTTAGGACCGGCGTTTAGGGAGAAGAAACTTTCCAAGTAGCAACTCACTTGTCCTGACTCAGTTCCCTCTTTTACCTCACTGATGAGAGCTCCAGGAAAGCAAAGTCCATGATGGAAGAAAGAGAAGGAATATTTTCTAAGACTTAAAATTAGTCCCTACACCCAACTTTCTTTGAGTAAGTCGAGTGGGGAAGGCAGCTAACACTGAGACCACCGTGGGCCTAGTGTTTTACATTATTTATGTACAATTATTATATCCTAACAACTTGATGCAGGTATTACTGTCATTTTCTAGATGAGAAAGGGGAGACTGAAAGTGTGTTCTCCTAATACCTCCATCTCTTGAGACAATGGGAAAAGCAGATTGATAAGGACTCATTTCAAGACACTTGCTTAATTTTCCTTTTTCCCTTTCAAAGCCAAAATTAGCATCCTTCCCCAAAGAGTCTTCTTTTGGAGGGTAAGGTGGCTCATTTACGCAGTAAAAATATTAACTGCTGTTTGTCATATAAGAATAACAGACTAACTGAACACTTATTTTTTAAGATCAAAATCAAGGTCATTAAAAGCATGAGCTCCACCCCCACCACCAAAAAACCCAACTGATGACATAAATACCTATAAAGAACTTCAAATACTTTAAGAACTATTACTTATGCACTAAAGCCAGAATTCCCACTGTTAATACTATAGGTAATTGAACACGACAGAGAAGACACCCTACATTGACTGCTTAGTGGAATTTGGGCCCCGTTGACCTCATTTTAGAAGCCCGTATACCATATTTACATTTGAAGGAAGGATGGGTTTCAAGAACCCTCTGCACATTAGAAATATTATCAGTAATAATGACATTATGGAATTCTATTTTTTAAAAAGAGGTTGATAGGTAAGTGTTTAAAAATGCTAGCATACTTCAGATTTCCTTCCTTTCTTGGAACTCTGTGAATATAATTCTTTATTTCTTCTCTGGACTCCTGAAAGTGGATATATTCCTAACTTGGTCCCTCAGCTGTAATTTTCCCTAACGTGGTCCTTGTATTGTAAGGCTTTCCTTGCATCTGGATAGCAGTATGTTATACTTTAAATGCTAATGAAAAAAACATATTTCTTACACAAACATGTCTCATAACCTTTTTTGCACAAGAGCCCAGCTGACTTCCCAGTATGGAATCTGAAAACTAAGCATTCACATCTTGTGTCCATAAACACTGATGAGTTAACAATAATTCATCCATTAACATTTTTGGACAGGACTGAATCCATTTTATTTCTTTTACTTGATTTTATTTTTGCAGGGCAGGTGGAGTGAGGTTATTGAGATTGAAATGGAAGGGCAGAGGCAAAACTGTTCACAGTCAGGCAACTGAGCCCTTGTCCTGAGAACCATGCATAAGGGGCTCTTCTCAGGCCTTTTTCCAGCTGTGTCCTCTCTGTGGGGCAAGAGTCCATGGGGTCACGAGGATGGACCCACCTGGCTCACACGTCACCTCTTCTGGACCACGTTCTGCATACCAGAGACCCAGGTCTCCCCTGCCCAGACAGCCCCAAGTCCCTTGTAGGGTCTGTATGAGCAGGCTTCTCGCCTGGGCACTGGCCTCCTGAAGGCAAGCCATGCTGCCGGTATGCACACCTGCAGGCCTGACAATGGCCAAGGGGCAGCTGTTTGCTGGGGTGGTGAGGGCATAAAATAGGGGTGGAGCTTGGATGTGCTGGGTGGCTACATACTTGTGTGTGTGTAAAGCTCCTTGTGGGAAGAACCAGAATTGGAAAGAGAGAAGTAAGGGGCTTCCATGTGTACTCTGTCCCCAAAATGTTAGGCATAAGCCTGGCGGAAGAAGACCCAGAGATGGAAGTGATTTCAATGGTGTTTCATTTAAAAAATAATGTTAAAAATTTTCCCCTTTTTGCACTTCCCATCTAGATCAATAAAAGTTGCCAGGGTAAGATTTTATCAGAGAATCGTATTGGCTGAGTTGCTTACAAATAAACCCCAGATGAGTCAACTGCAGGAGAGAAAGAAATCAATAAATACAACCTAGTCCTGGACACACACACACACACACACACACACACACCATCCAGAGAGGGCTGTGGGCTATAACCACCAAGGTTAAAGACATTCCAGGTCATTTCTAAGCTCCACGCTATCATTATTCTAAAAAATTTCTACCTCCCAAGTCAACCCCCAATTTATGGCTGCACGTTCTGGTTCCAATACACACCTTTGAAGTTGGCCTTAGTTTACCAGTAGCTTTTGCTGAAGAGATTTTAATGACAACGTATAACACACACCCTTCATGTGATACACAGAACCTCAGAATTGGCTTTCTTCACTTTTGAAGAGCATATATGATAGGTGTTAAATTACAGTAATTCCCAAGTGCACCCCCTAAGAAACTGAGCTATCTATGTCAAGCTCACTTCATACTGCTTTTCTAAAATATCCAGCCAAGATACTTCCTTCTACAACTAAAAAGACCACGCATTTGCTGGTAAAATGCGCCAGTCTTCCCTGGGGTTTTGGAACCTCAGATAGAAAGACTGAGACCCTGCAGGTCTTCAAAGAGAAGAGAAATGCAATTGCCATGGGAGACATGTTCTGGTTCCAATAATAAGGAACGGAGACATGGGTACAGAAAACATACAAAGATGGACATCATTGTGGCTTCTAAATGACCCTTTTGGGTCAGAACACAAGACAGACTTTGAACTGAGTGTGGTGGTCTCCAGTGAGCTTGGGTAGTATCTGAGCAGGAAGACCAGTGCCTTGGGAAGGAAAAGGAGGAGTGTGCCATGAGGATGAGAATGCTGGGCTATGGGTCTCGAAGCCTGGGAGTGTGAGCTGTTCTCTCCACTACACGGACTTGACCCCCCCACTTTAATGCCACCAAATGTTCCTTACCGACGTGCATGCCAAATCTACCTCCTGCCATCAATCTTGGCCAACTCTTCCCTCTTAGAGCCAAAATACTTGCCTCCCCTTCTACCCAGTGAATTAATCTTGCTACCAAAGTATCCCACACACAATGTGTCCCCTCACTTTTTTAATGCACTCTAAGAAACACCGTGGGCAATTTTCTGGAATTTATGCAACATTCCTTAAGGGGTCATTTTCAAGCAACAGGAAAACCTTCATGAAATTCTACTGAGGAACTGGGATTGGTCCAATTTTCCTACACAAGTTTTTACTAGATGGAAATCCAGAAGTTTTGGCCTCTTCTATCCATCATAAAAACACCCTTTGTTTAAACAAAGTCTCCACTGATGCATTTTCCAGCACATAAGGTAATTTCCAGTGTGGTACAAAACCCACTAGGGTCCTTTAAAACCTGGGGTGGAGGGGGGAGGAGGCAGGAGGAGAAAAGTACCTACACAGCAGAAGCCTTTATGATCTATAACTGAGTACATACTGCATTTGCAATAACACCGCATTTAGCCGCCTGGGTTGTAACACAGTAACCCCCTCATGACGCTGACCAGCCCACAAACAGAACCAAGAAACCTGGCAAGGAACTCGATCTGCAATAACAAACCTGACTTGCAGTAACAGCCATCTGTACAAGTGCCAATTACCCTTCTCCTCAAATGATTAGGTTCCATCTAGTTCTGCTGACAAGCAAGTCATGCCACATTTTAATAGGCTATAAAATGTATTATTAAATAATTAGTAGGTAAGAAACAGAAATTAGAGGCTACTTCCTTGCACACGCAGCCCCTAGTACTTCAGACTATTGATGTAAAAGCAACTCGATCCTCCAAAGAGGACCGCCTGAAACCTGATACAGCAGTTTACTCTGAGACAATTATGAGACTAATAAGTGTTCACAGAGTCTGAGGCAGGAAAGAAATCTAGAAAATTCCACCTAACCCCAGTTATGTCTGATCTGTAGCAGGGTCCCAGAGGAGCACAAATTTCTTCAAACTGCTCCTTGTTCTGAGCACATTAATTAAACTGTTAAAGGTAAAGGAGTATTGATGTCTTTCCCATCTCCCCACTTCTCCCCGTAGGTAGTGTCTGGTACTTGTTCAGCCCTAAAGGTACAGTTGCACTAACTGAAAAAAGCCCCACTAAGACCAATTAAGGTCTTTACTAAGAGGCTGAAAAGAAGACAAATGAAGGCAGAAAGCCCGATTACAAGGAACCTTTGTACAGATGTAAAGCAATTAGAGTGGTCCCGGGAGTAAGGCAGCATGGTTCCAGAAGCACAGGATTTTACAGCCTGTCTAAACTTGGAACAATCTATCTTTTTTTAGGTTGAGAATAAAAGTGAACCCTATATTAGTGTCATATATCAGCTGCTAGTGCTTGCGATTGGTTCCCCCATGCCTGCTAGAGCCATAAAGCTTCTCAAAGATCCCGGGTGGAGGGCAACACCATTATACACTCTGCTCTCACAGGCAGGGAAAAAGACCTGCTTCATGTCAGAGCTGCTTAACAGAAGGGCTGCCACAGCTGCGCAGATACCCGGAGAGAGGGCTGGACCGGAAAGCGGTGGGCAGGATTGGAAGGGAGGGCAGAGGCAGGCTGCGGAAAGAGAACGAAGAGATGGTCTCTGGGAGACATTTAAGAGGGTCGCGTGAGGAGAACAAAAAGGCCGCCCAGCTTATCCTCTCAGGACGTTTTAACAGCAGCCACATTTCTGTCATTAGCCCTCCTTTTGATCTCCTTAATGCATAACATGTCCGTGTTTTATCTTTCCATACTTGATAAGAGCCAACAGATGGGTGCTTGGGAGAGACCCAGACGTAAGAATTTATACTTTGTGCTGGATTTCTGGAAGTGAAATGGCCAGAAAGGAGGGGAAAGGTCAGAAGTTTGTGCATATTCCCTCAATAATTGAGGATCAGAAACTCCTGAGGCAAGAAAAGAATCCAGAAACCCTGTAACTCTGGGTATATTTCTATAGCAGCCTGTCTGGTGGAAATAAAATGCAAGCAGCACAGACAATTTAAAATATTCTAATAGCCACAATAAAGAAGCAAAATTGATTTTAATAATTTATTTAATCCAGTATATCCAAAATATTATCATTTTGAAAAGTAATTGATATAAACACATTGTGAATGCGCTATTTCACACAATTTTTTGACACTAAATCTCAGGAATTTGGTGTATATTTTACACTTATCAGTTCAGACTGGCCCCCATGTAAGTGCTTAGTGGTCACGCGTGACTCATCGCCACCGTCCTGGATGCACAGCTCTCTGCTGCAGGGAGTAAAAGCAAGACTCCTGGTCTAGCACTGACCAGCCATGCCATGGTTTATCCATTAAGTGTGTAGTGCCTCAAACTGCTCAGCTTGAAGTTGGGAATAGTAATCATAATACTTTATTTACCTCATAGAGTTGTTGAGATAACCCATGTGAAAAGCTACTAGCAAAGCCTGACACTGAGTAAGCACTCAATAACTATTAGCCATGATTTTTCCCATTATATTTATAAATAATCTCAAGTAAAGAAAGTTGCAATTTCCCCCCAAAACATATGTTTTATAAAAGCTGTCATGGCATCAGTCTATTGGAGGTTCCTCACTTCTGTCTGTATTTCCTGGAGTTGTCTAATGAGGTTTAACAGTAATGTGAGTTCACACCAAAGGAGTCTGGGAGACTCGGCCCCATCAGAACTGCTTCCATTAGACGATGCCCCAGAACTCTGCATCTGCTCCACACGTGAAGGCTGGACGGGTAGGAAAGTGGCGAAATCAACATCTGCTGGAGAGCTGCGTGTTGCCGGACATCGGCAAATGCTACCACACTTCAGGGGAGTGACTGGCACGTACGCTGGCTGTAGGTCAAGAGTTGATAATTGTACAGATTATTTTGATTTTTGATCACTGGAATTCATGCTGAGGAACAGCATTTTAAAAAGCTGGCATTTAGCATTCAACAGAGTAATAATTAACTTTAAAAGTTAGCCAGTAGAAGAAAATGCCAAGGCAGGACGGCGAGGCAGAGTTGACAACAAGAGGGGATACAACAGGACATTAATTAGGTACAAGCAAACATCTTCCCTAATAGCGCGTGTTCTCATTCCCAAAATGTCAACAATGGATATTAACACCAGATGCTGGTGCTACATCTCCCCTGACAGCACGTCTGGGCCATGTGTGTGTGCTCAGAGAAAAGGCTCCTGTGGTGGAGGGGAAAATCCAATGGGATGAAGGCTGTGCTTCCTGCTCTTAAATAATTTACAGACCCTTTATGAATGGTGGGGAAATGGGAGCTTCCAAGAGATCTCAAGAGAAACATGGGGAAGGAGAAAGAGGGTATCGAGTGAGCCCGCCCAAGCGCGCACCTCTACAGCACGTATTCCATGTTCCATTCGCCTGTGTGCAGCTGGACCCCAAAGCGCTCAGCCACCCTCCTGCAGGAGGCTGTGAATGCGCCTCTCGTACGTAGTGTTTGTACGCAATCTTCTCTTGAGTACAGGGCGGTGAAACCACCACCCCTTAGGGTAAAGGACATAACTCCAATACTAAGCAAATTTTAGAAAAAAAAAATTACTGATGATCTAGAAAATCATCCCCCTTTTATTAATTTCAATTTTTCCTGCTTTGAGTCACTTATAAAAGACATATAACAGATATAAGGAATTTGATGTATTTCTATTTCTGAGCCCTATGCGCGCAAGGCTGATGACATAGATAAAGATATCATGGACTGCCCTGGCTGGTGTGGCTCAGTTGGTTGGAGCGTCATCCAGTAACCAAAAGGTTGCGGGTTCTATTCCCGGTCAGGGCACATACCTAGGTTGCAGGTTCGATCTCTGGTCCAGGCGTGTACGATCCCCAGTCGGGGCACGTACAGGAGGCAACCAATCGATGCTCTTCTCTCGCATCGATGTTTCTCTCTCTCCCTTCCTCTCTCTCTAAAAGCAACGAAAAAAAGTGTCCTCAGATGAGGATAAAAAAAAAAAAATGATATCATGGACTAAGTTAACTTATGCTCCACACCCTATCAGCTAGGTGGAACTACCTCTGCCTCTGATTGCTCTGTTTGCAGAGCAAGTGGTCAAAAAAAATTCTGTGAGTATTGGTGTTGCTTTAAATTGGGGCAACAGATGTTTGGCAAGAATGCATAAGAGGTAACTGCCCAATCAAATGATTTATTTGAATTCCACTATTAATTGGTTAAACAAACTCCTTTCCAACCTCAGGGCCTTTGCATCTGCTGTTTTCATTGCCTAGAAGGTGCTTCCTTTCTAGTCTTCTCATTCTCATCTAAGTCTTCCTCTTCTTTAAGTCTCAGCTTGCTCAAGGACGCTTATCTCTTTGACCTGTAGTTCACATGAACGCATTATTCATGTCTCCCCTACCTAAAGTAGGTTCCACTCTCATCCTGCACCCCGTCTCCATCATCCTCCATCTTGGCCTCTTAGCTTTTTTTCTTTTAAAATGGCACCTATCACATTTGTGCTTCTTTCATTTGTTTCCCTTGCTATACTGTAGGCTCTGAGAAGGTACAGGCAGTGTCTGCCCCATTTACTTCTCTATGTTCAGGTCGAGAACACAGTAGGTACTCAACATGTTGGATGAGCACTGTTGGGGTCTCTGCTGCCTCCTGCTGCTGTTGACAGAATCCTCGGACCAAGAAATACCTACAAAGATCCCAGTGGCCGATGGAATGAGTTAGATCTAGGGGTATCTAGGAAAAAAAATAAAACCCAGAGGCTTCCTTTAGGCAAAAGTTGAAAGAGCACAAGTGAGTGAGATAGACTCTCTATTCTCAGGAATTTACAACCTCAGAAAAGAGGAGTGTGTGCAGGTAGCCAAAGATTCAGATAAGAAGTTACTGGACTGATAAAGATTGGTTAGGCCAGGTGTTCGAGGCAGGCCTTGGACAGACACTGTCGGAGCGCAGGTCCCAAGAGCCTGGGAAAGAAGTCTGCCAGCCTAGACAAGCCACCCAGAACTGGCGGCCGCTGCAGGGTGAAGAGCCTGAGCTCTAGAGCCAGACAGTCTGGCTTCAAGACTTACAGATAGTGACCTTTCGGGTAAATTCCTGAAACTCGGTACATCTGTTTTCTATCTATAAAATGGGAATAACAGTAGATTTATGTCACAGAATGTTATGAGAATTGAATATTGTAAAGTGTTTGGAATCATGCCTTACACATGGTAAGCACACTAAAGGTGAACTGTTAAAAATAATTGGTCTTTTAAAGGACACACAGTTTGTTTACTAGCTAACTCCACCCAACTTTCATTTATTTGGCCCATTGTTTAGGACATTTCGGCACATTTTATGTCTTCCAGTCCATCCCTATGTGTTATCTCTTACAGGGCTACAGAGGTCAAAATCCCAAGCTTGCTCCAAATGCCTGTTTCCACCCACATTACCTGGTCCAGCCTCCCGTACTGTCTGACCTTTTGTAGCGGCCAGCAGACGTCCTGTAGCCCCTGTCCAAGTGTTGGCTATTATTTCATATTTGGTCTCTCTCCCAGAAAATATTAGCTTTATAGAGGCACAGTGACACCAGACTAGGACCTGGACACTGATATCCAGATGATTAAGAGGAGAAATGATATTTCTGTGTTTAAGCGATCTTTGCTAATACATGTCATTCAGAAGTCAACTATTCCTTGAATTCACAGCCCCTGAAGCAATAGAAAATAATTTCTGTCCATCCATTTTAAAGTATCTATTATGTATAAAGCAAGATGCTAGGCACCACTGGAGGGGGAAAAAACCCATAAAACAAGATCTGTCTTCAAAGGGTGATTATGTTACAATGTAACAAAGCTCAGAAGTAGCTTGCCAAAGAAGGCGCTAACCTCTGATTTTCCAAGGATCAATTACAGTCTGGTTTTGAGCAGAGATTTTAGGCATTGGAGTGCCGATGATTTAAGAGACACACACACACACACACACACACACCTAATCCCTTAAAGTACCACTGGTAAATAATCATGTTTGTGATGGTTTTTGAATTTCACTTTAATCAAATCCAGTAAAATGCCCCAAATATCATTTACCCTTTAAAAATCAACTCTCAATCTCTAAATCCTGGCTTTTACTTTAATCACTCATGAAAATTCTATTATTCAAGTGCTGATTATGGACTGTCTTGCTGGGCACCAAGCAGCACAATCGCTAAGCCCGCAGGCTGCACACCACCCTGGAACTGGAGCCAAAATAGTGTCTGGAAGTAGAGGGCTCGGAGTCAGAATGCCTGGAGCCAAGTGTGGGATCTGCTTTAGCAAGTTATTTAGCCTCTTCAAGCCTCAGTTTGTTCATTTGGAAATGGGAGGATGATGGTAGTAGTGTCTCTCTCCCATGGGGTTTGGAGGAATTGAATGAGATGAATATGAAATGCTGGAAGAGTTCTTGGCCCTTAGTAACTTGGCCACTTTTGTTATAAAAATGTTCCTTATTAAGAACTAGCTTTGTTCTCTATACACCCCCCTTTTTCTGTGGCTCTCGGTGACAGGTGCAACACTCACACTCAGTTCCTAGAAGAGGGTTCATCAGGTCCCAAGATGGCATCCCATTAGTTCACTGTTACTTACCTACAATTCTTAGGTAGCAACTGCCCAATGAGCACCGAATTATGAGACCTTGGTGGTGGTGGTGGGGTGGGTGGGTGGAAACATCATACAAAGAGTTTATTTCAACTCCGGAGATTAAAAGGTACTTAAGGAGCCTCAAAAACAATCTTTTCAGAGGTTGCGTTTAAATGGGGAAGCACCCTGATAGGTCTGAACGTATAATCTTGTTTAGTGAATAACTAGCTATAAGTGGTCTTATAAAGGTATTTTTAACTCTCCGGGCCTTGTTTCCCCCATGCTAAAGCCTGGGGTCCGGCCTGCCGACGTCCTGTGGCAGTGACTGAATGAGGCGGAGCACAAGCACCTTAGTCCGACTTTGCAGCACAGGCTGTATGGGAAGGGACCGTGCCCCTATTTTTAAAATCCTCCAAGAACTTTCATTTCCTTTCCCTTTGCCTGGGTGGTTTATAACTCTTGACTACTCAGGAAGCTTGGAACTTCTTTGTTGATAAACTTCTAGAACTTCCACTGCAAGGTGCAGGAAAAGATGACATGAACCAGCACAGAAGATGGTGGTGCACTCAGCGCCTGGGGGTCCTCAGAGTCACAGACTAAAGACGATACCACCAAGGGTGGTAGGAAGGAATTGTGCCCCTGGAGCCTCCCTGCAGCAGAGGGGTGGGAGCTGAGGGGCCTGTGCAAAGCCCTGCAGAAAACATGCCATGAGAACTTTTCTGATAGAGGCCAGCCCTCACTCTGGGGGCCTCTCAGGCCAGCTAGCTGCATGCTGTGCACAGGTCTCTCTGCTCCCGGGCATCTAAGATGGGGAAGGGTGGTGGGGTGGCTGGGATTCTCTGCAGCTTCCTCATTTCCAGTTTGCATGATTTCATCCCTTCTCATTGAAGTTGAAGAAAGAGGAAAGACGGGAGAAAGAGAAAAACACCCTGAAACACTGTGGGAACACTCATTCACACCTGCCTGCATTTATTAAATAGCACCTACTCTGTGGCTTGGCATTGCGGTCACATGGCTATGAGTGAGGCACAGTGCCAGTCCCCAAGGAGATGACAGTGGAAGAAACACACACACACACACACACACACACACGGATTGTTTTACAGAAGTATGTGGGCTGGGACAGAGATCTGCTTAGGTGTTATGGGATGACTTCACGAAGGCACTTCTCAAACCTAGGATTGGGCAGGGCAGGTAGGGAAGTGTCGGGGAAGTTAAGCTGTCCATGGGCAGTAGTACCTCAACACGTCTGATGTGATCACAGGGGACAGGGAAGCCATCAGGAAGAAGTGGCAGTGTGGACCACGACACAGGGCAAAGCGGTGTGAGGAATTACCAGCACCGCGTGGCCGGCAGGAGAGAGGCTCGCCGTGCACAGAGCTGGACAACAGCCAGGAAATAAACGTACATGGGGTGGGGTGCACCCCTGGCTACACAGAAGGTGATGGCTTCACAAAGTTCTCAAGGCCAGGAGGCAGGTGTGTGGTCCTCCTGGGGCCTCTGTCTTTTCAGAGTCACCAAGCCATACATTTCTCCCGACTCGTCTTGTTTCACAGTTCTTAGGGAAACATGTAGTCTGCACGTCATAGTAAACGATTTGGGAAGGGACCATGGCTCAAGGGGGTTGAGAAGCTTCAAATCTGTGACACTGCCACTGGCTCTCCCAAGGAGGAAAGGCACGGCGGGAAGAGCTCCGAAGTGGTTTGAAAAGGCCACACATAGACACTGGAAAGCCTGACACTTTCAAAGACATTATCGCTCTGGGGAAGAGTGGTGAGGAAATGGAGGTGAACTCTCACGCGTGTCCCTGAGGTCTGGCACATGCTGACTAAAGGAGCAGTGAGCACCTTGTCCTAGGAGGTTATGGCCTTACACACATTTTGGAAAAAAGTGGTCTGGGAGATTGTCCAGATGGAGGATGGACTAGATGGCCTTCAATGACTCATCCAGCCCTGTGATGCGATGGTGCTAATTGCAATGAGGGCGAGACGCAAGCACTACAGCAACCCCCCCGTTCTACACCGGGAACCTCCACATGTGCTTTCAGACTAGAGGTGACAGGGAGTCGGCGAGACCAGAGGATATCAGCAAACAGTGAGAGGCTTTGTTTCCAAAATTCTCTGAGTCCAGGCACCTTGGACCCTGCTATGCACACAGCCACCTGCCTACTTATTGGAGACAACGAGTAGCACATGTTGGGAGAGAACGGCGGGTGGCCCGAGAATCCAAGATGTCTTTTCTTGCATGTTTTCTCAATTAACTATGTTCCTGGACGACTTTGAAGAAAAGAGTCCCTTCTGAAAACATCCCAGAGGTTGGACCAAGGAGAGACTTTTAAGCAGTATTGGTAATTCTAAACTTGTCAAATGGAAAAGCTTCGTTCCAAAACTAACAGTTTGGGGGGATGGAACTCTGGCCAGCCAAATGTCATCTTTGCTTATTCTTGATAAACTTGCTAAAATGTCTCCTAATCCTCAAAAGGTTCTAAGCCATGTTGATCATCTTTTAAAATAAGGTCACTGAATTTAGAAAGCCAAGAAGGCTCCGATTCTCTGAGTTGTTAACGCCTCCAGTACAGCAGATCTATCTAAAGTCAGACACTTTGAAAATATTCCATCCCTTGTGGCCTGCTCTCAAAGCATGCTCAAGTGCATGGGACCTTGTAGGCAGGTAAGGGCTGCAGTTGAATTGGACGTGACTTTAGGACAGAGCAGGAAAGGAAGAATGTGAGAAATATGGGAAAACCCAGGATCAGGCCATGGAAAAAGTCCTCAGAATTCCGTGACAGGACAATTAGGCTGCTCTTTCTCATGCCTCGTATTTCTTCTGCCACCAGGGTTTTTGCCTTTTCCTTTTCAGTGTGTCTCATTATTTCTACTCTGCCATGTCTACCTCACTTCCTTGGTTCAGGTTCCCATCCACCTCCCTTTCAAGCCCACTTGCTGCATGAAAATCAGAGTTGTACTAGAATGGTCAGGGGGATAACTTTGTAAGTTATATAATTGTCCAACCACTATGCTGTACACTTGAAACAAAAAAACAAACAAAACACCGAAAAACAGAGTCATGTTTCAGGGCCTGGATTAGGGTAAGGCAAGTGAGGGGCCCAGGGCACGAAATTTAAGGAGGCGCTCAGTCTCAGGGTTGTAAGTACTAATCCTGAAGCAGCACGACCCTCAGAGACAGAGCTTCCTTAAATTCAGTGCAGCAGGTGCCTCATTTGCCTCACCTGGGTCCTGGCCCTATTATGTTACGAAACTTGACACATAACTTTCACATTCCATGGAGGGCTACCTTTCCATACTCACCTCTCAGCACTCACACCATCTCACACCAAATCCCACTATTCCTGTCCTCACAGCAGTTCTCCAAACGCACACTACTGTTTGACACACCTGATCTGTACTTCTCCAAATCTCCTTCCTGAAAGCCCTACTTTCTCTTTATCCCTGGCACACTCCTACAACTGATTGAGTCTCGTTCGTACCTATAAAACTTCCCTTCCGTGTTTCCATCTTAGAAGCCTTCCCTAAAAACACCACTTAGTTTTGTTCCCCTCTCTATCCTACCGCACACCTTGGATATGTTTCTATCATGCCATTTGCACACAGGATTATCTTTTAACTGTTTAACTGTGTCAGTTGCTTGAGGTCACAGTCCAGTAGGGGTACAGAGTGTCTTTCCATCTATGCCTCCCCAGAGCCCACCGCAATTCCTAGCACAGAGCTGGCCTTCAATAAGTGTTTGCTGAGTGAATGTAAATGCTTTCTGTTGAATATACAACTTAGTGTTCTTCCTTTTCTCCTTTAAACGGGGTCAATTTCAAGGTATGAAGCAACAAAATGAGACTTCCAACCTTGGGAGAAGGAGCCAGACGGGCCTATCCTGACAGAGACAGGCCTGCTTGTCCAGGGTGCCGACTGCGCCCTGACAGTGTGACCTGAGAGTTTACTATGGTGCAACTGGCCACCACGGGCAAAGTTAACCCATTTGTTAAACATCATTGATAATGACGATTAAATATTCCACTTTGCTTACTTTAATTAAGTATAATTAAAACATCACAGGTTGTTTGTAAAAGTCATTCGCATATACTTAATCCAGCTGTTTGGACAGAAGTGTTTGACATGTCCCATATGTGAGAATTAGAAGGTTCCATAAATGAACACAGTTGGACTGATTCCCTCCCACCTCTCAGAAACAAACTTGTATTTTTGGCTATTTAAAAAAAAAACAAATATCATTTCCAACTTTAGAACGAAAACCTGGCTTCTTGGAGTACAGGATGACTCACAGATACCACAGGCCAAGAGAACGCCTTGTGCCGGGCTGCTAGCAGACCGAGGACAGTGGGACTGGGGTAAGGCGAGGCTGAGGAGCACGGACCCAACAGGGAGCAGGGGAGAACGCTCCCTCTCGGTAAGCGGGCAGCTGCGTACACAGGGGAACAGGGCGGTTGGGAGGTGAAGCAGGTTCAGACCTGCACTGACCAATATGGCAGGCACTAGTCACGTGGGGCTGTTTAAATTCAAACTAATTAAAATTAATAAGGTCAAAAATTCGGCTCCTCGGCCTCACATTTCAAGCGCTCCAGAGCCATGTGCCGCCAGTGTCTACTGCACCGGACAGCTCTGGGATGAAACACTGCCGCCATCACAGGAAGTTCCATCGCGCAGCGACAGTACACACAACAGAAACACACCTTCCTGGCCTCCGGAGCCGCATGAGCAGCAGTGCCCACCTCTTTCCTAGTTCACAATAAACGTGCGCGTACTCCGCACTTCCTCATCCATCTTCTTACAAGTGGCTCCCCCAAAGTGGCAATAGTGTCCATACTGTGGGACCAGATGCTCTCATTAGAGTTTCTTTTCCAGGTAAAAACAAACATTATCAACAGAGATAGTCAGGGTTGGCTCACTTAAAAACTGAATTGGTGGGTGGGCACTAGAAATTTGAGAACAGTTCAAAAATGAATGCAGCATCTATGGACGACTCCAGGCAAAGAGCAGGAGAAGAACCAGGGGCCGAATGCACAAACTGGCAGAGCCAAAGGGGGCTGCTGGCCCTGCAGGGGCTGAGAAACAGGCCCCACAGCTGCAGCCCCCCAGTGCATTTTGATTCCAACTTGCAGCACGTTCCACGCCCTGAGGAGGGGCAGCCGTGCGGAATTACAGTTGTTCCAGGCCCACGCCTCCAACTCCAAAATGAAAGAAATCAGGGAAACAGACTTTTTCAGTTGAATTAATACACGAAAAACTGCCAATTAATGACTATTTCTAAGCACTTTCCCCAGCTATACTGGCACCGACAAGTCAACAGGTTGTCCGTTTCTTGCCCTCTCTACAGATCTGTGCTCGTGTTTTATATAAACACTCACAAACACACTCTGTTCTTTAAGGCGGTGCATGGAAAATCCTAAAATCCAATCTGAAAGAGAAGCCAAGGGCATTCTTTTCCAAGCATTAGATTGGTTTCACATGAGGTGATTAGACTCTTTCGTGCTAATTGCAGTAGAAAGAGCTAATTAGAAAAATCTACCATTCAGCTAATGAGAGCTGGGCCCTAACTATCTCAGCACTTAACTCTCAGGTTGTAAAATATCACATTTTTCTACATGCCCCCTCTGCAAAAGTTGCCATTGTGCTCCGTTTCAGCAGTTAGGCCAGGCAAGACGTAACCAAGCCGACATTTACAACATGCTACACAGGCGCTGTAGTTCACCGCTACTCTGCCCAGGATTTCCGACTGTCTCAGGAGGGTGAAGACGAGAGATCAAGGTCTGGTAACTAACAGTATACTGAACTGGCAACAGACTCTGCCTCATTTCTCAGCACAGCCTTCTCAGTGCCTTTTATTCCGGGTCCCTATTAATGCAGAATAAGGATTTTCCCATGTAATGTTACTCTGAGAAGAAGAGTTCATTAAAAAGCAATGATATCACCTGATTGAGACTCATGTCGCTGTCAAGGGTTGTAGCATTTACCAGGAAGCTGATGGAATGAGAACGATAAAGAGCTAATAAATCAGAGTCCCTTATTACACAATAAACTCATTATATAGAAAACATCATACAGTGTAAGTAAACACAGGAAAATTGGAAACCCCCCATATTTTTAGAAGAGGGCTGTAGTAGAGCTTTCTTAGAAGACCACGTTCAGAGGGGGGCTTTGAGTTTCATACGATTTACATCAGAAATCCACTTGGACATTTCAGGAACACTATTAAAAGATGTCTCTGCAGCTCAGGACCCTTCCCACACCTCCAAAAAAGCACTCTGTCAAAAAAATTTTACAGTCCTCTTGGCAGGGGCCCAGGTCCCACATGCTACAAGAGGCTGTGTGAAATTAGCAGAATGTAAATGTCAGAACTTTTGCCTTTGGAATTAAGTGCTAGAGATTCTCTCTGCATCTAGGGTCCCCATGCCCTGACCCAAGGGAGAGGGTTTCGAGAAGACAGATGTGCCTCTGTTCGAGTGCACTGAGAATGCTGACCTTATTCTTGAGCTTCCAAGGATGAGGCCTAGACTCATTGTCCCGAGCAACCTCTGGGAAGCAGGGATGCTGACTGCCATGCAGGTATGTTTCCTACCATCTATTTTTATTTACCCCTGACTTCACTTGATGGGGTTTGAATTGAATGATTTTGGGGTTTATTTTGCTGCTCATAACCCCTCTAAACAGAGTGTGAAATAGTACTGAGATTCAGGTCCTTTAATTGTGTCCTTTGTTGGAAATCCCAGAAAAGACTTGTCAGGGAAAGAGACTAGAACAAGCGGTTACAGCACAGGTCGGGAAAACTCTGGAGATTTCAGTCTTCAGATGCACCTCATCCCTTACACACAATTGCCCTGACAGTTGCTCTGCATTGTTAAAAAAAAAAAAAAAGTGTGGCCCTGGCCGATTGCTCAGTTGGTTGGAGCATCGTCCCAAACACCAAAAGGTTGCAGATTCGATCCCTGACTGGGGAGTGTATGGGAGGCAACCAATCGATGTTTCTCTCTCAATGTTTCTCTCTCTCCCTTCTTCTCTCTCTAAAATCAATAAGCATATCCTTAGGTGAGGATTAAAAAATAGTAAAATAAATAAATAACAACATTTGTACTAATATTAGTGTCCAAATCATGTACCATTACAAGGGCTAAGTTTTTACAGTGTGTGTATGTCCTTGTACAGGAACACACATTACAGGCAAGGAAAGAGAAAAACTAATAGCACAGTACCCATACATGTATTATGATTTCCATTTCACAGATGAGACGTCGGAGGCTCAGGGAGATTAGGTAGCTTGCTTGGGATGAAACAGTGAAGTAAACCCTGGCAGGCCATGTCTTCCACCTCAAACTATTTTGCTCTCAAAGTGTCTCTAGCGCCCTCAAAAGGGGCACTATTATCAGCACTAGTTTTGCTTTGAATGTCACTGTAAGACTTAATTCTGCCCACCGTATTTTTAAATTCTCACTAATATAACCCAGATTTAGTACTGGATTCGAACTAAATGATTCTTCCTGCGCCAGTCTAAAGTCTAATTTATTTTTTTGTCAAGATTTTTCATCCTGATGTTTTCACGAATCAAAAATTGCAAGCCCTATTCTCTGTCCTAATCCTGATAATATGAAACCTAAAGAAGTAAAACATTTTGCTCAATATCATAGCAAGTTACTCACTGAAGCATAAAGAAAACCTCAGGTCCTCACTCCCAGGTGTACTTTTTAAAAATTCAGAAACTTATTCTTTTCACATGGCCAAGAAACAAGGTTCCACTCTGGTTGGTATTCAACAGGAGTGCTAGACTGCCTTTTCCTGGTCAGTAATGAATGCATAATCCTTATTTATACAATAGATGGCCCAGAAGTGAGGACAGATGCAAATTCTAGGAAATTACTGTTAATATCAGAGAACTAGAAAAAAGCTATTGGAAGAAAAAATATTACTTCAAATTCTATGTTGAGTAAATTGACATTGTTTTGAAAAACAGATTTAATAGAGATATCCAATATGCAGTCAAATTTATACTGAGAAAGAAACAAATGATTATACTGGTGTTCCTAGATAATAACAATGACAAACAGCACTTAAAAATACTTTAAAGGTGACTAAGGGGTTACTTCTTTGAATTCAATCAATATCCACAAAATGTGAATATTATTGCTGTTTTTCAAATGATGAAGCCAAGAGTCAGAGATGACGCTGAGGAGACAGGTGGAATGGCTTGGTAAAAAAGTTAGGAGAAGGGCCGAAGTTGATTAGAGCTTCGTCTCAATACACCGAGGCTGTGGGTCTGATCCCTTGTCAGAGCACATACAAGAATCGACCAATGAATGCTTAAAGAAGTGGAACAACAAATCGATGTCTCTCTCCCCATTCCTCTTTCTCACTCTAAAACCAACAAATAACAGTAAAAAAAGAAAAGAAAAAGAAACCACATGTCTTCCTGGAGCCAAACCAAACGTAAGAGACAAGAATGAGAAGGGACTCACTTCTGAGCTGGTATCGCCATGGACATTTCCCTGTGCTTTTTATCACTGAGTTTCTTCTGGACTTTGACTGGGAGGGCTGATGGGTACCATGGCTGCGCTTGATGCTTAGACACAGCCAGTATCAGACACATGTAGTCTGGCAGGCTTTGAGGTCGCAGGTAGGAGACACAACAGCAGTTACACCATTCAGGCAACACTGCCACGGAATTTTCCAGTACCTCCCAACCTTTATGGAGAACACTTTGCTCCTTGGTCAAATTTTCCTAAAAGCCAGTGTCTGCTATCTGTAATATTGGCTGTGTCTAAACATCAAGTGCAACCACGATACCCTTTAATAGTTAATCCTCGAACATATAATTAGGCATTCACATGACAATCAAAACCATGACTGTATTTCATGTTTGCCTTCCCTTTCAAGCCCTCTACTAGAGGGGCACTTACTCTGTCAAACCTGCTATAGTAATCAAAACATTGAAATTACTTCTTTCCACACTAAATATACTGGAACTGCTTGTTTGATTAAATGTAGAGCAGAGAGTGCAATTTGCTAAATTACAAGTATTCTGAACATGTAAATATAGTTTAATTACTGCAATTAAAGAAGATTACTGGAGATTGGCAGATGGGAATGTAATGCTGTTTTAATTAGAGTTTTTAATGCACTGTAACATAAGCATAATATTAACCCTTTATACTGGAAGAGGTAGCTGGTCTTTGAAAAATTAGTATTTAAAAATGTATTAGAGCTAGTGTCTCATAACGAAGCTAGACTGAATCATGCCACCCTGAAAGCCCTTCAGGAAGGAGAATCGTGGCTTCTAAGAAAAGCGAGCGGAGGTAGAGAACAATGACAGACAACATATCCGCTAGAGTCCCAACTGTGCACACACATGCCACTACTCATGGATGCCTGTGTGTGCACACAGCAAGTACACGCCCCACGGCCGCTTCTCATACAAGAAGGATACTGCCACCATGTCAAAGACCGAAGGGGCCTCCACACCATGAAAACTTTCATGGACCCATGTTTAGCAAACACGAGAAGGCAACACATTTCAAAAATGCATTTACTTCTTAAAAAAGCATTTATTCATCTGTGAGAAAACTGGAGCCCAGATGCAGCTGACACTCTACAGAGGGAGGTCTATTATTATCATTATTATCATCATTCACCTTCCAGCACAGTCTGTGCTACATGAGGTAATATTCCAGAATGTGAGAAGCAATCTTTGTCATCTTGAAAGCGATCACTGGCAACATTTTATCCATTTAAGTCAATAGCCTATTAGAAATTCTAATTGAAAGTTCAATAGTCGGCTTGGAGCCTTACAATAGAGGTTGCCTTTTGGAAAGCCATTTAAAGTCTTAATCTCTTTATCATTTGGTATTTTGAAGTCTAACTTTGTTCTTGTTAGGCAGATCAATGGCATTAATTTACAAAATGGGGGAAAATGTCATCCTTCATCCTTTAAGTCTCAGCTCAGTGAAGAGCAGCATAAGCGAATCTGATCGCTGCTTTCCCATATTAGCAGCAAACGGTGCCATGGGAGGCTTGACCTACAAATTTTAATTACTGCATGAAAAATTCAGTTCCTGGAGATGAAGAGAGACTTGAGCAAGAGCAGGGGCCCACCTTGTGCATGTCTGCTGAGTGTTAAGTCTTCAAGGACTGGATTTTGGAATCAGTAACAGACACCACTGTCAACAAAGGAGGTTCTATGTCCGAGAACAAGCCACAGGCTTCAAAACAAAGCAAGACCAAGACAGGAGATGCCGTGTCAGATGAATAAGCTTCTAAGGGAAAATCCATGGAAGGGGATATGTTTATATTTTACTAAGCAGAGAGTGTCTTGTGGGTCATACACACACCTATGAATTGAAAAAAAAAATTGCTAACATGAAGCTAATCAATTAGGAATCACAGCCTCAGAGGCCAGCCTCCCTGCAAAAACCAGACAGGCAGGCATGGTGCTCTGCCACTGCTAAAAACACTCGTAGCAAAGTGGGTACTCGGGGGAAGCAAGTATTATTACCCAAAATAAAAGGAACAGATTCTGAATGTGTCGACATGATGGCTAATTGGTGGTGGCAGAAAAAATGAAAAATTAAGTCATCTAAAAAGTAAAGCCAAAAGTAGTAAGCAGTAAGCTCACTACTGCTGCAGTAAGCAGAATGAAGGGGCAGCTGTCAGCTTTTGTATTCCAGAAGCCAAGGGAGCAGACCTGCACAACAATCACCTTCCATACGGACAAAGCCAGTTCCAGAAAACATATGCATTTATCAATCAATGTGAAACATCATTGAACACACACATACATCTGTACTTTAAAAAGGGATGGGAGGGCTACAGAGAAATGTTAACAGCGGGTCACCCTGTGGGAGTCAGGCATGTTCAGGGGCCAGTGGCTTTTACTTT
The DNA here is from genome assembly GCF_022682495.2 of Desmodus rotundus. Lineage (NCBI taxonomy): Eukaryota > Metazoa > Chordata > Mammalia > Chiroptera > Phyllostomidae > Desmodus > Desmodus rotundus. Next base: position 116,030,844 of record NC_071387.1, read on the forward strand.
TTAGTTTGTATACTTTTAAAGAATTTTTTAAGTTAAAAAATCATAACTAACCCGTATGGCTTTCTTAATTATTAATAAACCAACATTTTTAAAAAGAAGAAAAATTAAGTCTATATTTGATGTTCAGCATAAAAGTCTGTGAATCTTTATAGAAAGAGTCCTTTTTGTAATGTGAAAGCATTATTTGCTTCCAAAATTTAGACTTTTTAAAAATTAGACTCACTTACCTACTTCACATGCTTGGTGCAACTAAAGAGTTACGTTACCTGCCAGGTCTTAGTTCGTCATCTTACAGGCCCGCACTCAGTTTACCGGGGGAGCCCTGCTGCACACTGCGCACAGGACCCGGCACTGGGCCGTGCACCGTTCGCCCCTCATTAATACTGCTTGACGATGGCGATAAAGATGTAATGGCCTGACAACGGATGCAGCCATACCTGCTGGTGGCTAAAACTTAAAAGTCAAATGGCTTTCTGATTACTGATTCACATCCCTCTTTTCATTTCTGATCGCCATGGATCTCTGCATCCTTCTTATCCAAGAGATACCTCACTGGCACCTCCTGACACTGACAGCTGGAATTCTGTGATGAAGTGTCCTGATGAAAAAGCCATTAACATTTGTACCAAGTGCTCCTGGGCTTTTGTCCCTGAACTTAGGTTAATAGTATGCTGGAAGGTCTCTAGAAAGGACAGAAGCTCCTGGTTGAAGAGCTAAATAGTCACATCCTTAATATGCCTTGGCAATTGACACAGATGGACTGGTCCTTGGGTCACGGCCCACTACATGGAGGGAGCAGAATCCCGTGGTGAAATGGCTGCTTTTTGGAGGACAACACTCACTAGAACAAGTTCAGGGAGGGGAACAGGCTGGCCTGAAAACTGGGCAGGAGAGCACATGCAGTGAGGCAAACTTCGAGCACTCTTAATGAGCACAGCTTCCAGCCCAGCCAGAACCCATCTTCTGTTGACATTCCAAGAAAAGGCTTGGGGGCACAACAACAAAAATTAATGTCATGAGGATGGGAAAGAACACATGCTCAATTTAAGAAAGCCTGAGATGCAAAAACTCTGCTTCTCTGAAGTGTGGCATTTCCAAAGCCCACACATCATAACAACTTTGGATTCTGAGATGTCTAAACAGGAAGCCCCTGAGGTTCCATCTGTCTTCCTGACTAGAAGGACAGCTGAGGAACCATCCTGCTGTCTGGATGAGGGCTGGCAGAAACCTCAGGAACCTTGGCCCAGGAGCTAGGAATGTGCCTTCATTCTCCCCTCCAGTCTAACTGATAGCCCTGACAAATGCTGTTGGCTTGCTACCAGGTCTGTCTCTGTACGTAACGAGAAATGAACTACCAAACAGACTTGGCTCACTTCTTAAATTTGTTTTTAATTCTCAAATTTAAAAAAAATCATAGAATTCATCATATGGTATGAAAGCAATCTGATACTTCCTTTGTTCTACATGTCACTTTACTGACAAAATTAAGAAGGAAAGATTGCAAATGGATGTGAAAGTCAATAGAAAAGATGAAGTGGAGACACCAAAGTACAGAATAATGAACTGAGACCACGATTCCTAATTCCACTGGGTTCATAAACCCTAAGGAGCTCCAGATGCTGGCTAGATAAGATAAAAGCATTCTAGCATTCAAGGGCCTCCCAGCTGTTCTTAGAATCTGCCCTTTCCCAGCTTCTTATCCAGTCCTCTGCTCTGCCATATTCTCTTCCAGTGTCTTTAGGTTGTGCAATAACTTCTGCAGATACTAGTCAGGTTCCCAGTACTGTAGTTTAACTACTTACTTCTCCAGACTCCACATTTCTCTGTATATCAATCCTACTCTTTCTTTACGGTTCTATCTACCACATGATCAACTCAAATGAGGTAGGAAAAGCATTTGACAAAACCCAACACCCTTTCACCATAAAAACTATGAATGTAATGAAGTTCCTTAGCACAATAAATAAAAACCCGCAGCTAACACATAGTGATGAATCACTGCGAGCTTTCTCCCCAAGATCATTAACAAGACAAGGATGCCTGCATTCACGACTGTTATCGAACACCTTACTGGAAGTTCTAACTAGAGCAATTAGGCCAGAAAGAGAAATAAACAGCATCTCCATCCACAGATAAAATGATTCCATATACAGAAAATCCCAAAGCTAATAAGATTAATTCAGTCAAGTATCAAGGTCCTCTGACAGTCACCCTAACACCCTAAAGTCAGTTGTGTTTCTATATACCAGCAACGTACTATCTAAAAGGGAAATCGAGAAAACTGTTCATTTAAAAAGAAATCCAGAAGGATAAAATACCTACAAAGTAATTTAACCAAAGAGGTGAAAGATTTGTACCCTGAAAACTATTGGACCTAAATAAGTGGAAAGGCAACCCATGTTCGTTGTTCAGATGTCAGTACTACCCAAAGTGCTCTACAGACTCAGTGCAACCCCTGTCAAAAATCTAAGGGCCTTTTGGCAGAAATGGAAAAGCCAATCCTCAAATCTATATGGAATTACAAGGGGCTCTAAATAGCCAAACCAATCTTGGGAAAGAACAAAGACAGCTCCCACTTCCCAATTTCAATGCTTCCTATATAACTACGGTAATGAAAACAGTGTGGAACTGGCATAAGGATAGACATACAGTGAATAGAATCGAGAGTCTAGAAATAAACATTTGTGGCCAATTCATTTAGACCAGGGTGCCCAGACCATTCAAAGAGGAAACACTTCAACAAATGGGACACCTGGAAAGCCACATACAAAAAAGTAGATTGAACACACAACATCATACCACATACAAAAATTACCCCAAAATGGATCAACAGCCTAAATATAAGAGATAAAAATCATAAAACTCTTAAGAGAAAACAGATAAATCCTAATGACCCAGGACTTGGCAATGGACTCATAGATATAATATCAAAAATGAGCAATAAAAGAAAAATAGATGAATTGGACTTCATAAAAATGAAAAACTTTGTGCAGAAGGAGCATTATCACAAAAGCGCAAATTCAACCCATAAAATGGGAAAATTTGCAAATTATATATTTCATATAAGTCTAGTATCCAGAACATATAAAGAATTCTTAGACTTCAACAATAGAGAATAAACAATCCAATTTAAAAATAGTTAAAGGACTTGAGTAGACATTTCTTCAAGAAAGATATACAAACACATGAAAATACATGAAAAGAATGTTTAACATCATTAGTCAAACAGGAAAATGACAGTCAAAACCATAATGAGGGACCACTTTGCACCTATTAGGGTGGCTATAAAAAAGACAAAAACAAAAGCGAACAAAAAAAATGGAAAATAAGTGTTGGAGAGGATGTGGAAAAATTAGAACCCTCATACATTGCTGGTTGGAATTCTAAATGGTTCAGTCACTATGGACTTGGCAATTCTTCAAAAAGTTAAACATAAAATTACCATATGACCCTGCCATCCCACTCCTAGGCATATACTCAGAAGACATCAAAACCGGTACTCATACGAGTCCATGTACACACATGTTCATAACAGCACTATTCACAATGGCCCAAAGTGGAAACAGCTTACATGTCCATCAGTGGATGTGCAGACAAACAAACTGTGGTACATACACACGTTAAAACATTATTCAGCCTGGATGAACCTACAAGACACGTGCTCAGTTATAAAGAAAGCCAAGAGATTACATACAACATGATTCCACTTAGGGGAAACACCCAGGACAGATGAAGCTTTAGAGACAGAACAGAGAGGAAGCTGGCAGCAGCTAGCTGGAGGGCAGGGCATGCTACTGACTGACTACTCAGTGGGTAAATGGTATTGCTTTGGAAAGACGGACGTGCTTTGGAACTAGATAGAGATGATGGGTGTATGACTTTATTGATGTACCGAGCACCACTAAATTGTTTACTAATTTTATGGCATGTGAATTTCATCTCAATAAACTATTTTTTAAAAGAAATAAATTTCTCTCCTATTGTCTAAAATCTTATATTTTAGTTTCCATATCTAAAAGGCATCCAGTTTCTGAAGTAGAAAGCACAAGCCTATTTTTTAAAATTCCAGTATTACCAGAACGTCTTTTTGTGCTGTTTGTCAAATAAGAATCCTTACATGGAGCTTCCCTCTGTTGTCGTGGTGTTGAGACACAAACATGAGGCACAGCTGAATTTGGTGACTGTGGGCAATGGGGAACTCTTCTCAGTATTTAGAAAGGCCGAAAAGAAACCACATTTGCCTCCACCAAGGCTGCAGAGACTGACTAAATACCAAGTGTCTTTACTTTAGGCAGAAAAGATGCCATCGCAGTCATCCTATGACTATGGGATGTGAGCAATGAAATGAAAATGAAATGATAAGCTTTACATAACAAATGCAGGCCAGTGGACAAAAAAATACAGAACAGGGAGTCTAAGGAGATGGGGGACGGAAGAGATTCTTACAGGAAGAAGGTTTAGACTAACCACACCTTTGGAGAATTTTAAAGGACATAGCCTGATGCCAGGACGTGCAAATCTATGAGTTACACGGTGCTGATCTAGCTATGCATCTTATTCAGAAAGAAAAATCTTAAAGGAAGAATCAGAGGCCGCAAAAATTCTGAGACAGTGTCACAAGTTACCTTCTGCTATCCCCTAAATACCCCGACCCTCCCCCTCCCACATCAGAAATACTATTTCCAAGGCAACTGTCTTTGGAAGAACAAATCTGTATAATACCATGTCTGAAGAATGTTCTCCATTTCCCCTTCCATCACAACCAGCTCCCCAAAACTCAGGCAGAAGGCAAACAGGTAGCATAGCTCCTGAGGTCATTCCAGAAGCCAGTGTCCTTTAGACATCTTGAGTAAAATAGTCCTTTCAAAAGTCAGGAAGACAGGACTAGGAACACAAAGGGCTCCATGTAGAAACCCATGAATGCCCCTGTTATCTTAAGGACTAAGCATGGAGCCATGCATTTCACACCCAGTACCACCTGCGATTTTGTTTTTATAGCTATTACCAAGCACTTTGACGATGAGATGGTTTAGAGGCCTCAACAAGCCTGCTAATGTGACTTGAAGACCCAGTGTCTCTTCACTGCTACCACCCCAGTGAGCACACTCATTTACTTTATGCCAAGGGAGGAAAAAGTCCAACCTGGCTCAAAGAAACCACTTACAGTAAAATTGATCTGTTTTCTCCTAAGTGACTGTGGTTCTTATGTTGAAGTAAATTAGAGCGGTAATGCATGAGGCACACAGCTCCTGGCCTTCAGCCTCTTCATGCTCACCAGAGGTGAGCTACAGAAGGAGGCATGGCTGAGTCAGAGGTCACTGGGAAGTTAAACTGAGGAGAATGCAGAATCACATAAAGCAGCACTGAGAGAAAGACGGAGGACTTTTCATAGTGGTGCTGCGTGTGTGTGTATGCATGTACACGTGTGTAAAGGGACACTCATGGAGTAAGGGAAAAACAGAAACTAGTGGGACAGATATTACGGGGCTGGGGCAGCAGAAGAGGAACTGCAGAACCATGCTGGTGCCCTGGGAGAAATGGAGATAGGCTGGAAGTGGGTAAAAAGACCAGGAAAAGCCCAGGGGACAGCAGAGCTGCAATCAGATTCCTCTGGGATGGCTGGAGAGGCAATCGTGAAGTCTCGGAGAGCAGGCCAGCAGCCCCTGAGGATTCTCAGAGGAAGGCCCCTTTCAGCGATGAAGGAGTTCATTCTGCAGGCTGTAATTGCCTCTCCAGACTCAGCCTGCTGTGCTGACCTCGAGGCTGGCCCCCACCCGCAGGGCAGAAATCAGAGAAGGTAGCTGAAGACTTGGTGACTGAATGAATCAAACACAGAACATGTGCAAAACGAGCCGTTCGATTTCTGAGTCACCAGAGCAGATGCTTCGGAGTGGAGGCCTAAGGTGAAGATAGATGCAGGCAGATGGCTGGTGCTGATGGGCTCAGATGTGGGGTGTCTTCCTGCTCCTGATGGACTCACACCTGTAGCAGTGAAGGCTGCCATCTTTCATACTTCCTTTCTCAGGTGGGTCTGACAGTTCTCTGAACTGGTCTACATGTAACATGCAAGATCAAATAACTCCTTTCTAGAACTGTGTCTAACACCCAGGACCTCTGAGTCCTAAGTCTAATTTTTCAGAATCTAATTGGAATGGGGGTAGGGTAACAAAGTTCTGCACTAACATTCAATCACTCTAAAATAGTTTCTCATTCGACCTTCAGAATATACCCTCCATGACAGGGTTTGGTTCAGCTTTCCTTTTTGTCAGCTGAGTGAGGAAAATACTAGATGTGGTGAAGCCCACATCTGAGACCTAACAGCAGGAGTGGAGACAAGGCAGCACAATACACCCCGCCGTCATTCTTAAGAATCCCTGTGTGATTGAGAAGAGTAGGTTTCACATGAGACCTTTTTACATGAGAAAGATATTTTAAATACATTCTTATATAGGACTCAACATATAAAATAGATAAAAGTGAAGCTGCTCTGGGTAACGAGCAGTGAGTACAGGAAACCCTCATGCGTCCATGTCCCACCTTCTTTCTCCTCTCCTCCCATCGGCCCCTTAACACTTGGATGGGACAGAATTCGGTAATGGGAGAAGAGACAGTTGGGCCTTGGGGTCATCTCTCTTGAACTGTGTGGGTTTTCCTCTTTTGCTTTCCCCCTTTCCTCATGGGTACAACGAGAAGCCGAGCTTGAGTGAATTTTAGGGCGTTTGTTACTCTATAATTCTTGACTCTCCATCCTGAGCAAGAAGAGAGAAAATGATTACAAGTTTTCACTCATACAATGTGAAATAACTAAGAAAATATAAACACTTAGCAACTGTGTCATCTAAGTCCCTGGACATGGCAAGGTGCCATTTTCCAACTTTTCATCAGTAAGAGTTTCTCACTTATTATCATTTCTAGTGATCATTACCATTATTATCATCTCTAGAGATCTTGCTGAAAAGTTCCAGTGCCAGAATATGACTTTCTTCTTCCTTTTACTAGAGCTGTAAATCCCATAGTTAAAGAGGCAGGATCAGGGAGACCTGAGGAGACTGGAGTTAATCTTTTTTCAATAAATACAGAAATATTTTCAGTGACAGTGTCACCAGATGTTTGGCTACAAATATTAATTTGGCCAGCATATTTTGTAGTACTGATTAAAAACATTCATAAAACCCAACCCCCGCCTCTGCCCAGAATCACACGACCCACCACACTTGTTGTCGTTCAGAAGCCAGCACTTCACATAATTACTCAAAATGTACTGGCTAGTTTCCATAATGCTCGTGTCCACTCCCATCACCACTTTCAGACAGGTCGTAACTGAGGAAGCCAAGGCCTCTCCCCTTGGTCACTGGCCAAATCTAGCTATCAGGAAATAGCCCCTTATTTGTTTGGGAGGGGGTGTTGGAAAAGGCCTGCCCTTATTCCTGCCCCTCCCATGGCATTCACCATAACGGTGCAGTTTTCCCACTTAGTCACACATTTCCTCCCTTATGTTTTGAGCTAGGAATGGTGGCAAAGTAACAGACTCTGTGTTCATTTTATTGAATCACCTATATTTAATTGGGAAAATGGGTAGTTGTAACTCTGTCAACAGGACATGTTCAATTACATCATGTAACCATTTTTCTTCAGAAGGCATTACCATCTGGTCTAAGCAGTTAAATAAGCACAGACACGTGGTATTATTGCTAATGAAATTAAATGTGGCACAAATATATACAGGGCACACAGAATTCACGTCCATCTCTTTGGAAGGGTTTTCCTCATTGAAACCTAAGATGTGTGGGCTGTGAAATCAGGACTGTGGCCCGGTTGGCTGGCTTTGCTGCTTTCCAAACAGAAAAAGTGATTATTCACTCCACACCTCAGTCACACAGAGGAATTTCCTGTTTAGAACCTCAAAAGTCCTGTTTCCAACCTGCCTGTGTAACCCCTGCCTTTCAGAATCCCTTTCCCCTCTGAGGGGACTGCTTCCTCCATTTACCCTGGGGTGCCCCAAAGCTCTGGCTATCATATCTCACCATGACTTCAGACTGGTCCGTATTCTCTCTCCAACCTCTTTAAATTTCCCAATTCCACTTTGTGGTATGACAAAGCTTCAATTGGTTCCCAAAGGCAAAGACCCTGGCACACAACAGACATCCAATAAATAACGTTTCTTTCCAACGTCTATTTCCTTTCCACTACTTTGCCTGTCCCAGCCTTGAGGTGGGTTGTGGACTGGCCACACCGGCAAGCCTAGGTCTGCTCATTTCTGAGCCAGTCTAACTGGAGAACCAAGCTCTCCCAGGCCTACCGTCACTTATGTACAGACATCTGTTGTTCGTATCACCTCATCCTTTCCACTTTCTTGGTAAAAGAGCACCTCGACTCTCCTCTGGAAAGTATCCTCGCTCCTACTTCCAATTTCTGTGGGATTAACTCCAACTCCAATTCCAGATTGGGCTCTGAGTGGTTTAAGCCGGGAAGAGGAAAGGGTGATGGGTGTTGCTGGGAGGTGTCCACGTGGGGCCCAAGTTTGGAACCAAAGGAAGAAAGTACATGTAAAGCACTTAGGCAGGAAGGGCGTTGTGTGATACAGTGTGAACTCTAGACAAAAGTGGAAACAGCATCGAGCATTAGCTACCTTTTTACTATCTCCCATGCTTAGTGTTACGAAGCACCCTTAAAACGATGTTCCAGCATCTGCCTGAGACTGCTGTATCCTTTGAGAACAGTGCTTCCAACGGCCTGGATGTGTGAGGCAGGCCAGTGTCCACAGTGCCCATCTTGCTTGGGAATGGAGTAGTCTGTCTGCGTGGGCTCATCTGATGACCACTTACCCGGGCCTGAGCGTTGGGACCTACAAGGGGGCACACTGCACTGGGGTATAACCTGTGCCCAGCAGATGTGCCTGGAAGCTTCCAGTTTGGGGTTCCAGTTTGTAGAAATATTAATGACGGCTAACATTTATTGTGCTCTCAGCACAGAGAAGGCACTATTCTGAGTGTTTGAAATATATCCACCATCCTAGTTAGTCCTTTTAATGATCCTATGAATTAGATTCTCTTGTACCCTTTTCAGAGATAAAGAAACAGAGGCACTGAGAGTGTAAGCAATCCAGCTAATGTTTTCCAACACATACCGAGCAGTAGTGGAATTCAAACCCAGCCAGCCTGACTCTAGACCTACACCCTTGAACCACTGTGCTAGACTGCCTCTCTCAGTAACATGGCCTCATCCCTTTGGTTCGGCTCTCTTACAAAAATTTTGACACCTTTTCACTTGCTTGATTCTCATTTATTTTAAATAGACACACACCAGTAGAGGAGGCCACAACACTGAAACCACAACAAATCATTTGACTCCTAGTAGGCGTTCAATTAATAGCACCAAAGTCTGTTTCTGTGACCACTCTGCGTGGGCGTGAGGCTCACAGGTAAATGGTTGCTCCTCCTTGGTGTTCCAAATGAAGGAAGTGGGAACTTAAGCTGCAAAATGCAGGGAATAAAAATGCAACAGCTCTGCACAAAGATTAGCCTTGTCCTTCCACTTCGCCCATGGAAATAGCATTGCCAATACATTTGGAAAACGTGTAACAGTTGGCCAGTTCAGGATATTTTCTCTTCTGTTCATTTTATCAAGAATTTGGTAAGTCTCCACTACATCAATACACTATAATGCATATTTTAAAAAAACCCCTCTAAACTCAAGTAGACTTTATACAGTGAGGGGCAGTTTGGTTGGTCTGATAAATCTTGTAAAGCCAAAATGTTAAAACAAGACAATCAGATTAGATCTAAAGATTAGTTCAGTCTCCAAGTAACCCTTGAATTTACCACAGTTGTTGAATGTCCCTCGTAATTTGGGGATTAATGCTAAATATAAAATTCATTTTTTTCCTAATTGGATTGACCAAATAAGTTTTCCAGAGTTTATGGGAACATTTTCACTTTCGTAAAGAGTATCTGAAACTAATAACTTCATTATGGAGATGCTTCCTAAGCTGTAAGGCAACATTCTTGGAGAGCAACCACATCATAATGAACTCTCTTGAGCATAATCTCTTTTTGTGACATGGTTGTACATTTACTGAATATGTTTCAGGAAACCAGTGTTTCATTTTAGACATATCCTAACTGCCTGGATATTTATTTGGCCACGTATATCTTTTTCTGTTCTATAAACTTTTCAAACTTGTAAGTGCCTGATTTAGTTGCTGTGGTTAGAAATTCTGTTTGTTTGGTGTCTGAGAGAACACCCAAATGTGCTCCAAACTACTAAATCAGTTTAGTGGCTTGTAATCAGCATTTAAAAAAAAATAATGACATAGACTAAAAATGATCAGAGTGCATATGCTCCCTAACACTATTCACAAGTATTTAAAACAATACTCAATCATTTATAATGATGCTTAAGTGAAGCCAACAAGATTCTGCCAAACTTATGAAGAATTGATCAGGGAAAAAGTTACCTAACACACAATTACTCTAATATGAAAACATGTGGAATCTTGGAGTTGGGACGTTTGGAAGGGCATTCTGTTAATACATTAAAGGAGGCACTATTGCCTATTTGTAGCCAAGCAATCGTGGACTCGTATCCTCCTGTGCCACCTCTACCTTTTACTAGCTGCGTGACTTCATTCTTCAGTTTTCTCACAAAGTGGAGAAGATAAAACACGATAATGCATTGAAGCTCTGAGACTGGTGTGTGGCAGCTCGTCGTTCATGTGGAAAATTCCGTCATGTTGTTAAAATACACTACCAAGGATCCGAATGAAGGCAGCTACTGTAAGGTGTTCACTGCCTGACTTTACTCAGCTGGTGTCACGTTGATTATTGGGGTTCCTTTTATCCATCCCCAGGGAAGGATATGATGGGCAGGTTAGAAACTGGTGCAACTGCACTGACTCTTCCTCCTCTACCCATCCACTAGACCCACCAGCTCACAGGCCCTGGCTGTTCCCGAAATGAGATTTCAAAAAGGCCCACCCTCCTCTAACACTAGCATGCCCAGAGAAAGCTGGGGCCTCTTTGCTCCACACTTACCATTTCTTCTTCCCCTTTTTTTCTAAGGCCCTGTACCTCTGCCCACTTCACTCCGCAATTCTCATAGCTGTTTAATGTTGGATTTATATGCTAGACTACTTACTCCTTGAGGACAGGGACTGTCTTAATTTTATTACCCTGTGGTGTTCAGCACGCAGCAGTTCAACATATGTTTGCTAAACAAATAAGCACGTTGGATCTCAGTTCAGATTAGCTGCTTATAGTGATCCCTGTAAGTGCCATGATCCAAAATAAAGGCAGATGTAATATATGAAGGCTTGTTCAGAAAGTATCCAGCCACATACTATGAAAAATAGAGACATTTATTGATGAAGATACAAATTACATGAAACACTGAACACAGGACAATGATGCCTCAGTTCCCTTCAGAGTAGGCACCTTGGGCCCTCACACAGTCCTCCCAATTGCCGTCAGCTACCCTGTCCTATTTTCTTGAATCTTGTTGATGGTCAGAAATCTCTTCCCTTTCAAAAGTGAGTTTAATTTTGGGAAAAACCAGAAGTCACAGGGCACCAAATCTGGGCTGGAGGGGCACCGAGTCACCTGGATGGTTTGGTGTTTCACCAAAAACCTCTGTACAGCATGTGATGTATAAGCAGGCACATTGTTGTGGTGAAGCTGCCAATCACCAGGTATCCATAGCTGAGGCCTTCAGAATCATCTGAATAATTTCCGTGGAGGAATATTCAAGCTTAAAGCAAAATTTGATGCAGATTCGTTGCTCCACTTGCTCAGTCATTTTGAATGTGATGGCCACACAGTACACATGTTCACTCAACGGCATCTACCACCCCCACTGAGTAGTACAGCGAAGTCATCATTGTTCATGCATGTGCCTTCCAGTCCACTCTCCTTGGCTGCCAGGTTACATCTATGTCACATGAAGCATTCTCGTTATATTAACAATGGTTGGACTTTCATTTTTGGACAGACTTTGTATGCTGGAAAATCTGTTTCTTTTTCAAAAATTGTATTTAATTAATTATGCTATTACAATTGTCCTGATTTTTCTCCCTTTAACCCCTCTACCCAGCACCCCTCACTTCCTCAGGCAACCCCCACAACATTGTTCGTGTGCATGGGTCATGTGTAGGTTCTTTGGCTACTCCCTTTCCTATACAGTACTTTACATCCCCATGGCTATTCTGTAACTACCTATTTGTACTTCTTAATCTCCTCCTCTTTTCACCCATTCCCTCACACACTTTTCCCATCTGTCAACCATCAAACTGCTCTCCATATCCATGATGCTGTCTGTTTTTGTTTGTTTGCTTAGTTTGTTTTTTACATTCAATTGTTAATAGATATGCATTTATTGCCTTTTTATTGTCCATAGTTTTGATTTTCTTTTTCTTAAATAAGTCCCTTTCACATTTCATATAATAATGGTTTGGTGATGATGAATTCCTTTATTTATTTATTATTATTATTATTATTTTATTGTCTGGGAAGCTCTTTATCTGCCCTTCAATTCTAAATGATAGCTTTGCTGGGTAGAGCAATCTTGGCTGTAGGTACCTTCTTTTCATGACTTTGAGTATTTCTTGCCAGTCCCTTCTAGCCTGCAAAGTTTCTTTTGAGAAATCAGCTGACAGCCTTATGGGAACTCCCCTGTAAGTAACTAACTGCTCTTCACTTGCTGCTTTTAAGATCCTCTCTTTATCTTTAACCTTTAGCATTTTAATTATGATGTGTCTTGGAGTGGGCCTCTTTGCATCCATCTTGTTTGGGACTATCTGTGCTTCTTGGACTTGCATGCCTATTTCCTTCAACAAATTAGGGAAGTTTTCTTTCATTATTTTTTCAAATAATTTCCATATTTCTTGCTCTTTCTCTTCTCCTTCTGGCACCCTATGATGCAAATGTTGGATTGCTTGGAGTAGTCCCAGAGGCTGCTTACCCTATGCTCATTTTTTTGGATTCTTTTTTCTTCTTCTTGTTCTGATTGGTTGTTTTTTGCTTCCTTATGTTCCAAATCATTGATTTGATTATCAGTTTCATCCACTCTACTGTTGTTTCCCTGTAAATTGTTCATTTCAATTAGTGTATCCTTCACTTCTGACTGGATCTTTTTTATGCTGCTGAGGTCCTCACTAAGTTCCTTGAGCATCCTTATAACCAGTGTTTTGAGCACTGCATCTAATAGTGTGCTTACCTCCATTTTGTTTAGTTCTTTTTCTGGAGGTTTGATCTGTTCTTTCATTTGGGCCATATTCCTTATCTCTTCATTTTGGTAGCCTCCCCGTGTTTGGTTCTGTGTATTAGGTAAAGCTGCTATGACTCCCTGTCTTAGTAGTGTGGCCTAATGTAGTAGGTGTCCTATAGATTCCAGTGGCACAGCCTCTTCTACCACCCAACCTGGGTACTTGAGGTGCACCCTTTGTGTGGGCTGAGTATACCCTCCCCTTGTAGTTGAGCCTTAATTGCTATTGGAGGTCAGTGGGAGGGATTTACCCAGGCAGGCAGCTGCAAGGACTGCCTGAGACCACTGACCAACCTCTGCCCTCCATGGAGGATAAGCTGTGTAGAGGCATGGTGGTGTTGGGCTGACATGGTCTATAGCTGTCCACTGGGTGCACAGGCTCTAGGGTTTCTTGGGTGGTGCATGCCAAGGTCAGCCCCCACCTGTGTTTTGCCCAGGGTTACCCTGCCTGAGCTATAAAGCAGTTTGAGACAGCTACTACTTGTGTTGGGCTTGGAGATTCCCAGGTGAAGCCGAGTTGTGAATCTAGGCTGGCTGTAGCTAGTGGTTGGCCTGGGGCCCCTTAGCAAGAGACATGGGGTCTGGGTGGTCAGTGAGGCTGGTTGTTGCTTGTTTGAGAGGATTAGAAATTGTGAAGCATGAGCCAAGACCAGCCATTCATATGGAAAAGCAGCTTGGGTGGGCCAATAACTTGGGTGGGACAGAGTCTCTTGTGATCTTCAGGATAAGGAAACCCGTATTAGCCAGGTTGATGAGTCTCAGATATGGCACCAACTTGCCGGCTCTGTGGCTCTCTCAGGGGTAGCACTCAGAAAAGGGACAATGGCCTTTGCCCGCCTTTCTGCCTGGCAGAACTCTGTCCCCCAGCTCTTGCCTTGACGCCAGACACTTCAGTTTCTCCCTGTATGCCAGTAGTGCCTTTCAAGCTGCTACCCTGGTGCTAGAGCTAGGAGTCTAACTAAGTCTATTGTGGGTTCTTCAAGAGGGACTGCTTGGAACTCCAGAAGTTTCTTCCACTGACTCAAAAACCTGTAGGTTTTTGCAGCCAGAAGTTATGTGGACTTACTTTCCTGGCACTGTAATCCTGGGTTGGGGGGGCCCGGTGTGCGTCTGGGACTCCTCACAAGATATCCCTCCTGAATTTTTATCCACCAAACCTTAATGTGGGCCCAGCCCATTCCATGTCTCCACCCCTTCTACCAGTCTGGATGGATGCGGTTTCTTTAATTCCATAGTTGTCAGACTTCCATTCAACTCAGTTTCTGGTGGTTCTGAGTGATGGTTGTTCTATATTTCGGTTGTAATTTTGATGTGGTTGTGTAAGCAGGAGAGCCATGTCTGCCTTTGTCACCATCTTGACTGAAATCTCATAATACGGGCTGTTTTTGTTTTGTTTTGTTTTTTAAGATTTTATTTATTTTTAGAGAGAGGGGAAGGGAGGGAGAAAGAGAGGGAGAGAAATACTGATGTAAGAGACATCCATCAGTTGCCTCTTGTGACCTAACCCACAACCCTGGCATGTGCCCTGACCAGGAATAAAAGTGGCAACCTTTTGCTTTGCAGGACAAAGCCCAACACACTGAGCCACACTGGTCAGGGTGAGAAGTCTGAATTTTGTATAAATTCTGTGATGGATAGTGAACTTTACTCTTGGAGGATATGCCTATTACAAATGTGAAGATGACTTTCATAGTAATAGGTTTTATTAATGGCATGCTTCCCTTCTCTATACAAATGTAAGGGCACACAGATAACACTGAGGTTGAATGAAGAATGTTCTGACACCAGTAGCTTCCCGAAGATGGTGCTGTAATGATCTCCATGACTTTACTTATAGTTTAGACTGAGGTTCACTGAAACAGAACTATCAATAGGACAAAGTTTCTAACTGATTGTATATAGATGATGAGGAAAATAAAAACGAAACTGACTGCATTTCAAACCTGTGTCAAGTCTCCATTTCATCTAAGTCAATATGGAGGTTTAATAATTAATAAGTAATTAAAGTGCTTTGGGAGAGTGGTGCAAAATGCATAGCCAAGCAAACCTTAATATGCAAGAAAGGATATAGACTGAGAGATCATTTTATTTTATTCATTCATTTATTTTACTTATTCTTTTGTTTGATTTCCCCAATAAAATAAAAGTTCCTTGAGGGCAATTTTCAAAAGGACCAGTTACTCGGGCCAGATGAAAAAATGGGATGAAGGTACTACAATATAATTTATTAAGATTGTTTTGTAGTGTTTTCTAGAGCCTCTTTCCAAAACCATTCATTCAACAGACATTTACTACTAAGGTGTTGGGTCCCCAGCACCTGCAGAAAACAAGAAAGAAGAAAGAAAGAAAATACACCTTCTGAGCTTGGCTGAGACCTTATTTTGTTTTTAGTAAAATTCCCACAACAGCAAACACAGGAGGGACTTGGCAAACACTTTTTTAAAAGATTTTATTTGTTTATTTTAAAGTGGGGAAGGGAGGAAGAGAGGGAGAGAAACATCAATGTGTGGTTCTCTCTCGTGCACCCTCTACTGGGGACCTGGCCCACAACCTAGCATGTGCCCTGACTGGGAATCGAACTGGCAACCGTTTAGTTCACAGGCCAGTACTCAATCCACTGATCCACATCAGCTAGGGTGGCAAACACTTTTAATGTCCACAGGTTTTCTTTATTTCCATTACTGCTGCCTGTCTCACCACAATAAATCCTACCTATTTTTAAAATCTCATCGATTTAGCTGGGTTGAGACACTCTTAGGGAAAGAAAGAGGGTCAGGTGCTATTAACATTTCTGTTTTGTACCCTTACCTATCTCTTTTCATTGAAAGAAGTGCATATCTGAAGTGGGATCGTTATCTTTGGTGGACACACTTCCCAACATTCCCAATTCGCGAACCCCTCAGCTTACTTAAATAACACAGAGCCTAAAGATTAAAGCTGTCTTCCGTCCCAGAGATACCAGTAAGGGGATCACTTACCCCCAATATTCCTTTCAGTAGTAACTTGATGCATCACATTTTTTTCGCACTTTTTTACATCCCACCAGATTTTATTTATTTAAATCTCAGAATCTTTTGCTGACATGGCAAGACAGAAGCAGAAGTGTTTTGTAAAACTTAAATAAACCTGTAAGTGGACATTTGTTCTATAAATCTTTTAAAATGCTAGGTTATTCCTTGGAAACCACTTTTACAAGGCTCTTCCATCTTGCTTGAAAAAGAGAAAGCACATAAAATACCCATTTTCTGTCCCAGCAGCACCAAAGTGACATCTAGAAGCACACTGCATTTTCATGCAGGATAAACACAAAGTTCAAATCAAACACTAGGTACCTAATGCAGCAGTTTTGCTGAGCGGATGATGGCAGTAAAAATGTGTTAATGAAAAGTGGGGGCTGTGTCTCACCACTCTACACTTCCTGGCACAGCTACACTGCCTGCTGACATTCCTGGAACCCTTCTCCACCTCCTGCGTAGCAAGCAGCCCTCCAGCCACTAGAATCCCTCTCCCTTGATTCCTATTGTCTCGATACCCAGAATGCCATACACGACTCATGGCTTAATTGTCAAAGGCTTTGACAATTAAGAATGTGAGGGTTGGGGGAGGGGCTAAAAATCCTTTCCCAATCTAAACCCACTCAACCTGGAAGGATGGCTTACAAGCCACAGGCTCACAGTTTTAAGGTCTTTAAGGTCATCGATGAGCTGGCATATTTTGATGCTTTTCTAAGCAGTATTTCACCCTTTGCCTCAGTCTTCCTGTCTTATCAGTAGTTCCTGATCATTCTCCCTCCACACCCTCTCTCCTACTGGGCTCCTCTTCTCTCATGCCTCTAGCTCATGTCTCTGAAACGTCCTTCTCACTGGCTTCCATTCTGCCCTATGTCCTGCCTACGAATTAACCATATTCTTCTTCTGTCCCCCTTAAAATTACATTATGTGAAAGAGTTCACAGATGTTCTCCAGCATGAAAATCACCACTGGTGTGCATTACTGATTTATAAATCATAGAGGAGCCAGGAAGCCTCCCACATAACTCCTGAAAAATCTTTAAAAACACTGTAGTGGGTAAGAACAGGGACCCAAAAAGCCCCTGATTTTTTCCCCACTGTTTTTTCTAAAGGTAGCAATACACAATCACCACATTGTAGAAGTCTTTAATTCCCATTTATTGTTAACTGATCAGGGTTCAACCTTCACAACTCACAAGCTTGATCTTTTGGAAACACTGATTCAACAAAACCCAAAAGCACTTCCTACATGCCGGGCGCTGCCCTCAGCAATGGAAATATGCTGATAAACCAGACTCAGAGCTCTCCTCTAACCACTAGACAGCGATGGTCTTGAAGGCAAGGGCCATGTCTTGAGCACCTTTAAGTCAGGCAGTGCACCAGGCAGCGAGAACACTTAGGAAGCCTCAGCGCTCCACGTCTGGGCCCCCTGACATTTTCAGGAGGATGAACACTGCTGGCATTAGAACCCCTGCCTGACCTGGGTCTCTCGTTACTAAATGCATGACCTCAGGTGAAGTATTTCCCTCTGTTTTAGTTTCCTCAAATGTCAGTGGGAAAACAAGCAATTAGGGATTTTTCTGAGGATTAAGTGGGATAATTCATGAAGTGTTTGAAACCATAACCAACATGTAGTAGATGCTCAAAATATTAATTATTATTTCTGATATGATGTTCCTATAATATAGTCAGAAAAAGAAAATGTTTCTCCACTATTGGAACAAACATTTCTTTCCCATGACAAGTGATGCTTCATTAAGGTTCACAATCTACATCAAAAGGTTACAACCTTGCCCTGCAGTGACAAGAAACATGAAATAGAAATATACAAATGCTCTTGCAGAAACATGTACACACACAACTAATGAAAAAGTACCCATTTGTTAAAAAAAAAAAGAAAAGAAAAAAAAAAGAAGAAGCCTTCAGGAAGGGTTTTAAGGAAAGAAGAAGATAAACAATGATGAAAGTCGTGCCCAGCAGCAACCATTTCCAGTGTGACCTGGAGAGTTTTCAGCTTCAAACTGCTCAGCTCAAGTGCTCCCCAGCAGTACGACCTGGGGGTCTGTCACTCACACTTCAAAGTCACTTCTGCTGGCCTCTTCTCACACAGAACACGATGCCAGACGCAGAGACATCGCTGTTTTCTTGTCCGCGCTGAGGGGCAGGGTTGGGGGAGACGGTGTGAGGTACAGCACGTGCGGGGTGGGGGAGCAAGGGACGCCAGCAAGTGTGCTTTCCTGTGTCCATTACAGACCTGCATTACAAGGTTTCCCATGGGTTTTCCAGCGACCCAGTTTTAGTCTTGCACAAAGCTTGGAACTAGGAAAGAACTAGGAACAAACTCCTTTCCAGTTTGCTGAAGATGGTCTCCTTACAATCAAAATCTTATCGAGAATGGAGACCTAGTCCCTTTAGCATTAGCTGAAAGGAGAAAAGTATGCAGGGTTACCTCACACTGACAGGGTAGGAGCTGAAGGCTGATGCCCAGCTGAGGTCCCATATTTACTTGTCCTCTTCATGCTCCTCTTTCACTAAGCCTCAAGTGAAAAACGGGGATCGAGTTATAGATTTTATTCTACAACTAATTCAGTAGGATGTATTAATTGAGAGCTAGCTTTTTTTAATTAACCACTTAGCACTAAAGCAGTTCTTACACCATCTCATTATGCAACTGATTTTGCTTTATTTTCTGCTAGACGTATTCAGCATTTAATGAGCACTAACTCTGTGCAGAGCATCAGCCATTTTTCCTGTTCCACCCCTGAGCGACAGATTGGCTATGGAACCTTTGTTTAAAGGTTAAGAGGGAGCAGAAAAGTACAGTGGAGAACAATCTGAGTTGCAGACGTGAGCAGGTATGTACAGCTTTAGGAAGAATGGTCACAGTGGAATTGAGGAGTGAACCACTGAGGAAGCCAGAACAGGAATCTCAGCTGGAGTAAAAGAAGCCTTAACCACAATGGTGGTGTTAAGAATGAAAGGGAAAATCCAGACCCAAGAAACTGGGGCTAGAACGGACACGGCTTATTTACTGAGTGGATGTGAAGGTCACAGAGAGCGAGGAGGTGAAATGGACCTCTGTGCTTCCAACCTGAGACACTGTCAAAGTGAGTTGGGAAGGTGAAATTTACTTTGGGAGACAAGAACGATGATTTCTGTTTGAGAAAGGCATCCAGCATGTGGCTGGTGATGCAGCTGTGGGCTCCAGGGGAAGGCCAGGACCAGGAAGGACAAAGATGGGAAGTGAGCACATGGAGAGTGGGAGGAAAGTGAGAAACAGGTAGTTAGGCCCTATGCTGAGCATCTGTCAAGGTGTTTGCTAATTTTACCCTCACGACCCTCTAAAGAATGAGGAAACACACTCAGAAAAATTAAGTAACATACTCAAGGCTCCACAGCTGAATAAATGGTGGAGCCAGGATTTGAATTCAGGTCTGACTCTCATATCCAAGCTATTAAGTAACATTCTCTACTAACAATGGGATTCTTAGATGTCTGAGGGGAGAACCGGGCAAAGATGAAAAGAAGGAGAACGAGGACCGGCAGAGCCAGAAAAACTATGGGATGAGAGAGCTCCCAGGAAGAACAGGTAATCCGCCAGGCAGAACGCTGCCATGTCTATTGGACTTTGTGACTAGAAAGTCATTGGTGGGTATTAAGACATGATTTTATTAGCACAATAGGGTATAATTACTCTTCCTCAGGGGTGAGGAAGAAAGGATGACAGCAAGTATAAAATCACTTGACTTTGAAGGGAAGGAGAGACTCAGATGGAGGCATGGTTTTTGTTTTTGTTTTTAAGTTTAGAGAAAACTTGCCTAAGTTCTTAAGCTGAGAAGGAAGGAAATGGTGAAGGAGACAGTGGATATAAGACAAAGGGACAGAAATGATGGATGTGACAAAGCCATGGAGGAGGAAGTAAGGGTTGGCTGAAGAACTCAGTTTTGACCTCGAGAATGAAGAAGGGCACATTTTGCTTTGACAGCAGAGAGTGAGGTAAACAGAAATAACAATTCTGACAAAAAATGTTGAATGCAGGAGAAGGAAGTCAGGGTGATCACACTGGACACCGATCAGTGTTCTCGGCTGGGCCGTCTGAAGAAATGAGGTGCGGTGGAAAGTCTGGACTGGATGGTTTAAGATGAGAGAAACGCCTGGAGTAACTACTGTGAAATCTGAAAATGAGTAAATACTAGGCACTAGGGCCCAGCCCGAGTATCAGAAATTTGTACCAGTTACACACGGCATAGCAAGTTGATTTTCTCCAGCAATTCAACCTATGCCTTTATCAATCTGGGCTGGCAGGAAAGTACTGTACATGCAAGGATGTCTATATGCACACACGTGCCATGGGTGAAGACGGCCATCTGTGAAACACTGCTGCATTTTAATTCCGCCAGCTTTGTGTCCAGGTGGATATTATTACTCTGAAGAGAAGAGTATGTAGGAAAAAGATCAAATGCCCGTGTGTAAAGTGGGGGCTGTCTACTGTGCCTCATTGTAGCTTTTATTAGTGCGTAGCAGTCTATCAAAAGGGAAATGTATGCATGTCTATTCAAAATGTGGGAATGAGATGACATGAGAAGTAAGAAAGCAGAACAGGAAGGAAAGAAGAGCTCCTCATGTCCTTGGGAGCTGAGGGGATACATCCTAATGAGAGTATTCTGCACTTACCATTTTAACAAGAGAAAGGACAAGGAAATGTCCTCCTGCTTAAAAAGAAAGCAGGGTCTATCAATAATAACCTAAGAGCCATCATTATCTTCCTGAACCATCGCTCCTGGGATGTAAGAGGTGCAGGCTCCAAGCGCTAAAACGCAGCTAATGAATTCTGTGGGAGTTCTTTGTGAGGGCATTAGCCCCACTGCTGGGTGGCTGAGCTCCACATTCAGCCCTGCTATTCCCAGGTCTCTACAGGAGGATAAGCAAGGCCAATGAATTCCGTGCCATGCCCGGTTCATGAAGCTGGTAGAAATTCTTTGCGATTTAAGGCCACTGCTGTGACATTACCTACAAGGCTCCTTTCCCACAAATCCATTACATCTAACAGGAGGAGCCACCAGGACCCACGGCTGAATGATGCAACAAGTCCTCAGGTGTGGAAGCTATGAGAGCATCTACCACAGCCGAATGACTGTGAGTTCATCCATTTGCCTATTATCAGGAATTTTCTGGGGATTTGGAAAGGTCATAGTGCCAATCTCAGCATCCTCTCCAGGTGAAATAATCACTGAAAACTTTAACACCAACAGCTGAATGACCAATGCCATTTACCATATTCATGGGGCCATGTTTACTGTCAAAACTATGGGGCTTCTGTTCAGAATCCCAAAGGGAATTTCTTTGCTTGTTGTAGAAACAAGCAGTCTGAAGGTGACTCCAAGTACATGAAGTTCTTTCATCACCATCTTTAACCTAATAGTCACGTTTAATAAAATGTCTGACTTATGTCAGAGCATTTATAAAAAACAGTATTTCAGGTAATCCTTATTGCAACTAGTGACATGTATCAGAAGGGTAAGATAAGTCTTACCATGGTTTTATTGAAGAAACTCCAGGTCCCCGCCACACTGTCACCAAACCTAACTCTGAGTGCCCTCATAGCTGGGGGTGTTCTTACACTGTGAGGCATCTGATTAAAGCAGTTTTATATGAATGACTATAAGGAAGTTTTCTGTGCTGAGCCAGAATGTGTCAACCTGCAACTACTCCCAAGTGTCCTAATGTTTTTCTTTGAAACAATGAAGTAGAATGTAATTCTCTTACACAGGAGAGTTCTTTAGACATTCTTTTAGTTCCAACCAACCAGCCACAGCTGTAGCAATCTGATGCTCTTTGGCAGTTTTTTGGTATGTGAGGTTGTGTGTCGAACTCTTTTTTCCCCCTAGTCCTGCACTGTTCAAGCCATTAGCCACATGCAGTTATTTAAATTAAATTAAAATTAAATACAATTTAAAAGTCAGATCCCAGTCACACTAGTCACATCCAGCCACATGTGGCCTGTAGCTACCATACTGAACGATGCAGAGCATTCCCGTCTTTACGGAAAGCTCTGGCAGCGAGCACTGTTCTAGACCCTTGAACTGCTTGGTTGGAATTTCTGGCCTATAGCCTAGTTTCACTGAGTAGCACCTTTTCAAAGATGGTATCTATTTTATCTTTTTTTTTTTTTTTTAATTGTGAGGGGTACTGGTGGGGTAAAGAAAAAGAACTCCACCTCATGTTGTGTCAGCTTAGAAAAATACTTAATTGGTTTGTGGGTTGGCTGACAAGCTTTAATATTCTCGTCTTTTCAAGTCTAAATTCAGCTTGAGGCAAAATCATTGCCTATATTTAATACACAAAAATTCTATTATTAAAATGGAAGTGAGTGTTCTTTTTACGTAAACTTTGTATCTTTACTTTCCAGCTCTGGGGAGCCTAGGTACAGGAGGAAGGAAAAGTAACACTCATTACTGACACTTGGATATTCTTAGTCTCTCACTGACCCTGAATAAACTTTACTTTGGCATCTCGCCTAGTTGGTTTTTCAACTTGCACAACTTGAAAACTGTGGTACACTGACACTGATGATACAGTTGCAAAAATTACAAAATATTAGGGCACAAAGTGACCTTTGAGATAATCTAATAAAAATTCCTGTTTGGTAAGTAAACAGAGGCTCAGAAGATGTCATTTTGGTCTAGAGGCTGGCCTGTCATTTCTGGGTTCAGCGTCCTCCTGCCCACGGTGGTGGTGCACTGGTCCCGCAAAACATCTATTTGACTCTCAACAGGTCCTTTGTTTATATTGCATCCTCCTCTCCAACCGTACCCTCCTTTAACGACACACAGTGCTTCCAATTCAGATAAGCTGCGATGGGTCAGGTATCCCCAAGGTAAGATTTCCATAGTCACATGCAGACAAAGGGTAAGATTCGATGAAATTTTTCTGTCTTGTTCTCAGTCTCTTAAGGGTTTCCCTATAGGCCTAGGACCAGAATTCAGGGCCCATTTTCAAAGCATTTGCATCACACTGGGGTAAGCCATACGGGAAGTACCAAAACAGAGGAAACTTTAAAAACGTTCTTTGTCAACAATGAGTAGGTAATCTCTGGGAAATGAGATTGTGGAAAGGGGACGCAGACTTGAGAATTAAGTTAATGATGGCAAAGCTATGTCAACAGTGACAGCCAACATCTGCACGCTTGTCATGATCCAGGCAGTGGCCTTGGGGTCTTCCCTGGATCATCACACCCCTCGGACACGGGCATATGTGCTGCCCCCAGGATGCAGATGAGGAGAGAGGGTCAGCAAGCTTATGTCCCAGCCTCACCCACTCACACATCACACTACGTCTTAGAAAAGCTGGTGGGTTGAAGCATAACTTAGAGAAACAGAATATGCAGCTTACAACAGGCCTTTGGAGAGGGAGAAACTATAGAAATAGTTTTTGAATTTAATTTTTTTTAAGTGGTTAGGACAAAATCTAGTTGTAGTGATCTTCAGTTTTAAATAAAAAATCAAGACAGCCAAGCTAAGAAAATCTTGCCATTTTATTTTTAAATGCATTTTATTTTACTTGTATAACATTTTCAAACGGATATTACAATAAAATCAACTTGGCATGACAAGTACTGTAACAGAAAACAAGTTTCTCTTTTGTTGGTTGTATCAGGAGCCAGTATCATCAGAAGGGAGCTGTGTTTGGTGTCGAACTTTCCTGTGAATGCTCATGCAATTTGTCTTCTGAACAGACTGAGGAATAGGGAGAATTCAGAAGAGAGCAAAGGTCTGTTATTCCGCCTAAATTGGGCTTACCGCATTTTTCGGACTATAAGACACACTGGACCATAAGACATACCTAGGTTTTAGAGGAGGAAAATAGGGGAAAAAAACCACTGGCTCCACTGTGGCCCACCCCCCAACCCCTCCACGAGCAAGCCGGGTAAACTACATTTGGACTATAAGACGTACCTCCATTTTCCTCCCAAATTTGGAGATGGGGTGCGTCTTATAGTCTGAAAAATACGGTACTTATTGAGGGTGTATAAAATTCATTCCTTCTGCCCTCCATCTCCTTCCTGCATCCCACACTGCCCTCCCCACCAAGTAGCTTCCAATCCCAGAAACATAGTTTCTCTCCACCCACAAGCAAAGGCTTTACAGCATCCAAACACAAAATGCAAAGATCTGGCCCTAGAGATGGAGTTTTGTTTTCATCTCCTTTCCCCACATTTCAATTGGCTATGTTACCAGTTAGTAAACCCCCAAGGGCAGATAACATCAACCCTCTACTCACTCTCCAACAGAAAGAAAGCCATTATTCTGGTCAAAATTAAGTAAGAATTTTGATTTGGTCTTGGAATATTTAGAATTTTTAAAGTAAAATATGAACTTGATTTGCATTAGAGTTTTAATTCCTCTACCACTACCTTCTCCCCTCTCAGATCTGTGGGCAGAAAGTAACGGAGGTAACATGCTGCAAAGGTGAGCCAATGATTTTTTTCCTGTGTCCACTATAGTATCTGCAATCCCTTTAAGTGACATGCGCTTTCAGTGGTACGTGAAGTACCTGAATAATAGTCAGGTATCTGGTGCCTGTTGGCACAGAAAACGATATTGGAGATATGGGGTACAACACACACACATAAAAAGGCAAGCTTCTGTTTGAGTAACTGACAGGATTGGGGCCTGTGAGGGACAGAATCTTGCTTTTAGTGCCTAACATTCTCATTTGCAAATTCTTTCATGAGTTGAGAAGTCTTGCTTTCTCTGATCTCCATACCATCAACACTTGGTCCCATAAAATGTCATGTATACATTTAGACTCTGGTGTAAAAGTCTGAGAAAGAGCTTTTCTGAGGATCTACATGTAGATCAATATAGTATAAAATTGTAAGAGAATAATAAATCACTTTTTAACCACAGAGAGAAACTTAACCCACCAGTTACTAACTGATGGTTCTGAACCAACCTGTACTCACGAGGGCTTCAAAAGTTGCGAAGAAGTCACAGTATTCACAGTGTAGTTACTACTGCAGTACCGCCACGTGCTTTCAGTGTCTACAAAACTCACCGGTAATTAACACCCTGCTCCCCCAGGGTGCTTCCCTGAACATAAACCTTTTTGATCAGCAGTGCGCAGTACGTTCTCCTACAGATCTAAGAGCAAGGTCCCTGTCTCGTAAGTGAAGACTTGGCATTAGCCTCTGTCTGTCTGTCTGTCACCTCTTATTGTAGCCAACTAAAATACCAATTTGCTCCGCCTCGTAAATTAAAAAATAAGGTATGTAGATAAATTTCAGGGCATGTCCAAGAAGGGCTAACAAAATATACTTGTACTTTAGTAAGGCAGTTGAGAACTACTGTTCCAAAGAACGGGCTATATCTATGGGGCACTTAATACATGTTAAGCACTGTTCTAAGTGGTTGGCAGGTTTTAATTAATTTAAGGATAAATTCTTCTCTTCACTTTATCGCCATAGAGAAAATATTTAGTAAAATTTATTTATGATCACAGCTTGGTACTCACAGGTAATTCTGGGTTAACTGTAAAGAGGATTTTAGTCACATTTTTAAACAACTAGCTTTACTATTTAAAAACAAGCCTTTCCCAGGCTATCTCCAACTGAAAAATGGATAACGTAGGAGTAGAAGTAATCAATTTGTGCTTAAAATGTATTCTAAACTTTACTATGGATACCCTCGAGGCTAGGTACATCCCCAGAAATGTCGATGACAGAGAACTAAGATGGACTAAGTGGGGTATGACCTGAAAAACCGTTTAAAACTTTTGGGGCTCATAGAGTTCACATAACAACAATTCTCTCACCGATTTCCTCTTACTTCAGAATGGAGACAGCCTGATCGCTGCCTCTTACCAGACAGCCAGGCTTCTAGTCAGGCACATTCCTTGTCCGAAAAGCTTGAGTCAGCGGGAGCTCAACAAGATCGGCATGGGAGAAACGTGACCTGAGCTAAGTTTCAGTCACTGTCAGTAAATACTCATTGAGCTGTAATACACACAAACACACACATTCTAGGTCCTTTTAAAAGGAAATAATTTTAAAAATATCTACTATATACTAGGGACAAAAATCAACACAGAACGTAGTTCTTCATGGTTTAAAAGTGAGGGACTGTGGAAGTAAAACATCTCATCTGCTGGGTCCATTGTGACTCCCTCTTTGTCAGATAAGACTTTCAGCTCCTGGGTTAGGGGACACCAAAACACACAGCATGATGCTGAACTAGGGGACTTAGACATAGTATCTCATTCAGGACCCTCAACAACTCTATGCCAAAGCAAAAGAGGTAGTGTTAGCAGCACACAGAGAAGACTGCACTACTTACTCAACAGGTTACGTTTTACTTATTCAGGAGACTTTCTGTGACTAACTCAGGGACTCTCCAGGATGACATTATGCTCAAAGGTAAACTCCCTTTTCTTTTCTTTTTAGGTTGGTGACTCTAAAAGTATTTCAAGGCTAAGGTTGTATCCTATATTTTACAGTGTTTCAGTAAAGTCCCTGTTCAAGCATTTATTACACAGATCAAGCTGCTTTGAGAAATCTCGATTACTACGAGGCCGTGACTGCAAGAGAAGGAGTGCAGGGGAGGAGACTTGTGTGCTCTGCTGTGGCATTCTCACTTCTGTGGTCTTGGCCAAGTCGTGTAGCCCCCCTGTGCCTCAGTCTGCCCCCAGTGAAACGTGAATGATAATGCCCTCAACCTCGCAAGGTTGTAGTAAGCTTTAAAGATAGTGTATGTAAAGCTCAGAGCATATACGTCTGGTACACAAGAAATACCAGTGGACAGACAAGCTATAATTTTAACTGCCTGCATGCATTGCTATAGGCCCTTCATGAGGACAGTAATGCATTTGAGGTCTTTAATTTTTAGAAGAAAGTGTCAGACTTGCTGGCCCCACTCCTAAAGTCAGGAGCCAATGGAAAGCTTTGCTATTAGCAAAAAATCATGAGCCTGGTCTGTACTAATGGTTATGTAACACTATTAAATACTGATGCTTAATTTGTTATATGCAATACAAATAATTTTCTCAAAAAATATGTTTGTTACATCTTTAAAAACAAATAAACTCTGGTAGCCTTAAAAAAAGATGTTGAACTAAGTATTATCCATAGCTTAATAGCTTTATCTATTCATAATTGTTATTTGACTACATAATAAATCAAGGCTTACCAAAAATATGCACTAGAAAAACATGTAAGACACTTTAACTGTTTACTTGGTTGGTTTTTTCCCAACTTTTCAGTGGAAAAAAGACAGCACTTGTTTCATGATAGATAGTGAAGTGGCCCGATATAGCTCACAGGAAATCTGCTAAATGGACGTAAGTCTGGGAACCACTGGTCTCAGCATCACGCAGGTTTTTCTAAGTTCAGTCTCATCTACTCAAACCTCCATGGACTTGTAGACCTGGTGTCCGGCTGTTAAGAGTCACAACTTAACTGTATTCCTTAAGTTTATATTGACAAAAATACGGGCGGGCACACATCCCCTGACACATCACCTGACGCACACTGCACTGAAGGGCCTGTGCACCAAACCACCCTGTTGTTCCAAGCTCCTTCACAGCTTCTTCTCAACACTTAGTGGCAGGGAAGCGCTTCTCTGTTCGAATGAACCTCAATGTTTCATTGCAATACGTGATACAATACAAACTTCAAAGGTACGAATAAAGACTAATTTCCATTTTTTTAGGCTGTAGAAAACAGCCTGAGTTTTGCACCCGGGTTTTTTTTTTGGTAGGGTCGGGGGCCGGAGTAGGGGCTAAGTTGTCTGGTATAATTATCTTCTCTTTTCTGAACTTCTCCTTACTTGGTTTGTGCTCTGTTGCTTACTGGTTTTACACTTTATGTATGAATCTTTTATTAAAAATACCCTCAAATCTAAGGTCTTATATTCAATAAACTTACATATTTTTTAAGGCATTTATATTCATATAATTGAACAGCAGCTTAAAAAGGTGGGTAATAAAAAACTTGCTCTGTGTTATGTATGCTGTTCAAGTCCACGTTTCCTGCTGATGGTAACCTCCAAAAAGATCAGCGTAAGTCTGTCTTCTTGGATTTTTAAACTCTACTGCCTGACAAAATCTCTGCATTATTCAAAGGTTTAACGGATATTCTAATTAATTAATTAATTGATTGATTAATTAATTAATGTTTATGTTACTTGAAATGAATTTAAGGAATCAATAAAATGCCAAGTAGAATTCCTTACTGAACTTGAGCCTTTCTATTAACAGGGAAATTGGAGAGAACCCAAATTTAGTATTTTTATGACCTCAAAGATGTGGACCTATGTAACTGTAAATCATACACCAGGACTGATTTTTGCATGGTGAAAGGTCTCTGTAACAAAATGGAAACCCAAGGAGATCCAACTTTTCAGTGGGCAACATAAACTGGGACACTCTTCCTGAAGGGAAATGTGACCGTGCACAGAGTACATTCCGAAAAGGGCTTTATTTCCTTGTACTGAGTAATTTCACAAGGAGATATATACTCCAAAGAAAATCACTGAGATACATTATGCATAATAATGATGAACTGGAAAAAATCCAAATATCCAAAATAGATTAGACAAATAATGGCATTATCAATGTCATAGGATACTTGTGCAGTCACTGAAAACCAGGCTTTGGAAAGACATTTAATGACCTTGAAGAAAATTTATGTGAGACACAGAAAGTAGGCGGGCCGAAATGCTTACATCAAAAAATTATTAAAGTGGTAGCCTTTAATTTCACTATAAGCACGTTTTTTTCTTTGAAATATTCTGCATTTCCTGAAATCTCTAGAATGCAATTATGTTACTTCTATAATCAGTAAACCAAAAAATTCTATTAAAAGAGAGCCTGTGGATATTACCTTTTTAAAAGGGAACCAGCCTCGACCTCATAGCAGATTTTCCTCCTGTGTTTCTCTTCAAGATGTCTGCAGGGGACGTTCAGAGACATTCACCCCAGAAACAAGCACCACCTTCAAACTCCCCCAACTTCAGACACCACAGTGCACCCAACATAAAAGTTCATGAGTAATCCCTACAGACTGCTAACACTGCCCTCACTTCCAACGAAAAAATCAGCAATTCTGATCCAGGATTATCGCCCCATGGTGGGGCACTCTGAATCACATTAAGAGAGATACCCACTGAGTAAAAGGTTGAGGTATAGTTCAAAGCTGGCTAAATCTGAAGCAGCACTCAAGTAAATACTATCATCTACAGCTCTCTGGCCTCAGTTTTCTCACTTGTAAATTGGGGTCTTTAGACGACAGGCATTTTAAACCTCCATCCTGCCATGAGGTTCCAGGGTTTGATAATAATGGTCTAAGGATTGAGACAAACTGGGATGATGCCAAGTGAGAAGAGGACCCCTGCTTCCTCAGACAGTGTGACGTGCAGGGATTCCCTGGCTTTGGCAGGAAAGTGGCAGATGTGATGTCTGTAGTGTTGGTAATGGGTGCCAAGCTGCAGGGAAAAACCAAAATGCCATGCCCTGAGCTCTGAGGAGGGTGCCATGCTGGGGCAGGGCCATGCCGGCTGGGCCCTCTACACTGGAGCAGTAAGAGTTGTAAAACAGGGCCCAAGGCACAGGGTTAGAGCAGAAAGAAGTCAGTGGATGCTTCCTTTTCCTACGTCACACCACAGTCACCAGAGAAAAAAATGGCAGCATGTGTGTCTAAGAGATAGGAAAAAAATAGATTTTTTTGTAACTCTTGACCTGGGGCAGGGGAAGAAAACAGGAGAAGGACACAGGACCCCAATAAAGCCTTCTGGCAATAAGCGAACATGTGCAATGCAGATGGGGAGGCTCATCTCTTAGAGAGGAAATGGGGCCATGAGATGACCTTTATAAATCTCTGAGTTATATAGCAGTCCCTGTGGTGTCTTCTATCTGCAGCTAGTATAACCCACAGGGGATTAGAATGGATGGAGTCTCTTCTCCGTCTTTCCTCTGAGTTACTGTGCTAAAACACTACACAAGGAAAACCCCTGAAGCCGGAACAGTGACTATGAGGTGCTGTGAGGGGTGCAGCAGGAGGGTGTGTGCCTGTGTGCCTGCACAAGTGCCCTGCCTCCAACTGCCAGACCAACCTCAGCTCCCGTCTCCTCTCCAGTGGTCTCGCCAGTCTGCTTTCCAGGAACTGCTTCTGTCCTTCAACAAGTCCCTGGGGCCCCTGGTAAGGGGAGGAGGGCAAAGGGCTGCGAAAAGCATCAACTGGAAGTTCAGAGTCCTCATGAGGACGGGAAAGACACTAGGCTTATTGAAATGGGAGTGGAAAGTTGTAGCATGGTCACAGGGGAGCTCGAAGAAAACTCTTCCTCGAGGCCTGGGCTAACTGCTTGTTTTTAGAGAGAAAGGATGTACTAGACGGGATGAAAATGATGGCCAAAGGAAACATCTTCAGAAAACAGACAGCAAGTGTGTATGTGCAGATCCACACACACTCACGTATGCTCTCACTCTCTCCTGCAACCTCAGGAGAAGAGCTCAGAGAAGCAGGGAGTGACAGGCGGCAGACAGAAGAAGGGTGGGCCCAGACAGACAGCCCAATGCTACCTCATTGGGAGGACTTTGTTGTTCTTAACTAAAACCCCTAGTTTAGCCATATTTAAAGTGACAAATACTCTAACACAACTTGGTGGTCTTATTACTGAAAACTAGATAGTGCCAAATGGATGGCCAGGAGGATATAAGCAAGAGGACAAGAATTCAAGAGTAGGTTCAGAGGAATGGATGCATTAAAATAACTCAACAAGATAGGCAGTAGTAGGTAGAGCCATTTGAAGATAATGGTGTTGTTTTATTTTTTTGATGACTAAAATAAGTTACACTATTCGATCCAATTTAGTCTAATTGACTTATTGTGGGTTCTATAAACTTGATCAATGCCTTTGGTTTTCAGGGCATTGTGCTAACACTGGAGCTTCATAAATGAGTATCGGAATTGTCTGTCAATCTCGCCTTTTGGGGTTTGGTATAGTAGGTTTAGAAAACGTGCGTTTGCACCCAAACCTTATCATTCATTATGAATTTTTTAAAATTTAAGTCAATATTATCTACATTGACTGATTTAAAAGTTATTAATTATAAGATTACAGGAGGCTGGTGAGAGAGGCAGGATGGAGGCAGTGGGAGAGCACAGTACACATTATTCCTGAACAGAAGAATGAACCTCACAAATGCTTCATGTCTTAACAGGCCCAATTTTATGGGTTCAAGAAAGACTATTACTTAAGGGCTTATTTTTACATTTTAAGTAAAAAACTCTTCTTTTAAAGGGTCTTGTGTCCACTTTTTATTATTATTAAAGATTTTATTTATTTATTTTTAGAAAGAGGGAAAAGGAGGGAGAAAGAGAGGGAGAAAACATGATGTGTGAGTGAAACAGCAATCAGTGGCCTTTCTGATTGCTGGGGACACCCTCAGCTGGGGACCTGGCCCACAGCCCAGGCATGTGCCCTGACTGGGAATTGAACAGGCAATCTTTGGTCTGCAGGCCAGCACTCAATCCCCTATGCCACAACAGACAGGGCTCGAAAACTCTTGAACCACAAAATCCCAATAACAAAGATGAACACATACTTAATATTGAAATACTTTATGCCCCTAAGAATTATAAAAATTAAATGACAGAGGTACTGACTCTGAAATTTTAAAACTACTAATTAAATTTTTAAAAATGTATGTACTAATGACCAACAATAGCCTTTAATATATATGATTACCTCATTTAAGCAAACATTCATTGGGAAACTACTGTGAACAAAAATGCAATACACTGCTGACTCCTCCCTGCACGCTTATGTATATGGTATGAATATAACTATGCACACAAATAAAATGTGATTTAGACCAATTTATGGGAAAGTTCAGTTCTAATTAGGGCCTAACTGCTCATACCAAAAATTAAATACCGAATTGTTATCCTAAAGTCTAAAATGTAATTCTAACAACTAAAAGATCTTAGAGAGCACTTAAGGAAGGAAGAAGACCAGCCGTCAGAATCTTAAGAACTTTAAAGCTTGGTGCTTTTACAGCCAGTTAAACATAAGATGATTAAACCTCCTTTTACAATCTTTGCAGTATCCTTGCAATCTCACTTATTTGTTTAGCAAATTGATGAGGCTTTACAGTATTGCTGAGGACATCATGTGTCTGCTTCCTCTCAGTCCACTCATTAGAAGCCTTTCTAAATTGAGAAAATGTAAGTCTGTGTGTACAGTAACAAATAGGTGAGAAATATTTCCAGAAATGCTGGTCTCAACTGCTTTTCAAAACAACATTCTTTTCTGTGACATTGGAGGTACCACCAATTTGATGGCTTCAAAAGAGTGATCAGTATCCAAAAAATGCTCAAAAAGATATCTTCTCAAAAAGATAAATAATATTCATTCACCAATACATGTGAATTGTATTCACAGGCTCTTTTGTGTCAAGGCTCTTTTGTGCTGAAAAAGCACTGGTGACATTCCTGAGAAGCAGTCACACTTTTTTCGGTTCATGCTTACATTAACAGTCTCCAAAGTCTGCAGGCAGGCACACTAAGGCCGTGTGTCCTGCTGGGTAAGAGCTCACTGCAATACAAGCACGCCTCATTTTATTACACTTCACTTTGTTGTGCTTCACAGATGTGTTTTTTATGAATTAAAGGCAAGACCCTCCACAAACAGAAAGACCATGACTTGCTGCATTGTGACACATGCTTTACTGCAGTGGTCTGGAACAGAACCCGCAGTATTTCCAAGGAGTCCTGTACTTTATTCACGGAAAAGGAGGAGATACACTAAATATAATGTCCTAGGTCGCCATGTTATTAGACAGCTGCCTCTTATGCTCGACCTGCCTCCAACAATATTTAAGTATATATACACATATGCACAATACAGCACACCAGTACCTGTGTGTTTATGAGACAACCTGCCATATCAGGTTCTCATTTTTCTTCAATCATAACACTTTTTTGACTCGAGTGATTTCTGTATCATTGACAAATCATATTCAGACTATGTGTTATGGTCTCTAATTTAGGTGGCAAAAAACCCAATGTGGTACCTAGTCTTAATTCTCATAAACACTGGTTGATTACTGAATCAAATAGGGAAATTAAAAAACAAACAAAAATTTTAAAAATCCTTAAGCCAAACTTTGGAGATACTGATTTAGGAGGTCTGAACTGAAACCTTGGCTTATAAATGTTTTCAAAACTCCCTAGCTTATGACCCCCCGTGGCCCTGGATTTGGAAACCCTGCGTTAGAGCAGAAAAGGCACTGCGATGGGGTGGCGGGAACACAGGCTGTGACTGGCTCAGCATTTTCTCTTCGAGGGTTTAATTTAGCGTGCAGTAGCAGAGAACAGAGTGTCCAGAGGTGAAAACACGAAGACTGCACATTCATTTCAAGTACCTATTTGGGAGCACACTGTCTTCCCGTGAGCTGGTGAGGGAGTAGAGATCATAAGTGTGGGGAATAAAGAAGCAGGCGAAGCAGTCAAGTACTGTATCTACAGCAAATGAATATTCTGCTACAATCTTTCCAGGATGCTGTAAGGACAGGTCTGAACTCAAGGCCTAAGTCATCACAGGACAGAGAAAATGAACAGAGTTTGCCTTGGGGCACAAAGAGGAGGCTATAGGTAAGATTACCTAAACGTGCCAGAAGTGTCTGGAGGCAGAAAAACATGGTGTGTTATAAAAGGATGAACGAGTGGAGAAAAAAACACTCCATTCCATCTGTGCAGATCTAAGCCTAAAACATGGCAATCTTTATTTGGAAAAAAGTTAATGAAGATTATGGAATGCGAAATGACTTTTCATCAACTTATTTCTTAAAAGAAGCATGAATTTGCATTTTCACTGAACTGATCAAATGTTATCTAAGAACTGCTTAATTGCCTTAATGGTTTAATTCTATTTGCTGCCAATCTGATTAGCAAAGTGTGTGTCTGTGTGTGCACCCGTGTGGGCTGGCACTAAACGGGAGGGTGAATCCTATTACTGAAAGAACAGCAATGTGGAGCTGGCTGGCTTTGGTTAATTGAGAAGCCAAGAGTGGTGTGAGGAGGTCACCCTATCATTTAATTTTCTTCTCTCTTGTCTTCCCAGTCACTTGTTCATCTCAAAAACTTGCCTTAGATTTGAGAGCGCTAAGAGCATGTGTTAATTTGGGTTAAGCAGAAGGTGAGACCAAGTATTACTGCCAGTGTAGTGATTTAATAGGAACTTGGATATAATTTAATAGATCCTTCGAGTCTCAGTCAGACATGGTTAATATGCATCGGGGCAACATCTGATAAAAGTTAATACACACATTAATCTCTTGGGACCTTGCAACAATACATAACAGAGTAAAAATAATTCCCTTGGACCTGCATGGGAATTTGTGATGGTGAACGCTCTGGAACAGTTGCTCTGGGGCAGGGCAAAAGCACTGGACTGCGTTGGGGAAGTAGCTCTGACCTTGGGGGAGGTCACATTCCATTTATGGGTTTCAGTGTCCTCACACTTCAAACTGGAATGACTGGTTTTAAATTTGCTTTTTAGAGAGCCCTGGGTTTCACAGGTGCATCTCAGAACCTGCATAGGTGAGCAAAGGAGATTTGCTATACCTGATTCTGAGTTCTCTCATCCCCCTGCCTTTGAATATGCAGTATTGATTGCTGGGCAAGATTTGATTTGAAAGAAATATTTCATCAGTTAAAAATATTTGATAACCATGGGAGAAACGAACTATATGATCTATATAGTTTTAACAAAGTCTTCCCTCTAAAGGTACTGTTTCTTCTGCCAGAAAAATTTATCTTCCTCTTCACAACTGTTTGAGTTCCAACCTTCTCAAGAGTTAGATCAAATGCTATCTTTTCTCTGAAACCTCCCTCAACAGAAAGCTTAGCTGTGTTAGGGAATTCTTTGCTGGAAAGCAGTTCTGTGGCTACATTTGGCCAAAGAGTATTCTTTTCTAAGCTTAAGATATTACATGCTCTGGCAATTTCATCCTGTGGATTCTGGGTGATAGAAGGGAAGGTTACAAGTACATCCAGGGTAACACATATCCATAGACTTCATACCTCTGATGCAGCAATAGCACTCGCAGAGATTTATCTTAAGGAAATAATAACAGATATGTACAATGATGTATTACAAGGAAGTTCATCTCAGCATGGCTGATAAGGTGTTAAGGGTGAAAAATTAGAAAAATAACCTATATGTGAAAGGAAAAGTTAAATACATGTACAATAATAGTTAAACTTTATACTTTGAAACAACATGTCATTAATTAGCACGTGTTGGGAAAATGTCTCATGGTGTGGGAAGATGCTGATTATATGATGTTAAGCAAAGAAGGCAGGACACAAAACTATATATAGAATATGCCAACAATGCTGTTATTCATTAAATCTACTCAAAGGAAACATTAAAAGAGCTACAGAATAATTGTTTCTTTAATTTTCTTCATTGTACTTTGTGTGTTCTTCAAATTTAAAAAATAGATATCTTTCACATTTACTATGATAAACAAGTGATTATGAATACCTGGCAAAACAACAAACATGTTGTCTACTGAAGTAAACTTGAAGTAAATTTGTTTCCATCAGCTTTCTTCAATTCTTCAACCACAAAATACAAATGATTGGTGAGTCTAAATCTACTGCTCTAAGAATTCTGAAGACAGGAGGGCTAAAGGGAGCTGACCTTAAGCAGTGTGGGGAAAGATTCCTCTGGAGCTGGGTTCTAGTCTCCACTGTGCCACACATTAGCTGCATAGCTTAGCAAATAGCTTCATATCTTAGGGCACTAGTTTTGTTCATTGCAAAGGACAAGTATGTGTCCTATTCTTTTTTTCGATGCCCAGTGTTTACAATACTGGAAGTTATCAATGATGTATGTTAACCATCATGTGAACTGATGGATATAAGAAAGAGTAGAAGGGTGGAGTGTATGAAATATAATGAAAGAATATGGACAAAGATGAACTAGAATCAATAAACCTAGAATTTAACTCTCTTCAAATTCATATTACAAATGATCATGCCACAGAATGAAACGTGTAATATAAACAGGGAAGCCTGGTTCGTTTTCTTTTTGACCCTTCCAAACTGAAAGCATGCACCTTTACCAATCCATCAGCACCTATGACTAGTTCCTTAAGGAAAACTCAGATTTCACAAAGAAGACTGCACCAGGGTCAGTTCCTGCGAGCAGGTAGTGAAAGCCAGACCTGAAGTGGGGCCAGCTGAGTTGGAGACAAATGTTTTGATGATTAAAGCCAGAAGACTTAAAGACTTAATAGAATGAAATATGTAGCATGGAACAGTATTCAGGTTGCAAATTAGAGCTCCAAACCCAAAACATAACAACAAAGCAAAATCTATAGAAAGTATCTGGCCTGAGATAGAACTGAGGTTTGAAAAAAAAAAAGAGTAGGAGTCATTATTTTAGAACAAATAGAACATAAAACAATGTCTCTTAAATGGCACTTAAAGATGTGGCCTCCACAGGCTCTAAGGTTGAACAGACTGATACAGCCCACCTTGGTCACCCACTCAACCAGAGTAAGAGAGATGGGTATACACTATATGGAAGCACACAGATCAGGGAATAAGGCCCCTCTAAAGGATCCCCCACTTGCAACTAGAGCATAAAAAATAAAATAAGGCCACCTGCTATTCACACAAATTCGAATTCTATTTTATGAGCAGGGAGCAGGAAAATAGAGAACACAGTTTGCTCTTCATCTTTCTGACTATCAAAGCTTTTTTAGCTTATGCCACCAGCTCTGACTGCTTTCTTTTACACAGTGAAATCACTTCTAAGTGAGCAGCCTAGTAAATTTATAGGAGTAAACTATTCTTGCATATGTCTTCAAGATCTATAATGGAAGATAAATCCTGTTAGCCTGGCCATGGCAAAATAATTATTTTTCAACTGTTACATTTCTGTGGAACAAACAAAACCATTCCAAGCTTATGCATTCCCTATTTAATGGAGAAAGTAGGAAACTCTATGCTCACCGTGCCCTGAACACTGGCTGTCATAGACCAGTGGCAACCAGAATGGAAGACAGGCATCGTCTATTATCACCACTGGATATCAAAGTCCTCTGGGCCTCATGTGCTCATATCCGCCTGTCCAAGCCAGCCTGTAGCCGAATGGTGCTGAGCAAGAAGCAAAGGAAAACTATCATGGTAGAAACATCAGGGCATTTTGGATGCAAAGCAGAAGCTTATCTTTTTTTACTGTTGCAGCTCCAGAGAAAATCAATTTTGACACAGAACTGCCACTTTACAAGCAAATAACTATACTTTCCAATAACCTAATCTGTGCAAAGCCTACTGAAAATTCCCTAAAGAACCAGTAGTTAAAACCTCCATTAAATCAAAGGGTTTAATACGGAAGGGAAGAGAGAATGCAGTTTGACTTGGGAATGTAATGGACTCAGTGGGGAAATAAATATGTTGTTTTATGTGTACAGTTACAGAATATGAAAACACAGCATTCATTTCAAAGGGAATTCTCTTGCTGTGCAACTTATTCCTAAACAGATGTGATTTTTGCTTATTCAAAAACATTTAGGTAACAATTACAGCATAATAAATTATAATTGCCATCATCTTCCAGCTACGTAATGCCTTCTATGCAAACACAAAGAAAAGGCAATTACATAGAACTGTAAAACCCATTTTCATGTAGTTTCTGGAGCCTAGCTTCAAATAATCTGTATCATTCTCACATAAACACTGCACTGTGCCTCATATATATGAGGTTTGTCAGGAAAGAGTCCTACCATTGTTAATATAATGAGAATGGTTAGCACAGCATTGATGTAAACTGGCAGCCAAGAAGAGTGGGCTGGAATGCACATGCATGAACAACGGTGACTTCACTGTACTAGTCTGTGGGGGCGGTAAATGGTAGACGCTGTTGAGTGAGCATGTGCACAGTGTGGCCATCGCATTCAAAGTGACTGAGCAAGAAGAGCAACAAATCTGCATCAAATTTTGCCTTAAGCTTGAACATTCCTCCACAGAAACTATTCGGATGATTCAGGAGGCCGCAGCTGTGAGCAACTGGTGATTGGCAGCTTCATCACAACAATGTGCCCACCCATGCATCACATCTCATGCAGAGTGTTTGGTGAAACATCCAATCACTCAGGGGACTCAGCCCCGCTACAGCCCAGATTTGGTGCCCTGTGAATTCTGGCTTTTCCCAAAACTAAAATTACCTTTGAAAGGGAAGAGATTTCAGACCATTGATGAGATTCAGGAAAATACAATGGAGCAGCTGATGGCAACTGGGGGAACTGTGTGAGGTCCCAAGGTGCCTACTTTGAAGGGGACTGTGGCATCATTGTCCTGTGTACACTATTTCTTGTATCTTCTTCAATAAATGTCTCTAGTTTTCATATTACATGGCTGAATACCCTCTGAACAGACTTCATATATCTCACTATGGTGTGTGGAAACTATCTAGCAAATAATGAAGGTTTGTTAATCACAGGCTAGAATGGCCCCCTTTTAGGGGTGCCAGGAATGCTTGCCAGCCCTCAGATATCTTCTTTTGCAGTCTTTGTCTACCATCTAACAATCCCCTACACAGAGCTTCCACCCACTGGTCACTGAAATGCACACTCTCCACAAGAGGTGAAATGTCACACAGGCAGCAGTGTTTTTAAGCCTTAGCATAATTAAACTAGCAGATTCCCAACAGGACAATGCCCTGAGGGCAGAGAGGAGCAGGAGGGCACTGTCAAGATGATCTGATGGCAGGAAGGAAAGGAAAGATCTTGAGATGGTGACGTCGGTGCACACTTTCAAAGGGTGACAGGGACTTCACCAAGTATGAGTGGGGAGAACAGATACTCAGGGCAAAAGAAATGGCTCTAACATTCACACATTTTCCATTTCCCTTTATACCGTATGGTATTAATAATTTCACGTGGTTAGAGAGTTCAGGCATAATGATGGACCTGGAACATCCTCATTCTGGCAAAGAATCATCCTGTATCTATCATATATACCAAGAAACATCTCTAATGGGTAGAATAATATGAATAAGAGGGTGGACAGCTTATACTCAGTTGACCAAACTCTTCCCTAAATCAAATACACTGACAAAACGTCGGAGTTAGGAGACCCAGACTATTTATGCAGTATCCTAACTTAAGAAGTGACTTAAACTCTGCTAGCCTCCACACTGCACAGCATTCATTCCACCATTGTTCACTTGTTGTGGAGGCACTTGGAAGTACAGTGAAGAACACAAAGACACAGCCTCACAGAGCATGGGGCAGGGGGCGGGGGATGCTGATGTGAACAGGTAGTGATGAGATCACTGCTATGAGGAGGTAAGCACAAAGGGTTGGGTAAGAGCAGGGAAGAGACCATCTACCTGCTCAGAGCGTTCGCGAGAGGGCTTTGGAGAGCTGCTGTTATATTCTGAAGGATAAGAAGGTGCCTGCTAAGCAGACAAAGTAGAGAGAGAATTACATGTACAGTGGATCTGCAAAATGAAGGTACTGTGTTTGCAGCAGTGCTTTACGGCAATGACATACATGCACTTACACAGTTAATAGAAAGCTGCACGAGGGGCGGACAAGTATCTGCGTGGCTTGCGCACTCACAGGAGCACCATTTTGATGCAAACTACAGCACAACACTAAGTGACCATCATCTACTCACTTTTTTTAGTTTGTTTCTTGTTTTATTTCTTTTTAACATTTTCAAATTCCTTCTTTAATTAGAAGGCAACTATCTCACAACCACGATTTAAAATCTGAAATCACTGGAAGATACTTATGTATTTCTTTAATGTTCCATTTGATTCTGGTATTTCTCAAAGTCCACTCGGGTCTCCATCCCCAATACTGCATGTTACCCTTCACTGGGAGTTCACACTTGCACCCCTGTTCCTCTTTACGCAATGCACGACTAACAGAAAGAAAAAACTCTTGCCTGCTGAGTTCGTGACATCTAGGACATCGGGGCTGATGGTATGCTTCCTG
Source organism: Desmodus rotundus (assembly GCF_022682495.2). Lineage (NCBI taxonomy): Eukaryota > Metazoa > Chordata > Mammalia > Chiroptera > Phyllostomidae > Desmodus > Desmodus rotundus. The sequence continues at coordinate 116,071,126 of NC_071387.1, forward strand.
AAAAATTTTAATCATTTCTGACTCTTGAAACATACGCATGCTTTTACATAATCGTAAGGAACCCTAAAGTCGAAAGTCCCACTGGTGAGTGCTGTTGAGTGGCAACGACCCTACTTTTACATAAACATTTTGGGTGGGAATATGTAGCATGTGATAACTACAGTGTGTCACTAAAGTCTGTGCAGGTAATATAACCATTGTATGTCTCAGGACATAAAAAAGAGATTTAAGAACAAAGTACTTGACCAGAGACTCCACAAACACAAGGGCAACCTGACTATTGTATTCCCCAAATCTAGCACAATACCTGCCATAAAGGAAACAATCAATAAATATTTGTTAAAGTAGTAAAGATTATCTGGGGGTATTCAAAGACTACTAGTAGGTCCAAAAAAAAAAAAATCAATACTATGAGTCAGGAGAAAAGAACAAAAAACATAAAAGATTTAAATATGTAAAGGAGGAGGAGAAGAATTCCGCACTAAGTCCTGACCATGTTGAAAATTGGACATCACAAAAAATAGCAACATCCTGAAGCAGCATGTTCAAAATGTGCATGGTGGTTTTATTTATACTGCTTGCTCTGGGAGAGTATGGTGGCCTTCCACCTGGACCAGAAGGCTCACCAGGCTCCTTAATGTTTATAAAAGAATCCCTTACCAGTTTATCTTATTTTTCAAGTTTACTAATCTATTCTTAGTCACTGGGATGGAATGCACTATATCACCTGAGGAATGCCTTTGCTTACCTAAGCTTCATGTAATGCCTTGATCTTTCATCAAAGGTCAGAACCAAAGAGAGTAACACGAATTCCGTGTCTGGGTTTTTTAGGAATCTGTAACCGAGGACACTGTCAATTATATCTTCCAATGGGGACCTAAAACCAATGTGATACATCACTCTAAAATTTTTGAACTAGGCAAAAATATATTGATTCCCCCTACCCTACACCTGATACCAAAATAAGGAGCTAGTTATCTTTTCTGAAAACAAGAATTATATTTTCTTCTCTGTCTTGTCTACCAGGAACCTAAGAGTCAATTTTATAAACAATCTCAGCAATACATAAAGGATACATGGACAAAGCCAAAGAGGGTAGGCTCCAGGGTGGGAGGAGGGGATGGGTGGGTCGGGGAGGTGTGGTTGGGTGAAAATGGAGACAACTGTACTTGAACAACAATAAAAAAAATGCATCATTTCCAAAGTTGTTCTTATACCTGCCATCTAATACTCACTTGTATTCCTCTTTTATTAGACTTTTTGAATTGCTTTCAAATGCCTTCTTGAAAGCTATGGGGTAAAAATAACTGTAATAATAAATACAAAAGTGTTTGCATATTTATAAAATTCCCCAATTTGTTCACATAATATTCTACTGTTCAGTTAAAACACAGGAATTACAAAAGGTCATACCAAGTACATTTTTGTTCTTTATGGCAAATAAGAGTGCTGACAAAGATGATGGAATGTTCAACCACTGTAAAACTAATTTCCATCTTAAAATAAAATAATTTTTATAATATTCCATTGGACAAATGCATACTTAGGCATATATATGACCCAAGTATGCTTTTGTGATTCATATATATATGTGATCCCTGAAATTTATATATATATAAATCAGCTACAGACCTAAGATATGTGATTTCATGGAGGAAGTATCATACCATGTGAAAAAGAAAAATGGAAATAGAGCAAAATTAGACCACCTACCTTCAGCTTAATGCTTTTAAAACTTAAGAGGTGACACAGTTATTTCAAATTTATTTTAACTGCCTATTATGTTTGGTTAAGGAAATTTTTATAGCAATACACTGAAAATATACACACTATGTAATGACTTTGCTTCTTGGCAGGCAGCATTCTTTTAAAAGTCTAATTTATTAGAAGAAATGCGACAGTCATAGCTTAATGCTGAACACTCCCAGAAGGGCTGGCTAACGATTATCAAAGGAGCTGATACCTGACTTGGGATGTGAGGGTAGAGAACAGAGGGACAAAGGAAGGTTAAACCAAATCACACTGACAATACGAAGAGGGAAGTACTCAGTTTCTTATTGGAGCTACAGTAATGGTGGTCAGTAGAATCTGTATCACACAAAGTAATTACTAGAAGGCAAATATGAATGACCAAACCAAAATTAACACAGAAAGGAAAAGAATTAGAATCCCCCAAGGGATTTGAGAACAGAGAAGAAACTCTTCTTATTACTGCCAAGAGGTAAGTTTTGCTGACATCCCTCTTCATATCATTTCCTGATTTAAGACATGTTTTCTCTCCAAAGGCCTGTCTTCCCTGATCACTGGAATAGAAACATGAAAATCCAACTGTTGAGTGCCTTCTGATATAAAACTATCTGTACAAAATGTTTTTGCTAAAGAACACTGGCAATTTGTTTTATGGACTTGGAAAATTACTTTTTCCTTTACTCAAAACATAAACCTATGATAATTTTTAACAGAGAATTTTAAAATTAGTGCCTCCTCACCTCTAAGACATGTTTTAAAAAACCTCTATGATCAACTTGTTTGGTTGCTCTACATCGTAACTATTTATTTGTAAGGTTTGCCATAAATTGCTGGTTTCCTCAGATCCCTGAAATTTTGACTTATTTAGCTCCTTTGTAATATGGAGCATATGCTAAATGCATAATGTAATTTTCCTTATCAGTGACAGAAAGTTATGAGCATAGTGTGATGCTACTATAAAAAAAATGCAGCCCTTTTTGTTAAATTAGGCCTGTTTTCCTATTTTCTTGCCCAACATTCTTTAGAGAATAGGGTGTACTTGTTTGCCTTCCCTGTAATAGAAGTGTTACATACTAATATCTAATTGTGACTAGTTTTACCTATTCCTTCATCAAGACAAAAACTGGGAATAAATTCTATCAGTAATCTAGAAAGGAAGTCCACAATCACCCTATTTTCAACATTCCAACTAGCTCTGGACCTTTCTGAACTTCCACTTTCTGCATCAAAAAGAACAGTAGTCTTGCAGAACTAGAAGTTATATACACTGAGACTTCTCTCCATTTCCAACTTTCAGTTCTTTCTCTTTGCCAAGACATTCTCCTAAGAATACTGGTAAGAGGGCTCAAGGAACAGAACTCTAAAGTTTCTGTTTCAGGTAGAAACAGCAGCCTGGCAGTGCCTCCTACAAAGCAGGTTGTCAAGAAGCATCTATTGAGTGAATGAATGAATGAATGCATGAATGCATTAAAGGGAGCTCACAGCCCATAATTTTCTTCCCTGGTCTCAAAATACTCTGTTACAGCGCTGGATTCTTATGTGATTACACCCACTTAACACTCAGATGTTCCTTTGATCATATGTGCAGTGACTCATTTTACTTTCACCTCAATTAATGGCAATTTCACTTATTAACCCATTTAAACGAGGATTTTAAAACACTTCTTAAAGAAGTATTTTAGGTTTGTGGAGAAAGTTTGAAATACATGAATCTCCTTTCTAATCTACATATCAAAAACTAAGCTCCTGAGTCTGGTTAATTTTCAGGTTGCTCAGAATCTGTCCTACTAACACTTTTGAAATGAAGAGACACATCCGATGTTCTGATCCTCTGCATTTTTACCCTTGAAGTGACAGCATTCTCTACTGGGTCCTGGGTAGATTAAAAGGTATGCCCTATGGGTTGCTTTATCTCTAAATCATCCATGATGTATTCTGCTCAGCTTAAATGAGTGAGTCCCATTTGCACAACTGCCCTATTAATTTACTCATCATTGATTTACACCATTTTTGCTGGAGATCTCTTGCCAGACCCCTATTTTACATGTATTCTCACTAGCTCAGTTTCGGTATTTTACTCCCCTTCGGTCCTATCTCATTGCTCTTCATTTGTCTTCATTCATCCATATTTTATCTCCGTCCTCCCCGTTCTTCCCCCTGCTGCCTCCTTTCAGTCTCATTCTGCTTCTCCTCCATTTTCCTTCTCCTCTGGCCTTCCTCCCCTCTTACTTAACAGCACCTAATAAATCTCCAATTAGAGCTTAGCAATCCAGAGGAAAAGGTCTGAAGGCTTAAGAAATAAAGGCAGCCCAAAGCACTTGATAAAAATCAGGAGGAAGAAGAAAAAATGCTCAGACCACATGAAAACAGCCCAAAATCTAATCTGAGGATTTCAAGTATTAAATTGTTAACAAAGAAGACACTTTTGCTAAGGATCTTATAATAAAGATAGCAAAAATTGTGCTCTTCTGCCACCTTAAAGCAGCTTATTTTTTTCCTATATCTCACCTTTAGAGGCTTATTTTACTCTTCAGCTAACAAGCAGAAACTCCCCTTCTTCAGCTGTAGCCTGAACCAAATCAACGCCTTTGGGAACATCTGACATCAAAACACCATTGGGAATTAGCAAGGGCTGAAATATGGCCGTTGTCATTATGATTTCTTTAAGTAGGGTTTTAAAATCCTCATTACACAAAATCTTTTAAACAAACTTAAAAAAAAGTCTTTTTTTCCTGAGATGACATATTAAAGTTATTGCTTGTGGGTTTCCTATTCTTCTCTATCTCAAAGACTCATTTGATTCACTTGCCCAAACAAAAACTAGCAGTGATTTTATGCAAAATATGTACACTAAATGCACACTTGGAAATAACATTAAATACAGATGGTACTGTCCTTCTTCTTATCTCTTGTGGGTGAGAATGTCATTTTAATTTTACTTTAGGACTTTTAATTCTAATATCTGGGTAGACAAAAAGAAAAATGTGGTCACCAAAACACTAAACTGGTAGGAAGGAAGAGCTACATCCTTATGTGTTAGTCCCAATAATTTGCTAAACAATTTACTGATTGCTGACTTACCTGGCTTTGTCTCAGTTGGCACTTTGACAGGGAATACTATACTCCTAACATTCCTAAAGCAGGTGAAGATATGAAAGTACACGCAAATAATAAGTTATCCTGATTTCGAGCCCCTGTGCCCAAGGATCAGACTCACGCATCTCTGTAACCCCCATGTGTGTACAATATAAGATGGATGGCGTACAGGGATCGATCACAGGCCTACTCCTTACAGCCAACATTCCCCTAACTTCTCAATGTCTCTGTGAAAATCGCGGTTAAGAGGTCCAAAGAGATTCTGCCAATCTCACAAGAAGCAAAAACAGAAAGGCAACAATATACAGAGCTAGGAACAACAGAAAAAAATCAAGGCAGACAACATTAATAGTAAACCAAGGTAAGTTTCTGCCCAGTAAAAAGAATAGTTTATATTGCATTTTGATTCTGAAGATTAATGTAAAAATCTTAATTCTTATCAAGGAATAAAGTGGTGCTGGGAGTTTCTACCATATTGCATTAGAGAGAGGTCCCCGTGGTCAAAACTCTGTTAGTACAACAGCAATTAGACAGCTCCTGTGTCCAACTCTGACCCTTAGCTTCTTGTAAGACACTGAGGTCTGACCAAAGGTATGCCCCCTCCACTAAACTGTTAAGGAAACTCTGATTTTACCTCGGTGCTATGAAAGTGGTGCCCTGTGGTAAAATAAATGAACTAGGCGCACAAGCGTTATGTATACGGCCCTGGAGTTATGAGACCAGTGTTCTAGCCTTTATTCAGACACTAAGAAGATGACCCAATTTGGCCTCAGGCTCACGGAATTACAGGACTAACAAAGACTTTGGAAATAATCTCTACTCTCCTTAAGGGATAGTAGTTTTGGACATGCCAGTCTCCATTTACATTCAGGAGCATATTTTAAGCGTTTTAATACATTTTAAAGTATCATTTTCTCTTTAAACACAGTATTTTAAAAGATTCTAAAAACTTCACTATGATTCCCTGTTACCTTAGGCTAAGACTATTTTTCCTCAGAAATCACTTTTAAGTTGAAATTGCTTGGAAAATAAAATTCCTCATACTCTACTCATCATCATAATATTTTACAGTTGAAGGAATACCTGAAAATATCAATTTCAGTGTTTTGCTTCTGTTTTTCAAACTTTATGGCAGAGGTAGAGGGTAGGGTAGCATATAATCAGAACCCTGGACTCAGAACTCCAACTTAGGCTAGACCTACTGCAAATTTACCCCTTTATGTACTTGTCTTCTGTAGGCAAGCCTTCGACCCTTCAGTATCTGCCTATTGCTGTTGGGCCAAAGTCCAGAATTCTACCTTTGGCCTGCAAGGCCCTGCACATGGTTTCCATTCTTAGCCCCCTTCATTCTGCAATGCCCTCAGTGAAGACCTGCTTCTGTGCTCCACTCTCCCAGGACTTCTTGCTCATCCTCTAGTCTACCACTTAGATAGGTTCTTTCTTGTTTTAGAGCCGTTGAACATGCTGTTTCTTCTGCCTAAAAGCGTAATCATCCCCACCTTCTCCTGGCTAACTCCTATGCATCCAAGAGATATCAGCTCCAATGGCATCCCTGAGCTGGTCCACACTTATAGCCCCTTAGAGCATCATTCATAGCAATTGCCACAGTTGTCATTTAGTTATCCAAGGCTGTTTCATATAGGTCTTCCCTGCTGGGATATAAGCTCAATGAGGGTAGTAACCACATCAACTGTTCACCAACATATTCCAGTAAATTACTCTGGGCCTAACACACGAAAGGGGCTCCATAAATATTTGATGTATGGATAAATGTGCCAATGGAGGAAACTATGTATAAAAAGAAGTACACAAAGGTCAAGAGGTTAATATTAAATATCAAATAAATGAAAATGTGTGACCTAGATCAAGACTCTTAAGGAATTCCAAAGAACATCGCTACACAGGGGCAGTGGAAGATTTCAAAGGTAGACGAGGAAGGTAGCACAAGTGCCAAGATTGATGCATATTGCGTAACTCTTTCTGCATGATTTACCTCATGAAATAACTGTCTCAATAATTATGTGGCTCCTGATTTCCAAAGGTGAGAGGACTGCAGTAAATGGCAGAGTTAAGAGTCTACTTTGTGTCTGCTGTGACTAAAAACAAAGGAGTTTCCACTATACCATGCTGTCCTTCCTCCTACGAAATACACGCAGCCAACAGAGGAAGCACCACGAGGGCTGGGCCTCCAGGGGCAGATACTGAAGGGCTCCTTCTGCCAGTGTCTTTTGTAAGCACTAGGTGGGAGACATACTATAAAACTACCCAGTTATTACGGTTCCTAAAGATAACATGGTACAGGCAATCAGAATGGGAATTTACTTATTTATTCCAAATATAATTCCCATGTTGACTAAAATGTTAAGAGCTTCTAACAGTGTAGAGCTTCACAGAGAAATTACCCTATTAGCCCACTTAAAGAAATCAGCATGGCTTATTCAATGCAGTTTTATTGTTAACTCCTGCCAAATCACAGTGTATGGTTATTTGTACCCTTTGTGACAAGCAATGAAGACATTTCGATTCAACTAAAAGGAAACAATAAGAAAACTGTAAGACACTCAGAGGAAAGGAGCCCTCTTTTTTGCCCTCTCCTTCAAATCCTTGCATTTCAGAAAGGAGAAAGGAGTCACCATTTTTTCTGTACACTGCTTCAGGTTTCAGAACAAGCCTGGCTTTCTGACACAAGGCACATCCAGTCTCCACATCGCAGTTGATTTTGGTTAGTTTCTTTGTTTTGTTTTGTTTTGATTTTTTATCAGTTTCAACTACTGTAAGGAACTTGGGGAGTGTTTTCTCAGAAAGTTACAGGATTCTGTGAGGCACCTTGAAAGTCCCTTATGCCTCTGCTCTTCTCCTGACCTTTCATGCTTTCTATGATCAAGAATCACTCTGAAAAGGCCAAAACATGTGTAAAAAGGTGTTCAACCTTAACTATGACTAAACTAAATGAGTGACTTTTTTTTTCACCAATCAGGTTGGAAAAGATGAGGGGGCAGAAACTGTTACTATCCTGTACTGGCCAGTACATGAGAAAAGAGTCTCTTCCCAAGATACATAGTGACATTAAAACATGCATAGCCTTTCATCCAGAAATTCAGCTCCTAGGAAGTGATCTTGAAATGATCCCTGGGAAAATGTGACAAAAAGAAAGTAAAAAGGTGTTCATGACAGCCATGTTATTGAATGAAAACCTCAAGCAATCTAAATGTCCATAAATAGGAAAATGGTTAAAAACTGTGTTATTTTGCAATGGTATACTATGAAGTCACCAAAAATTATTATGTAGAAATGTACTAATGTGGAAAAGTGCTCATGATTTGTTGAGCACTTAACATATGACATACATCATTATAATATGTATTGATATTTGTTTCATAATGAGTATATAGTACATTCTATTGACTTTAGTTGTTAAAACGTGTATGTATTTTGGGTGTACACTTGATTGATGTACAGAGAGTGAAATGATTACTACTACAGTCAAGCTAATTGACATATCCATCTTCTCAGTTATCATTTTGCGTGTTTGTACTCGAGTGTGTATGTGTATTAGTGAGAACACCTGACATCTACTCTTAGTGAGAACACCTGACATCTACTCTTTTAGTAAGTTTCCAGTAGACCATACATTATTATTAACCATAGTCATCTAGTGTAGGGAGTACTAACTCCTGAGAGACACTGTTCTGGACCTATGTAATATGTAATCAAATGAACTAAAGGACTTTGATATGCCACCAACTATCTGCCTTTCTCTTAGAAAAGTAAGAGAGTCAGCTGGCTCCTAATTAACAGCACTTACCTCTACCTTCCTTCATTTCTTTTTCTTCTATTTTGTTTTTTTGAAAATAAACACTCTTGCTTTAATGTCAGTCTGCCTCCTGGAACCTGAACTTTTTCCTTCTGAAAACTTGAGAAACTACAGCTTCCAACTGAGTCTTTTAAGTTGGAGACTCCAAATCCATGCTGTGTTAAATCAATTGTATCAAATTTCAAACTGAAAATGTAAAGAATGAAACTTAACTCAGTAAAAGTCATTTAAAATACTACAGAGTATAACCACACACAAGTATATTTTATATACAAAGGAATATATAGAAGAGAATTATACACGACATTCCATCGATTCCAAGATACTCACTTTTACACATTTCAGCATCTCTGAATTTGGAATGCATCTTAAAATCAATGGCATGTCAGTTTAATTATTAGTGCATATTCTTAGTGGTACACAATATTACATTTTGCAATTGATGGTACCATCAACAGGGTGAAATACGGCTTTATCACCACAATAGTTAATTCTTTTGATAGTGAAGGGAAGGGCAGATTAATCAAACATTAAATGCTAACAAACCTTCCTTTCATAACACAAAACAGAAACAAAAGGAAACCATCATTGTTTTCTCCAGGTAGAGTAATTTCTCCCATCCCACCCACAGATAAGCCAGTCTGCAAAGAAACATGCGCATTGACAATACAGCCATCTAAATATCCGGACTCAAAGCACAGCTAATAATCTGAATGGTGCCAACAGCAGCTTTCTCAGGATTCAAAATCCATCTTCTACCCTCACTACAGTACATAAATGACATAAATTTCTCATCAAGAGCATAAAAAATTCATATTTTGTCTATATAGCAGCTGCTATGTTAGGTTTCTGTCAACAATAGGCCCGATTTTTTTAATAGCATAAATGTTTAAAGAGGTAGCAATTCCTGTAAAATATCTATGGGGATATTGAAAGCTGTTATCTGTCAGAATGGAGGCGTTTCATGAGGAGGAAGCAATTCTCAGTTTCATCCTTCTTCGTCCCCCTTTCCTTCTTTCCACAAAACCCCTCCTTATTATGGTTCACTCCTTCTACTAGTTCAATATGACAAATGTGGTAGTCTTGTTCCTGCAGCCCAAGAAGAATACTTCTGCTGCCCCTTCTTCACCAATTCACAAACACATAGTCCCAGTCCAAACTCTATGAGGAAATTAGACACCTTTTGTGAAACTAGAATTATTTATAATTCCCTCCGCGCCTCCCTCACCCTGCCACCTCAGGGTGCTATTCTATGAATCAAATCTATGAATCAAATTCTATGATTCTACTATGTTCTTTCCTACTGGAACCCACTCTCTGAAACAAGGCAAGCCCCACTAGGGGCATGAGCACCTTAAAATAAGTCAGTCCCTCACGAACACACACACGTGCATACCCACACAGTCATCAACGAGCACTGTCCACAAACTCAGAGTCAGCATTCAAGCTTCACTGAATTTTCTGTGTACATACCTGAAATCCCAACAATTTATGTTTTGCTCTTTTATGTACCCATGTTGTTCATTCTGGTTTTGTTTTTGTCATTATTTGGGGAGGGAAGTGTCTGGTGTAAGAAGGCAGTAAACAGAACAGACCATACTGCTGGCTTCCTCAGTGAAACCCACACCTGAAGTTACATAGTCTTTACCCTTTAATCTTTCCTCTGCACTCATTGTAGAATATAACAATAGCCTTTCTCACTGTATATTATTTGTTTATTGATATGGCATGTTGTTCTGATAACGATACTCTGAATCTTCAAATCACTAAACAAACTTTAATTTGCTTAGGCAGAATAACCAACCACATTTGGTAACTGTATAGTGAATACACAGATTTTAATACCCCAAATAGATCGTAACATTTTCCTTTGCATGTTAATAAATGTTTGAAATCAGGCCTTCACAAATATCCTGTTACTTGTATTTCTCAGGTTTTCAACTACTGTTGGCCACTGTCTGTTCTATGAAATATCTATTCTGTTTCTCTCTTCATGGTCTTTCTCTCACTTTAACCCAGAGAAGAAAACTTTCTCCAGCAGTTACTCTTTTATTCTTTGCCACGGGATTGTCAGAGGAGAATTTCACTGGGCATCCCACGGAAGTAGGTGTGATCCCTCTACTGAAGGAGTCCTTTCTCTACCTATCGCTGTTCTGCAGGTACAGCACAGGTAAGTCTGGTCTGTACTCCTGATCCATAGAGATAGCTAGTCAGCGGACTGCAGGCCCGGAGCCATATAGGGCTCCAATGTATAAGTTATGGGCAGAAGGCTGGGAGGCACCACTTCAAGAGGATCTCAGCAACTCTCTCCAATCCTGCTTTTGCTGGAGTGCCCCTCATTTTAGGAATTATTGGGCATTTATCTAGATATCAATAAAGCTAATAGTTTGGCTCTCATTCTCATTCATTCATTGTCTCTTTACACACGTGTGCACCTACACACACCCCACATGCACACATGGCGACAGATATAAAGATACAGGTATGAACACAGACACACAGACACGCTGTGACAAATCCCTGATGGAGTGAAGAGGTACACTCCTAGTAAATGTATTATCTGCTTTCAAAGGTCAGCAGTCAGACCAGAATGCCTGTATGTTATTGAGGAAACTTAAGAGCTGCTGAGTAACAGAGAAGAAAAGCTGCCAGATTCTTCTCGTTACATGTATAAAACCAGAGCACGGCTCTCGAAGTGTTTCCTGGTGAATGATGTGTCAATATAATACACTTCCACAGCGCTGTTTGTGGGGTAAGGGCAGGGTGTGTTTGGTTTGGGCTTCTGACAACCAATCACTTGTCCAAGCCTCCAGATGTCTATGGTTTGTTTTCTTCCTCCATTTCTGAATCCACAGATCCTCTATAAAGTTTTACCTCACTAAGAGAGAGGACCTTCATGCCCATGAGGAGAATACATAAGAAGGCAAATGAGGGACAGACGAGACGATGAGAGTCCTAAAGCTTTGAGTAACTACTATCTATAGAACACTTCTGTGCAGACATGGTGAAGAGCATTAATATACATTACTTCATTTAATTCACTTATCACCATAATTCTGTGAAGTGGAAATTATTCTCACATCATAGGTGAAGAAACTATGGGTCTGACATTTGAAGTAACTTGCCCAAGACCACACAGCTAGCAGGTGGAAGAGCTGGGACTCAAACGCAGGCCTGTCTCATTCTGAAGCTCACGTTCTTTACTGCTAGGCTATACAGGCAAACCTAGGAGTCACCGGGGGTTTGGCTCTGGACCACCACAATAAACTCATCATCTTTCGGCTGGTAGAGCGTCTCACCTTCAATGTGTAAAACAATGTAACATTGATGAAGTGCAGTCAAACGAAGTGCAACAAAACGAGGTGTGCCTGTATAGTTCTCACTAATGATACACAAACATTCGTGTAAAAATTATTTCACAATGCGTGGGGCAACAGATGCCTCCAGCCAAAGGTAGCCCCTCACCATTCTTAATCTGTGAAAAATGTTAAAGCTGGGACTTTTCAGATGGCATATTCCTTCTGGACAAAATCGCAACTTGAATACACCTCCAGATTTCATTTTCTGAATCAAGGCAACCAAAGTGTCATCATACATCAGATGTAGCGGTTCTCTCATTTTAGTGTAATACCTGGGAAGCCCCACCACACAGAACTACCAGAGACAAAGACTCTTTTAAGTAAACTTTATTTCCTGTCACAGGGAAGGCTGACTCCTTTCTGGGCAATGCTCATTTGAGCCTGATTAAACTGCTGTGATGAACTTCAGAGCTGAGACTGCCCTTGAGCTGAACATCTATCTGATCTTTAATTCTACTACCCACTCATTTCTTGCAGAGCTCACAATTCTTAGTCCCACCGGAGCAGCCTGGTTCAGGTTCTGCATCAATATGCTCACTGCTGAATTCATTTCTGCAGGGAGTCCAGTACATCTGAACTTTCCAAAATCATTTGGCCCCCATTACTGGTAAGCACTGCTCTTAAACAGGTTGTAACTCCAGCTAATAGGCTCCATAATCATAGCCGAATCGAACAAAAGGGTTCAGGAGAGAGAGCCATCAGTCATTTTTATTCCCATCAAATAACCTGCAAAAGGCAGAAATGTTCCGATTTCAGAATCTCAGGTTCTCAATTTGATCATCAGGCTTTTAAGAGAGAGACAGGAGGACAGGAGGAAGAGGCCTACTCAAAGGAGTGCAAAATCCCAAATCCTAAAATAAAAGGCTTTATTGTAAATATAACTCAAGAAGACAGAAATAAGGCTTATTCCAGTGAAAAGAATTAGAGTTTTAACAGACTTCATGTGAATTGCTGGAGGCCAGAGCACTTATGGACCTTCTTTTCACAGATGAACCTGTTGGCAGGGTCGCATTCTTCCTTTGTCTAATTGATACATTACCAGAGTGGTCCCTAAACTCCTGACACAACAACAACAACAACAACAACACCTCTGGGATGAATTTCAGTACCTGCTTGGGAATTCCTGAGGTTTTCTTCAATGGCAATCTTGCCTTCAAATTGAATTATGAGCACAAACAGGTACAGCTGGTATTTAAATGTCAATGCTTTTAAAATGAAACCCTCGTTTAAAAAAGCATTTGCCACGAGACGCACACTACTGCTAGGATGTCCAAACATCCACACTGAGAGGTTCCTCTGCTGTGCTCGGTAGGACCAGGTTGGTTTGATGTCGAATATAACCACCTTGGATTCCTGCTTGAAGATAACGGGGCGGGGGGGGGGGGGTGCCCACAAATGTGTGCACTGTAGGAAGATCCACCTGGTGCCCAAGGTAAGTCCAGATGCGCCATATTAAGAAGAGCGGTTAATGGTGACAATCACCTGCAACTTCTCCAAATGCCCACTAAGTACTTCTAATACATCACTGTTTAAAAAAAAAAGGGGGGGCAAGGGAAATCTAAATCTTTTCAACAAAATGAATAACATTTTAACTTTGACACTGGCTTTTTATTTCTTTAATAGATATTTAGTTTTTTAATAAGACTACACTGCTATTTACAGTTTTGCTTCATCATCTACATAGTGGGCTCAGGCTTAAAAAAAAAAGTCTAGAATCTGTCCTACATATGTCTTCTTTGTCAAAACCTTTTTTCTCCCTTACCCAATTCATTTAAGAGAAAGCATTAGAAATCGGTCTGTTTATCTCTCTCTATACATATAAATAAACGCTTCCCCTATAATAATATCTTCACTAAAACACTCATGCCTCAATCACTGAGGTGACCATGGTATCCATCACGAGGGGCATAGAATAGGAGAAGGCAAGGGGACGTTTTAATACTTTACCTGACACATCTCTGAATGCAGTTCGACTCTTTACTAAGAGTCAAGGGTTTCCCTTCATTTCTAATTGTCTTTAAAGACTGTTTCGCAACATTTAATAGTCCCTCATCCGATTTCCTTCGGAAAGTTTCTCCTTTATCTACCATTCTTGTTCTTCTCTTCTCTGAAAGCACCTTCTCAGCATCATCACCTTCCTCCCACTAAGGAAGAAGTGCTTAGGAAATTCTATCCCACTTTGCTTTTATGATCTTACTCATCCAAAAGTTTCAATTCATACCTCTATGGGGGTAATCTTTAAGGTTATAACTAGCTTTGCTCTCCTACATCTGGCATCCACTGGAGAGACCCATCCTAGAAGCTCCTCAAATCCTGTATAGAACACAAACTCCTTAATACAGCCCTCAAAGCTCTAAAATCACTGGCCCCAACACATCTCCCCAGCCATAATTACAATTACAAACCCAAGCATACTGCATGCCGCAAACAAACTGATGACTGACTATTCCAAGAACACCCTCTTGCCCTCGTGTCTTGCAATCCACTTCATGTCCTTTCTCCTGCATCTCTGCCAGATGTAATATTATCTATCTTTCAAAGGCCGATTGCCAAAGTCCTTACTCTGTCTGATAAACTATCTTTGCTTTGAAATCCAAGCCTATTATTAACCTTTGCTCACACCACTTACATTACTGTATCTTTTATAATAATTATTTGTGGAGTTTTCTTAGTCAACCCACAGAACAAGGGCCTGCCACTGACAAACCTATCTATACCTTACAAGTTGATTTAGTCAGGAATCATAATAAAAGTAGATAAAATGGTCACAAAATTCATTTTAGATTAAAAAACTTGAAGACTGCTTAAATGAGATCAAAGCCATTTTATGAATTTGTATAAATATGGGATGGTCTTATATTTGTTTCTTTTACAATTCATGTTTTCTGGGGATTCTTTTGAATGTTTTATATGCATATTCTTTAAATTACTTCATGCAAAATTTCCTTTAGGCTCTAAGCTATTTGTATTTCCAGTGATTACAAGAGAGCAGTTAGAAAGAAGAAAAATGAAATGAAAAGGGAAAGAAGTAGCATTTTAAAACACCAGGGGAACAAGTCTGAAACTGACTTCAGATGGAGGTAATGGACAGAAAGATGCGAATGGCTCGAAATTTTCTCAGATAATAAAACAGGTGTGTGTGTGTGTGTGTGTACTTTGCTGTGACAAAATACACAACACAAACTTTACCATTCTAATGAGTTTTACATGTGCAGTCAGTGGCATTAAGTACATTTACGTTGCTGGCAACCATCACCACCACCGCTTCACAGAACGCTTTCATCCCCCACGATGAGACTGTGTGCCCTGTAGACAAAAACTCCCTGTGCCCCACTACCCTGAGTCCCTGGCAACTTTGTCTCTATGAATTTGACTCTCTAGCTACCTCATATAAGAGGAATCACACAATATTTGCCTTTGTATGTCTGGTGTATTTCAGTCAGCGTAATGTCTTCGAGGTTCATCCATGTTGTAGCATGTGTCAGAATCCTCTTCGATTTTAAGCCTGAGTACTATTCTGTTACGCAGATATACCACATGTTCCTCATCCATTCATCTGATGATGTACTTATGGGTTGCTTCCACCTTTTGACTCTTGTGCATAATGCTGCTATGAACACTGGTGTTCAAGTATCTGTTTGAGTCCCAGCTTGCAATTCTTTTGAGAAAATACCCAGAAGTAAAATTAGTAGATCATACATTAATTGTCTTTAATTTTTTTGAGGAAGCACCATACTGTTTTCCAAAAAATGTATTTTTGTTCTTTAGGAGACAACCTCTTCAGGACTCCTCAGCAAATCTATTAAATGTGAGGTCCCCTACTTGGTTATAAAATATTATAAATATTTGATTATCAAACTTAGAGCTATAAACCCATCATTGTCCTAAAACCTGAACATATCAACCTGCCCTTTTCCCCCACAACAAAGGAAAACTCAAAGCAGTGACACTTCTAAAGCACAGAATAAGAAGCCCTTTTATTAAGGGAGGAAAAGGAGGAAAAGAAAGAGGAAAGAAGGTGAGGGTATGAAAAAGGGGGTGGAAGATAATGCAGAGAACATAAGGCAGGGAGGTGCTGAGTGGAAGTTTGAAAAAAGGATCTGTTATTTGGGACTCACCAAGCACCCTGCTGTATAGAACATAATAGCTTAAAGACACTGAGAGGCTAGTAAGAAGCAAAACAACTAAGTTTCATGGAAAACGGTGCCCCTACTTTTATTCATTTCTTTTTTTCTAATATATAAAATAATTTCATCATTTTTACCCATTTACCTGGTTCTAAATCCCAAAGATTTTCTAAATCTTGTTCTAGTAGAGATATGGAGTAACATTTAAAAATTTGTCCCTTCCAAATAAACAGCCTACCAAAATGATCCAATTTTAAAACCTGCCAGGTGTCACTAAGTCACTAGTGACTATACTTGATTACTGTACTTGAGTTTTCATTATTTCTGTAACCCTGTATTCACTGCAC
Organism: Desmodus rotundus; assembly: GCF_022682495.2. Lineage (NCBI taxonomy): Eukaryota > Metazoa > Chordata > Mammalia > Chiroptera > Phyllostomidae > Desmodus > Desmodus rotundus. The sequence continues at coordinate 116,087,618 of NC_071387.1, forward strand.
AGAGTTTATGAGGTACCAGAATTCTGAGCTATAGAGTGCAACCTGAAGTAAGCTAATAATAATATCAGCATCATCTATGGGTGGAGTGACACTAATCCTACTTCTTTGGAAATTTCACTTTGGGCCTAAATTACAACGAATCACAAAGAGTTTTAGGCTCCTTCACATGTTGCATTACACATCAGACACAAAGTATAAATACTCAGAATTCCTTTCTGAGGTGATCTGACATAAGCGAAAGTAGCGCTCAACTCATGGAATAAAAGAAAACCAGGACATTTGCCTCATCTGGTTTCTTTCCTGCTCTTTACACCTGTCTTCTCAGAAACATTATCTTTTACCTGTGGAAAGGGTTCCATGGTTCCTGGAGCTCAATCTCACCCAGGACAATCAGTCACCAGAAGCACTGTAGCCACAACCAGACTGCTTAAAACTGGTCTGCCATGCCTTCTCCATGGACGCTAAAAGTTTGTAGAAAGCATTAAGAAATGAAAATTGGAGAACCCAATACTGCTCTGTATTTAGCTTAATCATCTTTAAAATTTAAAAGACTAAACAGTTGGTTAGTGGTACATAAAAGAAAAATGAAAATTTAAAAGATGTCACCAAAAAGAAGTGATAAGATTTGAGCAGCTCCATATGACATATCCCTCCCCCATCAGGAATTGTATGTTTCCTCTGATATTTTCATCTAAATGTTTATTGAACAAGCTCCTGCTTTCATCCACATTATTTTGATTAATGCATGAAAAGGTTCAAGAATTATAGAAGAGAATCTAAGGTGATTGTGCATTAAAATAAATGAAAGGATGACTCCTGGTTTATAGTCACTATATTTCATGGCTAAAATGCTTCCTTTTTTTTTTTTTTTAATTTAACTGCAACATACTTCCCTTAGCTTTGGTTTGGAAGTAATGATATAAAATTCATTTTATCTCTTTTTCAAGCCTGGCTCTTTCATACATAACATCAGACTTGTCATATCTGAGGAATTATTAAAATAAGACGGAGCCTGCTATTTCTGAGCAGAAAAGCCTCTTTGAGCCGGCATCCTCAGGAGAGACACCGGCTCAATCTCATTAGTTGGTGCTGAGACGCGTCCTAGTCTCCAGGTTCAAGGTGATGAAAGATTAGGGCGTTGGGCCTTGTTTCATTTTGCATGCAGCACACATCCCTCCCTGCCCGTGAACACGAAATTACATTGAACCTGGGGAGTCTAACTCCATTAATTTTAAATGGAAGATTAATTTAACAATATGCGGCAGAGATTTGTTACAGACCTATCATGTAAAAGTGACGGTTAGCAATAAATTGTGGTGACTCATACTGGCCAGTGGCCCTGGCTCAAATAAATCAGAAGGCATTTACACATAATTGCTGTTTTTAAAGACAGGGATATGGGTGATGTGTTTCTTTGATGAAAGATTGGGCAACTCCATTCAAAGAAACAGCAGCTGATATCAAAGCCATAGTGCTATTCTGGAGGAAGACTTTTTTGATTAGTATTTCTAGAATAATCATTTAGGAATAACAAATATGGCACTGATGTATAGTAATCTTTTTTTTAAAGCCTGTGTAATAATTCTGAGGCATGAAATCGTTGTGGTATTTTTGTCAATTTCTTCAAAGTAATTACAATAATAATACCCTCAGAAATAACAATTTGCAAGAGATGAAGAGAGGATGAAAAGGGAGAGGCAGAAGCTATACCACTGCCCACAAGGACAAGCAAATCTATTGATTCTCCACAAATAATTACAATATATGTAAATAATAATTTGCAAGGCTCGGGGAGGGGCAAAAAGGGACAATGGTAACTGGAGAGAAGCATTCTTAAGGAGAAAGTATAGGATTTTTTAAAATGCCATTTTATAGAGCTTTCTTGATACATTTTCAAAAGCAAACTCTCATCTTCTTGAAGCAAGTGAGGGGAAAGAAAGAAAAGACACCAAGTGCCCTGAATGCTTATCTGCTACAGGGTAAGCAATGCAAAAGAGAAGCCAAGGACATCGGGCCCTTGCAGCACTTGTCAGGAGAGGCTCCGGAATAGAACCATCCTGTGTGTGGGTCTGTCTGCCCTCCCACTGTGGAATGAGGGTGTTATTCTAATCTCCTCTCTTCTGCAAGCACCAGCCTTGCCAGCACTTAGGGGAAGGATGCTCAAGGACTTCTGTCTTCAGTCAAGTCCAATGTGATAGGAGCTTTGCTCTTGTCTCTTTTAAAAGATTAAGGTGGGAAGAGGGCAGGGTAAGGATTATGTGTCTTCCCCATAAGCACCCTCTCAAAGTACTCAAGAGACTGCTTGGAAGTCAGCACAAACACCCATCTCTCCAAAGTGCACATCATTCTGCTCTACTCTACTTAGCAATACGAAAAGCATGCGGGGATAGTTAGCACTTGAAACATTTCTTGACACGTCCCCTGGCTCCAGTCTTGAACCCCTCTCCAAGATGTCCTTTCACAGAGCCATTATAATGAGCTGGCAAATTAGATCAGGTCACTTAACTTTGACAAATCTTTCAGACAGGAGCAAAGCTCCTGGCTGCCCACAGGGTTAAGACCAAACTCCTTAGCATAGTATACAAGGATATTCATGCCAGCCCCTTGCATCCTTCTCCGCTCTCATTCCCTGCTCCTAAAACACAAACCTCACATTTCTAGATGCTCCATTTATACATTTCATGACTGGCGTGCACTGCCATGCCACCTTTTCCACATGCTGTTCTCTCCCTTGAATGCTCTTCTTAATTTTCCTCATCTGGTAACCTCCTACTCATCCTCCAAAAACCCCAGCTTTAACACCATACCCTCTGTGACATAGTCATGGATATATACAGGGTCCAGCAGAAGTAAGGCCTGCGTGAGTGTGGTTGGTAGGGTAATAATATGGGTATAATAATTTATAGTTTTAATTTGAACATTTCACCTAAAAGGTCATATGGTGTGCTTGAGTGTGATGTTGTTACAGAATTACATGCTTATGATTTTGTAATAAAAAGGGGCATTACTTGTGCCAGACCCTGTATATATGTTTCATACTTGAGAGCAGGGTCCTGCCCTATTTACCTTTCTATCCTCAGCATCAACTCAATGCATATAACACTAGAAAACTATAATTGTTAAATACATAATGAATGGCTTATCTTAAGGTGATACGTCTCCACAATGGACAGGATGGTTAGCATAGAGGAGATAAGGACAGAAAGGATATGCTGATATATTTCAGGGCTCCTTTATATCATGGTGATCAATTCTCTTTGATTTACAATTACACACATTACGGTATAGGAGTTAAAAAATGAAATAGCAAGCAGTAGGGCTTACATGCTAAAATAATAAATCCATCAGGAGCACAAGGGTTGGCTTGCTGTTACGAAAGCAGTTATAAAAGAGGTAAGATGGTTAAAATGATAATAGCGACAGAAGCAAATGCACTAACAACTAACATTTATTAATGCTTGCTATGTGACTTGCACTTTCTAAGTTTTTCATATGTGTTACCTCATTGTATTTTCTCTAAGAACCTTGATGAAATAGGTACTGTTTCAACTCCATTTTATGGACAGGAAACTGATGTATAGAGAAGTTAAATGACTTGCTATTTAAGGTCATTCAGATAGCAAGTGGCAGAACTAGAATTTCAGTGTAGGCAGTTAAGCTTCAGACTCCTTCAAAGATTGTATTAGGAGCCAGTGAGTCCTTCACCACTCACCTGTGGCAAGATCCAGGCCCCACTTCCTGGAAGGGACATCCTGAGCAAAATAATATGGATTGATGGAAGCGTCTACTACATAACTGGGAAGTCACATGGTGAATACAACCAGAGCCCCAGGGAAGGGCCAGACTTGCAGGAAGGTACCATGGCAAAGGGCAGAATATTCTCTAAGCCTAGGTGAGGACTGGAGTCCTAAGAAGGCCCTACCTGCTGTGAGAAGAAGAGAGTTTATAAAAACCTGCACATCAGGCAGGACCCATTATTGCTGTTGTGGGTAGTACTCAAGACTGCAGATGTTTAGTGCAAATCTGGGTTAAAGATGGAAACTTGCTCAGAATAATGTAATATTATTGAAGAATAACTTCAACAGACTCAATGCTCATATGTACATGCATGGGCGGGTTTCTTCAATGACCATTTGAGAGGAGAGAATTAAAGTTTGTATTTTGACATTTCCTAATTGGGAGTGCATCTTCTTGCAGGTGACAAAGTTAACACTCCTATCATTAGCAGGAGCAGGTATTTTCAAGAAATTACTGTTCTCTATATTTTTTATATTCACTACACCTCTCTTATTTGAACACTGACCCATTAAAGGTCAATTTTACTTCATGAGATCTGAGACACATTTTCAAGTAGCTAATTTAAAAGAGTAACTAGCCTATGTAGCGATAATGATGGTGATAACAATAGCAATAATAATAAACTAGTCCCAAAGGTAATTTCTTATGCTCTTATTGTAACTTAAAGGATTTGCAAATTATTAGAAAACACTTATTAAACTATATAGTTTCCACAAAGAGGAATCTACAATCATTCTGTTGTTGTTCAAATAGATGATTCAGAAGAAAAGTTAAGGTACCTAATATCCTCCCACAGTAGCCTAAACCCAGAAACCTCATCTCCCTTCTCTAGAAATGCAACTGAGAATTTATTATTGAAATTTATTATTGAATCACTACTTAATACACAAATACTGGTCCCTCTATTGAAATAGCATCACTACTTAGTAAATAAATAATGGTACCTTTATCTTAAAAAAAAAAAGTGCTAAGCTGCTAAAGGAAAGGAACTTTATTGGAATTACATGAGAAAGAATAACAAGCTACTGTAACTATAACGAAGAGTAACACATCATGGGATGAACCCTGAGAAATGAAGCTGTGTGGACACTTAGAGGACTTAAATATAAAATATTTACCTCCTCCCTTCCCTGGGCTCCTGGTCAATTCAGTGCAAGGCAAGAACACAGTCTACTATCAAGAGGCACTCAATGTCATAAAAGGTATTGGAGGTGCTATATAAAGATCAAACACTTAAGGAAAAAGAGAATATTTCCCATGCTATAGCCTTCAAGGAGACTCAGAACTAGGGTGTGAAAGAGTTGATAAAGTTAATACAGTATCTTAAATTCACCACTGATACTGAGGTTGCCAGCATTGCATGCCTCTAACTAGTTCAGTTTTGTGCTTTAATGTTAAATTTCTTATGGGAGTACATCACCTAATTAGAGGAATTGATAACTGCACTGTTCCATAATGAGGCCAATACATTTCAAAGTCATTAAAGATAACCAAGGCAATAAGTCTGGGTTTAAGCAGCGTTTCCTCAGATTTCACAGTCTGCATGTTGCAAGTGTAAGACTGGGGGCGGGGGTGGGGGGAAAGCAATCCCTGCCTAGTCAACTGTAAATGCTGGGTTATTGGAATCTTTAAAACAGGCAGCAAGGAGAAAATTACATGGCCAAATCTCCTTTTTCCAGTTAATGAAGAATTAAGACTCCCATTTACCATATTAGAAGGTTCATCAGAGGTCTCAGCTCTCCATAGCTGGTGTTTGACAGCAGTGTCAGTTTATCTGAATCTGAACGCGTAAATGCATGACAGAGGATCATTCATAACTGTCACATCTACTTATCTCTCTCATTGTCACACAGCTAACGAAATTCAGACCATGGACCTGTCTGCCTCTGTCCATCTCTCACCCAGCTCAAGGAAAAAGGCATTCCAAAGCCCTTTCGTGTCCTATTACCATGTCAGCATGTTGTGAAGCTACAAGGAGAGTCAGCACTGCTTCCTGCTATTTCCCTGTCCCAGGGAGAAGACAAGATGTCCCTGGGACTAATGTCCACATAGACTGCATTTGGTGCCAGCATTCAGAATAAAAACAGCTCAGAAAAATAATGCTATAGAGAGAAGATTTTTGTATATGTTATTCCACAACTCAGGGGGGAAAAAACAACATGTAGAGTTTCCATCTGACTGGTAATGAGGAAATGTCACCTCCATGCACTAAAACTGCAGTAAGTGCGAGAGGACTTCATAATGCAATTTGCTATAGTGTACAGATATTTATACCAAAAGAGGGCAGAAAAAACTGAGGTAGGGATGTCTGTAATCAAACCACTCAGAAGATTTTGAGGACAATGTAGCCCAAACAGAAAATACAATTTGATTTGCAAGTATTACCACTTAAGCAGCTTATCTGCACAGAAGAAAGTGGCCCAGTTATTAATGTGTCACCAACAATCGAAATCAGAGTTGGTGTGGTGAAATGTGCCTGTGTTCAGACAGGCAGCCCATCTGCAAAATAGCAAGTGGACCATATCCCAAAGCAAGTAATTCAACATAGAAGTGCTGATGTGGGTTGCATCTCAGGCTCCTGTGAAACCAAAGGAAACAAAACACCACCAAAAGTTATTTATAGTAAGTTCACATTTGGAAAATTCTCCTTTGAAATTCAGACAATGACAATGATTTCATTACTGCTTCATACAGTTAAAAAAAAAACCAGCTTTATTGTATACCATTAAATTCACCCACATTTTAAGTGAACAGTTTGATGAATTTTAATAAATTTGTAGTTGTACAATCAAGACTACAATCTAGCTTAACATTTCCATCACCCAAAATGTTCCCATATATTCATTAACAGTCAATCCCCACTGGATTCAGTTTTTAAAATTTCTTCTTGTACCTATTTTTAATTGAGATAAAACACACATAACATAAAATTAATCATTTAAACCACTTTAAACAGTACATTTTATTGGGTTTTTTGTATCCTCTAATGTTGTACAATATCATCACTATCTAATTCCAGAACATTTTCGTCGCTCTTAAAAGAAATCCTACACTTACTTGGCAGTCATTCATTTTCCCCTTCTCCTCCTAGACACTGGCAACCATGGATCTACATTCAGTCTCTATGGACTTACCCAATCTGGACACTTCTAATAAGTGAAATCATGCAATATGTGCCCTTCGGTGCCCAGCTTCTTTCACTTCACAAAGTGTAAGGCTCGGTACATTTTTCCGTCTTATGACTGAGAATGTTCCATTATATGGTTATACCACAATTTGCCCATTTCTCGGCTGATAGACATGTGTGTTTTTTGCACTTTTTGGCTATTATAAATAATGCTGCATGGGCATTCTGTAAAAGTTTTTATCGAAATACATCGTTTCAATTCTCTTGGTTGTATAGCTAGGAATAGAATTCCGAGGTTGCCTCATACAGTTTTGCAAGTCCTACAACGCACAGTGCAGAGGTACCATTCGCACTCTAGATGCAAACTGTGTAACTTACAACACAGCTTTATTTGATGTAGACCATGCTGAGAAAGAAACTGATTTATTCTGCTTACTTCAGAAGTTAGAGTTGTTGTGACAGGTTTGAACGGCCTTTGATGGCAGTTTTCCTAAATGAGCTAAATATAAGTTAAGAATAGCTACGCTTCTTAAGGGATTACTGGCTGTCAGGCTTAAATAACAGCAATATAATACTTTCAGTCACAGTCAGTCCTGACTATCCCAATCATTCAGGGATTAATATTTCTGCTTACGGACCACCTCCATACACCCCCCTCCTTCACCCTGCTAATCCTGCACCTTATATATCCTATTCCTTAGCAGTCCTACTATAGATCCAAAGAACTAATGAGAAAAGAAAATGACAACCACTGATCTAAAAAGTTCAGGAGAAGGCACTGAAGACAAGACGTAACATTTATATTCTCCTCAGTGATTGTTTCATTGTAATCCTCATTCCTTACTATCCTGCTCATTTTCCTTAAGCAAATGGCCACCTAGTTAATTAAGCTAAAAAATAAAAGACAAAGTGTATACTCAACTCACAAGAAACTAGCCAGAAATAGTTATCCTCATGTAGGTACTGAATTTACAACATGAACACTCTCACAGCCAAGCTTTACCAACGGTTGTTGTAAACCTGTCAGGTAGCTTATCCACCCCATTCTTCTTATTAGTTGTTTCAGCTATAAGAATTATCAGTAAGGAAGATTATAAAATTATTTTCAATTCCTGAGTGTTTAGATAATAAGGACTACAAGTCTTTACTATTCTCAGATTAAGGCAATAAATACTATCTTTAAAAAACAAACCCATTGATCCTAAGGCATACATGTTTGGGGAACATGAATTAAACTGGAGAATGCCCCAAATTAAAATGTTTGGTGCAATTTCAGAGGCCACATCCTGTTTGAATATTAAGACAAACTGACCTTCAACCCATTGCTCCATCTTAAAAGTATGGGATCAAACAAAAACTGAAGTGTCTAGTAATCCCTTACGCTTTCTAGAAAATGTTTTCTGGTTTTCCGCATCCCTGTTCCTGATATCTGCAATGTGGAGACCATGTTATTCCCTCTGAGGCTTGATCTGTCTGTTATCTTTAGTTTCTAGCAATGGATACACATTCCTCCTAAAACTACAAATTCTTCAAGGAAAATAAAAAGTCCTCTCGCTTTGCTCACACTACTCCTTTGTAGACCCTTCTCTTCTGAGGCAGGGTTTTGAAATTAGTCTCACGGCCAAAGACTTTAGTGCAAAGAAATGGTTTGGGAAACTAGGGAATCTTCGTGAAAAGAACAAATGACACTTCATTTAAGAAAAGACCCATGCCCTGGTCAGGTAGCCCAGTTGGTTAGAGTATCGCTCGATACACACACCAAGGTTGCGGGTTCAACCTCCAGTCAGGGCATGTATAAGAAGCAACCAATGAATGCATAAGTAAGTGCATTCATTGATGCTTCTCTCTCCACCCTCCTCTCAAATTAATTTAAAATTTTTTAAAAAGTACCACAACAGCAACAGCAATAAAATACAAGTCCATTTTGGCCAGTCACTGCTAAATAAAGTACGAAAACATTCACAATTGAACCAGAGGTTTAAACACAAAGAGGAAACATCTTTAGGAAGAATTTTTGTCACAGTATTTTATGAATGCTTCTACTCATCCAATATAACAGAACTGGGGAGAAGAGAAAGCAGTATTGCCAATAGGGTCAAATTACCAGTGGAACAATGGAAGTGATTGTCTTCAGTTCTACACAGTTTTGAAAACTTCAAGACAAAAATAAATTGCATGACCCCCTGGTAACATCCAGAAGAACTTAGAGGAACAAATTGTTTGCCTCAAGCTGGGTGGAATATACATTCAAATCAAGGCTCTTGAAAGAAATTATTAAGTAGAGTCATATTAGCTTTCTCTGAAGCATACTTGTTTTCAGTATTGCCACTGTATAGACCAATTATGATACCTTTCCATGCTGAGAAATGATTGTTCTGCTAACACAGTTCTGGTAAGAATCAAAAGCACTACATTTTAACCTTGGGGGATTTTTGTTATTGTTGCTCCCTTGCCAGTTCCTTCAAATGGAAAACATCTCCCATTAATCTAAATGCAAAATTTGTTTCGGCTTTCCAAAGTTACTTGAAAAATGTTAAGCGCAACGCAATAAAGTTTTTATGCTCTTAAGACCACTAATGCTTTGAGCTTCATATTCATTTTGAAGAAATGTACATTTTATGGTTCACAGAGGAATAGCTACATGAATAATATCTGAGATTATAATGCATCTAGCAGAAAAAGATTAAGTTTATGTAAACTATTTAATCAGACATGAAATTTTCTCTAGAGGATAAAAATTCTGACCTATTGAAGTTTACTTTTAAAATATCTATTATCATGTTTCTGCCAAGAGAACCCACAATTTTCCCATTTATGTAATATAAATATTCAGTAGAGACCAAACTTAACGTAAGAGTACTACACTGACCCAATCGTGCTATAATGCAGAGCCCTGTGTAAGACAGAGATTAGATGAGAAGAACCCTGGCTGCTGGTTGTCCGAGATGATTCAGTCCTTCCTTCGCTCCTAACTGATGGACAACCATCTTAGATGACTGTAGCTGCTGAAGAACAAATGGCTGAATATGTCGTGCTAACACCCTCATGTTTTTATTAAATCTATTTCCTAAAAGATAACATTTATGTAAATACACAGCACTAAAAGTGAATTAATAATATTTAATGCAATTCATCTATATTTGTCAAGTTCATTTCTATGGAAAGTTTCAAACTTGGTAAGTACAGTAAATGGTCTACTACTACTTTCCTTGTGCACGGATATATCACAGTAGGGCCCAGGGACCCCATATCCAACCCTCAATGACCCCAAATTGTCATCATTATAAATGCAGGGGCTAACATTATAACTACACTACGATCAGTTTTGAGAAGCCTATTTGGAATCATCTTAAAATGCATTATAGTATGAAAATATTTGTTTTCAATTCAACACATCACTCATCGAAAATTTTTTCTGTAACTTTTGTCTTACTATTTCAGATATGACAAATACAAATTTTATTGCTTCATTCATAAAATATAAACTTATAAAATTAGTTTCTATTTATTTTATCTTTTTGAAAACATAGCCATACTTCAAACATGTTTAAAGCCTTTCCTTTTCTTTAATTTTATATACAAAACAAGGTTAATATAGGGGGAAAAACCCCTCAATTTCACGATATCAACTAAGTTATCAGATCTTTAAATAAAACATACAAAAATATTTAAACCAACAAATAAAAAAATTATTATTAAAGGTACTAACCACAGATGAATTCTAATACTTGTTTTCAAAGCGCATGAATTATTAATAAAATAATTTTTCAAACTATATCACCCAGTGAAATATTTTTAATTAAATATACCTCATTCTATGTGCTTTAGCTATCTATGCCTGCGGTACTCTCACTGGTACAAAAAAAATTAACAGCATGAAAATCAAATTGTGTCTTTTACTGGAAAAAGACTCGAAAACCAAAATGGTAACAGCCAGACAGACAATATAAAGAAATGAACCCTATCAGACATTATCCATGAACAAAGGGTTGCTCCTGAGCCAGGATTCTGATTTCCTACTAAGCTATTCACAAGGTACTCTCAGAATCCAAAATTCACCTATTGAAGCCCTTCAAATAATAGTAATAACAACAATAATGAATAATTTTGCTGAGTCTGTTACTTTGCATCCAGCTGAGTCCATTGGAAGAAGTGATACTTAAATCAATGGTTTCAATATGTTCATGTAAATGCTTTTATCAGCGTAGGTATATGCGAAAATGAAGAAGGAGCATCTACTATTGTCACTGGTCCCTATACACAGGGGTGAACAAAAGTTGGTTTATAATTGTGAGTATACAAAACAATTTATTCCTTTTTTGTTTATTATTGTATTATTTATCATTATTATTAACCTACTTTTGCCATCCTCTTGTATATAGCAGAAACAGGATTAGCACAAATTAATTTTTCCATAAAAAGTAATTTTTAATGCTTCAACAATGATATGCTTCAGTGAAACTGGCTTTTCCTTTTTTTTTCTGTGAATGCATGGTTAGTGAAGATGACAATGAACTCCAACAAATGTATTTTTAAAAATCAACTTCGTTGTACTTGAAGCATAATACACATAAAACAAAAATGTACTCATTGAGGTATGTATTTGGATGAGTAGTCACAACTAATCACGCACACACACGTAGCCGCTGCCACAATCAGGGGACAGAATGTTTCCACCCCCGGCGTTCCCTCGTGCTGCTGGGCAGCCAGTGTCCTCGCCCATGGACCCAGGTAAATGCTGATCTGCTATGTGTTACTATTGATTGCTCTTTTTTATTCCAGAATTTCATGTCAGTGGAATCCTAATGTTTTGTATCTGACTCCTTTCACTTAACATAATAATAATTTTGAGATCCATCCATGTTGTTGTGCTGTCAGTAGATGGTTTCTTTTTAAGTGCCTAATAATAACATGATTGGACATGCCATAATCCTCACCTAATAATGGACATAGCTTGGCTGCTATGAAAAAAAGCTACTTCGAACATTAGTGTATAAGACTTTGTATAGGCCTATGCTTTCATTCCTTTTGAGTAAATACCTACATGGGGAGGTGGGGTAGGGCCTCCTTGTGTGTACGCCTCATCAGACCAGAGGGCCAACTTCACAGCTTGCTGGGAAAGGCAACAGTAACCAATATAAAACGTACTAAAAAGTTCCAAGGGGTTCATCAAGCTTGTTAGATCACTGTGTCCTACACAGGGCTTCCGAGTCACTTTAAGTTTATCTTAATCTACTGTAACTACGTCTGTGTTCTCATGTTGACTACATCCAAAGAATTCCTTAGAGCCAAGATCACAAATGCCATTTTCACAGCATCCTCACAGAGATTAAGATGGGCCACAGCCTGGCCCATCAGGGAAGTAAGATACTCATTAGAAAAATGGTCTAAAAATGTGAAGGCGCCCTGATAAGTTCCTTGTCTCATACATGCAGAGGGATCTAGTGCATTCCTCAGCAGGCTTGAGAACTTTTGAAAACTGTTTAAAGGAAAAAAAAAAGGATACAGTCACACTCAACAAAACTCATTTCTAACTCAGATATGTTTTCCACTCCCTAGCAGTCACTGAATCAACACTGTTCGCAGAAAACAAACCAGATTATGGAAATTGCGTGAAAATGAAGATCTTTCATGACATTTGCTACTGTCCTACTTAGCATTCCTTCTCCATCTTTCCCGTATGAACACAGTTCCTCTTAAGATGCCCTTTCGTGACCTTTATAGTTGTTATTGCTCAACATAACTACAGTCTCAACAATGTCAAACCATTTCACAGTGACACTGCGTCTCAGGCAATGTTAGGCCATTGCCAACAAGTAGCGAGTAACCTGTGCTGACAACACATTACAGCCCTGCCATAAACAATCATCGTCTCACTGAAGTAAAATGGCAGTCAAATTAGAGCAGAATATGTAACAACATGCATAGTAAATTGGCCTAGCAGCTTGCTAAACAAAAACGGGGCAGCAGTCACACACGAGATACAGAACAACAACTGTGCCACGTTGTCCAAGCTCATTTCGGCCAGGAGTTGGACCAGGCATATTTCTGCCAAGAAAAACATTCCTGTGGGGGCAGAAGGGAAACCTCTGCACCTTTTCGTGTTTTCAGCCTACTTTGATTCCTATGCTCTCACTCTGATGAGAATACAGGAAAATGATGCCATATCTTTGTGTTCAAAGATGACAAGTAGTGACGCACTTCAAATAAATAAAGTAGGGTAGTTGGGCAGAAGGGTGGTGCAGCCACACAGCAATAGCAGGAAGGAAGGTCTGACCCATTATGCAAGGCCTATGCTTAAGAAAAAGAATGACCTGTAAAGTCAGTCAGAAATAGGGAGCGAGATGAGTGGTCATCAGAGGTGGAGAACTGCAACAGGGAACCCAGAGCAATATGATTTCTCAGAAGTGCAGCCAACATTTTACCTGGAAGGCTTCCATTTAAAAGAGCAGGGCCCAAATTATAGGCCTGGGGCTAGCAGGGTCATGGCTGAAAGGAAGACTGAGGTCTTGAAAGGTCACTGGAAAACAACGGAGACCAAAGCAGAGGCCAGACATCTACTTTTATCACAAGGTGGGGAGAGGGCTACCTATCATGGTTGGGACACAAATATGAGATATGGTTGTGATTCACTGAACAAAATCAAAGCTCCGAGGCCAGGTGGGTTGACTAGGAAGGTAGTTCTCCTTCCTTAGCTCTCCTCCAGATTAAGAGCCAGGATCAGTTAAGAGATGCTTCAGTACTTACTATCTATCTGCAGGATGAAATCTGAAAGCTATGATAGGGAAAGCAACAGCTTAACACACAGGAAGGAAGATAAATAGACTCAACTAGGAGGAAAACAGCAGGAGGCTGAAAGGGAACAGGTAAAAGCCAAGTTGTCCTTATAAATCCCAGGAAAACAGTATGCTCAACAGAGGTGATCTATCCTCTTTTCTTTTTTAATTGAGTAGTATACTTATTTATATATATACTTTTTAACTTTGCTTTTATTGTTGACACTATTACAGAGGTACCCATTCTCCCCACCTTTGCCCACCTCCACCCAGCCCCTGCCCCATTTTCCCTCTGGCCATCACCACACTGTTTGTGTTTTTGTGTTATGTATATGTGATTTTTGGCTAATCCCTTTGTAATGGGGTGCAGAGTGGGGCCCCCAAAATAGCATATTTCTCACAAACCTTGATGGGGGAAGGAGGAGTGGATGATATGGCCTTTAAGATACTTTGCATAACAACATGAAGTTAATGGCTGAGCTGTCCCAGGTAAAAGGTATATATGACTTTAAGAGCATACAGTGACTTGTGACATAGCCAGGGGAGGTGAATGCCCCTGTGTCATGGGGAACTCTGGCCCTGACTAAAGATAGTAGCCAATAGAATGTAAAAGATATGGGGCAACTGGAAAAAGTAGCACATCATAGGAGGGTCTGGAGATGAGGTCACATAGGAAGTTCCAGGCCGAGCATTTAAAATGAGGGCAGGCTGAGAGAGAGAAACACAGGAAGCCATGCAGAGGAAAGCCATGTGGAGAAGCGCCTGGCTGGCCATGAGGTCTGGTGTGTAGGGAAGCAGCCAGGCGGACTGAAAGGGTGTAAGGAGAGAGCTGATGGAGCTGTGCAGGGACCCAGCAGAGCTGAGGGAGTTGTGTGGGGATCTGCCTAACCAAGCACAGATTTGTGGGAGATGCTTGGAGCTGAACTGTGACTGGGAGAGGAGCTGCAGACTTCTGCTTCTCTGAAGGAGGTACAGAGAAGCCACTCTCTTGGGACTGTGCCTCCTTGGACTCTACTATGACCCAGCGCAGCACGGCACATGCTTTTCTGAGCCATCACATGGAGGCTGAGGACAGCGTACCCCAGATCCTGAAGGAGAGAGCTGCTGCAAGAGGATGGTGACTCTGAAACCCACAAGTGCACGTTCCAGAAGGGATGGAGACTTGTTTGCACAGCTGGCTTAAGAACAGATAAGGATAGGCGGAACTTCTGGGCATGGTTTTTGCTTATAGCCTTTTAGGGAGCAAGGGAAATGCTGGGTCTCGTGAGAGAGGAGAGCTCTGAGAAGGAGGGCTCTAAGCACCTCTGAGGTTGGAAGGCTGTTAATAAAAACCTGTTTCCTTCAACACTAATTGTTGGGTCATGTATCAAGGTGCCACCTGGCTGAGCCCCAGTTTGCTGGTTATACCTTCAAAAAGGTGATGTATTTTCTGAGTGCCAACAGATAGCATGAAGATCCAGGACCTTGATGCAGCCCTGACAGACAACTCGCATCTTTTATTCTGAGACTATCTTGTGCACAGAGCGGACAGAGTAGTTTGGCAGGCCCCTGGCAGGCTAGAAGCCATTTCTGTATTATGGACCATGGGGTGAAATCAAACCTAAACCAGTATAATCCTGCCCTTCACGACTGGGGCATGAAGGGAGGGGCACCATCATTGCCGCATGTATGGTCCTAACTTCTCCCCTCAGCCCACCTTGCCACATACAACCGTTCAGAAAAGCTGAAGAAGAGAGTCCTAGTTTATTAACCCAATACACTGCAAATCTAATTAAAAGTCAAATACGCAATACTCTCTTCAAAATCCAAATGTTCTTTACAGAAACATCAAGGAAGAAGGGAGCAGAGCGGAATGGCCCCACGAAGGTAATCAGAATTCATCTTCAGGGACTCATACCCGATTACTCGCAGCTCATTATCAGTGCTCTGTGTAGTGGGAGAACACCTCGAGACCACATCATTAGCATCCTACATATTCATTATGCCACAAATGGAAACACCATAATAAAGCAGCTCTGGTATTCAGGGACAGATAAGACTTCAGTCCCTAATTCCAGTGCACTTAAGTCTATTCAAATTTTTAGCACAGATGCTATTAAAACTTGGGGGAAGTTGCAGGCTGATTCTTTCCACAGAAACCATAGCCTAATAATTAATAAAACTTAGCATTACTCTTTTTTAGCATATACAATTAAGAGTCTTAAAAACCCTGGAAAATGGTTTATACTCACCTTTTTAGTTTTGACAACACAAGGTAAATGGTGCTTTTTTATAAACATGATTTAATATGTAAAAAACCAATAATCAAATTAGCCATATGAAAGTTCTGTCTCTTTCCATAAGCCAGCTGAAATGAAGAATAAAACCTCCCAAAGCAAAACTAATGAAACAATAAAGAATTGGAAGTTAAGTTGTACAATGTGAGCTTCTAAAGAATAATACTATAAACCAGCTCTAGACAAAAAAGTTCTTCCCATATCAGCCAAAGTTATAAAAACACATCTGAGAGAAAGCCTTGCTTGCCAAAGCACTACAGGCATTTAGCTCATTTAGTTGAGGGCTTTGGTTTGGAATGTAGATGTCAATAGAAACACCACAGGAAAAAAGTGCAAAAAGGGAAAGATGATTTATTTTGTCTTTTAAATTATTGTTTATGGTTAGTCTCTAACCATTTTTTTTAAAGGCCAGTAAAGTGGTTTCTGATCCAGAATACCTACTGCATTCAATAGCTGGATTCCTGCAGGCGGGCGAAGCGGGTCAGGTTCCCCTGAGCCCTGCTCAGCCACTCTCTCAGAGTCATGACCAGGACTGCTATGCTATGCCAAGAGGGAAAGGGCCAAGACCCTTTCAATCGAAAACACCACAAGCCAATTTTAGGGTTTAAAACACACATATGTGGAGACAATCCAGAAGGCAAAAAGTACAATTACCCCACTATGGTGCTATCTGCCCATTTCATTCAACAGAGAACCATTTACTCTTATCTGTGGGAACACTGCTGCATAAGATATAACAAAGACAACATATTTGTAGAACTTGTTCTTAAAAAGCTTAAAAACTAGTAAAGGAGCTAATGCAAGGCAAAGAAGAAGAAAGGAAAGCTTTATGAAAGCAGTAGGTTTTGAAGCATTTGCCCCCCAAAATGGTGACACTGGAACATGTAAAAATGTAAGGTACTTGAAATATAGGGAGTAGCAAGAGCAAGTCATAGAAGCTGGCAGGCACTGGATGCTTACTTAGGAAGAAGATTAAGTGATTAAATTTGGTTGTATCAGCAGTTCTTGATCTTGGTCAGGTTACAAAGCACCTGGAATTCATGATGCTCTGCAAAACAAGAAGCAATTTGTAGAGCTTTATGGAATAATGAAATATTAATCCCTCTTAAGAAGGAAGAATAATCTAATCTATATTTGAAAGCATATGAGCAAAGATTGGAATGAAAGAAATAATTTAAATTACATTAATGTTTACACTTTTTATCTTATTGGAAAACAGCACAATTAGTTGAGTTTTATAGGAATATTTTGGTTCAAGCTGCACAGTGCCAATATTTAGCAGGGGCACAGCTATTTCCAGCCTCATGCCATGGGAAATTAGGTATCAAAACTTAATCTTCCACTGAAAATAATTTAAAAACTAAATAAAATGAATGTTAAAATATCCTTCTAACTATCCATGGCCACGTAATAAGCAATATTCAGGCTAAAAACAAAGCAAAGAGAGAAAAACTAACATTTCTAGTTTTTGCCTTAGGGATATTTGCCAAAGTGGGATGGACTTTAGCTTTGGTTTCCAGTCCTCATGAATTCAGAGATCAAGAGTCCATTTAAGGTGAGAAATCTAATAGGAGACTCCCAACAGAGCCGGCCATGCACAACACACACATTCTGTACCAGCTCAGCTAGAAACAAGATACTGCCCCCACGAGTAAATTCAATGAAAATTTCCCATTTCGAATATTACTATTGAGAATAAATCATTCTTCAGGTAATTCACAATGATAGTCTAACCATTGTATAGATTTAACATCTTAACATAGAGTTGTCTCAAGCTGAAAATATAAAAAGGTCCCACACTGGCATTAGTTTTGCTAGAGAAATGAAATCAAATGCCTGATAACAGCCACCTCCATGCCACGTGTCAAAGAATTCTTATAGATGAAGTTCCTAGGAAAATGAGCAATTTAGAATCAAAAATCACTAAACAAGTAAGGAAACCACATACCATCGGTGAAAGCTAGTAGATAGAAGGAACAGGTAAGTGAATCAAGGGTGTTTCAGATACTGAAAGTTTACTCATAGAATATCAAGTAAGCATGCATAAAGTCTCAAAAAGAAGAATCTTAAAAAGTCAATCATTTTGAAAAAGAAAAAAAACATGTTTTTTATGGATTCCAAAGACAAGACAGGATAGATTTAAAAATGACATCTTATTATGCCATAAATTAAGAAAGTGCTCAAGACAACAAGAGCAGCACATCCCAAGGACATGGGAGTCAGTTAAGATCCATCTACCACTGGCCAAATCCAGAATGACTGCATTCAATAATTAACTACTAAGATAATTGAGTACTAAAATTATTAAGTATAGTAATGAATTCAAGATGACTGGGAAAAATAAAGTCATATATTTCTATATTGAAGAAATAAATCTAAAAAGGGGAAAGTACAGCTCTTGCTTGCATTAGACTACTGAGGACTGGTAAATTTGAAGGGAGTGGCAAAGTTAAAAAATACCATCATTTTATAACTATCCTGGTAACTCAGTCTGGGTCAGGCAAGAGTCATCAATAAATGATAAACACTGGGAAAAATGTTGATGATAGATAGCTTTATCTGCATGGTTTTAGAAGTGTCTCCCAGAGACTGCTTACTAGTCCTGGGGTTTTAAAAAAATAGTAGCCCTGGCCAGGTGGCTGATTAGAATGGCATGCCATATACCTAAAGATTGCAGATTCGATTCTCCGTCAGGACACATACCTAGCTTGCGGGTTTGATCCCTGATTGGGGCACTTACAGGAGGCAACTGATTGATGTTTCTCCCTCGCTATCTCTCGCTCTCCCCCACTCCACCCTTCCTCTCTCTTTAAAATCAATAAAACATATCTTCAGGTAACAAATACAAACATAGTAATATACAGTGGAAAGACTGGACAATACCTTAACTGGATGATCAAAATTAATATTAGCAGTAAGGGACAGATGGATATTGTGGGTCTGTGGATATGACAGCCTGATAAAGGAGCAGCACTTCTGTAATATTTTAGTATTCTAGCCAGGAACTTATAACCTCAATATAAATATTAGATAAGCCCCCAAAGAAAAACATTCTATTTCAGAAAGAGGTATGGGGGAGAAGAGGATGAATGTATTATTTAAAAATGCCAAAGTTTAAAAAAAAGAACATGGGAATGTTTGAGATTAAAGAAGGCTAGAGAGATGTGACAACTGAATGCAACACCTGACCCTAGACTGTACTTTGTGTTGAGGGGGAAAATACTATAAAGGAAACTGCTAACTCTACTGGAATGCAGATGGCAATTAAAATTACTGTATCAATGTTCTATGTACTGAAGTTGATAGTTATGCTGAGATTATGTAAGAGAATATTCCTATTCTTAATAATTATAAACTAAATTATTTAGGGTAAATGTCATGATGTACGCAATGTACCCTAAAATGGTTCAGGACGTTAGTATATATGATAGAAAATGCAAATCATAACGCAAACAGGGTAAAATGTCAACTGTAAATCTGAGTAAAAATCATACAGCTGTATGTAAGATCACAAAATTTTTCTTACAATATTTTTAAGTTTAAAATTATTTCCAAGTAAAAAGCTAAATTTTACAATTTTAGAGAAGTAATCAAAATTTTAAATTGCAGCAATCAAGTTTAACAGGTTAGATACAAGGGAAGGACCAATCAACAAACTGGAAGATCAATAAAGGGAAGTTTCTAGGATGCCATGAAAACAAAATAAGAGTCATGAAAGAGAGAGAAAGAAAGTCTAACAAACATCTATCCTTAGTTTCAAGAAAGGAAAGAAGAGAGAGAATGAGGAGTAGGCAATATTTGAATAAAATTCAAATGAACAGTTTTCCAAAATTGTTGAAAATCACCAATCCAAAAACACAAGGCCAAAAAATTCTGAGCAGGACATGCAAAAAGAAATGTAAACCTAGATGCATCACAGTTAAGCTTCAGAACACTAAAAACAAAGAAGACTTAAAAGCAGCCAGAGAAAGAACAGATTACATTCAATGGAATAACAGCTAAGGTTTCAACCACAATGACAATGCAGAATTTGAAGGCACTAGAATGATGTCCTCTAGAGCTAAAAGAAAATTATAAGCCAAAAATTTAATGAGTAAAAAACACCTTTCAAGGTATAGAAATCTCTAAAAGGATGCACAGGATTACAGAGAATGAAAATGATCTACGATGAAAGGTGTGAGATACAAGAAAAACTGAAGAATAAAAGATGGAAAAATGCATGGTTAAATCTAAACAAACTATAGCTATGTAAAATAATGACGGTAATAAACAATGAGGATGATAAATGCTGGTGTTAAAAAATAGAGGCAAGATATAACATAAGAAATAGGAAAAAAGATGGTGAGATTTCAAGTGTTCAAAGTTTCCTATATTAATCAGCGTTTTTCTTCTTCTCCTGAATAACTTTAGAATTTAGTATGTTCCTATAAAATTTCTGGAGTAACCATCAAAAGAACTGAAATAATGTACATAATTTCTAAAATAATTGAAAGAAAACTAAAGTGAGAAAAAATAATCAATTCAAAGCAGAGTAAGAAAATAGAAGAAAATAAATCCAAATGTGTCCATAATTACAATGAATGTAAATAGACTAAAACCACCAGTTACAAGATAAAGTTCATCTGATTGAATTGGTTTAAAAAAATCAACCTATGTAGTACTTGTAGAGATATGCCTAAAATGTAAGAGAGGTTACAAGTATGTGTGGAATCTAATGAACAAACGGAACTAATAAGGAAAATTGGGACAGACTCATAGATGGAGAGCAGGTGACAGCTGGGTGGGGAGGTGAGGGGGTGGAGTGATTGAGTAAAAAGGAAAAAGGCCTCATGGACATGGACAACAGTGTGGTGATTGTTGGGGGTGGGGTACAAGGGGACTAAGTGGTGATGGAAAGGAGCTCCTACCCTTCGCGACAGCATGGATGGAAATGGAGAGCGTTAGGCTAAGTGAAATAAGCCAGGCAGTGAAAGACAAATGCCATATGATCTCACCTGTAAGTGGAACCAAATAAAACAAAACAAACAAGCAAGTAAAATATAACCAGAAACACTGTAATAAGAAACAAACTGACAGTAACCAGAGGGGAGGGTGATAACAGGAAAAAGGGGAAAGGTTGTCAAGGACCATGTATAAAGGACCCATGGACAAAGCCAAATGGGGGCAGGACCCAGGGTGGGAGGTGGGGACGGCTGAGGAGGGGAGTGCTGAGGGGGAAATGGAGACAATGATACTTGAACAACAACAAAAAAGTTAAAAAAATACAATAAAGATTAAATTTAAAAAAAAGAAAAAAAACATCTAAACCTTTACTTCATGTATGATTAGGTTTGAACAGGAATATTGGCATTAGATTTTTAGATAAATGACATCATTTTAAATATTAGAAAAACATACTTTTAAACTATCAGGAATCAGCAACTACAAGTGCGCTGCTGTAGCTATAATAAAATAGGGCTAAATAAACTTTAAAGCAAAAAAATATCTATAGATTAAAAAGGTCTCTAGAATAACAAATTATTCAATTCCTCAGGAGGACCTAACAATTCTAAAAATATATGCAATCTCACATACCCTTGAGAACAGAAATACACATATACGGCAAAAATTTAGAGTACTACAATCTACAATCATACTGGGATATTTTAATATACCTCTCTCAATACTTAATATATGAATCAAAAACTAAGTACTAATATACAAGTATATGATTTCAACAAAATTAAAATGTTTGATATACTGTACAAATAAATAACACTAAATTCAACAACTGCAGTTTTCAAAGTCTCATGGATCACTTTGCACAACTAACAACATAATGGGCCATCTAGGCAGTCTCAACAAATCACAAAAATAAATAGTTAAAGCCTAAAGAAGTTGGGAAAAAGAAATAATAAAAACATGAGTAAAAACTAAAATTTAAAAGCACACAGAGGAGCATATAAACATTGAAGAAAATAAATAAGGCTATAAAAAGTTGGTTCTTTGAAGAAGCAGAAAAACTGATAAATTTTCAGCAAGAAAGATCAAGAAAAAAAAGAAACAACAAAAAAACCCAGTACAAATAAACAACTGACAGGAAATAGAGGGCAATTAATTACAAAGCTTCAGTGAAATAGAAATATTACTAGAAATATAAACCAAAATTTTGATGCAAGAAGGAATAAAATACATGAGTGCTATTCCAACAAAGAAATGGAAAGAGAAAAAAAATTTTAAATCTTCCTATAAAGAAATTCCAGCCTCAGATGGTTTAAACCAGGAGTAGACCACAGGCCAAATATGGCCTGCTGTCAGTTTTGTAGATAAAGTTTTATTGGAACACAACAACACATGCATTGTCTATGGGTACTGCCATAATACAACAGGAGAACTGAGGACCTGCACAGAGACCATGTGCTTCGCAAAGCCTAAAATGTTTACTCTCCAGTCCTGTACAGAAAAAATATGACAATTCTTGCTTTAAAAAGTAAATTCTATCCAATATCAAAGGCAGAAGTAATTCCACTATGCAACTAATTTAATAGGTTAATGGAAACTTGTTGCCAACCCTCACAAAGACAATTTGAGAAAAGAAAAAGACAACTGTATTCATGAACTTAAATAAAACATCCTAAATAGAAGTTAGAAAACAGAATCCAGCATTGTGTGAAAAATATATCATTATTAATTTTAGTTCACTGAGGAATTACAGATTGATTTAAGAATAGAAAATCAACTATTATATTTTATCACACTAACATATTAGAGGAAAATCATATTATTTCAATAGATGCAGAAAATGTATAATAAAATTCAATATTCATGACTAAAATCTTAACAAACCAGACATAAAATGGAACTTCCTTAATCCGGTAAAGGCTACCTAAAAACAAAACACAACACAGCAAGTGACATATAAATTCATGGGAAACATTAAAAGCGCTTCTTTTAAGAATAAGGGGGGGGGGTCCTGCAATTACCATTTCTATTGTCATTTTACTTAATGCCCTAGGTAACTGGGTAAATTAGGAGATGTAAATAAAGAGTCATGTAGCTTTATTTGTCAGAGTTCAAAACTGCAATCAGCCTGTCTTGTCCCTTGTCCATCAACAGAAAGAATATGTAAACTGTGGTACAATGATACGCTGGAACGCTCTACAGCCGTGAAAATGAATGCATGATGCCTTACAGCTCCAAACAAAAACACAGTTACTCCCAGGAGCTTAGGAGCAGGAAAACAAAACTGCAGAACTGACTCCTTTTATATAAAGCTCAAAATCAGCAAAACAAACATCATTGTTTAATGATACAAAGATGAACACTAAAGAAATGTTTACTGCTAGTAGTTTATTGTAAGTATTCAAACAGCAAATCACGTACACTGTCAAACAAGTGGACTGGTGGCTTCAAAATTATTGTGAGTTTCCATCATGACTCCTTAATGGCAGGCTAATGTATTATGTTATTAGCACTAACTTAATATATTCCTCAAAAGAGTTAGGACTAAATACTACCCAGATAAAGTTACTGTGTCAGGGGTTTTCAAAACCGATCTTTCTAGGTTGTCGTGTATTTATTTTTAACAGCCAAGTTTAAAATTTCTAAACAGTTCAAGGACAAAGAAAAGGATCAAAACACGACCCCTTTTCATTAAAAACTGACCACTCTACATGATCCGAGTGATCATGAATGCAGGCGCCAACTATGCAAAACCGCATCGAATGAAAAAGCCGTAATGCACACCAATCGCATCGAGTGTTGCCAGTGATCACTGACACCAGTTCTGCCCTCTCTTAGCTATTCACAGAATTGTTAAAAATGCGTGCTTCTAGTGAGATGAGACACTCAAGAACCTAAATAACTGAGCATTTTGACCACTGAATCCTTCAGATTCCTGTGAGATCCTGTGATGCAGAAAAACATTTTCTTTGTTACAAGAGAACATGGATTGGCTGCTAGATTTCACTTACGGGTTGGACTCATTTTTAAAGGTAGTTTATATGTCCTGGATGACATTACCCAATTCCACAAGGGGCTCTCTTAACTTTTAAAGCAACTTAAGTTTAACACAGACTTCTTAATAAAGGCTTATGTTATTAGGTTAAGTGAGAAAAGGCAGACATAGCATCTAGAATAATATTTACAGGATAATTTTTCTGCAGTATGAGCACTACTGTAGTAAGGAAATATAGAAAGATCAGGAGATAATACATGAAAATGTTACTTGTGGAACATTAAGGAAAAATAGATTAACTTTCTCTTTTTTCTACTCTTCTGTATTTCCCAACTTTTCTATCCTGAGTCCATAGGATGATGGGCCCATTGTAATAATAATGTTAAATAATGATAAATAATTTATATAAAAATAACTCACACCGTACCTGTCACATAGTAGGAGAACAACTGTATATGGCAGTACTCTTACTATTATTATCTACGGAAAGCATAAGGGGAGACCCAGCCTAATGACTTCTAAGTCATTGGAAGCCCATCAACTTATAACAAGCTTCATTACAAATCAAATCTATTAAATGAGTCCATGCTGTTAAAAGTAGACATGTTGAGTAGAAAAGATTTGTAGCATTAGCTTTTTTGTTGACGATGTGTGAACCAAAGGGGAGGCGATGACTCTAGAAGATCATACTCACTGTTTTCGAGTTATCTTTAAAATGCAATGTGTGGTGTGTCACTGCTTTGGGGACAAGTTATCACACACTTGGGCGAAACAGTATATTTATCTTTTAGAGCTGACTCACTACTTTCACCAAGGAAGTTCAGTCTAGATAAGACCCTGTGATGCAGTACATAATGAAGAGGTCTAGGAGGGAGTTCCTGTGAGATTAAATGTCTTAACCCAGAAATCCCGGGCCCCCAAAATAAGATTTCCAAACCAGTTTTTTCAAGCTGAATCACCACCAGTGTCTGATGAACCTTCAGACAAACACAGAAGAGCATAATGCCATCTAACCACTGAGTAGGTCCACTTTTGAGTTTTATGGATCCACTCAGTGGTATACACATACACGCACGCGCGCGCGCGCGCACACACACACACACACACACACACTCTAACACATTCCCCCCCTCCCCCCTTTTAAGGAGGACTGATTATGGAAATATGGCTTGAGGTTTTAATTTTGTAAAAGATGCCAACATAGTTGTTTTCAAGTTATAAAAAAAAAGTTGCACTTTAGTACTCAGAGACCTCTTGCTTTAATTTATGCAAAGCTTAAGACATTTTGTTAGGCCTGAGTGAGACCATCTGTGCAAGAAATAAAGGATGCCTGAGGGTAAAATAGGCAAGAATAGTAATGCTGAATGTGTGGAAGGCAGTAGGCAGCCTACAAGTTTTGCAACTACTGCTGTGACCTTTACTACTTTAGAGAAGAAACAAGGGTAATTTCCATACATTAGCTCCTCTAGAAAAAGCTGGCATTCCTCTCCTCTTGCTCTTTCTTTCCCCCCCCCATTCCTTAATAATAACAAGCTGGGAAAGCAGACTACATACATAAGAGTACGATAGCCGGTTTTGAAAATCATGCTTTAACACACACACACAGCGGAACGTGGTTTGAGGGAAGGGAGAGAAAGCACAGGAGAGGATGAAAAACTAGACGAGTAAGATTAATTCAGAAGGGACATAGCAACTGTCTCAGTGTTGTCATGTAGAAACAAGGAATGAAGAAATTAACTGAGCCAAGTACTGGATGTCAGACACTTTGCAAAAAATATTCATATTTAATTTTATGTAATTATTTAATGATATTTAATGTGAAAATGTTATCTGACTTGTATAACTGAAAAAGTCATACAAAGACTAGTAGGAAAAAAAAGGGAGAAAAGGGAAAGTAGTTAGAAAACAAAGTGGAGGAGAGAGCGAACCAAAGATGGAATGAGTGACCGCTGAAGGTAAGAGAGTGCAGTCCGTGGCAAGTTCGAGTATCAGCTGGGTGACCACTTGTCTTGGACCCTGTTTGGGAGAGTGGGTCAGATGTTTCCATTCTTTCTAACCACAAATATGCTCTATGAAGTATGGAGGTTCACAGGTCGGTTGGGAGACATCAATGCCACCTGTGGTGGAGATCAGGGTGTTCGTGTCTGCTCACTAAATGAGATACCTTTAGCCATCCTACTTACACTGTGTCTGTCAAGCCTTCCCTCCTTAACGCCAGCCTTGGAAAAGGAGGGGGGCATCTGGATTAACGTTCCTAAAGAATGAGTGTACCGAACCCCAACTGAACCAGTGGTTCTGAGCACAAGAAAACAGCATTAGCTTCAACAGGCTTCCTTCAGCTTCAGCAAAATGTCCTGAGAATCATGAAGGAATATTTTCTTCACCCAGGAGGCTCTGGCAGCTGATGGCTGTGGGCTCTGGTTTAATGCAGGTGTGTTAGAACAGCCTTTCTCTGTAAATCAAAGCTTTTTTCAGAGAGAGCAGCATTACTCTTTAAAATGATGGCTTTCTTTCTACATCTCTAAAATTAACATTACAAAGGCCTGACCTTATGTGCATTAAATATTCCCCAAAGAAGCACAAAAATATTTTGTGAGTTTGTTCATATTGCATTTCTTGCTTTTGATTATCTTTGGGACTTATTAAGGAGTCCATGCTTCCCCACCCCCACCTCCCATTTTTCTTATAGGGGTCCCCACAGGGGTTGGGGATGAAGGAATGGAGAAAGAACCCGAACCAAGGGTGTAATAGTCACATCAAAGCCAAAAAGACTTTTGTTTATCAAAAGAAAGGTTTAAAAAAAACTTCAAAAAAAGTAGTAAGCACTTTTATCTAAGGGGTGTATTTTACAAAACATTTGTATATAGATACAGTGTATGGCTAAAAATAAAACCTTTTATATTGAACCTATTAGGGCATAGAATTAATTTTAAAACAAAAGCATGTATATAGTGTTAAGGCACTAAATGTTCTAAAAAATATCAAAATTATTTGTTATTTTTCCTATTATGCATCCCTATACCATTCCTGTTGTCTAGAATTTTATGTACAAATCAAAACGGATAAGGCAAAGATGTACCGGGGGGACCAAAGCTGATAAACATATCATTTGGGATAGGAAAATCCATGTCTCATTCAGGATTCAGGACCATGTATCTGCATGACAATCGAGGTCTAAAGGAGGCCACAAACGCTGGCTGGAAAGGCTCCGCTAATTACCTACACTTCATATATACACAATGCCACTGACATTATGAATACTCCAATGCCATGGGGGTTGGGGTCATTGTTAAATATTTCCAGATAGCAAGGACTTAACCTTGGATTCAGATCACCTCACTACTGCTCTTCAAAACCCCAAGTGGATACAGTCCTCAAGTTTCTTTCTCCTAAGGATAAGCTTTGACTTATTTCAGAGTCCTGAGTGAAAGGAAATTTAAATAGGAGACCACTTTATTGAAACTTTTGGTTTTTTAATATAAACATTATGTAGACATACCCAAAAAGAAGAAAATGAGTCACCCATAACCCCATGAATTAAAGGTAGCCACTATGAATGTTTTGATGTCTTTCCAGTGTTTTTGATATTTATTTTCTCAAATTAAGTCACCGTGTTGTGAATACAATATAAACCCAGGGGTCGTATGTGCAGTGCCCGAAATGAAAGCAGATCTTGAGCAGATAAATCAGGTATAGGCTAGTGATAAAGACACAAAGGGCCGGAACTAACATCAGGAAGGACTGTTGCTGGGATGATGTAAGTAATACAGAAAGGAGGGGGCAGAGCACAGTAAGAGTATCTAGGTCTTGTTCTGTATTTAATTCCCTCCTTCTGCTCCCAAGTTTGTAAGCGCACTGTCATCATTTATCTAGTGTCTTCCAAGCGCCAACCACATTACAAAGTTCTCATGAAAACCACATGACATAAGTATTATTAAACACTATTTTACAGTCAAGGAAACACAGACTCATAAAGTTAAAAAACTTTCCCAGAGTTGAAGGGTGGTTCAGGGGATATTCACAACCAGATGTGTCTGACATCAAAGTTACTGCTACTAGTTAACAGGTTACGTCAATCGCACCCAGGGCTCTGGGAGAGGCGCCCAGTGAACCCAGCTGTGTTGCATTAAATCTCCTCCTCTGGTCTCTTACCTATTGTCCTTGCTACTGTGGCTAGGAGATCCTGGCTGCTAGGAACATTAAAGTCACTCCAGGTAGCTCAGGCAGCCTCTAGGAACCACACCAGTCCCCAGTCATCTCTATTCTGCACTCACAGCTCTGATTCTACCATTCAGTGATTCACAAATCCCACCCGGCCAATGGTCCCTGTCTCAGCACTGTCTAAACCACAGCACCACTTGTACATTCATGTACCATATGTAGAGGCAGACAGGAGAGGCAGGGCTGCAAACTTCTCAGTATCTCCCACATTCTTGGGTACAATGCTTTACAGACAGTAGATGTTCAATAAATACAATTAATTTTTCAGGAACCCCAGACGTGGAATGAACCTTTCCATCTTCTTCTAAAAATTATTTCCTAGAGCAGGTTCTACATAAACTTATAGGACCAGGAAGGAGAAAAAGGTAGAAGAGGTTAAACATTATTATTCTCGGTTTTCTAAACTATAGAAGAGAAGTGAACAATAATCTTCTCAAAAGACAAATTTATGAACCAGAGTAGGTACTGGGACCTGGTAAAAAAAGAGCAGTTGGGGAGACCTGGTGGATCAGCTCCTGAACGTGGACTGCCCAGATCCATGGGCGCTGCAGAGGGCACCAGAGAGGCAGGGAGGCAGGGAGTTTGTGGAAAATTGAGGGGAGGATGATGACTAAGGAGATTCCAAAAATTCAGACAAAGGACACCAAATAGTATCTGGACAAGGAAACATCAGGAATCTTTATCATATGGGTAACTGCCTCCCTTCTGCCAAGTTACCTCAATGCCAACAAGAGCTCTATTCCTGAAAGCAAATACTTAATTAGGAGTTTGTACTAGATGATACACTGACAGTGGCGACATGTTACTATCTGATCAGGCCTATGACCACACAAATGCGCACATACACACACAGAAACCTGTATCGCTCTGATGACATATGCATGCACACTTTGTTTCTCTGCAGCTCAGAAAGTGGTCTAAATGAGGAAGGAGAACTGTGAGGGAAAAAAAGCTGCGAAGAGGAGGAAGATGACAATTTGTGTTTAGCAATGACACACAACAAATCTTAGCCCTCTCATAATTTAAAACAGCAACAAAACCAAGGCAGGAGGGCCTGTCTACTGACAAGGAGAAAACAAAACACGACACAGATTCTGCCGTGCTGGAAGAAACCTGCTGGAAGCATCTGGCTGACTGGATGGGAAAGAGGCTGGTGAGATCCAGGAGCACCTTAAAGTTAGACAGGGGCCCTGAGAGGCTGAGAGAGGAAAGGAAGGAAGATGGGAGGAGGGAGGAGTCCAAGAGCTAAGATGGGCAGCCACACTGAAGGTGTGCAGGACACCACAGGAGATGGCAGCATTGGTGGAAGCCCATTCAGAAGGCCTTGCCAGCACAGCCAGAGTGGACGGCGCTAGCATTCCTCTGCTCACTGGGCCTGTTGGAGACAGAATGAAACGCAGTGCTGTCAGGGGTGGCCCCTGGGTAACGTTTTCACTTCTACATTCCATTTTCAGTTTAGGTCGAGGTTTTTAAGAAGACAGCAAGCAGCACTCGAGTCCCAGGTGACAAGATTTGCTCAGATTTAGTCTTTGAATGTTGCAAATTAAATTCCCTCATCAGGCCTCTAATCACTCTTACCAGATGGGGCTTGCGCTCAATTTTGGATCCACAGGAAATTTAATGGTTATTGTTTCTGTTTAAATAGGAGATTATTGCATTTTAATAAGTTCTCTTTGGGACTTGCAGCAACAATAGAGCACTATGAATTACTGTAGATAGCTGTTACTGCATGCTGGGGAAAAATCAAGTTACTAAGTGTGACAAGTTGCTTTTTCTTTCCTTCCAGCAATCGCTCCGAGTGTATTTACCACCAAATTAAGTATGTGCCGAGGGGATAATATTTTTATCCTGCCGAGGGGGAGAAGGAGCTTGTCTGTGGATTTTCATTAAAATGACACATCTGTTCAGCAATTTCACAAAGTAATTCTGCTGAAAGTTTTATCAGCTAATTTTAATTATTCACTCCAGTGGGTTGAATACAGGATTCATCATGTCGAATTAATACATTTGACGGGAATTTCACAAAGAGGGGGAGAAAAAGCAATCAACAAATTGAATTGTCATGCAATACGGATTAAATTGAGATTCTTTAATTAGGATAAGCCTGAGATTTGGTATTTTGAAGGTATTAGAAAGCTTAGCAATACAGTGGTAAAGATTAAGAAAATGCAATTAAATATTACACTTTGGACACAGCCCTGCTATCATGTGAGTAGAAGAGTCCTCCTTGGAGCAGACTGGTTAACAGCGCCAGTTTCTAGACTCGCTCAGTGGTGGAAATACGGCCATGCCAACGGACAGCTGCTGTTTGTTTACCAGAGATGAATCGAAAGGTCATTGTGTTTTAAAAGACTGAAAGCTGACTCCCTAATTCAAACTACAATGAGATAATTGTGGAAGTGACAAGGAATAAATAATGAGATACAGGTTCAAGTTCTAGTTCACAACTGTAATCACAGAACCAGCTCAGAATGGTTCTGTCTTATTTAATGAGTTGTTTTTCAGAGACAACAGACCAAAACAGAAAGTCTTGCAGCTGAAGCATGTGCAAAGGAGGGAACTTTGACCTACTGCTGTACCCAGAACTAAAAACCCTACCGCAGCCCAGGGAACAAAAGGACCAGTACACAACCGGAATTTGAACATCAGAACCCTTTCAGAAACAAAGGGTTCATTGTCCAAGAAGATCCTGTGATGATGCCTCTTTACCATAAATGACCAAGCTCCAGTGTCCTCCAATTAAAACTTGCCCCACCAGCACTCCCGCATACCTGTTCCCCCTAACTCTTTAAAAAAAGCCCTCCTGGAAACCTGGATTGGGGAGTTCAAGCTTTTGAGCATTAGCTTCCCATTCTCCTTGGTTGGGCCACTCATTATAAAAAGCCAACGTTCTCTACTGATATTCTAGGTGTGTCATGTTGGGCTCTGCTAGCACCAGGTGGACACACTCTGTTCTATAACACAGTGATTACTTGTAGGACCCTGAAAAAATGTGAACATTCTTTTAAGCACCTATTACAGACATTATATCAGACACGGACAACATAATAGTGAACAAGAGAGTCCTACAGTCTAGTGCAACACCCCTCCATGGGTCTCAGACTCTTCCTAAATAATGAATGGGTGAGACCTAATGAGCGAAGTGTCTCCTATTTCTCAAATTCTACAATGGTAACTAGAAATAATTGTACTGGGCTTACCTTCGGAAGGAAGTATATGGTTACACTGAGGATTAGATAGAGCACTGCAGAGAACATGGAATAAAATCATTGTTCCACAGGCCCCCCTTTCCACATATGCTGGTTTGGGTGATGCATCTGCACGCACAGCTGTCCCTAATAGCCTCTGCCAATGTTAAGATGGCACGGGAGAAAAGAAGCGTCGCATATACCGGACCAGGAAAATAGAAGAGGAAGTAGACTTACTGCCAGTGAACACATTAAAAAGTATATTGTTATATATATATATTGGGTAATGAGATACTGAGGTGAGCTCCCAAGGCTCGCCAAAATTTGTTTATACTTATAAAAACAAACAGAAACAGGAAGTGGGAGGAGAGAAAAACAATTTTCATCGAGGGTACAAAATTCTTGCTGAGATAGAGGATACAGTTCCTGTGCTGAAATGGTCTAAGACTCATCTCTGCTTTAGTTCCTAAAACTAAAACACATATATTGTTCTTAACTTCAATGACTCTGGTTATATTTTGTTTGCTTTTTTCTTTTGTTGATTATATTCCAGTTAAAGGCGAGACCATATGGTATTTGTCCCTCACAGCCTGGCTTAATTCACTTAGCATAATGCTCTCCAGTTCCATCCATGTTGTCGCAAAGGGTACGAGCTCCCTCTTTCTCTCTGCTGCGTAGAATTCCATTGTGTAAATGTACCATAGTTTTTAATAAATTTAAAAAAACCCTAAAACACATATATATCAGGATCATGAGCATTATAATAAGCATGAAAAAGACAAGAAAGAAAGAAAAAAGCATGAATGAGAAAACTTACTGGAAAGATAGTGTTAACCTATCTAAAGAAGTTGAAAATTGCTTTTCAGTTCCAAACATAATATTCACTCACTCCATTTCCACAAGGTACAGTAGGCCACATACACTGACCAATGAAACTGCAGAAGCTGCCACGCTGTAACAATAACAAATACTATACTACATCATTAGAGGTAAGAACAATGGAACACCAAAAAAAAAAGAGCAAAAGTATAAATTCAATTTCTAGCTATATACTCACTTTTTAAATTTTTCTGGGAATTTCTACAATCATATGTGTTCATTCATTCAACAATTATTTATTGAGCTTCACTGTATACCACAGTAGAATGCTCTTCTGGATAGTGGGGACACAGTAGTGGATGTGGCACAGACTCCATGGACCTTACACTCTAGTCTGGGTTGGTGGCACAGGATATAAAATGTAATGTCAAATAGTGGCAAGAGCTTTGGGAAAAAAAGAGCAAGGTTCAGGAAACAGAAAATACAGAGACTATGGTTTTATAGAGGGTGGTCAGAGAAAGTCCCCCTGAAGATATTACACCTTAGGAGAAGCCTGCATCAGGTATTAGTCATCTGATTCTCAACATATTTTTTCATTTTATATTTTTGTTTTCTCTACTGTATTCTGGCTTGGCTCACTGGGCATCATCATGGTACAGATAGGAAGAGCAAATGTTCTGTTATCTCAAGAAAGCAGTGATCTCTCTGAGTCTCAGTTTCCCCACCTAAGAAGTGGTTTGTTCCTGAAAACCCTTCCCCCTTCTAACCATTATACCTCCCACCTCCCCTCTGGTCACTGTCAGTTTGTTCTTAATTTTAATGTCTTTGGCTATATTTTGCTTGTTTGTTTTGTTGACAACAACAATAAAAAAAGAAAAAATAAATAAAGGAATATGAACTAAAAAAAAGATATTAAGGTAGAAGCAAAGATCAGGAAATTTTAGGGATTGGTGCCATCCTCAAAGAATTACATGAGTGAGTGATTGTCCTTAAAATATTAATGGCTAATTCACCTATGTTACCCTGGAAGAAGTCAGATGGATATAGAATATGATAATGGATTATCCTAAACTTAATAAAGTGTTAGCTCCAATTAAAAAAAAAGTGGTGTTTTCTGAGGATTAAATGAGATAACGTATATAAAGTACCAGAACATCAAGTGAAGCAAATATGTGAATTACCTACTTTTTTTTCAGTTATTGCAGATAATCCTTTATCTAAAATGTTTACACAATATGACAGCAAGAAAGATTCTTAATGATTATGTAATTTCAGTATCTTCAACTTACCACTGGTGAAAAGACCCTTCAGAAATGAAGCAAAAAACTCACAACTAGTCATACCATCAGACAGAATTTCTACGAAAAGCTCCTTCTGTTACACTAGTGTTTTCCAAATTTTTACTTTTAGCTGTGAAACCTCTTTTTAACTGAAAGCTCACCAAGGAATCCAATATGAGAAACAAACAAATAAGGAGGGGCTGAGCCTTCCTGACCCCTTGAAGCACAGGGCAGAGAACGAACAAATGGCTGAGTGGTGATGAAAGGCAGAAACGCTGTGAGAGGAGTCATGGAGGTTCCTGAAGGAAAATAAACTTAGTAACATTCTTAAGCAGGTCTGAAAACAACTGCTAGAGCAATTTCCTTTATCACCGGAATTATTAAAAAACACTAAAGACAATTTAGGGAACATTACTAATCCATTCCATTTCTTCTTTTGTGGTCACTACGTGTTCAGTTTTTTTGTTTTTCTTTCTTTCCCATAATTCTGGCCCTTGTCTATCTCACGTTCTTTTCCTTCACTTGTTTCCAAAGTCTGAGCTGTTTCCTTTTTTGCTTTTCTCTCTAGCACCCATGTTAGCTCATCCACCCTCCCTACTTACCTCTGCTTGTTCTCAATGCAGGAAGATCACTATTCTGTAAAAATATGGAGAGTAGGAGGGCAGGAGTCTGTATTTTACTCTTAGCAGTAAGTAAGTACAATCAACAGAGAACCAGTGGACTCAGATATCTGCTTCTAATGAAACTCCTGAGAAAGAAAAGCCGAGACAGAGAATGAGCTGTCCTCACAATGATCAGCAGAATGTCGATGTATCTACCATTAGGCACCATGTGTAACATCTATTATTCATTCAACAAACATTTACTGGATCCTGCTATAAGTCAGGACCCTGCCACATGTTCATCCAATAGGCTTAAAACAGTTTTAAATGTCAGCACACCCAATACAGAGGCTCTTTTGCTACAAATCATTGGCCTATTAAACCTTTATAATTGGTGGATATTGAGGAAAGCCCTTCAATCAGTAATGTTAGCTAATGAATCTTTAATGTGAATATTTTCTGCAGCCTTGAGGAGAGAAAAGCACACTTGCACCTTCCCACATGGCTCCACCAGTATAGGCCCATCACTGAGGACATGAGCTGCCCTTCCATGGGATCCTGCGGAGATTCACAACCTCTTCCCTTTGTTTCTTCCAAACTTCCTCTGTGAGAATCAACTTTCTAGGGAACTCATGTTTTAGACCTTTAGCCAAACAACATTCAAAGAACCACCACCTACAAGGTGTAGCAGTAAATGTAATTCTAAGTGAGCCTGAGTTGTTTAATGGGACCATACGGTTACCAGCTCAGTCTGAAGAGAAGGGCTGACTTTATACTCAGATGAGAGCAACATAGGCTCAGTCTTCTCAGTTTTCTGTATATTGTGGAAAAAATACCACAGGCTTGTTAAAATCAGCAACTAAAAAATACATATAAAAGCAACTGGCATTGCACCTAGTACATATGTAAGCATGCAGTAAACATAATTATTGTTACTATTATTATGACAGGTAGAGGAGAGAGGAATTGTAAAAGAAAACAGATCTCATACTGAAGAAGAAAAGACTGAGAGAAGAGAGGTGAGAAAGGTTTCATAAGGAGGTAAATAGGAATTTGACTATTGACCAGCAATTTTCAACCAATGTGCAACAAGGATTTTTTTAAAAGATTTTATTTACTGTATTTTTTAGAGAGGAGAAGGAAAGAGAGGGAGAGAAACATCACTGTGTGGTTGCCTTGCTTCTTGTGCGCCCCCGACTGGGAACCTGGGCAACTCAGGCATGTGCCCTAGACTGGGAATCGAACTGGAGACCCTTTGATTCACAGGCCGGCACTCAACCACTGAGCCACACTAGTCAGGGACACTGACCTCTTTTCCCTTAGACTGTCAAATAAAAAAATGACAGCAGCCAATACAACAATAGTCATCCAGTGTGAATGAATCAGAATTGTATCTATTTTTTGTCAGATCAGGCACAAACACATTTTTTGGTGTGCCACAGAATTTTAGTAATTAGTTTATGTGAGCCATGAGATGAAAAAGGTTAAAAATTACTGTTACAGTAAATGAGCTTGGTTTTCCCTTGTTATTTGGACACTACAAAATCACAAGTATCACCCATGCTTTCATGATGGACCTTTTGAACAATGGTGACATTCTGACAGCCAGACAGTATGTTAAAGGAGTAGGAACTAAGCAAATTCCCCCCCCTGTAGTAAAGCTGGTATACGGTTATAATGCCACTTATTTTATAACTGATTTGTTAGTTCAAGCCTAGTGCATACTGAGCATCCCTTTACCGGCAATGGGAAATTCAGCCTTGGTGACTGTTATGGTCTTCCTTTCGCAGCCTGAAGCTTGGTTAGAACCCTAGGGGAACTGTTTTAGCATCAAAAAAGAAAGGAAAGTCCACCAAAAATTAGACCCTTGTTTGTGTGAAAGAAGAGATAAGAGGTACACTGCTGTTAATGGAAAAATATAGTTCAGATAAAAGCCAGGGGATTAGGTAAAACTTACAAATTTATCTTGCTGCTATTTCATCTTTAAATTCAGAAGACCTGGAGTCATAATCACAATTATGCAAGGTCCATTAAGCAATTCCTTTCCCCTTCTATTTTGTTGTGTCCTTCACAGCTTATATTACCCATCAGAAGTCTCAAAAGTTTTTTTGAAAAGAAAAGCCACCCTTCAGTTAAGAAAAAAAGCATACAAATCCTATACTTGCACAGTTCTAATACTCACTTCCAGAGGCAAAAATATTTCCAAGTGTAGTGTGCAGTCTGGGTCCCAGGACACAAAGAGATTGTGGTGTGTACTTGCACAAATACAAGTGCATAGGTATTAGCTGATGTGGGAGGGAGGGCAGGAAAGAGGAGAAAAAGTGGTAACACCAAAAGTCTTATCACAGGGGTCAATTCTTTAAGCTAAATGGGGGAGGTGACCTTGCCTAATTTTCCCATTGCCAGCAAAAGATACTCAGAATGCTGAAGGCTTGAACTAACAAATCAAGTGTCAAATAAGTGACATTATAGCTGTGGTAGAAGGGTCTCGGGAGCTCCGTGGGATTTCTTTCATAGGAGCATTAATCCCATTCATGAGGGCTGCATCCTCGTGACCTCCCTATCTCCCCAAAGGTACCATCACATTGTGTATGAGAACTCCAACATATGAATATGCAAGGAAGAAAATGTTCCGACAATAGTGATCAGTATACTTTGTAAGTATGTATGTTTTTGAACGACAACAATTAAAACCCAAGATAGCAGAACTTCTAGAATGGCTGAGTACAGAGCTTCTCAAACCCTTATCACAAAAAGAAACAACGAAACTGGACAAAATTGTCAAAAACAACTTTTAAGGACACTGAAAACTGACCAAGGCATACAACGCAATGAGAAATGTTTATTCAAGAAAAGTTACTGAACAAATGGAGTCTGTAGATTTAAGCCTTGTGCTACTCTCATGTCCGACCCTCTCCCTAGCTCCATGGGGCAGAAGTACTGTCAGGGTGGGCTAGCTGTGAGGATCAAGGCTCTGCTGCTTCTGGACTGATTTTGTTTGGAGCAGAACATGGAAAATTCTTTGCACAGGGGTGTTAAAAGCAATAGTGATCTCAATAGCAAATGATCAGGGAAGGGCAACATTGCAGCTGGCCTGAAATCTCATCACTGATTAAGGCAGGCAACAAACCAGCAGACAAGTCAAAAGTAATACAGAGATCTCGGGCCTTGATGAGATCCAGTTTATCTTTCTTGGTACAGAAGGCTGCACTTATCCTCCAAGCTAAGCTGTGCACAAGCTCAGTAAAGACTGGAGAAAGCCTTAGCCAATGACTTATTACTGCTAAGCATGAGACCTTACAAACACAGAGGGTAAAATTTAAACAGACATAAATTGGCTGAACTGTGATTCATTCTCCAAACCATACAATAATCCAGCAGACAAAGGTGAAAGACTTCATGATTTCGTGAACCAAAGTATTGAGCTCAAAGTGTCAAACAACCACAGAACAACCTCTGGATAAGCACTAGGCTGTTCTGATCCAGAAGTGATTCCTAGGATGCTAGACTTAAATATATAAAGGACGGTGGTATGGGGGCAGTGTAAGGGAAGAGGGGAGCACAGGAGGATAACAAAGCGAAGACATTGGTGGACATACATTATGGAAGAAACATGCTCCACAGAACTAAAAGAACAGGAACAACCCCCACTTTAGATGTATGTGAAGAGGAGGGAGATCAGAAAAGAGTTGCTACAATATATTATCTAAAATATCCAGTTTTCAGTGAAAATTATGAGACATGCAAAAAATAAAAATTAACTCATATACAAGAAAAAAATCAGTTAATAACAACTGTGTCTGAGGGGATCCAGATGGTGGATGCAGTAGAAAAGGACTTCAAAGCAGCTATTATAAATATGTTGAGAGACTTTAAGGAAAAAAAGTATTTGAATAAAGTATGATGTCATGATTCATGAAGCAGAAAGAGAAATTTTCATCATTTCTTCTCTTAACTAATTTAAAAACAACTGCATAAATCAGTAATTATTAAATTGCATAGCAGGTCATACAACAAATAAACTATACTATATATATATAATAATGATTATTAACAAACTATAGAAATGATCCCTGAAAGTATAGTCTTTAATAATGATTATTAATAGCACAAAGGAAGGAGGATGGTAATGGAGCTACAGTAGACCAGAAAAAACAAACAAACAAACAGAATACCAGGCAATAATTCACATCCACAGGAAGAAAAAAAGAGTAACGGAAATAGTAAGCATATAAATGTATATATGTATAAATATATAATTTATATATAAATACATATAAATTTATGAATATATTTTCCCTTTTGTCTTAACTCCATTAAAAATATCAGTTGTATAAAGTAATAATTATAACAATGTATTATTAGGTTTATCAGATATTTAGATATAATGTATGTGATAATGAAAGCACAAAAGAGGATGATATAAAACTATGCTGAAGGAAATTTGTACATGTTATTGGAATTAAATTAGTGATAAACTAAAAAAGATTATGATAAGGTATGATGCATATGTTAAACACATAGTGTAACCACTCAGAAAACAACTCTGAAATTATAGTAAAAATCAACAAAGAAATTTAAAAGATACACTAAAAACCACCTAGTTAATGCCAAATAGTACTAAAGAAGGAACAATAGAACAATATAATAAGACAAATGAAAACAATCGAAATGGAGACAGAGATCCAACCAATGATGACATTAAATACGAATGGGTTAACACCTCAATAAAAGGAAGGGATTTTAGGTTGGATTAAAAAAAAATCTATATATATGCTAAGAGAAGTACACTTTAGACTCAAATACAAATTAAAAGAAAAAAGATTATAAAAGCAATTAACACACACAAAAGAACTAGAGAGAGTAAACTATCACATAAAGTCTAAATGAAAATTGTTACTATAGACAAAGAGGGACATTTTATAATAATAATAGAGTCAATCATGAAGAAAATACAATTATACACCACCCACCCAACAACAGAGTCCCCAATTACATGTAACAAAAACTGACAGAACTCAAGGGAGAAATAAACAACCACACAATAATAGTGGGAAACGTCAATGTCCCATTCTAAATACGGATAGGACAAACAGACAGAAAAATCACTAAGGATATAGTTGTTTTAAACATTTTCAACAAAAGTGACCTAACACATGTAGAATACTGTGTCCCAAAACAGCACAGTACACATTCTTTGCAAGTATATATG
This sequence comes from Desmodus rotundus, assembly GCF_022682495.2. Lineage (NCBI taxonomy): Eukaryota > Metazoa > Chordata > Mammalia > Chiroptera > Phyllostomidae > Desmodus > Desmodus rotundus. The sequence goes on from NC_071387.1 coordinate 116,126,853, forward strand.
GTACATTATCCAAGACAGAGAATATACTAGATCATAAAGTTAATATCAATAAATTTAAAAGGACTGAAATTAAAAAAAGTGTATTTTTGTATTTCTAATTAAGTTAGAAATCAAAACAAAAAAACATTTGGGATTTGGGAAATCCACAAATATATTTAAACAAATCAACATATGTATAATATTCCATGGGTCAGAGAAGAAATCATGAGAAACTTAAAATTATATTTAACTTAATGAAAATAAACACATAATACAATATCAAAATTTGTGGGCTTCAGAGAAAGTGGTGCTATAAATACCTATGATAGAAAGATCAGAGACTTCTGGCCAAGATGAGGGCATAGATAGATACACTTTGCCTCTTCACACAACTAAAAGAAGGACAACAACAAATTTAAAAACAAAAAACAACCAGAACTGCCAGAAAATCAAACTGTATGGAAGTCCGATAATCAAGGAGTTAAAGAAGCAATATTTATCCAGACTGGTAGGAGGGGTGGAGACAGGGCAGTTGGGGCAGAGAGGACACGTGGCAAGGCGGTGGCTGGAGGACTGGGAGATCCTACATTTGCATGTGGACAAACCGGGAGGAAAAACTGAGGAGTGAGACAGACTGTACAACCCAGGGTTCCAGCTCAGGGAAATAAAGCCTCAAAACCTCTGACTATAAAAATCTGTGGTGGTTGCAGTGGCAGGAGAAACTCCCAGCCTCATAGGAGAGTTCGCTGGAGAGACCAACAGGGTCCTAGAACATACACAAACCCACCCACCTGGGAATTAGCACCAGAAGGGCCCAGTTTGCTTTTGGGTTGCAGAGGAAGTGACTGAAAGCTGGCTCAGAGTCAAGCAAGTTGTTTTTTTCCTTCTTGGACCCCTCCCCCACATACAGTGCCACAATGCAGCAATGTGGGTAGCCAGCCCTGGTGAAAACCTAAGGCTCCGCCCCTTACTAGGTAACAGGTGTGCAGAGACAAAAAAATATGGCCCAAATGAAAGAATAGATCAAAGCTCCTGAAAAAATACAATTAAGTGATGAAGAGATAGCCAACCTATCAGATGCACAGTTCAAAACACTGGTAATGAGGCTGTTCACAGAAATGGTTGAGTATGATCACAAAATAGAGGAAAAGGCGAAGGCTATGTAAAGTGAATAAAGGAAAATATACAGGGAGCTAACCGTGACAGAAAGGAAATCAGGACTCAAATCAAAGGTTTGGAACAGAAGGAAGAGATAAACATTCAACCAGAACAGAATGAAGAAACAAGAATTCAAAAAAATGAGTAGAGGCTGAGGAACCTCTGGGACAACCTTAAACGTTCCAACATCCAAATCTTAGGGGTGCCAGAAGGAGAAGAGGAAGCGCAAGAAATTGAAAACTTATTTGAAAACGTAATGAAGGAGAACTTCCCTAATCTGGCAAAGGAAATAAATCTTCCAGGAAGCCCAGCAGGCTCAGAGTCCCAAAGAAGTTGGACCCAAGGAAGCACACACCAAGGCACATCATAATTACATTACCCAAGATCAAAGATAAGGAAAGAATCTTAAAAGCAGCAAGAGAAAAGGAAAGAGTTACCTACAAAGGAGTTCCCATAAGACTGTCAACTGATTTCTCAAAAGAAACCTTGCAGGCAAGAAGGGGCTGGAAAGAAGTATTCCAAGTCACAAAAGGCAAGGACCTACACCTAAGATTACTCATCCAGCAAAGCTATCATTTAGAATGGAAGGGCAGATAAAGTCCTTCCCAGATAAAGTCAAGTTAAAGGAGTTCATCATCACCAAGCCCTTATTATATAAAGTGTTAAAGGGACTTATCTAAGAAAAAGAAGATGATAAAAAATATTCACAGTAAAATGACAACAAACTCACAACTATCAACAACCAAACCTAAAAAACAGAAACAAAAACAAACTAAGCAAACAACTAGAACAGAACAGAATCACAGAAATAGAGATCACAGGGAGTGTTATCAATGGAGATGGGGGTGGGAATGGGGGAAAAGGTACAGGTAATAAGGAGCACAAATGGTAGGTACAAAATAGACAGGGGGAGGTTAAGAATAGTATAGGAAATGTAGAAGCCAAAGAACTTGTATGTACGACCCATGGACATGAACTAAGGGGTGGGGGGGAAATGCTGCTGGGGGAGATGCAGAATGGAGGGGAATAAAGGGGGGAAAAATGGGACAACTGAAATAGCATAACTGATAAAATATATTAAAAAAAAGAAAGATCAAACTGTTTCCATCTTGAGAAAGTAAGGAATGAGGATGCAGAGCAGAGTGATGCAAATGGTCTAATACTGGATTTTGGTGATGGTTACAAAACTGTAAACTTATTATAACTCATTTAATTATATACTTAACATGGGTGAATTTTATAGCATATGCATTATGAATTCAGTAAATGTGTTGTTTCCATTTTAAAAGCGCATGGGAAAAAATGAGTAGAAAGAAATAGGCCAAAAGTGTCATTATGTTAGATTTGCAGGAATATAAGTTCTTTTTTGTACATTTATAATGAAAATAATTATTTAAAATTAAAAAGAATCATTAAATTTACACTTTTATACACACTGAAAACTGCATTAGGTATATTAAAGGAGTCTTCAGACAGTCATCTAGTTAAACTTCCTGCCTCAAGACAAGAATACAACTAATTCACAAAGAAATGAGATTTTTATCAAGACTGTTTTTAGATAGCTTAATGGGGATTAAAAAAAAAAATCCCAGAGAACCACCATTACCCCTTTTAGCCTATTCTCATTTAAGAATCTCTTTTAAGCACCTATTCAGGAATTTCTTCCTAGGGTCTAATGTTAAACATTTTCAGCACAATTTAAATTCATTACAACACAATGAATATTCTGAGATTTGTGTTCACATCAAAGTTCTACCACTTATAATACTGTGCAATATTTTGCCTGCAGGTCCTCATCTGTACAATGGAATACACAATGATATTGTTGTAAGAACTAAACAATATAATGCTTAAAACATGCTTAAAATAGTACCCAGTACATAGTGAGCACTTACTAAGCCTTATTATAAAGAAATGAAAAAGGTAAAATTTCTTTGAAAGAAAGAGGGACGGCAGAGGGATTGAACCAAGTTATCCAAGTCTGCATTCATTCCTTCATGAAAGAAGGCAGATTATGTGAATTAACTTCAATGCAGGAAAAAAACGCTAAGAAAATAATCTATGACACATAATTTTTTAAGGGGTGGGGAAACCTCTAAGGAATTTAGTTCCATGTTGAACAATAGCTTATACTCATACAAGTAACAGAGTAGCTTTTAAAAGATGACATAAATGTTAAAATATGTCATGGATGAATACACATTTACATGTTCAATTCAGTAAAGTGGTCACTTTGCTTTGATTAGTCCTACTTGAGTTAATTAAAATATTTCCATTTCTTCTAGCATTCATAGCTCTCTGTACAGTTTACAGAAGCTGGAGATGGATTTTTAATACAGTTTACCAACTGTTAAGATTTTGATGGACACTTTAATCACGTACTACAACTGCAAAATCTACCACTGGGAGCAAATACAAGTCTTGAGTCAAATTGAGAAAAGGAATTACATGAACAGAGCCACTTTTTGTTCACATTAACTTGAGAAAAAGGAGTAGAAAAAGTTCATGGTACAATCAATTTTTTATCAGTAAAGTAATTTTTCAAGTATCATAATCTTTTTTAAATTAATAACATGATAATTAATGTTTTGTGCTTTGCTGTTTGTGTTTGGTAGAAAAAATACTGCTAATTAGTAAACTAAAAAGTACATCTTAACCTTTCTACAAATGTTAAAGGATCAACAATTCCGCTGGCAGCTGCCTTGTAGAATTTCACAGGATACCAATATAGATTATGAGCTTTTACATGAGAAAGCTTCTGGGATGTAGGCTGGATTCAGTTCCCCTTTATGCTGGATGACCACTCATCTAAGAATGCCAGAGAGAGATTCAGGCATTGAAACTTACAGCTCTAAATTATGCTAGTTTAGTATCTTAGAGGTTCCCTAAGCTGATTTTTAAAAACTGTTTTGAGGAAAATGAGGAAGAGAGACAGATCCAGATACTAAAAAAAACTAAGTAATTTTATTTCTTTTTTTTGCATCTGGACATATTAAACCCAAAGGAAAAACTGATTGTATGCAATATTGCTTTTGTATTTTATTAGTACTTTATTAATTGCTACATAAATGTATTTTAAAAGAAGGGAAAATTCTCTCTTACATTCTAAATTTAATACGGCAGGGTTTTTTTTTTTTAATAAGGGAGTTTTTAAGTCCTTAAATAAGCTTTTTAAGCTAATGAAAAGCAGCACAGACTTTCAATTGAGAGTGAAGACCAAGCCTATGTAAAAGACTAAGTACAAGGAATATAAATCGCTCGAAATGACATTAAATGTTGCCTATTCTTTCTATATGTCACAAACACATACAGAGTTCAATATTCAAAAAAGAATGATATATTCACCATGAAAAACAATAATAATGCAAATGTCTAGGGAAAGGATATTCTCATAAGCACAGCAAAGAACATTCAGATACTCTATAAGCTTGTCTGAGGACAGAAAAATGGGAACATTCCGACTCTGAACAATAAACCCAGCTCTCCTGAAGGACACTGTGCTTGGCTTTCTCCAATCTTTGGGGGGCTTTTAAATGCAGAATCTTAAATTGCAAAATTCATGGAGTAATTTGCCAATATTGCAGTGAAATTAAGTGGCTTAATGATTTGATGGTCATAAAGTATCTTGAGATCCTTAAATAATTATAACTCTACCAGTTAAAGCCTTGTATTAAAGAAATAGGCATGCTTTAGTCTCAAACCTTAACATTCTATGCTGTACTACTGTAAAAAATAATCCAGATTTTAATGGTAAGTTTTAAATGTAGTCCTTGAATTCTCTAGTCCTTGAATTCCCTTCTTTATAACAGAATAACAAATTTTTCATGCTCCTATTGGTTAAACCCACTTCTACATTCTACCCATTTCCTGGTAATAAAAACTGTTACACAGCAGCTCCACGGTCATTCACTTCTTCAACACTCACTCCTGCCTCTGCTACCTGCCAGTGCCCAACAGAAATCCAAAGTGGCAACAGAAAGAGGTGAGAAATGATATGATTAAGCTACTTCACCTCTCTGCTACAGTTTCCTTTTCTGCAAAACAAGGTAATACCTATCACAAAGACTAATTAAATATTATGAAGTATGCAAAATGCTGGACATTACAGACATTCAAGAAATGTTAATGTGAAAAATTTAATCCACAGGTCATTTAAGTTTACAGTAATTACATAATACAGATATATAAAACTGACCATGATTGTTGTTTGTGTTAATAGCACACCAGACAACTTGCACTCAAGAGCATACTTTCCTCTTGGGGAAATAACGGAATTTAGACACTTCTGCTTCCAAGAATTCTACAACCAAACAAGACAAAATATGTGATGACAAATGGCCAAAACCAAATTAGAGGTTCTGTGTGATACCATTTATATGAAATACTAGAATAGGCAAAAGTCAGCTGCAGCAGAAAAAAATCAGAACAGTTATTCCTGAAAGGGTAGGATGGGGACAAGGACTGACTAGGAGGGAAATTTCTAGGGTGATGAGAACACTGTATATCTTGATAGAGATTTAAGTTACATAGGGAGGAACCTTGTTAAATCTCAGAGAATGTACATTTAATGTTGATACACTTCACTGTATGCAAATTGACAACAAAAGAAAAAACTGTAACCATTATTAAATTCTAATTAATGATATGCATTAAGTATTTATGAGAAAATACCCTGGTATCTGAAATTTACTTTGGAATAAACCAAAAGTATAATGCATAGATAGAAAAGTAGATAAGTGATGAAAAAGTATACCAAATATTAACAGTAAAATCTAGATGGTATTTGGTATTAACTGTAAATTTTTAAAAAACTTTGCTAATATGTCTAAAATTTTCCATAAGGAGGCGAAATGAAGAAATGAATGAGGAGAAAAATGATAAGAATAACTGATTTGTGGTAACTTTCAACATCCCCGGGTATTAACACCCTCGCCCACTCCTACTCCCCCCCAAAAAGGCATTACGCCCTGATATCTTTCTAAGGGTCAACAGCCTATTCTTCAGTGACTGGCTGAGATCCCACCATTTCCACGTGTCCTTACCTAATCAGCTCAGATCTCAGCAGAGCATCTAGCTGAAATGATCTCCCTCTTCCAAACTTGTAAAGCAATGGTGGCATTTGTTACAGAGTGACCTTTACCATGCAATGTCTGATACTGTGTCTCTCAGTCCTGTTAATATGTCCTTTCCAGCTCAATTGTAAGCTTTTTCAGGACAGAAACTCCCTTCATCTCTGAAGATCCCTCAGTGCACACAGCAGATTCTAAAGAAAGAACCAGCGACTCTGCCTGACATGCCACAGCTACAAGAGCAAGGGTTAGAAACTACAGCCCATTGGCCAAATTCAGCTCACTGCTAGTCTGTACAGCGCATGGACTAAATGGCTGAACAAAGTCCAAAAGAGTGGCATGTTGTGATGAATGAAAATATCAGATTCAAATTGTTGTGTACATAATAAAGTTTAACTGGGACAGTTAGATCATGACAGTTCATTCATTCATGTGTTGTCTAAGGCTGCTGTTGCATTACAAGATCAGAACTGAGTAGTTGTGACGAAGACTGTATGGCCTACAAAGCCAAAATTACCAACTGTCCTTTTACTGAAAACATTTGCCAACTCTCACACTAGAGAAGTAACTATTGATTGACTGGCAGTCTTGTCAATAACTCAACTACGAAGTAGTTATTTCTCAACTATGTGAAAGTTAATTATATTGAAGAAAATGATTACTATTTTGATGCACAATTTGGTCTTATAAAAGAAAAAAAACACACAAAAAATACTCATTCTTAATTCCTAATCACATCCCAAAACAAATGTTACATACACAAATGCTATTCCATGGAGAGGGTGGGGGGGAGCTTTTCCTGTATAATGTTTATACAATAAGATTTCTGAAATGATTTTTCTTTTGGCTATCTCTTAAAGGAGAACTTCTCCACATCATGTATCTCACTTTTATTGGAGAATGCATTAGCGACAGTTTTGTGGATTATACAACATGTTGTTCTGGCTAATTAGTTTACTAGCAATTAAAAATAAAATCATGGCAGAGGGCCACTTGTCAATTTCACCTTGTCATAAATGCGTTTGTTGCTCACTGTGCCTTAAATAAAAATGATAAAAATGTATCACTAGCGAGGAGAGAGATATTTTCCATTGGATTTTATTCCATCACTTGGTATAATTATTCCTGACAATTTGCCTGTCATACGGTGTGTCTCTCTCCAGAAGGAGAAAAACACTACTTTGTGTTCTCATGATCACAAGTCTAATTGAGCGAAAAACAAATCTGTTTTTTTAAAATACAAGAAAAAGAGATAAGCTACTATTTTACTGTTAAAAATAATATGAAGAACAAAATGACAAGAAAATATGGCAGCAAATAGTGCTCTAAAACTTAACACTAATGTTTTTCTTTAATATCAATACTTTTTCAGAATCATTAAGATCATGATTAGCAGATAGACATTGATAGGTCCACCACATTGTTTTTCCACTTTTGGCAAAGAGTAGGGTCCCGAGGACGGCCAGCCAGCCAGCCGTCAGAGGGTGAGCGAAGTTGGTTAGCAGAGGAGAAAACACTACGCCTCCATCCACTGCGAAGGAAGAAAGTAGGCGCCATGTTGCAATTTCAGCTGACAAGAAGCATTAGCATTATCGCACACTTTGTGAATTAAGTAATGATTTAATTAGCGCCAGTCTGAATGGTCATATAATGTTGTAATTAGGAGGTTGAGAAAAAAAATAATTGGCAGAGGTGGGGCTGGAGCTTAGTGGGAAATCAGAATAATGAATGGAACACGGGGAGTGAGACTGTGTGCCTCAGTGGCCAATCACAGACCTTTGAGAGCAGGGGCTATGGCTTACTCTAGTGTACATACCTTCAGCTGGCTCACCGCACCACAGCACATTAGGAACTCGACTTTTAATTTTTACAGCATCACAGGGAAGTCTGAAGCAGTGGGCTCTCCATCTTTCTTCTCTAGTAAAGATGAGGCAAATTATTCTACTTTTCCATGGCTCACCTTATTTCTAAGGTGGAGTAAAGAAGTAAAATGGTGCCTGCTTCAAAGCACTAAGGAATGATGTGCTCCTCAACAGAGAACTGCCTCATTGCTGCTCTCAGTGGGTGAGTGTACAGAGGAGCTCAGAGAAAGTCCACAAAACAGGACCGCAAGAGCTAAAGCTTTAGCTGTTGTGCAGCACAGTTGGCAGGGACCTTGTTCTCCTGCAGACACTGGACTGCGGAGTTGTGCGTGCATCTGCAGGCCTGCCAACGCCCTGCTGCTCCTTTCCAGTCTCTCTTGCTTTCCTCTGGGTCTAGTCTAGACCTTCACAGGGCAAAGTTTGCTTCAACCCCTCTATATCAGGGTGCGGGTCAGAAAACAGAAACCACTTGAGAAATTTTAGACAAGAAGGGGTTTAATGTACAGAAGCAGCTACTTACAAAAATCATTGGAAACAGTTGAAGGATGGCCTTTCCTCTGCCACAAACAGGAAGCCATCGTAGGAAGAGCAGAGTTTAAAATACACTGACAAAGCTGTGAGCCAGGATCAAGAAGTCACAACACAACTGACTTTTAACACCCAGGAGGCTGGTAACTGGACGGTGGGCCACCACTGGAGAACAACCTTACTTCTCCAAAACCTGGCTTACCAGACAAAGACACCTAAAGCTGATGATAAGTGGTCTCTACTTCATTTCTACCTTCCAAATGTTGAACAAGTCCAGTGGACTCTTGGACAACATGGGTTTGAACTACATGGGTCCACTTACATGCTGATTTTTTTTTCAATAAATACAACAAATATATTTTCTCTTTCTTATGATTTTCTTAGTAACATTTTCTATTCTCTAGCTTACTTTATTGTTAAGAATAAAGGCTATAATACATGTAACATAATATCAAATATGGGTTAATTGACTGTTTATGTTATCAGTGAGGCTTCTAGTCAATAGTAGGCCATTAGTACTTAAGTGTTAGAGGAATCAAAAATTTTATGTGGATTTCAATTGTGTGGAGGTTTGGCATCCCTAAACCCTGTGTTGTTCAAGGGTCAATTATATACTGAATTTGCACTCAGAATCCTAGCTGCATGGGAATCTAGGAAATAAAGTTTTCAGGTTTCTCGTCTTCGTAGTTAAGGAAGGATAACAATAAGGTAGGAATGAACGGTGTGGCCATTCAGCCATATCTACCACACAACAGCTGCCTGTGAACCTTATCAGTTAATTCCTCCTTTCCTCTCTTTGGCAGCACCTAAGTAGGCCCTCCATGTGAATGTGAAACTGCTTCTAAGCAGTCTGTCACAGCCACATTCTTTGTCTTCTAGCACCCAACCTGAGAGTGACCGCATAGAAGGAAAAGCCTATGTTATGTGAAGGCCAGTGAAAGGAATGATGGGGATACCTATGAAACCTGAAAAATGGAAACAGAGATAGAAGACAGCAAACTAATATCCCAGGCTAAGTTGTTTTCTCTGTGGGATTCTATTAGGTGCAGATAACATTTTTCCTCACTAACAAACATCTGAAGCATGACAAGTAAAACTTCAAAATAATTAGTCCAGATACTGGCAGTATCCAGAAAATGAAACAAACAAAAAGTAAATTAAATAAAGCTTATCAAGTATCAAAGATTTTAACAGAAACATAATTGAAGACACATGGCTAAAATGATCTATGAACACCAATAAAACATTTTTCCTTTTTTGTTACAGTAAACTGTACCTTAAAGAGCAAGGAGGATAAGAAAGGAGGGTGTCAAGACTAGCACAGTTTTCTGGTAGAGTGTGCCATGAAGGAATATAGAGGGAAACTTTAAATACTTAGAAAAAAATTGACGCTAGGCTCCCTTCTTCAGGAAGCAGAAGGTGCTCTTCTTCAGAGATACACACCTTGCCCCGCAGGCCTGTTTGAGAAGCACAGGTCCTGATGCATCTGACCCAAAGTTACCTCTGTAATTCAGAGCTTTCCCCCACCACCCAGGGCTCTGACAGATCAGAGTCTCAACCAACAGACCAATCTGAACAAAAGAACAAGAATTTACTTTAACCAGCAGGTGCAAGCAGCAAGTGACATACACTGGGGAAGATCAACAGAGATGGTGCCCAGTGGAAAGCGACCAACTAATCAAACATAATGTTTCTAAAAATGAGAGCCCTGGACATTGTGGCTCGAGTGTAGTTACATATACCAGAAAGGTTGCGGGTTCGAATCCCAGTCCGGGCACATACCTAGGTTGCAGGTTCAATCCTCTGTCTGGGTGCATACAAGGGGCAACCAATTGATGTTTCTCTCTGACATCAACATGTGTGTGTGTGTGTGTGTGTGTGTCTCCCCCTTCCTCTTTGTCTAAAAGCAATGAAAAAATCTCGGATGAGGATTAAAACCTTTTTTTAAATAAAAATGAGGAAACCAAAGCTTACAGTTGTCATAGTTGAGGTTCCCCAAAGCACACACTGTGAGACAAGTGTGGGAAGTTTACTTCGGAGGTAAAGTGAACAAGAGCAGGGAGTGAGGAAGTGACACGAGGACAACAGGTAGGAGGTACAAGGTGTAGAGTCGGGCCAACTACCATTGTGGGCGACTACAAGTTAATCCACTGGGGAGACTGAAAGCCAGTGTGGAACTCACACTTCAGCACTATCCCACTTAGAGGGCAAGGGAGCTGGGGTATTTATACAACTCTCATGAGTCACTGACTGAAGGTGGCTTGGTAATTAATTCCCTCTTACTTCTTACCTGTGGGCAAAGCAGAATTCAATGACTACTGAAAACTCATGGATGAAAGAATGCAGTGGCTGGCAGGTAGAAATAAAGTAGAAATAAGGCCAGTGGCACTAAAGTAGAAGGGCAAGGAGGATATGGGTAAATCAGCTAGGGTTGAATTATCTAAAATCAAATAAAGCAAGTACTAACCAAGTAGTAAGTCTCAGGCTTTAAGCCAGTCCTACACCCTTCAGGATCCACATTTTTTCCCAACACACTGTCCAGCTTAAACATAAGACGAAATTTGTGTATACCAGAAATTTGGGACTGGAAAGAGAATATCCCCAGTTGTAGGTATAGGGAGGACTGAAGTGTTACAATTAATTACAAATGTATCTGTTAAAATGTTAGAGTAGGAAGATCCACAAGTAACTTCCTAGGATGCAACATAGCTCTAACAATGATAGAAGGGCTGAAGACAACTGAGCTAGGACATAGGGATTCTAAAATTACTTATTTTTTAATTTTTAAATTCTTTGTGGGCCACTTTGTGGGCTGCTATGTTTAGCTCTCAGCAGATGCCAATCAAAAGAGAGAAAGTCTATGATTTAAGCCAAACTTTACTGTTCAACTGTAACAGAAGATATCCTGTAGAGAAAGATTCTAATGCCACCACATTTTATGAACTTCTGACTTCTGACTTTGATGCTCAGGTGGCAATAATTAGATGGGAAAGTATTTTACCATTTCGACATGAAAAATTACTACCATCTATATACAGCTGCTCAATCTAAAATCCAGGTGTCATTCTTGATGCTCGCCTTTTTCTCAAGTTCAAGTAATTCCAAGTCCTGTCTGTGTTAACCCCAAAGGACTCTGCAATTAATCCACTTCTCACTATCTCTGCTGCCAACACCACTGTCCACCAGACTATCATCATTTCTCGTCTTTCACCTGTACTACTGCAAAGCCTCTAAACTTGTCTCTACAACCACTCTGCCAACCATTTTCCAAAATACAAACAAGTAGGCTTGACTCAACCCCTTCCTAAAATCCTTCACTTCTCACTGCCCTTAGAATAAAATCTGACATTCACCTGTGGTGTTACATGGCCCTTCGGAATCTGAGTCCTGCTAATCTCATGGCACTCTGCCCCTTGCCTTCTCCAAAACTCAAACAAGTCACCTCCACAGCCACAGGGACTTTGTATTCAATGTCCCTCCATGTGCCTCTCTGCACCTAACTGAATCCCACCATGCTTCACATCTCAGCTTAATTAACACTGCCTGGAGAGGGAGCCTTCCAAACTTCCAGATACAGTGGGATATCCCAGTTATGCGCTTTCAGGCATCCCAGAACCTCTCACACAACTCTGCTCTTGTGTAGTTGATGTTAGTAAAATCACCGTCTTCCCATGCTAGGTCAGCTCCATAGGGAAAAGACCATCTTGGTTTTGTTTGTCATCTCCTCCGGGAACCTCCCAACAGTGCCTAACACATGCTCCATGCCCAATCCACTCTGCTGACTCATCGGCTGGTACTGAGAAGAACATGACTGAGAGTACCTCCTTTAGCTAAGGACAAATGGTGGGCAAAGTTCCCACATGAGAACTTTACATTAACTGCAATAGCAGAAACTTTTCCAAGAGAGTTCAAATGATACACAGCAGCAAACTGTAAATGAATGGACCCTAAGGGTTTGGATAGCTACACTGACAACACGGGTAGCCGTCATTTAGAAGTGATCCACAAACCTCGGAGTTCGTAGCCTTCAAAACTTTTGGACATCTGAAAGGAAGCAGTATGGATACCACATTAGAGCTTTTTTCCTCAAAAACTATCACATGGCTAATAACCCAGTTATTCTAGAAAGCCATTAATTACCACTTGTGTATATTAAGCCAAAGGCACAGATCTGAAGTATCAGAGTGACCACTCCACAAACCTTCTACAGAACCATGTCTGAGAAAACGATGAATTTTCAAAAAGGTACTAGTGACATGCTACACATAATTTTTGCACATTAGCCTACTGCTGGTTGTCAGAGAGTATGTATTATTCAAACAGGGTGCACACTCAGTAATGGAAAGGGTGAGGGGAGATGCTGCCTTTCATTTTAATGTGCCTGACATACTGGAAAAAAAAATGCTGGCATCTGTATGTGTGCGACTGAGTGTTTTGTGGAACATGTGTTGTATGCAACACTGTTTATTATCAGTAAATGAAGCCAAAAGCTAAGTTGAAAATGAATGCTAAATTAAAAATTATATAAAATGAAGTGAAATGATTTAATTAACAGATTATAAGTGAAATGTTGGCAGTGCAAGAATGAGCTTGGGAGAAAAAGAAGGAAAATTGTGGAAGGGTGGAAAACTGTCTTTTCCTTTCATTTCCTCAGAAATACTAATAGATGCATAATGTGTGCCAGTCTTTAACCACAGCCTCTGCGACAGTCAATAAACTTAATTAAGTCACCAGTTTAGAGCACAGAGTTCAAAATAAATCACCTTCTTTTTTAAATAAAAGGGAAGAAATAACAAAATACGATATGTAATTTCCAAGACCCTAAATGTGTAATTAGTGCCACACCTTTCTAGAAGTGTACCAGTTACGCTCTAGAATGAAATGATATAAATATTTATTAGCCACCAAGTGTCACACAAGGCACCAGGTTCTTGGCATCCACTATCTTACTTTTTTCTTGCAATGATGACATTGTGAGTATGTATCACCACCATGGCGACTCTCTAACTTTGAGGAGGTTACATTATTTGCGCAGGGCATCCCAGAAGCAGAAGTTTCAGAGGCAGAATTCAAACTCAGCCCTGTTGACTCGAATGTCCATGCTGCTTCCCTTCTACCATATTGCCTATCCCCCGAAACCTTTAGAAAAGAAACTGTGAATACCCAAAGAAAACTATTTCCCCATTTGAAGAGACATCTCTTAAGAACTCACTACATAGTATATAATATTTATCCCTAATTAAGGCAACAAAGTATTTTCCTAAAGAAGAAAATAATGATTTTCATAGATTAGTATTGCTCAAAGCTGAAGAGCATTTAAAATAGTCAACTTTTTATATCAATTTACATTAATCCAGTTATTCTTTATATGATTATATCTACTTTTATACATGGATGATCCTATGAAAAGTCCTAAGTCTGAGGCTCGGACTTTTACACAGTTGAATTTAAGAAAAAGAAATACAGAAAGAAAATACACATAAAATCACTGAATTACAAAAACAAAAATGACGTGAAGACATTTTTCGTTCAGTGTGCCTAAATGGACATTTTGCATGACACAGTGCCACAAGAACCAACATACATTTTTTCCCCAAGAGGGGATATACAAGAAAAAGGGAAGCAAATCAATGTTCTCTTTTGAAAGTAACTGATCCAGAGATTTTTATGCCAAAATTGTGTTGTTTCTGCCTACCAAAAAAGGAACTAAGAATTTTTGTAACACAAAGCAAGTGGTGGAGTTGTCCAATTTTTTACAAATTTGAGTTTAGAGAAATAAATCCAAGTGTTCCGTAGTGCCATATGTTGTCTGAGCTGGCTGGGTAGCACAGAAGTATGCAAATCAGTTCCGGAGCTTGGTCCCAGCCTCCCTACTAAGGGAGCAGAGGTAAAAGGAAAGGGGTTTGGACAGAGGGATTTGTACCAGCTAAGCAGATGCCAGTTCACACAGCCAGACAACCGACTGCTCTCTGGAAAGTGCAATGCAGCAACTAGGGAAAACTACAAAAGAGTTCAAGCAGGTGAAAAATAATGGTATTTTTGGTCTCTAAATTTAGCAGCCATTCATTCCTTTTTGTCAACATTAAGCAGTACTCAGGTCCTGTCACCACAAGGCTAGCCTGGGAAAATGAGGTCTTTCCACACCCATTGATAGGCTAGAAATGTGCAACATTAGGAAAATGCAACATCTGAAGCCTTCATCTCACAAGTCTGAGTTGTTACTGACACTGTATTGTTCTCCAAAAGTCTGTTTGATTTCCTCTCTTTACAACACTGTCAACATGGAGTACTTCATTAAAAAAAAAAAGCCTAGAGGAAAGTTTCAGGAAGGATAAAAAGACTAGTAAGAGGAAAGGAAGACAGAAAAAACTGAAGAGTTAAAAAGATACACTTTTGATATGTCTGTTTGTAAGGGGAAATACATAGGATTTTCCCCCTTTAGTAATGCTAAAATGGTCTGGCATGCCTGAAAGTAAATCGATACTAAGCATAGTCCAGGCGAGACTGCCATCTTACATGAAGTGCTGACTGTAAAATAGACACAAAAGACACATGATACTCTCCCAGGTCCCCGGCAGCCATAATATCCATCCTTGGCAGTTCATTTGACATTGAATTTCCCTGCTTCCCGATATTTTTCTCTTCCTCACTCCCCCTCACGATGTCTCCTCCTATCACTATCCACACAGCAATGCTCCAGTGTTCTGAGACTTGCCCAGAAGGTGAAGCTGTAACAAACCTCCAGAAGATTTTAACTTGGGAATATATCCTATGTTTGCCAGGAAATGATGTGCACAATAGAAAAACATAAAGATGAGCTTCTACGGACATGAACTTGGTTCTCAAGGAGCCTGACGAGAAGAGTCTCAAAATGTTAGTGTATATGTTAAATGGACACTGGGTTTCCTGATTAGATCTTATCACCGTTATTTCAAATAGCTTCTTTCTTATACCACTTGGTAGCTCCCCCTTACCTCTATCAGAGTGCACTGACAATGGAAAAAAAACAAAGGGCCCTCTCCACCCGATCTTGGCCTCTTCCAGAAGTATTCTTTAGAGCCATGAATCCACAGGGGCTTTTGAATTTAGATCATTTTTATGGTTAAAGCTAAAGCCTTTGCTGGTAATAGGAAATGTCATATGGAATCCACTGGGTAGTTATAATTTCCATTTATAAATAGAAAATATAAAGAGGGTGCCTTATCTAGGTGATTTAATACATGTCTCTGCTTATTACTGCTTTCAAAGTGCCTTTTGCACAAATCTGATTTCAACTGTGCAATAAAGATTCATTATCCTTTTACATAGCAGCCTTTGCATTTCTATGCAGGATCTAATTAGGAAAATAGGAACTATTCTATAAACAGATGCTAATCGTGAAGGGGAAATGCTTTCCTTTTAGAAAAAAGGTATTGCTAAAGTTTACTGAGAAAGCGCTGCATCTGCATGTAGAATGAGGGGTGGGAGTGAGGAGGGTGACAGGATAGGAGGCTGCACTTTCTTCAGACAGGAGCATGCGAGGATCACTAGGGTACCGGCTCCCAGCAAACTGCTGCAGAATTGAGGTGAGAGGCAGAATGTACATAATGTAATTCCTACTTTAAGTGTTG
Organism: Desmodus rotundus; assembly: GCF_022682495.2. Taxonomy (NCBI): domain Eukaryota; kingdom Metazoa; phylum Chordata; class Mammalia; order Chiroptera; family Phyllostomidae; genus Desmodus; species Desmodus rotundus. Next base: position 116,143,059 of record NC_071387.1, read on the forward strand.
TTCCTAAGAATTACTTCTTAAAAATATTGTTCCCTATTTTCTGTTTTCTTACAAAGAGCCCCATAGTTTTTATAAATGGGGTAGGGGAGAATTCCAATAAACAGTATCAGGAAAAAAATCCTTCTCTATTTTGGAGAAAGGGGGCAAACATCCAGTTTTGGGGAATAGCTAAAAAAAAAAAGTCTGAAGAGATAATCTGTAAGAGATACATCTGCTTCCATATTAATTTTTGTTTGTCCCATTAATGTGTTATATTAAAGGAATAATATAAAGGTAAATTTTTAATTGATGAAAAATTCTCTGTCCTGACTCTCCTTAACCTCTCCACAGCACATCCTGTTGGACCTGACCGTATCATGTATTCTCACATACTCTTTTTTCCTCGATTTCAGTGACCCCTGTTTGTCTTATATTATCTTCTACTCCTTCTTTTCTTCTCTATGTGGGACTCTGTTCTGAGTCCTCTTTTTTACTTACATTTTTTTCTAGAGGACTCAGCCAGTCCCATGGCTTTTATATGCTGATCACTTCCAAATTTGGCTCCTCACCTTGAACATCCTCCCAAGCTCCTAGACTCTAACTGCCCAGCTAACATCTCCTTTTGGCTGTCAACTGGGATTCCTTTCATGTCAAATAAGATTACTGATTCCCTGGCTTCTCACACTACAAATTTATCCCCATACATCTTCCCCTCTACTTACATATGGCATCAGTCATCCCATTGCTCAAAATAAAAATCCTGGAAGTTATCTTTGATTCCTCTTTTTGCTTTGCAACCCATAAGTATTCCACCTTAAGCCCTGTCAAATCTATATCTGAAATAAAGCTGAGATGTAACCAGTTAGTATTTCACTGCTACCATCCTGCCTTAAGTTACCACTCTCTCTCCTGGCCCATGCAAGGTGATCTTCCGGCTCTCATACCTGTAAGCACAGTTTATTCTCCACACAACAGAGTGTTTCTCTGGAGTAAAAATCAGCATCATTCCCCAGGTTACAACAGTCCAAGGACTACTCACTGCGACCACAATCAAAGACAATTTTCTACCCATAGCCTTCAAAGGCTTTGCATGAGTCATCTTCTCTTTCTCTTTACTTTTCCCCCTCCAGTGCTAAAATCCAGCCACACTAGCCTTCTTCCTGTCCCTCTGACACAACAAGCTTTTCAGTGTCTCAGGGGCTTTGTGCTTGCTCATTCTTCTGCTTGGAACACTTGTATCCCTTCTTACCATTCTTCAAAAGGCTTCCCCTTCACTCAGCCCTTAACTCAGATCCTCATCACCCACACTCTGTCCCGTTACCCTAAGTTACCCTGTCCATAGCCTCACAGGTGTCCGAACTAATCACCTGCTTCTTTACATGTGTATATCCATCTTTGCCCTAGAATGTACACTCCTTGACAACAGGGCTTCCTTTTTATTCAGCGTTATAATCCCAGAACAAAGAATAATGCCTGTCTCAGAACAGACACTTAACAGACTGAACCTGAATTTTGCCATAACAGGATGGCATGCAATTAGTTATTTTGCTAATCTAAAGAAAAAAAATCCCTGGAAAGTCGCAATGCTAAGAAAACCAAAAGCAACAAACATACAAACCACCCTTGGAATACTGCAATGTTACAGTTTATTCTAGTTACTTAATTAATAATCTAGTAATTTAATACAGTAATCAGCGTCCATTTCCTGACTTGCTCCTTCAAGTTGCTGGTCACTGTAGATAGTGGAAATAATGTTAAAATGGTAAGTGAATTTACTTTCAATGCACCATACGAGTGACTTTTTAAAGAAAGGTCTTAGCCACTGAATGATATTAATAACCACTCCTTAAATATTTACTTACTTATTTTGGAATTCCATGTTAAGATTTCTTAAATGAGGTGGAAGATACATAACAAAATAGGAACACAAATACACACATACTTTTTATTATAAAACAACATATTAATAAATCATATATTCAATGCAGTAGTGCTAAATACTTTATATTCAATTCTCAAACACTCCTATAAGGTGAGTACCATTGATATTTCCATATTACACTTGAGGCAACTGAGGTTTATAAAGCTTAAGTATAATCGTGGTCAAAGTCAAAAAAGTAAATGATGAAGCTAGGACTTGAAACTATGATGATCTGACTTTAGAGCCTATATCCTTATCCCTGTACACCACTCATATGTTTATAATAGAAAATCGGGTCATTTTCTTTGTATTCTTTATTTAGTTTTTAAATCACCCACAAGCTTACTAAGACACAAAGGGGGAAACACTTTAGTGCAGATGAGCACATTCTTATTCTCTCAAGTAAGTCTACATCTGGTAGGTGCCCCAGTACCTAGAGAAGTATGGCAATGCCAGTAGACTGCGTGAGAAAGGGCTGGCCCTTGCCCTGGTAACACACAGGGCAGGACCCCACCCACTCTAAACATAAAGATTTATCTACGATAGTCCAAAGCAATCCTTGCTTCTATACACCTATATAAGACATCTGGCTCCTAGTAAACTATTAATGATAGAATGAAATGCAATAAACCTTATTTGGAAGATCTTAAAAGAACAAAGCCTTCACTAATGACTTTTTAATGAGAAAATGCATAGTCTAATTACACCCAAGTGATGGAAATATATGCTGATGCATACTGTACTGAAAAGGTTTTGTTTTATATTCTAAATTGCTGAGGAAAATAAAGAAAAAAATAGCAAAGAAAAACCCCACCTCAATCCCCACCTACAGAATGCCACAGAAGGAGAATAGGATTAACAGGGAGCACTCAGAGCAAGATAAATGTTTGTCAGTGAGCATTTACACAAGTCCCAAATTGATTGTTTAGCAGTGCGTAGATCTGGCCCAATAACTTGGCTAATGGAATAGAGTAAGCAACATCAACACCACATGATGGTAATACATTTTGAGGTAAGGAACAGTTGAGGGCTGGGGAAGACACAAGCCACGCCGCCAGTATCTTGCACTTCCATCACATATGTACGTTCACAAAGGTTATCTCATTTTATTCTCACGCTGTCCTTCTGAGTTTAAGAGGAAGATAGAACACTGGCTAATAAGCATTAGTGGAAACTAGAAATATCCCAGGTTACTTATTTAGCAGGTTCAGAAATCATTGTGGGATGTCACCATAGACCATATGGAATTTTAAACCAGTTTTTTTAAAAAATTATGGTTTCATTTGTATTTTTTGCTCAACTCCCAATTATCTATACTTACAGAAGCAAGAATACTAGAACAAAACACATAGATACAATAGATAGATATGTACACATCTCTGTTATCTTTCTCTTCTATACCTGCCCTGACCCTTTCCTGGCTTGATTTATCATCATACATACATATGCTAGGAAGTCTCCATTTCCAAGCAGCAAAATATTTTACAAAAACATTAGAATGCGGTCATGAGAAACCAGACATAACGTGAGCTGGTGTGCATAATGGGGAGAAAATAACATGGATAGAAAAGTTAGGAGAATAGCTCTAATGCCAATTAATTAGCCATATGTCCTACAGCAAGTCACTTAACCTCAGAGATCCCAGTTTTCTCCCCTGCAAATTAAGGTCTGGGAACAGATGGTCTTTACATTTTATTGTTCTGAATGTAATATTTTAGAATTCTGTGATGCTAGCACATATCCAGTTAAAGATATGACTTATTCCTTATGGCCTATGTCTTCCAAAAAGTTGTCTCTGATATAACTAGCAGGAACTAACATTTCCCTCTTTTTAAAGCTTACTTTACTGTGTCTGTTCCTCTCTGTAGTGATCAAGAGCTCCAGTTAAAGGCCCGAGTTCAAATCCTAACCAATTTCCTAAATTGTCAGATAGAGATAACAACAGTACCTACCTGACGGGATTATTAAAAGGATTAAGTGAGATAATGTATGTAATATGATTAGAATAGTGCTTACCACATAATAAGTGCTGAATGAATCTTAGTATTAGTGGTTGTAACTGCTATTTATGGTTGAGTTCACTCAGCTTCAGATGTGCTACTATCCTGCCTAATGTTTCTGTATCACACCTCTTCTGTGATTTACAAAGCTTTTAAAGATGACTACCTCCTTGATCTACCAATTCAAAATCTTATGAGCCAGAGAAACATGAACCAAAGCGCTCTTGGTTCAAGGGTATACTCATTTTTTGTATATGCCTTTCTTGCTCACCCAGTCATGAGTCCCAGTCAGGACTGAATGGTGATGTATCCATCTCTTTCTCTCCCACTTGGCACCCAAAAGATGCTCCACAAGCTCACTGAATGCGAATGCTAAGGGTGCACATCGGACACTACCTGGTTTTACCAGTAGATGGTGGCTGTCAATGTTAAAATACTAGAAAGTGGGATTTTGCTACTTACATAATGGTCTGGTTCATTCTTTAGTGTTCAACAACTCCTGTTGATTCTCTACTGTGTCAAACCTCCTCTAGACCAGGTAATTGCAGAGCATACCACACTGACCTTGTACCTGACCTCCTGGAGCTTACAAAGTAGCAGTGACAACAGACACCATATCATTACAAAGACAATTAATCACAAATGTGATCAGCATTACTGAGGAAATCTGGGGTTTGATATGATAGAAGTAAAACTAAAGCACACACACACAATGTAGATATGTACTAGGCTATCTACTATGAATTCAGTGGTGAAACCGAGGTGATGGGCACAGCCATCAAACTCAAATAATCTGTTTTATTTGCTATAGAGTCAAATTAAAATTAAAAATTTAAAGAGCTGGTCTGGATTTCTGTAAGGTTAGAGTATCTAAAATAGAAATTAAACCCATAGGTGGCAGATCATAGAAACATAATTACTATGGTGTACATGTGGATGTTTCATTCCCCTGGACCATGAGGATAATACTGAATCTCTAAGGCTGGGGAAACCTCATATATCAGTTCAACGTGTATGGGTTACCAGATGCTTACGATAGGCTCTGATGATACAATGATAAATAGAGGGGTCCTCCCTTTCAAGAGTATACATTACGGTGGGAGTGGGTGGGTGGGTGGGAAATTAACCAAAAGGAATCCTGAGGGGAATAAAACTTTTAAACTTAGCTTTTCTTATCTAGCTGCACATCTATCCTTCTACATAGGGTCTCTCACTGAGCCACAGAGCACCCTATTTCTTCTGAGGAAACATGTGAACATATACACCTATGCTCTCTCTCTTTCTGTGTCTATTTCTCTTCGCCAAAGTTGAATGAGACAAAAGATGAATTATTATATGGTAAATGCTGACTCTATTACTTAATCAATTTTCCATGACATTTAAAGAAAATGAGCTCCTGGAGTGAGCAGACCATGTCTTCTAGTCCCGCAGTTCCACTACAAAATCTGGGTAAGGGACCTGGTGTTGATGTAGGAATAAAGTAGTGAGGATTGGTTCAAAATACCTAATGTATTAGTGTTCCCCTACAGATATCCAATCATATACACTTATAATTCAAACTACAAATCAAGAGAAAACATTTTCATTTATTCAAATTGCAACATATTCTTCCTTGGGATCTGGATGCCACCATCTCGAATCAATCTGGGTAAAGTGTAAGGAAAATAAAAAGATGGAAAATTGGTGTTATTTAAAAATGTGTAGATGTTTGGACATACATGTATATACACATACAGATGCTCAAACTAGCATTATATGAGGTCCATCTGGAAAAAGTCCAGCCATTGTTAACATAATGAGAATGGTTTGCGTGACATCCATGTAACCTGGCAGCCAAGGAAAGTAGACTGGAATGTGCATGCATGAACAATGACGACTTCACTGTACTAGTCAGTGGGGTGGTAGATGCCTTTGAGTGAGCACGTGTACCGTGTGGCTGTCACGTCCGAGCAAGTAGAGCAATGAATCTGCATCAAATTTTGCCTTAAGCTTGAACATTCCTCCGTGGAAACTATCTGGATGATTCAGAAGGCCACAGCTATGGGCAACTGGTGATTGGCAGCTTCATCACGACCATGCCCACTAATGCATCACATCTCATGCAGAGTATTTTGGCAAAGCATCAAATCACCCAGGTGACTTGGCCCTCTTACATCCCAGATTTGGCGCCCTACAACTTCTGGCTTTTACCAAAACTAAAATCACCTTTGAAAGGGAAGAGATTTCAGACCATCAGTGAAATTCTGGAAAATGTAATAGGGCAGCTGAGGGCGACTGGGAAAGTTGTGTGAGGTTCCAAGGTGCCTACTTGAAGGGGACTGAGGTGTCATTGTCCTGTGTGCAGTGTTTCCTATATCCTCTTCAATTTTCATATTACATGGCTGGATACCTTCTGGACAGACCTTGTACAGTGACTTTAGAAGTAGAAATAATTAATTTGCGTATGTGTATGTAGGAAGAGAAAGAATTAGGAGGAGCAAGAATCTCAGCAATTAGTTTAGTTCCCTCATTTTTCAGAGAAATCATGTTAAAAGAAGTTTATTTGTTGCTCAAGAGCAAAAAACTAATAGGTAGCAGAGGTGGAAATAAGAACCATTTCTGACTCCAAAAGGAGGGCTTTTTTCACATAGGGCAAATGCATATTAAGAGAGTGTGTGCATGTATACATACAAACAGAAAGTACCTAGTTAAGATTCTGGCACAAGGAAAAAGTATTTAATTAGCAGTAATAATGTTACATATTTCTATTTATTCTTGATATTAGCCATAACTATCATTATGGATGCTGAGTGTAAAGAAGACAGTTTCTTAACTCTTTTTCTTAAAAGCACAATAATGACTATCTCAGACTTGCATTTAACTATTACTGTACATTTTCTGACCTCAGAAGATAGACAGGCAAGTGAACACTAACAGTACCTGAACTCTGGAGCCTACGCACAACTAAGGTCCACAAAAAGTTTGCCTATCAGTATGTCTTGAGGGGAAAAGTCAGTCTAGTCTCACTGTTTGCTGATTTCAATTTTTTCCTTTAAAATGAAAATAAATACAAGGGAATGATATTTTATTTAAGAACCTAATTCCAGACACATCAAGGCCTTAATCCATGTCCCTGTAGATGGTGCCATTACTGATCAAATCTGAATTATTTTTATTCAGCTGCTGCAACCAAATATCCAGACGCCTAGAGAATAACACAGCACGTGATGGTTCCAAGGTGACAAGCTCTGAATCCTCCCTGTGCCACATGAAATTTAATTATCTCCATTGCTTTTATTATTCAAAATATATTGGCAGTTCATCTACAAGATATTCTCCTCTACTTGATTCAGTACAGCTTTTATACTAGAAGAAAAAAGGGAGGAGTGTTGGGGAGAGGGAGAAAACGTATCTCTCTTCCCCATTCCCCACAAGGAGATATGAGGCCGCTGAAGCCCAGTTGTTTTCCCAAGCCCAATTATTTCATTGTGCTTCTCCTCAACAGCACACTTTACCTAGGGAAACAGTCTGCCTAAAACACCACATCATTTAATGGAGTCCCTGAAGCTGTCTCAATTTCATTGCTTCTAACTAATAGGCTGTGATACTTTTTCCCTAAACAGATCAGAGCTCTTCTTTCCACATCTTCCTCCTACAGAAAAGAAAGGGGGGGGAAAAAAAGGAGGGGGCTACTCTGATGAAAGAGTATTCATTCTTGCTGCCATTCCTTCTTTACTGCCTAATACCTGCATTTCTTAAGGGCAGAGCACCTCACTTAATCCAATCTAGGAGCTTCTTTCTTCCAGATAATAACAATAATAGGTGTCTCCTTATTAGCATTAGCAGTAACACTGAGCAGCAGGAATCGACATGCTTTTCAGTAGTTACAGGCAGACAAGTTTTACTTTCCTTGAAAGACCTCAAAAATTTGATTGCCCAGAGTATTTTAGGATTGAGAGAAAAAAATAAGGAAGAGGAAAACGCACCTCTCCTGAAACTCTTTAAGGTCTTTGGGAGATGCTGCCAGAGGTCAAAAACAAGGATTACAAAATACTCCCATTTTCTTCCACCATTCCAGTGTGGATTTAGTATTCGTATGACAAGGGTCACTGGGTTTCTATTCGGGTTTATGTCTTTAAAGTGAGTCTGATCTCCTGAGGGAGTTTTCACCATCCAAGGACTCACTTTATTTTCCCACAAGGAGATGGAATTTATGTTTTTCTTAATCCTTAGTACTTATGTTGATAACTGTATCTTACTGAAATTTTCCCATTCTATAATTTAAACATTTTTAGGGAGGACTTCTTAAGAGTCTACTTACTATTTTCAAAACTGCGCATACTTTTAGAAGGCATTCCTGCAGTCTTCCAGGGTTCCCACCCATGTGGAGAATTCAAGAAAATGTATTGAAAACCCAGGTCCACAGTGAAGCTGTAGAAATACTATAGCTATTTCCTGAAATGTAACACCTCCCCACTCCCCAGGGACAATTTCTGTGCTGCCTGAGATAATGCCTCTTACATAATATGGGTAAGAATCAAAACAGTTAATGCAAATAGCTCTTAACACACTGCTAGAACTCAGCAGCTCTCCTCTTAAGGCAAGATACCACAGTAACATTTAATTACATTTGACATTTAGCTTCAGGTTCCATACGTCTTCCAAAATTATCCTTTGGGTCAAAACATACCTGGATTTTCTAACCTAAAACAGTTACTATTATCTTCAAAGTTAACCCCCCTGACTGGCTTGGGAGGAAAGAGAGAGCAGATATGTAGTAATAAACATTACAGTCCCTCAAGGAAACAAAGCTCCCTTCCTGATTGTGGCTCTTGTCTGGAAGGTATGTGAGCATTCCAACAGTGTTCAATACTCCTGAGCCAGTACACGGGGCATGGTTAGTCCAAAAGGCAGCTAACACGGATTGTAATAAAGATCAATGAAGGTGGGCTTCCGATCAAGCTATTACGCTTATATTCACCAACCTACATATATGGACATTTTCCAGGCTTAAAGATGGTCCCCTCTGTCATCTTTTTATAGTACAATGACAGATTTTGGTAAATCGGGGACCAAGGAGATGAAAGTATTCTGAATATTAAATGCGGATGTGAAGAAGCCTAGAACTAACTGAATTCATTATGTTGGGCAATATTCCTTTTTGTTTTTAAAAGATTTTATTTATTTATTTTTAGAGAGAGGGGAAGGAAGAGAGAAAGAGAGGGAGAGAAACATCAATGTGTGGTTGCTTCTCACGTGGCCCCCACTGGGGACCTGGCCTGCAACCCAGGCATGTGCCCTGACTGGGAATCGGACTGGTGACCCTTTTGTTCGCAGCCCGCTCTCAATCCACTGAGCTACACCAGCCAGGGCTTGAGCAATATTCTTTACAGAGAAGGAAGAAATCATAAGAATACACAAGAAAATAATAAAAGATTATTAAAGTGAATTCTAGGTTGGACCTGAGATTTAAATAACCCTAACAGTAGGTTATAACGAATCATGACAGTTTCTTCCCCAGAGGCAAACCTGACTGAAATAGTCAGGGGCTGGCAAAGGCCTGCTTTGTCAAGTTAGGAAATCATGCTGGGCCAGTTTAATCTGCATAGTGCCTTCTACAGGGATTAATGTTTTTTGGATCTTCTTCCCAGTGCTTGTTATTTTGTTTTGTTGCAAAAGTCAATGATTTTTTTTTTAAAAGGCTCTTCATTTAGGTTCTGCTATGTGACTGTGAGCAAGTTACTTTACCTCTCTAAACCTCAAAACTTCCACCCATATAATGAGGTAGCATTTAGTGGTTTAAACAGAATTCTGCATGTAAAATATTAGCACTGTGCCTGGCATGGAGTTAAGGGCTTACTAGGTGTTAGTTTCTATTAGTATTTGTGTTCACGATACACATCTGTCTGTATTTCTATTTCATTGGCATAATCATTTCTAATAGTGTCTTCAAAAGCAGTTCTTTTTTCTGTCTGATAAGATGAGAAGACATATTTTAGATCATGTCAAGCAGCCAAGAAGGGCTCTCAGGGTTCTGTAGGCTTTGGACTCTGTCAAGGGAGTATGCCATCGGAGTTTAAGGAACACAGATCTGGCCTACAACAGCAGGTCTACAGGTAGTCAGGCTTGGACCAGACTGAAAACAAAGGTAGTGGGATGCCATTTATGATAACAAGTACGGACTGCAAGTATCTCACTGGGTGTTCACCATCCAAAGTCAATTCTTTTTCCTCACCATTTATCCCATCTTTACCTTCTTCTACCTGCCCCATGTCTTCCTTTTCCCTCTTGTAATCACCACAGTGTTGTCTGTGTCCATTAGTTTGGTTTTTATTTGCTTAATCCCTTCATCTTTTTCACCCAGCCCCTCAACCACCCCCTGACAGCTGTTAGTCTGTTTTCTGTGAGTCTGTTTCTATTTGTTTGTCTATTTTGTGAAATCATATGGTATTTGTCTTTCTGACTGCATTATACACAATACAATATACAGATGATTTACTATAGAATCATATATTTGAAACCTATATAATTTTATTAACCAACGTCATCCCAATAAATTCAATAATTTTTCAAAAATACACTGTTCAAAAGCAATAATGGCACAGAACTGTTTGTAGATGCTGGAATGGCAGTAAGAATACAAAATGAATGGGTAACAGGGCTTGCCTAGCAGAACTACAGGCTGTGGCGATATGGAATAAAATAGACACCTCATTTTTCCTTACATGCTTTGTTGTACTCATTGAATTAATTTGATGTGTGCATCACTGTTTCAATTTTTTTTACAAGGAGAGTTACATGGTTTTTTAAAGAAAAAAAATCCCCCTGGGTTAATTACATTCTCATCATTTGGTTTTCCTCCTCTCTTCTCTGGGCACATATTGGCTTTCTCAGATTGTTTTTACCATCTATCTAATGGTGGTCTTGCTTGCTTTTTGCCTGTGGGTCAGAACTCTCACATTCACACAGAAGTAACATGATAACAAATGCAAGGAGCCTCTCTTTAACACCCCGATTCCCCCTCCACGTCATTTTGCTCCCTAACTAGATTTTCATCTGTCCATCCATATTCCATTTGGAGCATCAGCAGTCTCAGTGGAGATCATGCCTTCAGAGTTTCTTTACGCCTTCAGCTTTCAGTTTGCTGCACTGTGACATGTTCAGACCAATAAGGATTTTCCTGTCTTTACACTGACAAGTGAGAAGTGAGAGTTTAAACATGCTAAAGGTAATTAGCACTAAGGCCTTGTATAGTCTCAAGTTCATCTTAGCGAGCCTGATGAAGTGACAGCTTTTATCCTGCTCTCTTATTTAGTTCCAAGATCTCCTCTCAGCTTCTCACTTTCTACATCTGTGTTGAATTAGTAGTACTTTCCAATTAGCCAACTACTATAAAATACAGACTTAGCTTTTTTAAAATATAGACTTTGTTTGCTGAAGATACATCAGAAGTGACTTGAATAGTATAAAACTTTCCTTTCATTTAGCAATTTTACAGCCCCAAATTCCAAATCAATATTCTAATTTGTCAGAATTAGAAAGTCCACACTAAATCTATGCATTAACTAAGAAATTTTATATGAGACAGGGATTTTCCCCCTTGATTCAAAAATACAATCAATAAGAGAGACACTCTTAACAGAGAGAAAGGAAGGAACACAATATTTTTAAGTGCCTACTATGAAATTTATAGTAACCTATAGAGTTCATGGTAAATTCTATAGGCTACTATAACCTACTATAGGTCACTGTCACCAGGATTTCATTTTATCTTTTCGATCACTTTGAGTAAGGTAATACTGCTACCATTTTTATAGTTAGGGTAACTGAGATGGGGTAAAGTTAAATAATTTGCCTAGAACCACAGTTATTTAAAGCAAGTGTCTGAAACCAATGACCACTTCCTTTATCTCCCCTTATATGAAAAAGAAATTGTCCATTTAAAATTAAATTAGGGTAATTAAAATGATTACATATTATCTGTTGCATTTATTCACATGGGATACAAGAACATATTGCAGCAGAAAAATGTGAATAAATCCGTGAATTGCCTTATGATTGTACTTTAAAATTAAGAAAAAACAACAAAGTTACTCTGAACTACAATACAAAAAATACATCCCTACAATGCATGACTATGAAATAAGACACGAAGGGTGACAATATGATACATAAACATAAACTGGGGCTTGTATTATCAGCTTTCACATCATTAGGAAAGTAGTGGATCACATTATGGAAGATTCATATATAATGTGACATATTGTTATAGTACCAAAATGTACGATATCTGAAAGCCAGTTCAATAAGCTTCAACAATATATTGTACTTAAACCTAATGCTTGAAGAATATGCTGTGTTGATGTTTCTGGAAAAAACAGACCATCTAATTTCAGGGGTATATACTGCCTACAGGTACATTTTACAGTATTTTAACAGAAAATGATACACTGAACAAAGTGTGAAATGGTTAAACACAATGGAATGAAAATCCTATGGTTGAGGTCTGGCCAGGATGGAGGCGTAGGTAGAAACCCTTTGCTTCCTCGCACAACCAAAAGGAGAAAAACAACCAGTCTAAAATCAGTAAACAGCCACAAGTGCCAGAAAATCAAACTGCATGGAACTCCGACAACCACGGAATTAAAGAAACAGTCAAAGAGAACAACCAGACCAGTAAGGTGGCAAACGGAGAGAAAGCTCGGGGAGGCAGTGACCGTGGGGGTGGGGCTGGCTGCAGGGTGGCAGCAGGCTGTGCAGGAGGAGCTCACTTAAGGGAAACTGAGATTCAGAGGTGGTTGTGGACTTCGACGGTTGCCCCAGTGGGAGAAACTCCCAGTCTCACATTAGTTCGTTGAAAAGTGTGCTAGAGAGAGCAGGCGAGCGGCATTGTTCCCTCTCTGGTCCCTCCCCTACAGGCAACGCCGCAGCACAGCAAGGAGGTTTGCCCTGCCTGGGTGAATAGCGAAGGCCCCACCCCCCTACAATTTATCAGGGGCCTCAAGCAAAGAACTAGGGCCAAAATGAAAGAACAGTGCTAAACCTCAGAAAGAGCTATGCGAGGAGGATAGAGTCAGCATATCTGATGGAGAATTTAGAGGCCTGGTAATCAAAATGCTCCCAGAACTGACTGAGCTTGGTTGAAAAATGAAAGAACAAATGAAAGATACCCAAAATGAAATAAAGCAAAATATTCAGGAAACCAACAGTGACAGGAAGGAAACCAGGACTCAAAACAACAATTTGGAACAAAATGGAGAAATAAACATCCAATCGGACAAGAATGAAGAAACAAGAATCCAAAAAAATGAAGAGAGGCTGAGGAATCTCTGGGACAACCTAGAACATTCCAATATTCGAACTATAGGGGTGCCAGAAGGAGAACAACAGCAAGAAATTGAAAACTTATTTGAACAAATAATGAAGGAAAACTTCCCCAATCTGGTGAAGGAAATAGACTTCCAGGAAGTCCAGGAAGCCCAGAGTCCCAAAGAAGTTGGACCCAAAGAGGAACACACCAAGGCACATCATCATTAAGTTACCCAAGATTAAAGACAAAGAGACAATCTTAAAAGCAGCAAGAGGGAAAGAAAGAGTTACCTACAATGGAGTGCCCATAAGGCTATCAGCTGATTTCTCAAAAGAAACCTTGCAGGCAAGAAGGGGCTGGAAAGAAGTATTCCAAGTCATTAAAGGAAAGACCTACATTCAAGATTACTGTATCCAGCAAAGCTTTCATTTAGAATGGAAGGGCAAATAAAAAGCTTCCCAGATAAGGTCACGTTAAAGGAGTTCATCATCACCAAGCCATTATTATATGAAATGTTAAAGGGATTTATCTAAGAAAAGGAAGATCAAAAATATTAACAGTAAAATGACAACAAACTCAGAACTACCAACAAATGAACCTAAAAAAATAAAAGAGAAAAAAAAATGAAAACAAAAACTAAGCAAACAACTAGAACAGGAACAGAATCAGAGAAATGGACATCACATGGGGGTTTTCAGTGAGGGGGGAGGGGAGGAATAGGGAGGAAAAGGTACAAGGAGGAAGAAGCATAATTGGCAGGCATAAAATAGATGGGGAGAGGTCAAAAATGGTATAGGAAACAAAGAACTCAAAGAACTTATATGTATATCCCATGGACATGAACTAAGGGCAGGGGAATGCTGGAGGTTGAGGGGTACAGGGTGAAAGGGGGCTAAAGGGGGGAAATTGGGAAAACTGTAATAGCATAATCAATAAAATATAATTTTAAAAAGACACAAAATAATAAAATTCCTGATAAACAAATAGAAATATGTTACTTGTACTTTCATCACCTATTAAAACTTATTTAAAAAAAAAGAAAATCCTATGGTTGAAATGTTCATTTTCTTCATTCTGGAGAAAATTATAAGCAATGGGATTACACAAGAGTGTATACACTATAAATTCTATAGTAAACTCCTATTGCTTTATAAGCATAAAAAAAGGCTATGTTAGGTTAAATAGAATTCAAACAACATCGAAAAAAGAAGAGTAACACATTGGCCACCAAATGTCCATTTCTACAAGAATCAACTCCAAGGAGATTTAGGGAAATATTACCCCATGATAATATACTAATGACAGCTAATCTTGTTACTGAAGTAGAGTAACTAGAACTCATCCCAGCCCAGCCTGTGAGATGAACAGCCCCTAGGTCAGAATTTGATCCTGCAAAAAATGCAGCAGTGAAGAAATTTGTGAAATGATAGCTGAGTAAGCAAAAGACAATTAAGAAATTTCCAACAGCTGCTAGGAGTTGAGATGAGCCAACTGGCAGAAAAGAGAGTTTTAATACAATTTTCATATGTAAAAGAAAACAAAAGTACTCCATTTACCCTTTAATGTACAGTATTTCTCATTCCATTCAAACATCCACTTTAGCAAAGTGAAATCTAAGAGGCATTACCTAGCAAAGGTTTGACTCTGATTAAATGCCACCAACACGTATTACCATATCTTTGGCTGAAGTCTTAGGTATGCCAGAAAGTGCAAAAGGAAATGGTAACAGAAAAAGGGTGCCAAGCTATTGAGCAATTTACTTCTAATTGCAATTTTGTCAGGTGCATAACAAACACTTTGTGCTGTAGTCTCTTGTGCTCAGAAGCAATCTAGACATCACCACGTGAACAATCTGAAGATATTAATCACACATCATCAGCCATTCAGCTATTATTCATCCTGAATATGCTCCACTCCAAACCACAATGAGCATTGCACCAGGAACAGATAACCGCTTCAGGCTGATACACTGGCCTATACAACGTGGCTTCACTAGAAGGATAACAAATAGATAACAACAAACTCAATGTGGCTAGGGGGTCAGCGCCTCCAAAAAAAGTTAAGAGCTCAGGTGATCTGTATGTCATAATTTCTCCTCCCTCCCTCAGTATCAAGAAATAAATAAAACAATCTCTGAGGGTGCTCAAGACAGAAAACAAGCAACTGTTAAGTGTCAGGGACCTTGCATATATTGTCTCATTTAATATCTCACAGCTATGTTTATACCCATTTTACATACATAGAAACTGAGGCTCAAGAAGGCAAAGTAACCTTTTACACAGATAGGATGATTATTCCCCTAAATGGTATTAATCTGGCTCCAAGCCTTATGTGCCTAAGAATCTTTCCTTCTTGACGAAATCAGTAATCAAACATTGCCTGGCCAAAAATTCAGTGTCATGGGAGGGGACCTGGCTTACATAAAGTAAAATATTGTAGCCCCAGCTTTCCTCCTCTGGTGTTTCCTGTCTTCTTTCTCAAGCTCCATATAAACTAAATTTTGGCCATAGGATGTCCCTCTTCAGTTTTTGATTGACCATTTTGCCTCACTATCATCTAATTGGAACTGGTAGGGGCACTTACAGGCACACTCTCCTGAGAAATGAGGGTGGGCCTGTGCAGTCAGCTCTGCACTTGCCGCACTGACACCATCCTCAGAACATGGGACTCACAGTCCTTTCATCAGGTTACACTGGGTAATCACTAATGCTGAGCAATCCTGGCAGTTCTTGCTGTAACTCTTATAATTTTTGGAAATCTTTGGCTTACTTGAAGTTTCATTTAGGTGCCTGTTCTTTACAAGAGATATAGAAAAAAATACCTACCTAGACCTTTAGACAAATAGCTAGACAATAAAAGAAAACAGAATACCCATTTATGTTCACAGGCTAAGAAATGGTGGATTCCCTACCAACAGGGCACACAGCTCATATTTAGAGGATGCTGAGAGTCAGTGTCATACAAAGTTCTTAAGAAAGTTCTAACGAAAATATAGGGCTCAGTCCTTTCATTCTTCAAACTTCTGGTGTAATCTCCAAATCCTACAGTTCTTTTTCTCAAGCTCACACCTGATGGGCTTCTTATTTCAGACAGAATCACAGGTAGCCCAACCAATTTCCACTCTACTGATGGAGATTATCTCTCCTCCCCTTGTCCCTCAGGATATGTCTTCCTAAATCTTTTTCTATGATTATTCCCACACCAGGCATATCTTGTCTTCAGTTTCCCACTCTCCCCAATCTCAAAGCACTGTCCACCTCTGCGGCCTTCTGGTCCTTTTCAGAGCAGCTGCCCTCCTTTCTCTCCTTGAGGACCTTCTCTAAAACATTTGGCCTTTCCTTAGGCCTGTAGCTTCATTCACAAAGGTTAATCTTTACTTTAAGTGGGCCTGTCTATTGTCTGTGTGTATCTAAGGTAACATACCTTTAAATGTTAACTGATTTTTCTTTTCCTCTCAGAGTCACAACAGTGGGCACTGAAGCACTAGACTTCATGGTATCTTGTTGCCCATATACCATCTATGTGCCGTAAACGTTAACTATCCCGTACCACCAACGTAAAAGAAGTATGTGTCTCTCCATTCTGTTTTTTTTATCATATCCCAGAGATTTCCCCCCCACACCCTTAATCTACCACCAAAGGATTTCGTGTAAACCCCACTCGGTCTCTTCCTTTCATTCAATGTATAAAATAAGCTGTACAAATGCCATTTTCTGGAGCATTTTCTCAACCTGTTACTTCCTGGTAATTGCTCCCAGTTTGGTGTAAATAAACTCATAAAATTTCTCAAAACAAAACAAAAACAACTTGGCCTTTCAAGGCTGGCCCTTACTCAAGCCGCAGTTGTGGAATCGTAACCCTAGCCTCAATGAAAAGTGTGTATGTCTACGCAGAAATATTTAGCAAGTCCCTGGCACATAATGGCACTCAACAATTGTCAGTGTACCGCCAATATTAATGAATGCAACAAGAGAAGGAAGTAAATGTAAGATTTATGACTAATTTGGGGTTGGGAAGAGTTAATATGACCTGTTTATCAAAAACCTGGATTTTATCAGGTGAATTATTACATGCTCAAGGCTCTAGACCCCTCTCTTTTGTAGAGAAACAGTCAAGTCATTCTGGGAGGAGTAATGAAGGCCCAAGAGTGCCGACTGCCATCAACACGACAAACTATCTTTCAGCTACGTGAGGCAAGCACTAGCAATTTTCCTTTTGTTTGGTGTTATTTCAAAACAAAGCCAGTTGAGCATGTCTGACAATCTATATTCTTCCTCTTAGTCTTATTCCTACACATGTCAATTCTTAAGACATCTGATATCAACAGAGTAGTCCTTTGAAATTTACACAGTCTAAGAATCCATTAATCTGAATAATAAGCTCAGATGATTTTAATGTGAAAATTAGTAGTAGCTGCGACAAAGCTTCCCTCATGGAAAACCGAGGCTGAATGACTGCTTTAGTGCAGTCTAAGTTTTCACTAGATGGCCTCTTAAACAAAGAGGAAAGCCTTGGCCACGTGAGTATTTAAGCATAATCCAGTCTACATGCACCTGATAGACATGGGGAAAATATTCACGCAAACATCCCAATCAGAAGCCATCAAATATGATTTAATGGTTAATTATCTTAGTTTATTTCCATTTATCCATATGAGCTAAGATATCTTAGTTCAAGGATAAAGTGGTCATTTTCTTAAACTTATCCTGAACACCACCATAAACATTTTAAACACTATTCTTAAATTTGAAACTATATTCTTAAACTATAAACTTATCCTAAATACCACGTAAACACTGTTCTTACTTGTATGACAATCACGTAAAGATTCGAATGTTATGAACAAAAATGCAGTGGAACCTCTTCACTGTCACAAGTTACATTCTCAAGTCCATATATATTTTTTTTTAATGTGGACTTCTTCATGAATTTGTGAGTCATTCTCGTGCAGGGGCCACGCTCATCTTTTTCATGTCATTCTAATTTTAGTGTATGTTCTACTGAAGTGAGCCCATGTTCATATAATCTTTAAAATTCTTTGGAATAGCTTCCTCTCCCATTAAATTTATTGTCAAGTCACGATCAGACTTGCAAGGTTAGTATATAGGAGGGTGGTTCAGAACACAGATTATAGAAGCAGAACACCTGAGTTAACTATAAGACTTTTGCCATGTTATTTAATCTCTGGTGCCTCAGTTTCCTTATCTGAAAAACAGGGATAATAAAAGCACCTACCTCATAAAATTGCTGTATTACACTTACACATTTTAAGTGTGCCAAAAGTGTTAAAAATCATTATCATTACATCTGTCTTTTAATAGTTGGTCAACTTATGTCTTGGTTCAAGAGTGGCAATAAGCAACAAATATAAACAAGAAGTCAAAATATATTGACAAGTAACAGTATTCACACACAAAAACAATTTGACAAGAGTATAAATACCTTATTTTTTTTTAAATCTTCACCCAAGGATAAATTTTTGATTTTAGAGAGAGAGGAGGGAGGGTGGGAGAGGAGGGAGGGAGAAAGAGAGAGAGAAACAATGATCATTTGCTTTCCGTACACACCCCAACCAGAGACCAAACCCACAACCTAGGTATGTGACCTGATCAGGAATCAAACCTGCAACCTTTTTGGTATACTGAATGATGATGCTCAAACCAACTGAGTAACCTGGCCAGGGCTAAAGACCTCATCTTAAGCAGAAAAGAGACCTAATTAAACCCTCCTTAAGTTTCTTATTTAAGCCAATAAACAAGCAAACAACAGCAGGTCTTCAGGCTCAATCATCACCAATGATGAATGCTTCCTGTATGGCTTCTAAGGGAAAATTGTAGAAAACAGATTCCTATAAACAAATTCGTGTAGTTTTTCTTGGCTTTCAAACATAAAGACAACATCAGGTTTCTTAGACATCATACCAAAATTTCCATAAAATTCGATCTCATTATATACAGCTGTATTGATAATGTACTTCAACTCTGATAAGGCCCAAGCAACTACGAAATTACCTTTTGACACCATAAATGCTAAAATTTCATTCTAAGAGGTAGATCCAATCCATACCGAAACACTTCCTGTAATTATCTCCTTCAAAGTGGACCATATTTCTTTTGGAAATCCTCATTTTCCAAAACAACATACATGTGTAGAAAAAAAAATAGTGGTATAATAAATCATAAATTTCTAACTGGGAAGATCATGGTGGGAAATCATGCCCCAGGCACATAACTTTTTAGGTAAAAGGCATATCTTTGCCTTAAGGCAAGCCCTGTCCATTCATCCTATGCCTGGGATAACACACCTTCTAAGATAGCAAATAATGTTAACTATTCTGTAATCCAATCCTGGCCTTGCTTTCTCCCACTTTCATGTAATCTTCCTTATGTTTTCTCCTTAATTTGAAATGCATAAAAGAAACTGCAAAACTCTTATTTTGTGGAGCATTTGAGATCTTGCTCCCCGGCATATGCTGTCAGTTCAGCTCAAATAAACTTACAAAAATTCTCTACAGATTTAGAAATTTCTTAAGGCAACATATATTTTTAATGTAAAATTTCAATATTTAATACAACATTTTTTGCTCATAATCTCTAAGTCTAGATCTCTCATTCTCATACCAATCCCATTGGCCTGCAGAGCAAAGCACTACTATGCCACTAGTGATGACATATTCCAAGCATAATTTAAAACTCATATTATATATTGATCAATTCTTATTCTTTGATTCCATATATGGAAAGATTTGAAGGTCTAAATTATAATTATATGGGCCTAAATCTAGGTTATTAATGCTTCTGAAAAGAACATGATCTCCAAAAGTAGAAAGACAAGTAATGGCTTCGTGACTGACTTTTCAATCTAAATAGCATAAAAATGGCATCACTTTAGCTCTTCTTTCCTTGCAAGCTACAATGAAACAATTTGTTCAATCTTCAGATGAATGTGATGCGTATCCTTCTGCCATCATGAATAGTGAAACAAGTGGCCTCTCACACAAGAAAAGGCCTCAAAAAGGCATTAATTTCATGATTAAGGTCAGAAAAAGTAGCTTAATGTCATCTAGACCTAAACCAAAACCTTTGGTTTTCGTGTCTCAAATTATTTGCTGTATCTGATGGGTAAGAACAATGACATGGGTATTGAAATGAATTGCCACAGAACACTAATGAGTATCAATTCTTGAATGGTCTTCTTTGTGCCATCCTTTGCTAAGCAATGGGAACAAAAATAAATAAATAAAACATTACGTCAGGAAGTTTAAAATCTAATGGAGGAGACAGACATGCATAAATAACTATATCAGGTATTAAACTGTATTTCAGAAGCATCTAGTAGTCACATTTGGTGACAGGCACATTTATCTCACTTTCATCTATAAATTATAATAAGGATGAACCGTTCTGGGGTATGTACAGCTTATGCCAAAATATAGCTTGAAAGAAAGGAAACACCCAAGGCAATCCGTATAAGCCTCTAGCTCAGTCACAAAATAGAATTTAATATTGTAAAAACAGGACCTTCCCTGGGTTCGCTTTCCTCAGAGGCACATCTCTAACTTCTGAAAGCACTTCTCATCTGTAGCCACTAGATCAATAGAAGGGATTTTTTTCTTCTTTGGTTTCAGACAGCCTTTTGACCAGAAAATACAGGGCTGAAGAAGCTTCAAACCTTGCAACAGTCAAAAACCTGTCTAGTCGAGAAGAAGAGAGTTATATTTAAGAGTCTGTGCTTCATTTACTTCATTTAAAAAGTATATATTGACCACAAATGAGGTCAGGTATGGTCCTAAACCTTGGGAATACTAACAAGAACGACCACTAGATTCTACTGCAGTGGGAGAGGCACACAACCAGCAAAGACATGGTCAGAGGGGAAAAGATGTGAACACTTTAATCCCAGAAGAACTGTAGGGTCAGATCAGGAAATTCTTATTTCTGGGAGGCAGAACTCCTGGGAAGCCTTCCCTGGCTTCTGCACAGGCTTTTTTCTCCAGCCTCGGTAATTGCCTTCTCTGTGGCTAGTTTGGGAATTACTTTCTGTATTCTGTGGCGACTCATCTTTTTATTGGTATATAACCAGTTGATTTTCTTCTTGAGGTCAGGCATGGTAATTACACCTATTTGAATATGCTCTCCAGCAAAAAAACAAAGAAAAATTAATCTAAGATAAGTTGTCAATTGAAGAATTGAAAAATCACCAGTATACTGAAGTCACAGGACAAAATGATAAGATTTTATTTATTTACTTTTCGATAGAGGGGAAGTAAAGGAGAAAGAGAGGGAGAGAAACATCAATGTGTGAGAGAAACATCTATTGGTAGCCTCTCACACACCTCCGATCCGGGAACACCTGAGCTCAATCCACTCAGCCACACACCAACCAAGGCATGCTGACTCTTCTTAAAGAAAACCTTACTCTTACGAATTTCTCTCAAAAACTGACCCTCATTGGCCAAACTGGAATAGATACTTCTGCTTCCTCCTTTGGATTTCAGTTCTTTCAGCTGTAACTAAATGATGTAACAAAATTATAGGAGTATTTATGAAGCTTTCTTTGGCCCTAAACTATTTTGGCCAGAGAACAGTTAAAGGAAAACTCCCTTATTCCATGGTTAATTAGTAAGAATGCTTCATGCAAACTCGCGAGGGGTTTCCAGCTGTGCAAGTCTGCAGGGTGTAGTAGGAGCAGATAATGACTCTAGAATATTGTTCTATGGGATTTTTCTTGCCATGTAAAGTCCTAAGAATGGCTTAACTATAAATAAACACAAAGATGGCTCCCACAAAGAAAGCAACTGAGAAAATGATTAACCAAATTGAAGACTTTTACAGTATTACTCCTACAATAGTAAGCTAAATACAATGTAAGTTAATTGGAACTTGATGCAAAAACAGTACTTACATTTTCATTACTGCCACCACTCTTTCCTGATGAGGAAATTAAGGCATAGAGTGGTTAAATTATGTGAATAAAATCTAATACTGACAACCAGGTATCCAGATTAAAAAGAGAGTGAACCTTTAGTTTAAACAAATAAACTTGATTTATTTCTGCACGTACGTTTTTTTTTTTTTAAAGAAAGTTTTATAAGATAGAACTTTTGGACCTGATTTGTTTTGATTGTTATTCCTTCTAATTGTCTAATATTATCTGATCACACTCTTCACCACAATGTTCTGATTCTACTCGACAGGAATCAGTAAGTAGAGAGGCTGCCACAATATGGTAGGTCTCACCTGAAGCAGACAGGAAACGCATGAGGGGAAGGCACTCTCAACAGTCCTAATGAAAGGGAATTAACAGACTGCTGCAGGGGTGGAAAAATCTCTTTTCCTATTTCCCCTCTAAATTCTCAGCTGGGGCCCCTGTAACAAGAGCCAGATTAACAAGAAAAAAGCTTATAAATGTATTTATTACCAAGGTTTTTCTCCTGCTAATCTGAATTTAGAAAAGAGGGGACTAGGAGAAATGTTTACCTCCCTGTCTTGACAGGGCACTACAGACAGATTTGGGAAACGGAGTTGGTAAGGACTCCTGCCTTCTGCAGGCTTTTGTCAGCTGTCCCAGCCCTCTGGAGCAAGCGGAGTGACCAGTGTTTTACTGTCTCTTTATGACTGTTAGAATTGTGAGGGAGGAAAATTATCTTTTCCTTTTACCCTTACACATTCTCTGCTGGGGCCCCTGTAACAAAAGCCATTAAAAAGGAATGCACGTACAAATCTATATAATTTTAAAGTTTTACACCATGAAGGAACCTTCATAACCCAAACAGGTGGCTAAACCTGGGCATTTTGTTATGCTGGGTTTGATGAAGAGTGGAAAGTCCTGGAAAAATGCCATAGGACAAAAGGTTCGAGCTAAGTGTAGTGAAGTGGGGACATGTAGCAAGGCCTGTTCATTCAGAGTCCTTTTTGAATTCCTCCAACTTCAGAGATAATGACGCGCTTTTCCTCTGGATATGGGGAGGGCACTGCTCACAGGAGGGTTTTACAATCTGTTTTAGGGGAAGGTCAGAAAGTCTTTCCTGCACCTGCCATTCTCAAATTCCTTCATCTTGAAATATTCAATAAGCCAAGGAGCCATATTTGGGGGTAGTATGTCCTAAACCCCATTACTGTCACAAATTACACCCAAGAGTCTTTAAAATTCCGAAATCCCTAGAAGAACCTGGAAAGTACTTACACAATGAAATTTGTTTTCCTGAAACCACCACTGTGGTACCTATAAAAGGATTTGTAGCAGACTTGAAAGAAATGAATGTATAGTTTGAGACTAGAAAAAGGATCTGGGCAGATGGGCAGCTATAATCTCAGAGAAACATCCATTTGGCTGACCCTGGAGAAAATGGTCACTTTACAAAGCATGAACTGAGACTCTCTGGAAAGCCTTCTTTTCTCACAAAACCTCTACACATTCATGAAAGTTATCCTTTGATTGCAGGCCTTTATACAGAGTCTCCAAAAGTGTTACTAAAATGCAAACTGTTCATTTTGTAAAGGTCAGTCTTAAGCTTTCAGTATCCACTAACATAATCACAAAATACAATTAGCAAACATATTAACTTCATTCTTGGGAAATTAGGACAGGTGACCTACGATGAGAGAGAGGGTTCCAGCCCAGGAAGAAAACGACCAGGTGGGGTAGGGGGTTGTAAAGAGAAATCCTATTATGAGTAATGGTCAGTAATGGAAAGGGTACAAAAAAAAAAAAGACAGAAAAAAGAAAAAGCACATTTACCTGCTAAATCAAGTTGTCTAAGACAACCTCTGTTTCTGACTTCCCCAGGGGGCTATTTAGAGTGAAATGACCCAGGCCAGGGGTGCCATTTTCAGTTATTAAAGAAGCAAGTCGAGCTTCTGGCTCTGAGCAGCACATGACCCAAAGGGTGACAGGCAGAAGGAAGAGGAAAGGGAATTAACCAGATCCCCCGTGGTTAGAGTCTGCACACAGCAGGGCTGAAAACCATGTCCCTCTCAGCGTGGCTTCCAAGGAACAGTTCTTTGATTGCAGAAGTTACTGCTGTCCAGGGCTGAGCTGCAGGGAAGGACTAAAGGCCAAAACCACAAGGGGAAGGGACAGCAAGAGAAGTCCCAGATAAGAAATGTAATAACTGACACATCTGTCACCCGGTGGCATAGAGCCCTAAAATTGTGATGACAAAACAGAGGCAATGCTGGCCTAATTGCCCTCTTCCAGCCAACTGCTAAAGGTCCGGTGATTCATCAAAGCAACTCTAGGCATTTCTCTAAACAAGCCCAGCCTCCAATCCCAGTGTAAAATCCACAAGCCAGCTTCTGGGAGTGAGAAACAGGCAGTTGACTTTAGGATTTTTTTTTCCTTCATCTGGAGAAACATGAATAAATCACACATCATCAAGTTTATCATTTTTCTCCTCAGAGAAATATGAAATATTATAGATCATCTCCAGTACATCAGCTTCTTCACACCCCATTAGCATGAAGGGACTATTTTTGATATAATTTATCAAACCACTGGCCTCATTTCTCCCATTTCCTTCAAAATGGAAATGCGGACACAGTGGACTCAGGCTTCCCTTGTTCACAGCTGCCACAGTCTGCCTTCTAGCCTGGGAGCAGGAGCTAAGTTGAAGGGCATAATTGGTGACAGGTCATCAACCTGTGCTAGGTCACTCAAAAGGCTGGAAGGATGTAGCCAAGAGACTGGAATGGGGCTGCTTCAAATATGCTTTAGACAGATACTGCTGAGGTGAGAATATGGTTGGTGTTTTTTTTAAATGAAGAGGACTTCTCTCTTACCAAAGTCTTTTTTGTCTTCAACATGCCTCACCTTGAACTGGAAAAGGGTCCCAATAAAGATGGCTGCCTGGTTAGTTAACCGATATACACTTATTGGAAGCCAGAAATGTTTGAAAACTGCAATAGAGAATTAAAACATTTGCTTACTATCTACTCCTCCTCCCATCAACAGTATTCAAGTGTTTTAACAGCAAGACTGAGAATCAAATATCTATTCAATTTAACATGGTAATTATTTTAATTAAGGAAGTCCTACTGTGTTTGAGGCATTTACCATGTGGTTCCTGCTCATAGTCAGCTAAGCAAATGTATACCTAACTAGCTGTAATATGTTAGAATCGGATGTACTGATACATACATAAGAAAATGTTTCATCAGGATCCTGAAAACTGAGTAGAATTTCAACGTCCTGGCTAAAGTTTAAAACAGGAACGACAGCTAAGGATAAAGAAACATCACCAGGAGGCATGGAAGAGAAATGACTCTGGGACATAAGGATTCAGATATAAGCACTACAAGGACAAAAATAAGGCCAGGCTGGGATGGTTCTGGAACAGCAAGCTAAGGAGTATTAGTTTCATCACATAAAGAACGGGAAGCCATGGGATGTTTTTGAGCATAACAGTAAAGATTAGGACTGTGTTTAAGCAGTTGCCTTAACAGACCTGTGAAAGATGACCAAGGCGAGGTGAGATGAGTGTTAAGAAGACTGGTGAGAGGACTCCTACGACCAAATTTCCCTCAAAGTCCTCTCTAGCGCACACCACTGGAAGATAAGAACCTGGTTCGGCAGTCATACATTCGCCGTGCCAAGTGCTGATAGGTACTCACTAGAACTTGGTGAAATAACAAATGGATATGTATGTGTGCAAGGAGATTTGTACAAGAAGGTTCACACCAGTATTACTTGTAATAGCAAAAAACTGAAAATAACTTAAATATTCATAAATAGAATAGATAAATGGTGGCACAGTCTTAAACTAGCATGAAACACAGCAATGGAAGAGCAAAACAGAGCAACCAAAAAGTTTCCAAAGTGCATATGCTTATAGGTAGTAAGATGGAATTTTTCAAAACATAAGCATACTAAATAATATTTGCTGATTTCTGTATGTAGAATATACATAAAAAGTTCATAACATAAGCAACAAATTCAGAATTGTGGTTATTACCTCTGGGTTCTGAGAGGAACGAACATTTGATCAGAATTATAATGAGAGCTTCAACTATACTGAAATGTTTTACTTTTCAAGCTGGTGATGGGTACATGGATGTTCATTATATTATTTTTCCTGCCTTTAATAAAATAAGGATAAAGCAAAAATAATAATGAACAGTCAGGGGAATCTTGGGGGACTAGCCACATTTAAGGATATGGACGATAAGACAATCATCAGTGAAGCAGACTGAGAAAGGGCAGTGAAAAACAGGGAGGAGTCAGAACACTGACACACACCCGGCCTGGAAAGTGACAGGCATGTGCAGCCAAAGGGTTGGCAGAAAATGCAGGCTGCAGTTCACGCACTTGGTTAGACTGACCAGGGAGACAGGAAGCCAAGGGCTGGCGAGAGAACTGGAGATGAGGAGGGACCATGGGACTTGACACAGGGCAAAGGAAAGGGCAGGGAGAGCTGGCAGGAGGACCAGGTAGACCGTGAGCAAAGACAAAAACAAAAGAATGGAAGACTAAATGCAAGTTTTCCTTGGCAAGAAATACAGGGACATACTTATTAACCTCCAGGGAGGAAAATGTGTGTGTGTGTTTTAAGAAAATTCCAAAGTTGGCATTAAAATTTACTCCCTTCTGAAAGGTTGAATTTTGTACTATCATTCTTTTTCAAATGATAAAGTATGTATTTTCTTCCATTTTAAAACTGAAATGGAGAGGACAGCATGGGAAGTGAATCAAAACAGAATAAGAACACACCAACCTCTTATATTTTTCTTCTTACAGAATTGCAATCGGATAACTTATTTTTTAAAATCTGAAGCTTATTAGGCTGGTATTTATTTTGGTTTCCCTGGAGGGCACAATTATGCCTTAGAAAGACCTGTGGCTTAACGACTTTCACAATAAACTATTTCTATGCTTACCACATGTACCTGGAGCAGCAAAGAAAGTCTCCTTTGTGAGGTAGTTTTCAGAATGACGACCCCTATCCTTTTCAGTTAACAGTATCACATGCTCTGGCATTAGAACTTCTTTGACCACTGCTCAAGCTACAGAATTACCTCACAGGAGTTATGCAAAAAAGGATTATGTTGAGCATCCCAGATGGATCTGAAAGAGTCTGAGGAGATAAAATATCACCCTGAAATACTCTCTTTGCACAACCAAAGAACTGATCCCAGCATCTGCAATGAAGGTAATACTAAGGCTGGTGACAAGCTAGGAAGAGTTGGTCTCAAGAGTCCTATAATTCCTTCTAGATTAGAAAATGTATAGTAAGTTTAGTGACCACATTTATAAAAAGAAGGAGCCTTTATTCTTAGGTTTCTGCCTCCCACTCCTTTTTCTGGGGAAATCTCACTTTACAAGTTGAGTATGTAGGTCCAGTTCACCATTCTTTAGCAGAGCTGTGAAAAGGTAAGGATATTTTCAGAGAACGTCTGCCAAATCATCATATGATAAAAATAGGTAGGTACAAAATAGACAGGGGGAGGTTAAGAATAGTATGGGAAATGGGGAAGCCAAAGAACTTATATGTATGAACCATGGACATGAATTAAGGGTGGGGTGGAATGCAGGTGGGTGGGGGGTGCAGGGTGAAAGGGAATAAAGGGGGGGTGAAATGAGACAATATAATAGCATAATCAATAAAGTATATTAAAAAATAATAGTCCACATGGACATAGGAAGTAAGAAATGGGTTTGAGAGTCTCTCTAGTCTGCCAAACTAGCAAGTGCCACTACAGGAGGTGCCCAGGAAAGTGATGATGGGCAAGTGTTAAAAATATATGAAGAGAAAAGCGCCAGGTAACATTTCTGGATAGTCACAGCTGTTCCTGAACAAACCCACTTCTTGCCCTGGGGGTAACTAAAACTCGTTCTTGAGGGCCTGCATAATCAACTTCTAAAATGAAGAAGGAAGAGAGAGATTTATTTGGACTCAAAGACATATCCGTGAGAATGTGAAATACATGCAGACTCACACACCCATGCATTTTCCCCACTTGCAAAGGTGTGGCTGGGGACAACCACCCAGAGTTTAGTTCTAATTCTTGCTGAGCCATACACTGCCAAGGGGGGATGGGATTCCTCCTGTGATGGGCTTGCATTTCAAATGACTCAGGTGAAACCCATGGTGTCCAGCTGAGCCAAAGGTGGAGCCACAGTAAACAGAAGAGAGGACCAGACAGGAAAATGAGATGGCAGGAGGCCTAACCCATTAAAACACAGTCACAAACAACATGAAGCACAGACTTGCCTGTGAGTCACAGCGGGCTGTTCAGCTGCCGACAACTCGCTGCCCAGGATTTCCAAAAGACATCCCTGACTTTGTCACACAACAGGAGATTCACCAGGGCTTTGCAGGACCTGCTAAAAGTCCATTCTATATCTTTAGCAATGTGCAAGTAGGTGAAAATGGGCTATTCTCCTATTGCAACAGGAAAAAAACAACAACTTTCCATTAAAATCCCTCTTTAATTACATGGGAAATTCTACATGATGTCAGTAATGGCAAAGGAAACTGAGACAACCAACCCTCTGTGTCTTGACAGGCTTAAAGCAGGCTCAGTCAAAAAGAGATTTATTTTTAATTGTTATCCAAGTGCTGCTGCCATTCAGATTTCTCTTAAAATGTTCCTGGGACATTGTACAAGTGGCTAGTGGCACCACAGGGACACTCACACTTCAGGGGGCTAACAGACATATACTAGGGGTCCAAAACTCAAAGGAAAAGTGTATTTTGCAAAAATGACCAATAAAAAAGAATGATGTTAACTGTAATGATGAAACAATCAAACACAAACCACTGACAGGAAGAACCAGTGTACATCAACAATGACTTGAAGTCTGTGAACAGAAAAAGATGAGATCATTCCAATGCAGGACAAATAGATTTAACTCGAAAACAACAAAACCCCCACAATCCTTGCTAGGGGTAGGGTGGTATACAGGAAACCTACATCTCTTACACATGATGAAAATGACCTTTCTAAGAGAGAAAGTTCATTTTTTAAAATGATATCCCAGGCCAGAACCTGAATTTGTGTTATAAGGTTCAAATCTCTGCTCCCTCCATTATCAGCAGCCTCATAACCTTGGTTAAAAGCTTCACCTTTTTTGAGTCTCAATTTCTTCATTTATAAAGTATCGACAATAAAATCTGCCAGATAGAATTGTTTTCAAACTACACAATATAAACAAAGTATTTAATCAAACACCATGTAAAGTCCATAGCAAAAGTCAGTAAGTCTGGATGTATGCTTCTACACCCCTACACCTTTGAGGCATCACGGTGCAGTGGTTATGAACTCAGGTTCTTCTATCAGGCTATTCAAATCCTGGCTTAGCCAGCTACTAGCTGTATGACCTGAACTTCCCGAAACCTTCTAAGCCTCAGGTTCCTTACAGGATAAATGGAGATAGCGATAGTGCCTCCTTGAAGAAGTGGTTGTGAGGAATAATTGAGTTATTACCTGAAACATGCTTAGAACAGTGCCTGGCACACAGTTAAAGCTCAGTAACTGCTACCTTGGATCATAATTATTAGTATGTATAAAATTTGGAAACTTTACAGAGGAAATACCTTCTTTGAAATTTTGAAAAACTATAGGCAAAGCATTTAATCAAGTCAGACCATCTAAGCATTCCATGAGTCCCGTGAATACCCTTATATAATAATGTGTTTTGCATTGGTACTACACTTTCCTTTTTTTCAAGTGTGACTAATGTACGTTTTATTCCATTTTAAGAAAAAAATAGGTAAAACACTGAGAGAACAGTTCATATAAATAATTTGCTTATTAAAAAGCAACTCCAAGGTATGGTTTGAGAACAGCGCAAATCTAGCCCAACTTTCCATAAGGCTCTCCTTTTATATCCACTTCTTGGTACAGAAAGAACCACACTCCAATATTAAGGTCCCAAGGCTGTGCAAGATGATCCATCATCAGAGAGAGATTCATTTACAGTTGCTAGACCATGCTCTTGAATGCAAAAATACACTGAATACATTATAGAAAGACATTCAAGAACAAGTATATTGAAACAATATGTTTTTTGAAGAATGATTCAAATTTAAATGAATACCACTTCATTCCATTTAACAGTTTTACTGTGTTATCTTCTTAGTCAAGACGACTAAGTCTTATGAAAAGGTATGGGAAAGCAAGGTGGGTTAACTATCTCTAGGAGTTCAAATCCTGTAGTAACGTTTCCTTCACGTAAGCATTGCTGAGAATAATAGTAATAGTGGTTTGGACAGGCAAAATCATTGCCATTTCACAGCAGATGAGACCAAAACTGAACACCAGAAAGTCGAACAATTTCTCTAGAGTTAGTTGCTCTTGAGCAAGTGTCAAGAATGTAGATCTAAGACATCCTATCCCTGGCTCCAGATGGCAGACAGTGAGACTCTGAGGCTACGGCCAATGAGTAATTTTCAGATAACTGCTTGAACTCTGCAGAATAAGAGAAAGTGCCAACACCCTGGCCAGTTCAAGGAACCCTCCACCACAACACACACAAGGAAATCAAAGTATGTCACTGGGTGTGCAAACTAGACATTCCTTCTCGTCCTAACATCCCATTTCCTTCTAGAAGCTTTGGTGGTTTGGAGGGAAAGTTTATAAACTGTGATAAATTTCAAGAACCAAATCCAATGAACTAAAGTTAAAGTAATCAATTCTCATTTATTAATCAACTATAATCATAATGATTATATTGTAGGCATAACAATAATGAAAGCAAATGTGATTTGCTTTCAGTAAACTTTGGCAGGCAATAACATTCCCTAATAAAAATGCAGCCAGGAAAATAGTTTATGGTGTTGAGAGAGAGATTAAAATATGCAAAAATGCAGAGGAGGAAGACATTAGATATACATATTTTCAAGTTATTAAAAATTGAAAACATAAAGGTGAGATTAATGTTACAGAACCTCTCTGCATCTCTAGAAATGAAGGGTTTAGGGTATATGAAATATCTTCTGCTCTCAAGGATGTACTACACCTAACGGGAGAACCTCTGCATAGAATTTGAATGAGTAACAGGCTGAGAAGCATCAGATGAAATTGAGGAGGAAAGTAAAATTTCCCATGAAAGAACATTCTTTAATTACGAAGAAGGTTGTTTGGGATTACCCTACAGAAATCTTGCAAATCCTTGCTCGTTATACCTGGGTAAAATGATAGCTACCTAGAAAGCCGTATTTCCTGCTTTACTCTCAGGTCCATAGACAAAAAGTCTGAGAACAGAGAAGCAGCAGCATCACAAGACATCCTGCAAATGCTGGGAACAAAGGCAGAGTCCCAGGATTCAGCACTAGGAATCCTGGTTGCTTCCAATACCTTTGCATTGTGCATGCCGACAGAGGAAGTCAGGGGAGGCAAGGGGAGAGTGGGGAAGCTTGGTAGAAAAAAAGTTTCCATCACACAGCAATAGCACGGAGGAGAAACTCATGGCAGATGGGGAAATTCTGTAGTCATCTGACTCCCGAAAGGTAAAAAGAAATGTAGTCTGTCTTAAAATCTCTGAGCAAGAAACGAAGGGGGCAAAACTACCAGGAAAAAAAAAAAACTTGTTTATAATAAAGACTACATTCTGTAGCAATTTCCTAGATTCCTGGGGTTAGAAATCTAGATTGCCAATGGATAAGTGAGCCTTAAAATCACATCCCTGCTGACAAAAATTCATTTCTTATAACTGTCTCCATTTACCGGAATGCTGAATCTTTCCCATGGGGAAGGAACAAATGAAAATGTTATTTCTCTGCTCATGAACTCATACCTTTCTGTCTGCTTTTCACTGCTGGCAATTTCATTCTCCTCCAAATTTGACTAAAGCCCGTGACCTGAGGGAAATAATGTCTATATAATAATCTTCTGAAACTCTAATTCTGAGTCATGTTTTTTTGGATGTTGCCTCGCAGTTTATGAAAATTGCACTGAGCTATGAAATGTAAGTGATGTGATGTCTCTGCCTAACTTAATCATTTTGCTGGTGAACATGTTGCAAATACTAATGAAAAGGAAGCTCCCACAAAAGCCATGAAAGCTGCTTAATGGCAACAATCCAGCAGCGGTGGTCCCATCTTCAGTGCCGTTCCTCATATTCCTCTCAGAATAGAGCTGCCAAGGGTAAAGACAGGTGGTCAAAACACAGTCGGGGAAAGGGGAAAGAATTCACTTCTATTGTGATCCTTCCCTTGTCCCCACATGCCAGAAATCTCTGACAGTAATTCCTGTGAGCTTGGGAACAATAGCATGGAATCTGACAGAGAACAATGATGTACTGACTTTCTGTTTTGAAGAAAACCTCAAATTTGAGACAGGATCAGTTATCTCTTTCATTGAGTTTAGCCATTCAGTGTAATTAATGAATCTCTATGAGTGCAGATAGCTCGTAAGAGACCAGCAGTGGACCCTACAAGGCTGAAATTTCCATCTATCATTTGGTGAATTTAACACAACCAAATAGAATTCAGATAGTTATTTTAATTCCTCTCTAGCCCTTTCAATCTATTCAATGTGCAAGTGAGGAAATTAAATAAGTAATATTATAAAAATAACTTGTCCCTAGTAAATCAGATCTCAAATAAAGAGACTTTGAACATACAATTCTGTGATCTGTGATGCCTGTGCACGTACCAGTACTACCAAAAAAAAGACATGGAAATAATATAAAATATTAAAATTAATATTTAGTCATAAAACTGCCTTTTCAAAGATGGTAAAGGGAAAAAAACATTAAATAAAAAGCTTTGTTATTTGGAATCCTCTCTCCTCTTCTGAATCTCAGCAAAATGAAGGGTTTTAAAGTTTCCAATTCTCAACAAATATTACTGCAACAATATTTGATTCTTGAAACAACCTGAGAATGATACAATGTTAGAAAATTAAGCACCAAATACATTTTTGTAAGAAACCCATACATACGTGACATTACTACCTGCGACATGCCAACCCCCATTTAACTAGTAACAAACACTAAGAGAAAATAATTAACAAGCATTACAATCAAATGCAAAATCATATTCCTTAACATTATTGTAAAAAGTATTATATATATTAAAATAATAGATATTTAAATGAATCCTAGGCATCATAAATTACTTCAGACTTACACTGAACATAGTTCATGCAAACCTCTGCATTCTAAAACTATATGGCACTCATAATTTTAAAAATTAAAATCAAAACATTAAACTCATGACTATAAAGTCTTCCAAAGGACAAAAGGAATAAGACTTTGGGTGGTAGGACAGTGGTAATATAATCGTTTTTAGGAAGGATTAACAGTCACTTGTCATATGCTTTGTAACAGTTCTCCAAAATAACTCACTTGAAGTACTTAATCCAGAAATGATCTCTGTTGCTTAAATTAAAAAAAATTATTTGAAGAAAATTTACAAATAGGCTGGCTTATGTTTGTTATACATGATAACTCATCGAAATAAATCCTAAGTCCTGGTCCTCAGTTTTACATCCACCTCACGTTACTAACCTAAATGTGCCAAGAACATCTAAAAACGTTTAAATGAGACTCTTCTGCTGGGATTATGAGTGTAACACTCTTTTGAAATCTCCATCATCTTAGAAGAGCTATAAATTACAAATTCAATTATTCTTACCCTTAATTTGAAGAATTGTTCATAATTCTTCTAAGAAGGGGAGCTATTATAATAAGGTCAGTTATGAACATGAAAACAAAAATTATATTCTTTTCTAAAAGACAACACCTTTTATTTGGGGTAAATTCACAATGAAATTAATGATAAAAAATGATGGTCTAATACTTAAGGAAAAAACATGATGACCTCAACAGTTGCTGATTCAAAAATATATACTTCCAGGAGTAAAAATTAAAGTTCACTCATTCACCAGCCCACAAAGACCTTTTCTATTCTTCATTATTAAGGAGTTATATCTGTCACATTAAACATAATAAAAATTTCTAAGTACTCCAAAGATTTTTCCAGACCCAGATTTAGACACATATTGAGAATTCATTATCTTTCTGCTATTCTATTATACTCTGCTCTTCCAAAATATATGCCCAAATTCTGCTTTTTTAAAAGCAGAGTAGAACTTTTGACCTTTTATTTTCACCGGTTTACTGGGTTGTGTCTACTGATGACATCTAGGTCTTAGTGATTCCTATTCAGGGAGCTAGGAATACTTGGGAGTGCATACAAACACAATGAGGAAGGGCCCCCTGCTCAGCCAACGCACAGTAAATGCTTCTTGACAGACTGATGGGTCATACATCTTAAGCACCAATTCACACTTCAAACCCAACAAGTTCAATCACAAAATGTCTAATAGTACCACTGTAGTATAAAGCTAAAAGTAGATTCATGGCAACTGTGACATTTTTACTAATATTTCTGAAGGCTTCAAGTTTATTTTTTTTAAGCCTGATCACCTGTGAAGTTTCAGGTATTTAATTTTATTTGAAGAAATTACATTCCACAAACAAGTCATGTGACAATGTGCTACTTAAGTTAACTGTACTTAAAATGTTTTGTGTACTATACTACTACAGGTCTCAAGTGAATATAATTATCATTAATTACATATATTTGTGTGGCATACATATATTTCTGCATGTTTTCAAATGTAACAATTAAAAAATAAAATCAATTTAGATTTTTTAGTTCTCCTTTGATCTATAAGTTATTTAGAAGTATGTCATGTAACTTCCAAATATTTGGGGGTTATTCTAAGTATCATCTTGTTACTGAGTTCTAGTTTGAGTTGGCTTTGGTAGGGGAACATAATTTACATTATTTAAATGCCTTTATATTTACTGAGATTTATTTTATAGCTCAAAGTGTGGTTTATTTTAATGAACATTCCGTGTGCATTTGAAAACAACTCTAGGACTTCTGGTCAAGATGGGGGCGTAGGTAAACATGGCTTGCCTCCTTATACAACAACAAAAATTACAACTAGACTACAAAACAAATATCACCCAGAATCATCAGAAAATTGAGCTGTATGGAAGTCCAACGGCAAAGGAGTTAAAGAAGTCACATTCACCCAGACAGGTATGAGGTGCAGAGACCTGGAGCCTTGGAATGGGTGGTCCTACACCCATGTGTGGTAGATAAAAATCAGGAGGGATATCTCAGGAGCAAGGGATCCTAGCCCCATACCAGACCACCCAGCCCAGGGTTCTACTGCCAAGAAGATAAGTCCCCATAACTTCTGGCTGTAAAAATCAGTGGGGGTTGGGATGGCAGAATAAACTGCAGGACTCTTAGAGGAGTCTCCTCTTAAAGGATCCACAACAGACTTCAGATATACATAGACTTGTTCCCAATGGGCTTCAGCACTAGGGAGGCGGCTGGAAGGGTCCCAGTGGCATACAGGGAGAAACTGAAGTGTTTGGCATCAGAGTGAGTGACAGGAGACAGTCTTCTTTTGGATAAAACTCCATAGGCTGGGAAGTGTCACTGTCTCCTGTCTGACCCCACGCCCACACACAGCCACAGAGCAGCGACACCATATGGGAGACTCCATCAACTCAGTTCACGAAGGTTGCCCCATCCTGGTGATTATGTAAGGCTCCACCCCATCCAATATAATGGTGTACTTTTCAACAACAGGCCATGTTGTTAAGACAGGAAGTCAAAGCAGCTCTACTATATACATAGAAACAAACACAGGGAAGCTGCCAAATTGAGGAGACAAAGAAATATGGCCCAAATGAAAGAACAGAACACCCCCCCCCAAAAAAAACTACATGAAATGGAGAAAGCCAACCTATCAGTTCAAAACACCGGTGATCAGGATGCTCAGAGAACTCAATGAATACAGCAAAAAAAAATAAAGGAAGAAATGAAGGTTATACTAACTGAAATAAAGAAAACTTTATAGGGAACCAATAGTAGAGTAGATAAAGTCGAGAATCAGATCATTGATTTGGAATATAAGGAAGCAAAAAACAACCAATCAGAACAGCAAGAAGAAAAGGGAATCCAAAAACACAAGGATAGGCTAAGGAGCCCCTGGGACAACTTCAAACATACCAACTTTCAAATCATAGGGTGCTGGAAGGAGAAGAGAAAGAGCAAGAAATTGAATACTTATTTGAAAAAATAATGAAAGAAAACGTCCCTAATCTGGTGAAGGAAATAGCCAAGTCTGGACAGAGAAGCACAGGAGGGAGATTAGGGGAAGCACAGAGAATCCCAAACAAGATGGATCCAGAGAAGACAACACCAAGACACAACATAATTAAAATGCCAAACGTTAAAGATAAAGAGAGAATCTTAAAAGCTGCAAGAGAAGAGCAGAGGGCTACCTACTAAGAAATTCCCATAAGACTGTTAGCTGGTTTCTCAAAAGAAGCTTTGCAGGAGAGAAGAGACTGGCAAGAAGTATTCAAAGGGATAAAAAGTAAGGACCTACAACCTAGATTACCCTGGCCAGCAAAGCTAGCATTTAGAATTGAAGGGAAGATAAAGTGCTTCCCAGATAAGGTAAAAGGTGATGATAAAGGAGTTCATCATCACCAAGCAATTATTATATGAAATGTTCAAGGGATTTATTTCAGAAAAAGAAGATCAAAACTATGAACATTAAAGTGGTAACAAATTCACAACTATCAACAATTGAATCTAAAAGCCAAACTAAGCAAACAGAACAGAAACAGAATCATAAATATGGAGATCATCTGGAGGGTTATCAGTGGAAGGGGAAGGGAGATTAGGGGAAAATATGCAGGGATTAAGAAGTACAAGATGGTAGGTATAGAATAGACAGGGGGATGTTAAGAACAGTATAGGAAATGGAGTAGCCAAAGAACTTATATGCATGACCCATGGACATGAACTAAGGTGCGGAGGTGGTTTTGGTGGTGAGGGGAAAAGGGGAAAAATTGGGACAGCTGTAATAGCACAATAAAAATATTACAAAAAACAGAAAAAATGTATTCTTTTCTGAGGGGAGAATTATATAAATGTCAATCAAGTCAGCGTTGTTGAAAGTATTATTTAAGTCATCTATGTCTCTCCTAAATTATGTTTACCAGTACTACCAATTACTGAGAAAGGAGTATTGAAATCTTCAACTAAATTGGTGGATTTGTCTAATTCTCCTTGCAGTTATCTTAGTTTTTGCTTTAGGTATTCTTAGGCAATGTTACTAAGTGCATATGCCTTTAGCTTTGGTGAATAATTCTGCATTTCTTTATCACTATGTAGTTCTGGTAACACTGCTTGTTCTGAAGTATATTTTCTCTGATATTAAATAGAACCATCTTTCTTTTGTTTGGACTTTGAATGATATATTGTGTTCCATCCATTAAGTTTTAAAATAGCTGTCTTCGTATTTAAAATGATTTTCTTGTAGACAAAACATGACTGGGTTTTGTTCTCTATACAATTTTATAAGCTATTTTTAAATGGACTATTTAATGTAATTTTTGCTAAGGAAGGGTATATATCTATTATCATACTTTTAAAAAACTTGCCCCATCTGGGTTTTTTTTGTTGTTGTTCTATTTTTTCTTTTCTTGTTCTTTATTTTTGGCTTCTTTTGTTTTAGTTGAGCATGTTTTATGATTCCATTTTGTTGCTTCTACTTTTTTGCTTCATTTTTTTCCCCAGTAGCTACTCTACAGTTCATAATATACATCTTTAAAGTATCATAGCCTACTTTAAAATTTTTATTGTATTACTTCACATATAGTGTAGGAAACTTATAACAGTATATTGCCATTTCTTCCCTCCTGTCTTCTGTGCTATTATCAAAATTATGCTTTGAGTTGTTACAAACTCCACAATGCAGTTATTATTTTTACTTTAGACCAGATCAAACAGTAAATAATTTAGTCTTTGAAAGCCATATAGAGTCTCAGATTCATATTCCTTGATCACTTTTTAAATTTTTTACAACCCTTTAAAAATAAACATTCTTAGGTGTCAGACTGCACACACACAAAAAAAAATCAGACAGAGGTAGTATTTAGCTCATAGGCTGGTTTTTGTGAACCCTTGATCTAATTTCTTTTCAAAGGACTAAAAGTAGAAAATGCCTCCTATATTTACATACACTTTCTTTTCTAGTGCTCTTCATTGTGTAGTGTAATACTAAATATTCCATCCAGCATAATATATCTACCTGAAAAGTTTCCTATATAATTTTTTTTGTAGTGTGTGTCTGCTAGCAAAGAAGTTTCTGGACATCTGTTCATTGACGAAGTCTTCATTTTGTCTCCCTTTTTGAAGGATATTTTTTTCTGGATATAAAGTTCTAGATTGAGGGCTATTTGTTATTTCGGTTCTTAAAAGATCCCACTCAATTATCTTCTGGCTGTCATAAGTTCTGACTAAAAGTCTGCTATACTTTTATCTATGTTTAAATATTACAACATTATGTAATATTTCCTTTTCTCTAATTTCAGAATTTTATCATATTTTTCACTTCTTTGATTTTTAGTAGTTTGACTACAATGTATGCAGGTATGTTTTTATTCATATTTATCCTGAACGGATCTGTGGTTTGTTTTCTTTCATTTTGGAAAATTCTCAGCCATATTATCTCCTCAAATATTTCTTCTGCCTTATTTTTCTTTCTCTTCAGATGTTAGATTGTTTGATATGTTCCACAGTAACATATTCTGGTTTTGGATGCTCTGTTTTTTATTTCCAATTTTTATGCTCTGTTTCAGTATGAAAGACTTCTACTAGTTTATTCTCAACTTCACTAATTGTGTTTCTACTGTGTCTAGTTTGTTAATAAATCCACAAAAGCTCATATATGAGTGTTTCTTATTTCTGTCATTTCCATTTGACTCTAATGTATAGATTCTCTCTACTGAAATTCCTCATAATGTATGCGCATCGTCTACCTTATCCACTAGAACTTTCAATATAATAATCATT
The DNA here is from genome assembly GCF_022682495.2 of Desmodus rotundus. Lineage (NCBI taxonomy): Eukaryota > Metazoa > Chordata > Mammalia > Chiroptera > Phyllostomidae > Desmodus > Desmodus rotundus. Next base: position 116,182,088 of record NC_071387.1, read on the forward strand.
GCTATTTCAAATTATCTGTTTAAAGTTTGAATATCTAAACCACCTCTTGGTTTGGTCTGGTTGACTGTTAAACCTCTTGACAACAGGTGTGGTTCTATTTTTCTTTGTCTGTGTTGCATAATTTTTAAATTGCATTCCAGACTTTGTGTGTGGAATAAACTAAATTAAATAATATTTGCCGAGAAATGGGTAAATTCTTTCATACTTTCAGTATGGGGGATGAGAAAATCTAGTAAGTAGTTGAACTGGGTTTGTGTTTGTTTGTTAATATAATTACTTTTAGTGCAACACAGAATGATAATTCCTCCTTTCATAGGCTGCTGTGATCTAGTTCCTTTAGAGAGTCTAAAAGTTCCAAAGTTGAAGACAATTGAGAGTATGGTCATGAGAAAAACATAAGAAAAACATTTTTTAAAAAGCCAGCAATCAAGGAACATTCTATAAAACACCTGACCAGAACTCCCCAAACCTTTCAAAGTCATTAATAAGAAAAAAAAAAGTTTAAGAAATTGTCTCAGTCTAGAGGAATCTAAGGAGACATATGACTAAACATATAATAATATATCCTGGAAGGAATGCTGGAAGAGAAAAAGGGCATGAGGTAGAAACTAAGAAAATCAGAATACAGTTTGAACTTCAGCTAATAAAAATGTAGTAATATTGGTTACTAAGTTGTAAAAATGTATCATACTAGTGTATGATGCTTACAATAGGAACACTAGGTGGTGTGGTGTGTATATGGGAAATCTCTGTACTATTACACATTTTTTAAGTATAAAACTATTCTAAAGATGTTTATTTTAATAGAAGTATTAAAGAGTTTTTCCTCAGTGTTTGTGATCTACTCTATACTCACATTAGTCCCCACATATAAGCATTATAGGGTTTACATGTCGGTGAGTGGGGAAAAATCTCTCTCCGTACTCTTGCCATTCCTCCAGTAGTAGACTACTACCGTGTATTTCTTGGTGCAAGGCCTATGGTTGGGAAGGGAAGTTTCTCAGCCTTCACGCTCCAGTCTCAGTTTTAACCTGACCTTGTACAACTGAACTTCAGGAGTGGGGGCTTTCTCAGCGTTTCTGCCTCTCCTCCAATGTCAGGAAACCATTGCTTCCTACTCAGTCTAGAGTAGAGAATGCAATCAGGTTCCCTGCTTCTCCCCACAACCCTCCCATGGGGAAGTTCTTGTGTTGGTGGATTATGTCAGGCATGTAGAAGTTTCTTACATCTCTGCCTTGGGCAGCCGACTGCTGCTCTGTATTAGTAAAAAATCCTGGGCATCATGATCTCTTCCAGTAGCAGACAGCTTTAGCCTAGTGTCATTCAAGGCGAGCAAGAAGCACGTATGCAGAGCCATCCTCCTCTCTCAGTAACTGATCTTTGTGTAGGACTAGAAGGGCATATGTGTTTCTTGCCCCTCCCCAAATGCATATGGCTTTTCCTTTGTATGGAGTGGGCATGACAGAATAAAAATCTAAACAGCAAATTTCTGCTTCAGTATCAATGGAAAGATCTAATGACTTCTCTTTCTTTGAACCTAGCATTCATTTTTGATATCCATGTACCTAGCACCAGTTTGGAACATAATACTTGTTTAGTTTCTGCATGCTAGATTTAATTCTATTAACTCTCTGAGCTCTGAAAAATTGTCACACTGGATGTCTAAACACATACACTATGCTGACCCATTCTAGTCTCATTTTAAGTCCCGAACTTATTTAGACTAGGCCATAAGGTGTCTATGACTCCTCTGTATAAACCCTCCCCTTAACCTTGTTTACCTTCACTAGCCAGTTTTGTCTGACCATCACACCAAAGGCAGAGTCACTTCTAAAAACCACAAGCCTGCACACTAGCTTCCGCTCTATGTAGTGAAACCGTGGTGATAAGAAACCAAGTAAACTCAGGAGCTGTATATGAGACTTGAGAAAATGTCAATACTGCAAGTTCCTGAAGGAAGAGTAAGATATAGGCTGATGAGTTACATCTTTTTTTGTGCCTTTTTCTACTATGTAAATTATTTGTGATAATGCTGTATTATCTTTATAAAAATATTTTCTTTAATAACACAATTCAAGAACAGTATTCGGGTTGGGAGTCACATGCCACTGTTTACAGTAGCAATCACAGAAACTTTGAGAGAATTCAAGACAACACACTCAAAAAACAACTGACAGCACAAGAACCAAGTAGCACCAATAACACAGGACTTCTAACCTTACACTCAGGGGAAAATTAATGGTTCTCTTTTAGTTCTTAAACCTTCTCTAAGAGACATATAGGACATGAAATGACATTACAGATTTTGTTTTAATAAAACTGTCCCCTTAAAAGTTGTCCTCAATTGTGTATTTTCCTCAGACTCAAAATACTTGGAATTGACATAATCATAGGCTGTCTTTCTCCCATTCAAAAACCAAGAAAGCAGTAAATGTTCTCCTGGTAATCCTATGACAGGGTATGTCAGAAATTGTTTGGAAGGTACTATAGTTAGGGGACCCCCTTCACTAACTCCAGCTGTTTTTTTTTTTTTTTCTTTGACAGGCAATACTGCCCCTGTAATTCCGTTTGGAAAATTTTGTAAAAAATTATACCATGGAGCCACTGGATGTCACTGCAGGTTTATGGAGTGTTACCCACTAGGGTTTAAGCTGGGCTATAAGTAAATGAACTCTTAAAGCACTCTAAAGGGGTGTGGAAGTTAGTTGTCAGGCTCCGAGATTTATGGGTATAACTCTAATGCACTGGAGATATACAATTTGCCAATGTAAGGCCTTGTATCTGCAAATTCTTGAACTAGAAGCTTGAAGAAAAGGTGAGAAACAAATAATGAAATGGGGTGCAAAATAAAGGGACCCCAATACAGAGCATGCTCCCCCACAGCCCATGGTTGGGGGAGGGGGAGAAGTGGATGATATGGCTTAAGATACTTTTCATAACAAAGGCAAGGTGACAGCCCTATCGTTTCCTGAAGGGAAGCTGTGCTACCACCTGGGTAAGAGGTCTACATGACTTTCAGAACAGATAGTGCTAAGTATGAGGTCACATAGGATGCTCTGGGTCAGCATTTAAAAATTAGAGTGGCCAGCCATGAAGGAGGGTGCCATGAGGGAGGAAGACATGTGGTTTGAAAGGATGTAGAAGGCCCCCCAACCTCCCATTGTCAGCCATGAGGTATGGTGTGAAAGGAGGTGCCGTGAGGTTTGGAGTAAAGAGGTGCCATGTGGTTTTGGATTAAGAGCTACAGTAAGAAAGAGGAGACCTGCTGGAAAATCTGCCTGGAGAACATGGCAGCAGAGCTGAGAGAGCCTGGAATTGTGGGGACCTACCTAACCAAGCACAGATTAGTGGGATATGCCTGGAATGCTGAACTGTGACTGGGAATGCTGAGCCCTGTACTTTCGCTTTTCTGAAAGATGGTACTTCTGATTGGGATATTCTGAAACTGGCCTGGGTTGGCAAAGGAGGGCAGGATTATGTGTTTTTGGATGGTTTAAAGGGAAGTGGGACTTAATGGCAGAAATCTGCCATTATTCTGAATCAGTATTAACATTTAAATAATTCCCCTTTTCTTTTTCACCAAACTTTTGCACTGGGAGTCAAGCTTCTTGGTGGCAGGCGTTGGACCCCACAGCTGCTCCAGAACAGCATAGGCTGGGGTTCTGTAACAATAAGGTTAACAAATCTAGTGGCCAAGTATAAGAATACCAGGCAACAAGCCTAATCCTAATAATCAAAGAAAGTGAGAGATATTGTGAGTGCAAGCTGACATTAAAAAGTCAAAGAAGGTGATCTGTTCTCCAAAAGTGAGATTTTATAGCAATGATAAAAACAAACCTTGAAAAAAATCCAAGCACATATACGAAAGAATGGAACACACACATACATTAATCAAAAAGGCGTCAGGATCCCCCTAGCAAATTGATATAAATGAGAGAACATGCCATTGAGACCATCTGCATACCTAACAGAAAATAAACACTGTATCACCTGCTATATCACAAGCCTTGGAATTTTCTGGGGGAAAAAAATGAACAAGAACTGGGAAAATGGCTCATTAAATAGGCATAGTACATTAAATAGGAAATGCCAGATGTCCTGACAGGAGAAGTCAGATGCTTAGTTTTCCTCTTTTTACAGCATCTCTCTATCCCCCCAAAGTTATTAAAAGACTCAAAGACAGGACTTTGTTCTCAAGGGAAAAAAAGAGATTTAAATAAAAATAAATGCCTAATTCCCATGGAAATAGAGCTCCATGGCATTAGTTTCATCACCGTTATATCAGGAATAATCAAGTGCTGTTTGTATTGATTAATTCCAGCAGAGTTGAAATTTCCATGCTATTTACAATCATTTCCATCCACAAATGTCTTCATTTAGTAGTACTCTGAGCTTGGAATGACAAGATTATTTCAAATCATAGCTTTACCAAAGAAGAGTCTGCTAAAAAAAAATCACAATTTCATCGGAAATACTGCAAAGAGCAGTGACTGGTTTAGAAGGAACAGTGTTACATAGCTAGTACATTACTCTTCAATTCACCAGTGCCAGACATCAGTGAAGGGCCTCTCACAGAGTGTCTTCATGCTGATACATAAAGCACAGTTCCTGACACTGACAGTCACGCACACAAGTCACCTATAATATGACGTATTTGGGTGATAAAATGTTGTTAGAAAGCTTACAACTGTATAAAAAGAAAAACTTGTTTATAAAGCCATCTTTTCTGAGTGTCAAATTTAATCACCTATGCCAGCAAACAAGTCAGCAAAGACAACCTATGAGGCAAATTATGGTTAATTTGGGCATTGCTTAATGAATTAGCATTTATTCTTCCAGTTGCTAGCTAGGACAAGGATTTCAAGGTCTGAGTAGCTCTTACTAACTGCTATCCTTCCTAAATGTTAAAATGTGGCACAGTATTTTGCAGATGTAGCTGTAAACAGGAGAACTTGACAAAACCCAGCTGGGTAAGGGTAGCCAACTGCAAAGAAGAAATCAATGTGTAATTAACCAAATAGTGTATGTAAGCACTGGCTAAACCTTCCTTTTGGGAGACAGAGCTTTGGATAGCACTCCATCTCCTTTACTTGCTGCAAGTAAACAAGATTACCTAACCACATTCACATCTCATTCTTGAAAGAAGCACCCCAAACAGGAACTCCTTGAGTTTGGTAACACAATAAACCTTGAAGAAAGTAAACTCTGACACAAAGTCCTCAAGCCGAGAGTTCACATACACAGAATTAAGGTGACCAAAGAGGTTTTTGGAGGAGGAAAATCTAACATCACTGGGTAAAACAGGAGGGTCATCAGAATCCAGGCCAAGTTTCTTCGTATGAGAAAGGTAGGCTACCTTTCTCAGCCATTTCAGCAGCAACATCATGGTATCTAAATTATATTTGGCCATCAAACATTTCACTAATGTAACAGACCCCATTAAATTAATAAATCCTCTTCTATAAAGGTAAGGGTATAAACAATATGCAAGATCACTTAAATTATGGGTGTTGCTTAAAAGTCACACATAAAAAGGAATTTTGAGGGGGTTATTATTATAGGGTTGGCCCAAAATTTGGGGGGTTTTTTCCTATAAGATGGCTCTAGTAGTGCTTAGCTGTGTGTAACCTCATTTGAAACAATTTTGTTAAGAGTGTATTGTGACAGCTGTCATATCAGCATGCATTTAAAAAAAGACCTATCAAAACTGGTGAATTTTTGTACACCCATTTTAATATTGAAGATAGGAGAAAATAAGCAACATTTTCAGTGGATTATGCTTTATTATTTCAAGAAAGGTAAAAACGCAACTGAAATGCAAGTAAACATTTACACAGTGTATGGAGAAGGTGTTATGACTGATCGAACATGTCAAAAGTGTTTTGTCAAGTTTTGTGCTGGAGATTTCTCTTGCTGTACTATGCTTCATGGTCAGGTAGAACAGTTGAAGTTGATAGCGATCAAATCAAGACATTATTGAGAAGAATCAACTTTATACCATGCAGGAGATAGGTGACATACTCAAAATATCCAAGTCAATAAAGTTATTGGTCAAAATGAGAAATGTGTTTTTCATTTAATGGAAAATCTAAATAGACTTTTTGGCCAATCCAATAAATATAGAAAAGACCAAAGTAATGAACCTTTGATTAGACTGAAGTTCTAAAGGTAATGCGTAAACCACAAGAAATGTTCTATAGACACTCATTCAAGACTGAAAAATAGCAGTGGCATTTGACATTAAAACTAAAAGGAGATAAGTAGCCATGCTGACATCATTATATATCCCTCTTCCCAGTGAACAAAATAAACAAACAAAAGAAATCTTATGCCTGAAATATAATAATAAATTCTATGCTCTTCATCTGTTGGACACCCATATCAAGAATTAGAAAAGCTGGCTCAGACCAGTGTAGCTCAGTTGGTAGGGCATTGTCCAGCAAAGTGAAGGATCAACAGTTTGAATCCTGGTCAGGGCACATGCCTGGGTGGTGGCGCTGTCCCCAATCAGGGCTTGTGTTGAGAGCCAACTGTTTGAAGTTTCTCTGACACATCTATGTTTCTCTCCCTCTTTTTCTCCCTCCCTTCCCCTGTCTCTAAGAGTAAGTAAAAATCTGGAGGAAAAAAAAAAGGAACTCATGAAGCTAAATGAAAATTACAAAATATTTAAGTGATACACAGATTAAAATATTCATTGGCATTTCATAAAATATTCTGATGAATAACATAGTTTTTATATATTTTAAGTTATTTGGTTTCTCCCTGAAATTCTGCACAAATTTAGTATCCAAACATTCCCTGCAGTCCATGGCACTGTGTTTTGGAGACATATATAATAAAAGTTATTAGCCATTTGTAACATTATCAAATATAACCCTGACTAATCAGAATTTTACTGTACTACACATTCTTCCGTGTACTAGTTCCATGAAATATAAAAAGCTCAATGTAAAAATTGACATAAGAAGTTCTGCACTACAATCCTCAAGTTTCTTTTGAAATTCATATACTTTTTGTTCTGTTTGACACACGAATCCTGAGATGTTTAAGCACACGAATTCATCACTGTTTCACACTGGGATCCTGCCAGCATTTTGTGACACCCACATATAATGATCTAACAAGTTGCATGTGCTGGCAGAGGGGATAATAACTGCTTCAAACATGTGTGCAGAACAGAAATCTCGGTATCCTCCAAAGATGCCATATCATCATCTGACACCAGATGTCCTCGAAATAGCCTTAAAGAAATGGAATTTCCCAAGATGTATTCTAACAGGGCTGCGGAATCATCAATGTTTTGAGAGGAGATTATTAAAATATGATGCAAGTTAACACTACAGCAAAAGCAATCAAAGGAGAGCAGAGCAATAAATAATAAAGAATGCTGTTTATCCAGAGTTTTCTAAAACTATGCTCTGGTCCAAAGAAATATGTAATATACTCTAATAATAATAAGGGGAATGTATCATGGGACAGGTCATTATTTATATATTTATTGCATTTGATCCAGTCAGCTCCACAGTCCCTTAGGTAAATCACACAGAAACAAGAATCTCACAAATTCAACACACAAATCAGCACTGTTTATCACGTTTTTTCCCTGAAAGGGTAACTCCATTCATGGACTTGTATGGAACACCAAACCACATTTACAGTGTAGGCTGCTCGCCTAAGCTGGAACTCAAACTCCCATGGCATATCTTTCCTTTGATATCCCATAAGCCTCTAAAATCAACCCATCCAAAATTTAACCCAGTAAACAAATGGACACAAGTACATGCTTTTAACTACTGCTTTATGGCCTTTGTTGTGAATCGCACCAGCAATCACTTGGGTGAAGAAAGCAGATGGCTCTGCAGTCATCATGGAGGTTCCTCCAAGCTCACAGCCACATTTACTCAGTGACTTAGTCTTATTCTTTTTTCTCTTTTTTGATTTAATCTTTATTGTATTTTTTCTATTACCATTTAGTTCCCTTATACAACCATCTCTCAGCAATCACACTTGTCCATGTCTGTGAGTCCTTTTTCATTTTTGCTCAGTCCCTCCACTCCCTAACCTCCCCCGCCCAGCTGTCATCCCGCTCTCCATCTAGGAGTCTGTCTCTGTTCTCCTTATTAGTTCAGTTTATTCATTGGATTCCACATATGAGTGAAATCAAATGACATTTGTCTTTCTCTGATTGGCTTATTTCACTTAGCATAATGTTCTCCAGGTCCATCCGTAATGTCCCAAAGGGTAAAATTTTCTTCTTTCTTTACTGCGAAGTATGATTCCATTGTGCAAATGTTGTATCGTTGTTTTATCCACACAAATACTGATGGACAGTTGGGCTGCTTCCACATCTCAGCAATTGTAAATAATCTGCAATGAACATAGGAGTGCTTACGTTCTTTCAAATTAGTGTTTTGGGTTCCTTCAGCTATATTCCAGAAGTGGGATCGCTGGGTCAAAAATCAGATCCATTTTTAATTTTTGAGTTATCTCCATACTGCTTTCCACAGTGGCTACACCGATTTGTATTCCCACTAACAGTGCAAAGGGTTCCCCTTTCTCCACATCCTCACCAGCACTTGTTGTTTGTTGATTTATTGATGATAGCCATCTGACAGGTGTGCGATATTTAATTTATAGTTCTCTGACGATTAGTGACGCTGAGCATCTTTTCATAAGTCTATTGGCCATCTGTACGTCCTCTTTGGCGAAGTGTCTATTCAGGTCCTTTGCCCATTTTTTAAATTGGGTTGTTTGGATTTTTTGGTATTGAGTTTAAGTTCTTTATACACTTTGGATATTAACCCCTTATCAGATATATCAGCAAACATGTTCTGCCATTCTGTGGGGTTTTTTGTTGTTGTTATAATTTCCTTTGCTGTGCAGAAACATTTTAGTTTGATGTAGTCCCATTTTTTTTTCTCTTGTTTCCCTTGCCTGGGGATATATATCCAATAAAATATTGCTATGAGCAATGTCCAAGATTTTGCTGCCTATGCTTTCTTCCAGGATTGTTATGGTTTTGGGTCTGACATTTAAGTCTTTAATCCATTTTGAGTTTATTCTTGTGTATGGTATAAGGAGGTGGTCTAGTTTAATTTTTCTGCATGTATCTATCCAATTTTCCCAACACCATTTATTGAATAAATTATCTTTAGTCCAGTGTATGTTCTTGCTTCCTCTATTGAATGTTATTTGACTGCAACAGTGCGCGTTTATTTCTGGGCTATTCTGTTCCATTGATCTATGTGTCTGTTTTTATACCAGTACCATGCTGTTTTGATTACTATGGCCTTATAGTATAGTTTGCTATTAAGCAGTGTGATTCCTCCAACTTTGTTCCTCTTTCTTAGGATCACTGTTGCTATGCAGGGCCTTTTGTGGTTCCATACAAATTTTTGAAACATTTGTTCTAGTTCTGTGGAATACATCATTGGAATCTTGAGAGGAACTGGGTAGTATGCACATTTTAATGATGTTAATTCTTCCCATCTATGAAAAAGTATGTGCTTCCACTTATTTGTATCTTCAATTTCTTTCTTCAGTGTCTTATAATTTTCCAAGTGCAGGTCTTTTACATCCTTGTTTAGGTTTATTCCTAGGTATTTTATTCTTTTTGTAGCAAGTGTGAATGAGATTGCTTTCTTAATTTCCCTTTCCGTTAGTTTGTTATTGGCATATATCCTGAGCATCTCTAGAAATGTTCCCCTTTTCTCCCAGTAGCAATGCCATAAAATTATTTTTCCTTTGTTTTTTTTTGCCTCCAAACTCACCCTTATAAAGCCTTCTCCCACATACTGAGTGATCTTTGTCACACACACAATCTAATTAATTTCCTCTGCTATTTAAAAATCTTTTAGTGGTTCCCTATCACCTTCATTATGAAAAGCAAACTCTTTAACAAGACTAGCCAAGACTATTTGTGACCTGGCACCTTCCTAACCTTATCTTTTTCAGTTTCCATTCATTTCAGAAAAGCTGTATGTCCTTGAAAGAATCAGTCCCCACAGCCTTTGTGTTTTTACACATGGTGTTCCATGGAATGCAACCTCTCCCCCACTCTTTAGTCATCTGGCTAACTCCCACTACCGTTCCAAGGACCAGTTCAGGCATCACACCAGAAATCACCTCGTTTGTGCAGTTATAACTCTGAGAGGGATATTACACTCATAATTGTTTGCTTCAGTATCCTCCCTCCCCCCACACTCATCACAAGGCCATGGACTCATTTAGGGAAGCTATTCTTAAATTAGGTGGGTTCCACTACCTGTAATTGTCAAAGTCCCAGTAAGCAATCCAGTATAAGAACCTAGTCCTTGAAGAGCAGAGACTATATCTTTCATCCCTCTATACCCAGTACCCAACCTTTTGGCATCTCTGGGCCACACTGGAAGAAGAGTTGCCTTGGGCCACACATTAAATACATTGCGACAAGAGTCATGAAAAAAAATCTCATAATGTTTTAAGTAAATTTACAATTTTGTGTTGGGCTGCATTCATAGTGATTCTGGGCCACAGGTTGGACACTCCTGTGACCTTTCCAAAGGCTTGAATCATTACAGGCTCTAAAGGAGGGTGAAGTGAATCAACTAGCAAATACAAAGAAAAATACCAGGGGAGGAGCATAATAAAAGTGATGAATGCTGATTAAAAATAAGGAATGATTTAACGGAGATGAAAGAATATTAATAAATGGCAAGTACTTAGAAAAATGTAGAATAATGAAGTTAGATTAAATAAAAATACTAATTTAATTTACTGTATTCATTTTTTCCCAAAAGTATATGCAGTATCTTTTATGAAGCAGGGGTACAAAACTGAAAAATTGTTCTTCAAGAGTACAAATAATAAAACAAAGCAAAACAGATGTAAATGGAAGCAGAGATATTGTAGAGTTATAAGAAATCCTAAAAGTCCTCAACTCAACCACAACACAGTATGGATAAAAGATCATTTCATCTTAGCCTACGTAAAGGCCAAAGAATTAACTCATAAACCTCTTCACTGTCTCTGAGCCCAATGCTCCTTGGAGAGGCAGAAAGAGGGGACCTGACCATCTGAAACCCTACTTCACAATTCTGCCCTCACAGGAAGAGCCCAGTGAAAAGCTCTCTCTTCTATCCAGCCCACAGCTGCCCCAACTGTGATTCACTTTCCAATTCCCCATAGCAGGGCACTCTGGGAAAGCAACTGCTTTGGCTGCAATTTGATAGGCACAGGTGGCACCACCAGCTGCAAGTAATTTAGCTCTGACTGGCATTCCTCTATCTCTTGGACTTTATACACTGTATCAACAAAAAGGAGTATGAGTGAACAAGAGCCAAAAGGAAAAGGCAGCATGAGAGAGTCAAAGGTGATATGTGAGGGAGAGAATGGCATCCTCAAAGAACAGGCTCACTGAGGTTTATATTTGTGTTCATTCTTCTGCAAAAATGGCTAGATGGAATTGTAAATAGGGACAATCAGATCAGACGTTAAGACAGCATTATCGACACGTCAGCAGGCAAAATCAGCAGGATGTTTCAGATGTCCCCACCAGGCCAGAAACTGGTATCACTCTCTGCCTGGCAGATAGCAATATTCTGGGTTGATGTTCTATTCCAGGTGCAAATGATTCTTGTACAAATGAACCCACACTTACTTCTCTCTTTCCTCCAAACAGGTGTGGTGTCCAGACACTAACTTTCTGAGCTCCCAAATACTACATTACCCTAGTAAAGTGTAATCCCAGGCTTCCCTTTGTGGAGAATTCGAACCCAACAGAATATATAGGAGTTGAGTTATTTGGCAAGCTATGAATTTATTATTTATTTTCCTGGTGTCTCCCTCCAATGTTTTGATTCCTAATGAATATGGGGACCACTGAGGATGCATACCAAGTCAGAAGATCAGGAACACAGGGCAGGCAGCCACCAATGAATGCTTCATTAGGAGTGGAGGTGTAGGTAGATATACTTTGCTTCTTTGCACAATAAAAAGGACAACCACCAATTTAAAAACAACCAGAACTGCCAGAAAAATCAAACTGTATGGAATTCTGACAAGCAAGGAGTTAAAGAAGAAACATTCATCTAGACTGGTAGGAGGGGCTGAAAAGGGAAACTGGGTCAGAGAGGATGTGCAGCAAGGGGGCAGCTGGTGGACCGGGCAGTTCCACGTTCAAATATGGATAAAACAGGAGGAACAACTGGGGAGCGAGACAGACCGTGCAACCCAGGGTTCCAGTATGGGGAAATAAAGCCTCAAAACCTCTGGCTATAAAATCCTGTGGGGGTTGCAGTGGCAGGACAAACTCACTTTCACAGGAGAGTCTGTTGGAGGAACCCACAGGGTCCTAGAATGTACACAAACCTCCCACCCCGGAATCAGCACCAAAAGGGCCCAATTCACTCATGGGTCGTGGGGAAAATAACGGGAAGAGAGGCAAGAGCCCAGCAAGTGGCACTGTTCCCTCTCTGACCCCTCCCCGACATACACTGCCGCAATGCAGCAAAGTGGGTAGCCCTGCCCTGGAGAATACCTAAGCCTCTGCCCCTCACAATCTAACAGGTGCTCTGAGACATAGAAATATGGCCCAAATGAACAAATAGATCAAAATTCCAGAAACAGAACTAAGTGACAAGGAGAGAGCCAACCGATCAGATGCAGAGTTCAAAACGCTAGTAATCAGGATGCTTGCAGAAATTATTGAGTACAGACACAAAATAAACAAAGAAGTGAAGGTTATATTTAAAAAGTGAAATACAGAAAAATATACAGGGAACCAAAGTGAAGAGAAGGGAAACGGGAATCAAATCAACCATTTGGAACAGAAGGAACAAATAAACATTCAACCAGAAAAGAATGAAGAAACAAGAAATCAAAAAAATGAGGAGAGGCTGAGGAACCTCTGGGACAACTTTAAACATTCCAACATCTGAATCAGAGGGATATCAGAAGAAGAGGGAGAGCAAGACAGTAAAACATATTTGAAAAAATGATGAAGGAAAACTTCCCCAATCTGGTGAAGGAAATAGACATGCAGTAGATGCTCAGAGAGTCCCAAAGAATTAGACCCAAGGAGAAACACATCAAGATACATCATAATTAAATCACTCAAAGTTAAAGATAAGGAGAGAATCTTAAAAGCAGCAAAAGAAAAGGACACAGTTATCTACAAAGGAGTTGCCATAAGACCCTCAGCTGATTTCTCAAAAGAAACCTTGCAGGCAAGAAGGGGCTGGAAAGAAGTATTCCAAGTCATGAAAGGCAAGGACTTATATCCAAGATTACTCTATACAGCAAAGCTATCATTTAGAATGGAAGGACAGATAAAGTGTTTCCTAGATAAGGTCAAGTTAAAGGAGTTCATCATCACCAAGCCCTTATTATATGAAATGTTAAAGGGACTTATCTAAGAAATAGAAAAAGATAAAAAAACTATGAACAGTAAAATGACAAGAAACTCACAACTATCAACAACTAAACCCAAAATACAAAAACAAAGGCAACTAAGCAAACAACTGGAACAGGAACAGAACCACAGAAATGGAGATCACATGGAGGGTTATAAGCGGGGAGAGAGGAGAATGGGGGGAAAGGTACAGGGAATAAGAAACATAATTGGTAGGTAGACAGGTGGAGGCTAATAATAGTAGAGGAAATGGAGAAGCCAAATAACTTACATGTACGATCCATAGGTATGAACTAAGGGCCGGGGAATGCTGGTGGGAGGGAGGCTGCAGGGCCGAGGAGGATAAAGTGGAGAAAAAAATGGGACAACTGTAGTAGCATAATCAATGAAATGTACTTAAAAATAAATAAATAAAAGAGGCAAGGCAAGGGTTTCTCAAGGGTTAACCACTCCTAAATGTATTAGACTAGCTGGATTCAAGGCCCCATGCAGATTTCCTCTTTACACCTCCTTTCTTACTACCTCTTTGCCCCACCTCTCAGGAGCCTCTCACTGTTTCTCAGAAGTACTAACCTGACTTTGAGATTCTAAGACATGCTTTATTCCCCAAATCAAATTTTCCTGTATTCAACTCATGGTTTTGCTTACTTTTCTCCCCAAAACTGAACAGGCAACCTTGCTGCATGAGGGACATCCCATCATATCAAGGCCACTATCAAGAAATATTCTTGGGCAAACATGATTCCAAGGATCATTTCTGTAATGAGACTTCCATTTAAGAAAAGGAAAAGAAGACTGGCAGCAGGGAGTGTGCTTGTGCTATCAGCTGCTGTCTCACCAAATCTGGAGAGCAGGTCCCTGAAGGGGCTCCCATAGCCCCTAAAGCTAACCCATCCATCAAACCTAGGGTGCTTCAATTTGACCCAGGGAAGTAATTATCAAATGTACCCTTCCAATACTATAAGGGAAAAAGAAGTGCCAATCTAGTGCCACAGCCAGAAATACAAGCAATGAGTTTCACTCTGAGGCCAATCCAATGGTTCATGCCATGTTTGCCCTCCTTCCAGTTACCATATTCTACACTCTAGCCACCAGGCTATCATCAACCAAAGTTGACCTCGGTGAAGTGTCAGCATTGTTTTCAGAACCTCTATAGAGTGAGATGTGGTCTGCTCAGTTTAGGACAGGAGGTACACCAGAAAAGAAGCTGAGGCACTGAGAAAAAAACGCTAATATTTTTATATTCAAGTAACCTAACAGATAAAGAATAAAAATAAATGAATCTTGTGTCACTGTCTTTAATATTTTAACAGTAATAGCTTTTAGAAATCATTTTACTCACTACTATCTTGAAAATAACAAACATCTAAGCAAGTTTTTGCTTCATAAAATGTATCTTCAAAATACACACATTTGCTATTAGATCAGGTCAACCGCTCACTGAATTCCCTCCATTCAAGTCAAAGGAAGAAATTTTTTCCTTTTTCCTCACCCATTTTTGCTGGCATACCACATTTCAGTCACCAAAGCCTATAGAAATGCTCGTCTGACGGACACATTTTCTCTAGGAAATGACATAGTGACATAGGTAAAAGGTGATTTGGATAGACTGCTGTGTCACAAATTGTCAGGATCTGATTTAGAGACCTTGCTTTTGTCAAGAAAGACAGTTGGATGTCTGCTTTAAAGAAGTACTGGGAATATTTTCATCAAAAGTTTGAATTGAAAAACAGTAGGAGGTAAATATCTGAGATGTTGCCAAGAAAGACTGCTATATCCGTGCAATTACCATTAACAGAGGACAGCAGTGGTTCAATGAAGTAATTCAATCTGGTGGCCTACATTTTATCAGACAGCAATTTTGAGCTCTGACATAAAAGGCTGCCACAAAAAGGACCACGCGTTTTTGTATGCATTTTCTCTCCCCTAATTCTATAAAAACAGGATGTATTTGCTTAGTAAGGCCCAAGCATGTATCTCTGAATATTTCACAAAGGACCCCGTGATAGTTTCTGATAAGAAATATGTATTTAAATATCCTTCAGGGTTATTTTTTGTGTTTAGCTGTCTAAGATAGATATCAGGGTGCAAAACAGGAAGATAGGAAAAGATGGAGACAGATCCCAAGGCATTATAAACAGTAGGGAAAGAGTTTTAATAAGTCTTTTAAAAACAGCTTTACTGGAGTGTGATTGATATATAATAAACTTCACATATTTAAAGTGAACAATTTGATAAATTTTGACATAAAAATGTATCTGTAAAACTTACCAGAATTAAAATAAAGAACATTTCCATTAACTGCAAAATTTGACTCACTTTGTAATCCCTCTATCCCAACACTCCTTTTCTATTCTTGTCTCTGCAGGCAACCACAGATCTTTCTGTCACTGCAGATTCAATGGCACTTTTTTTAGCATTGTCTATAAATTAAAACATATAATATGTATACTTTATTGTGTAGCTTCCCTCTCTAAGCATAATTATTTTGAGATTCATCAAAGTTGTTACATGTATGAAGATTTTTCCTTTTTATTGCTTAGTAGTCTATTGTGTTTGTGAACGTATAAACGAATGAATGAATGAGTGTGTGTGTATGTGTGTCTCACAAATGCTCATTCATTCAACTGATAATGAACATCTCCAACTTCTGGAAATTACAAAAAAAGCTACTATGAACTCTCACACAAAGCCTTTGTATGGACATGTGCTTCCATTTCTCTTGGGTGAAAACCTAGAGTTATATGACTACATAGTCATATGACAGCTGTGTCTTCAACTTTTTAAGAAACTGCCAAAATGTTTTCCAATATGCTTGTAGAATTTTATGTTCCCACCAGCAGTATCAGAAAACTTTTTTTTTCTTACTCAATTTACTTAACATTGGCTCAAGTTTTAGTCTAGCTCAATTTATATATATCTCAAAAGAAACTCAAAAAATTATAACAATCATTATTTTTGTGATGAATATCCAAAAATCAGTTTTAAATGGATATATGTATATTCAGACCTTTCTTTTTGTTTACAAACATTATTCTTTTTTTAAGACAGAGAGGGAAGGAGAAAGGGAGGGAGGAAGGGAGAGAAGGAGGGAGGGAAAGAAGGAGAAGAGGGAGGGAGAGAAAGAGGGAAGGAGGGAGGGAGGGGGAGAGGGGAGAGAGAGAGAAACATCAATGCATCGATGTGATGTTCCTTTTTATTTATGCATCCATTGGTTGATTCTTGTGTGTGCCCTGAACCGGGATCTAACTTGCAACCTTAGCATATAAGAATGATGCTTCAACCAACTGAGTTACCTGGTGAGGGCTGGAGAATGTCAATTATTGGGTTGGCCAAAATATTTGTTCCCTGAGACAGCTCTAGTATAGCACTTAGTTTTGTCTTCAAGTTCATTTGAAACAATTTGGTTAGATTGTATTGTGTCACACCTGTCATACCAGCATACATTGAAAATACGTATCAAAATTGTGAATTTTTGTGTAGCCACTTGAATACTGAAGGTGGAAGAATATAAGCAACATTTTTGGCGTATTATTCTTTATTATTTCAAGAAAGGTAAAAATGCAACTGGATCACAGTAAAAGATATGTATCTTATCACAATAAAGATAAGATATAAAAAAAATGTACAGAGAAGGTGCTGTGATTGATCAAATGTATCAAAAGCGGTTTGCGAAATTTCGTGCCGGAGGTTTCTCTTGTGGGACAATGCTCCACAGTTGGGTAGAAGCGTTGAAGTTGATAGTGATCAAGTTGAGACATGGAGAACAATCAACATTATACCACATGGGAGATAGCCAACATGCTCAAAATATCCAAATCCAGTGCTAAAAATCATTTGCACCAGTTTGGTTATATTAATTTCTTTGAATGTTTGGGTTCCACATAAGTTAAGCAAATAAAAAACAACAATAAAAACCCCTCTACTGTATTTCCACATGTGATCCTCTACTTAAACATAATAAAAATGGTCTGTTTTTAAAACAAGTTGTGATGGGGAATGAAAAGTGGATACTTACCAATAATATGGAATGAAACAGATAGTGGGGCAAGGGAAATGAACCACCACCAACCATACCAAAGTCCGGTCTTCATCCAAAGAAGGTGATATTGTATATATGGTATGATTGGAAGGGAGTCCTCTCTTATGAGCTCCTTCTGGAACACCAACCAATTAATGCCAACAAGTACTGCTCCCAATAAGACCAACTGATGGCAGAACTCAATGAAAAGCATCCAGAATTAGTCAACAGAAAACACATTATCTTCCATCAGGATAACACAAGACAGCATGTTTCTTTGGTTACCAGGCTAAAACTGTTACAGCTTGGCTCTGATACATCTGCCATATTCACCAGACATTTCACCTTTGGATTTCCATTTATTTCAGTCATAACAAAATTTTCTTAATGGAAAAACTTTCAATTCCCTGGAAGACTGCAAAAGGCACCTGTGACAGTTCTTTACTCAAAAAGATGAAAAGTTCTGGGAAGATGGAATTATGAAGTTGTCTGAAAGATGGCAGAAGGTAGATGAATACATTGTTTAATGAAGTTATTGGTGAAAATGAAAACTGTCTTTTAGTTTGACTTTAAAACTGAGCGAACTTTTTGGCCAACCAAATACTTCATATCCTCACCAACATGTGTCATGGCCATTCACTTTCAGTTAGGCCATTTTTATTTTTAGAGAGAGGGGAAGGGAAGGAGAGGGAGGGAAACATTATTGTGTAGTTGCCTCTCATGCGCCCCCTACTGGGGACCTGACTTGCAACCCAGGTATGTGCCCTGACTGGGAATCAAACCACCACCCGTGGTCAATCCACTGAGCTACACCAGCCAGGGCTCAGTTAGGCCATTTTAATGACTGTGTAGCGGTAACTGTTTTCTGTAATGGCTAATGATGTGGGAAAATCTTTTCATGTGCTTATTTACTATTTGTGAATCTTCTTTAGTAAAGTACCTAATGAAAATTTTGCCCATTTTTGAGTTAGGTGCTGATTTCCTTTTATTTGGTATTGAAAATTCCTTATGTATTCTGAATATCTTTTACCACATTTATACTTTGCAAAAATTTTCTTGTAGACTGCAGACCATCTTTTCATGCTCTTAATTATTATCTTTTGAAAGATATTCACTGGGTAAAAATAAGATACTGGCATTTTTGTTAATCAGTACTTTTAAAGACATGGATCCGGCGTTTTTCCCCTGACAATATTTTTTTCTGAAAAGAAATCTGTTGTCATCCATACCTATGCTCCCCTATACTTAAATATTTTTGTTGGTTTGTTTGTTTGTTTTTATGGCTACTTGTAAGGCTTTCTGTCTCACTGGTTTTGAAAACTATGATTCAGTGTCTACAATATTTTTGTTTTCCTGTATAATGTTTTCTTCATGTTTCCTGTGCTCAGATCTGTGGGTTTATAGTTTTATCCTAAAACTGAAATTTTTCAGACATTATTTCTCCATACATTTTTGCCTTCTCTCCATTCTCTCCTTTGGGAACTCCACGAATTTGTATGCTAGGCTGTATGAAGTTAACACATAGCCAACTGATGCTCTGTTAATTTTTTAAATTTCTCTATTTTATTCATGTTTCCTTTTAGATTCATCTCTATTCCTATGATTTTAAGTTCACTATTCTTTTATTCTGCAATACTGACCTGCTGTTAATACCATCTAGTATATTTTTCACCTTACAACTTACAGTTATTTCTGTAAGTTTAATTTTGTTTTCATATTAACTTTTTGAACACATGAAATACAATTATAATAACTTTGAAAATATCCTTATCTGCTAATTCTAATCTGTATCAGTTCTGGGTTAGTTTTGATTAACTGATTTTCTCAAATATTCTCTTAATTCCTTGCATATGTGCATTATTTACAATAGCCAAGGTTTTGGATGCAGCCCAGTAGAGGAGTGAATAAAAAAGCTGAGGCACATTTACACAACAGAATACCACTTGGCCATAAAAAGAAGGAAATCTCACCCTTGGAAACAGCATGTACAGACCTGGAGAGTATTATGCTAAGTGAAGTAAGCTAGTAACAGCCAGACAAATACCATATTACTTCACTCATGTGTGGAACCTAATGAACAAAATAAACTAAGAAAATAGAAACAGAGAGAAGGGGTGTTGTGGGGCTAGGTGAACATGGTGAAGAATTTAAGCAAAAAGAAAACCTCATACACAAACAGCATGGTGATTAATAGTGGGGGAAGGTAGAAAAGGGTATAGGGGGAGAAATGGTGATGGGAGGAGACTTGATTTGGAGTGGTGAACACACAATATATGGATAATGTATTACAGAATTGTATACCTGAAACCTATATATATAATTTCATTAACCAATGCCATCCAATAAATTTAGTTAAAAAAAAAAGTTTGCAAGACACTGGAGATACAGCAATGAAGGGCAGTGGCCCTTGAGGGACAATAAATGAATGTGATGATTCCTGTGATTGCCCCAGCTACTGTCTTGAGAGAGTTCAGGTCTCCATGAGAGTGGAAGATGCTGAGTGGAACCAGGGTTACGATTTCCTTCTTTTTATGGCTGAATGGTATGCTGTTGTGTACATGTACCATGGCTTTTTTATCCACTCATGATGGACACCTGGGCTGCTTCCAAATCTTGGCTATTGTAAATAATGCTGCAATGAACACAGGGGTGCATATATTCTTTCAAATTCGTGTTTCAGGTTTCTTAGGATATATTTCCTGAAGTGAAATAGCTGGGTCATAAGGCAGTTCCATTTTTAATTTTTTGAAGTAACTCCGTATTACTTTCCACAGTGGCTGCATCAATCTGCATTCCCACAAACAGTGCCCAAGGGTTTCCTTTTTTCCACATCATCACCAACATTTATTTTTTGTTTATTGACGACAGCCATCCTGGCAGGTGTGAGGTGATGCTCACTGTGGTTTTAGTTTTCATTTCTCTGATGATTAGTAACATTGAGCATCTTTCCATATGTCTACTGGCAATCTTCTGTCCTCTTTGGAGAAGGGTCTACCCAGATCCTTTGCCATTTCTTAATTGCATTGTTTGCTTTCTTTGGTGTTGGGGTATAAAATTCTTTTAAAATGTTGGAAATTAACCCCTTTCTTGCAAACTCTTATTTGTATGTTTTATTATTTCTTTTTTACTGTTTCTGATGAGATAGTATTTTTAGTCCCTGTTACTCTATATTGGCTAAAAGCCCAACTCTCTTCAAAACTATTTTTATTTAGATATGTTATCATCTGGCATAGTATGTATGAATTAATTTGATTGACTCTAAGAATCATGAGAAGAGACCTTTTGTTCCAGTCATTGCTGCTTTAAACTAAACGCAGGCACAAATCTGCTGAATTATCAATGAGATTGACAATGTTAACTACAAATTCACACTGTAACACAGAAAATATTCTATAAGAAATGTGGCAAAAATTAAGTGTGAATTTTATCACTTATAGCAATAAAAATTCTGATTTGTTAGTCTTTTTTGTTTGTCTGTTAGTGTCTTTTAAGCTAAAATAACTAATAATTTTACGTTCACTGGGAAGGAGAACATCTCTGCAGTTGGGACCACTGAGGTTTTTGTATGTGTATTTTTGTGCTTACTCTTGGCCTACATCTAAAATTTTAGAACTGAAGTTGTGATCTTTATCTGTATATCTTTATGTCTGTTATTCAGAAAGGACTTTACCTTTGAATGTATAAATGTGTAAATGTCTTCTACATCCCGATGGTACTAATAAGATTATTATGACCCTAAAATTAAAACAATTCTGTTCTAATAGGCTATTAGGTATAAATAAGCTAATATAAACTAAATTTTTCTAAAATTCCCTGAAAACAAGGAAATTAGATTTCCAATACTCTAAATGTGGTAGATTTAAAAATAAATTCTTACATAAATCAACTCAAAAGTATTTTTCAAATCCAAGTTTGTATACTATAGGTAAATTTCTGCCAAATATTAAATAAAATTTTGTTTAATAAAGTAAAAATAGCTATGTATTCTTTGACTTATAAGTGTTAAGTATAAGTATGTATTTTAATTCTACCGGGGATGTTTTTCCTAATATATACAGTTTTACTGATCAAACAAACCAGCATTATTTCCACTTCATGTTTAAGATTATGAAAAAAGTAAATTTGACAAAATTTAATCATTATTCTGATAAATTGTATTTTAACAGTAAGCATGTTTTGTATTTTGTCAGCTTAAATAATTTTCAAGATCTTCAAGTAACTTAAAACCTTGAAATAATATTGAGTTATTTAATGGATTAGTTATCTAGGCCATTATTTAATTACTTAATTACTAATCCTAATTTTAAATGTATATGCTTTGGGGTTTCATTTTTATAAGCTATAGAGAAACTATATTTCAGTCAGGTTAATGAATTTATTTTTTTTTACTTTAAGTGGTTATAGAAGAGATGTGTATGGCTGTAGAAAGTTAATTATATTTACTCGTGACTTCTGCTAAAATGCTGACATTTGACAGACAGTTCAGTTATCCACCCTAACAGTTCTTTTCTGGAAATAGAACTTAGTTACTTTGGCTAACCATTACAATGTAAGGAGATGACACTGTATTTAAGAACAATTATTTCTAAGAAATATAACTTTGCATTTTATAAGTCTATGTGCTTGTTTTGCAAGTAAAAGATCATTTTTTTCCCCCTAAAACAGTAGTTCTTAAGATTTCTGGTCTCTACTAACTTTTGCATTCTTCAAACTTATTGAGAACCACAATGAGCTTATTTTTTGTGTTTATGTGTGTGCATGTTATCACTATTGATATGTACCATATTGGAAACTGAAACTAAAGAAAATTTAAATGCCTATTTACTCATTCATTTCTAACTAGTATAATGAACATGTTGCATATTAATAACATGTTAGTATTATCAAACTAGTTCCAACCTTTGAGTCCCTTTCCTGAAGTGTTAGTTTGTTCCAGAATATGAAAAAGCATAATGAGAACAAAACTTGAAAAGTGCATTTTATTCGCATTAGTTTGTAATATTTGAGCAGTGAAGTGTATTAAAATCTTACCAAAATTTGTTTAGTTTTCATGGGCTTGTTTCTTTGTGATTTTGTCTAAGACTTCTTTTATTACTTTGCTTTGCATGCTACTGAATCACCAAATTTCCTTCTTGGTTACATTATTCTTGTTAAAAAATCTCATTAGATTTTTCTACTTTAAAAAAATTGTAAGTGATTAACCGCAGCCATTTTAATTCTGAAATATATACACAGCTTTTTGACTTACTTTGATGTTTCCTCGAAAGCTCTGCATTCACACCTGGCTAAGCCAAAGTTCTAGATTTCAACAATGGGAGACTATCTCATAGCCCCATGTAAAAGGATTGTATGAGGTACTTCAAGTAACTAAGACTTTAAAGAAAAGGCTTGTGTGTATAGGGTTCTGATGTCATTGCTTAAACAACTCTAAGACTCGACCAGTGGGCTGAGTCAGGATTTCCAGAACTCTTTTTTGTTGAGAAGGAAATGAATTCATGAGATTGATAACCCAAGATCCAGTGGCTCAAGAATGAATTATAAAAAACTGAATGAACTGATAAGGTCTCATCATTGGTTGGTTTGGAATATCACTGATTTTTTAAAGTACTATTTTATATATATACACAAACACACACACATATATGATGGAAGCTATTTCTCTTTCTAGATTATCTATAATCTGTAACAATTAAGTAGATTTTGCTTTATAAACTGAAATATTTTTAAGTGATGTCTAGTCTCATTGACCCCATTGCCTCCAAGTTCAGAAACTCTCAATCTTCTTACTTTTCAGAGCTTTATATTTAATTAGATAGGTTCAATAAGAATTGGTCTTCCTGTTTACCAGAATATGCCTGAAAAAAATTCTAAGGCATTGTCTGAAATGCTGTATTAAAGAGTGATGCTCATTTAGTCAGATATAATTAAACACTTTTAAGGAATTAAGGTAGATTTTATGGAGTTGTTGTTACTTACAAAACCTTCCTAGAAAAACTCACCTGGAACCTAAGGCTTACAGGGTCCAGCAATATGTATAGGAAGACAGATCACTTCCTGGCAGGCCACCTTGGGATATCTGGGGAACTTGAAGAACAAAGAAACTCACGCAAATATACAAATACTGGAGGTAGTGAAGTGAATTTCTTGGGTTTGGCTTTCAAGCCTCAACACAGCAAATACCAGAGACTCTATAAGTGCAGTATAGGATTTTGTAAAACCTTCCAAAAAAGTGAACTTTAAAAGGGTATAGTCATGTAAATAATTTAGTGGAACCAACCTTCCTTTGAGACTATTTATGATCAAATACAGGAAATTTTGTATCTCATGGGAACATGGTGCATTTTCTATGGCATAACCTTCAGCATTACATTTTTATGAGTATATGGGAGCTAATTTCCAACTCTGTAAGTTGCAGATATGTGACAGCAACGCAAAATAATTATTGTCTATATCAAGCAAATTCTGTCCTGTCAGGTATAAGATCAATTACTTCTCTCAAAGACAAGTCTATATCTACAAATTAATTTCAATATTCCTCATCTACAATTGTGTCTATTCTTTGGGTTCTCCTTTGAATTGCTTATAGCATCTGCCAAATTCCATCATTATTAAATAATATCTTTAAAACATGTAATTTTATAATGTATGGGAGTCATGATTTTACCTTCACTTTGTAAACCTTCTTTTGAAAATCTCATCAACTCTACAAAACTTTAATATCCTAGGATTTTATTTTTTATCTATAAACACTCCTGGACTATTTCTTTATGTTGAGGGTGTTAACATTAGAACCTCTTGTTTAATTCTGTGAAAGCCTTCGTTCCATTCTCACAGACAAAGTATTAGTCAACAAATGATGTTTAGATTCCAAAATTTTAATTTTTTGCAAATGTAGATTAAAAATGAAAATAAAAAGTTAGTTTTGATAGCCACCTTTCATACATGTACAACTATACACTTTTAAAATTTTAAATAAAATTGTGCCACTGCTCCAAAATTGCACACCAGCTTCATCCAGGCTCAGAAATTGTGGGTGATCTTTATAAGAGGCATAGGATTCTCCCAAAATATTAAAAGTGAGCTGTGTACATAAAGAAGTACAGAGCACTCAGTTTCACGATTGTTACTGAAACTCTAAGAAGCAGAAGGCTGTAATGTGACAGCTTAAATGCTTGGAATCAAACTAATTGGAAGTACAATGACCTGAAATAAGCTTAAAAGCACTATAATACATGTTTAGCAATCACTAAAGATATTCTTTATTTTTCAGGCTCACACTTTGCATTTTATCATGTTATAAGAGTAAATGGGGGTGGGGGTGGAAAGAAGAAAGTAGGAGAAATGGAAAAATACATAAATACACAAATAATTCTGTTGCTTCAAAAGAGTAAATGAACCAAGAAGGAGACTATTGCTAAATGATAGAAAATAATAAAATGAGTTAAAATGTAATCAAGTTAGTCGATGAATGGATTCAGGGGTAAAAACATTAAACAACCTATCTGCTGCTAAAAGAAATTTTGTACACATAGAAACTGACAGGTTTAAAAATATGAATTCTATTTCTGTAAGAATAACTTAATATAAATAAAATTCGCAGGGCAATTTTCTGAGATAAAAAAAGTAGCTGGACCCCCTAAAAAGTAATTCTAGCAACAACCAGTGCAGTCTTCTTCCTGATCTCCCTAATTATGAAAGCATCTCACCCATGGCAGAGAACTATAAATTAAAACAATAGTGTAGTATCACTACATACCTATTGAAATTATCAAAATCCAAAAACCTGGTAATACCAAATACTGATGAGGATTAGGAGCAACTGGAAATTTTGTTCATTGCTGATGGAAATGCAAAATTGTACAGCTGTTTTGGAAGAAAGTTGGGCATTTTTTTTTTACAAAAATATATATATATATATATATATATATATATATATATATATATATATACACACACATATATATATATGTATATTTGTGTGTGTGTGTATATGTATATATATTTTTTTTTCCCTAACTACAAGGTCCAACAATATGTTCCTTGCTTTTTACCTTGATGAGTTGGAAACTTATTTCCACACCAAAAATTGTGTACAGATGTCAATAGCAGCTTTATTCATAGTTGCCAAAATTTGGAGGCAACCAAGATGTCCTTCAGTAGGTTAACGGACGTACAAACTGCAGTGCATCCAACCAATGGAATATTATTCAGCACTAAAAAAATGAGCTATCAAGCCATAAAAAGACATGGAGGAGACCTGAATGGGTATCACTAACTAACTACTAAGAGATGTCAATCAGAAAAGGCTGTGTGCTATATGATTCCAACTATATGACTTTCTGGAAAAGACAAAACTATGGAGACAGTAAAAAGATTCGTGGTTGCCATGGGTTGGGGGGCTCGGATTGAACAGGCAGAGCAAGGTGGATTTTAAGAGCAAGACACTAGTCTGCATGATACTGTAATGGTAGATGCATGTCCTTATACATGGGTCAAAACCTATCGAATGTGCATCACCAAGAAGGAACCCTAATGTAAACTATGGTTTTTGGATGATAATAACATGTTGATGAGGTGCAAAAACTGTACCGCTGTGGTGTATGTGATGTCATTAGAGAGGGAGGTTGCATATGTGAGGGGGTAAAAAGGTATATGGCAACTCTCTGTACCTTAAGTTCAATTTTCCTTTGAACCTAATATTCTGCTTTAAACTAAATTTTATTAATTTAAAAACAAAGCTACCCAGGCCCATTCACACAAGCCAAGAAGTCTGGGAAACTCAGAGCCCACTCTTTTGTATCAGTCAGGCTTTATTTGGACTGGCCTACATATATTATGAGGCACAAATATTTATTAAAAAAAAAATAAAACCTTTTGTTTGGGGGAGGGGCTAAGGTTCTATGCTTGACTGAAAAGGTGATAAACAGAAGAAAAGGACCCACTGCTCTCCTGTCCAGTTAGTGAGGTGAAACAAGCAAAGATAATTCATCATCAGCAGCTTCTACTTTCCTATTGCTCAATGTGAATTAAATTAGTCTCTTGGCGGGATAATTTTATATTATCAGGTTTGATTCTCAATTTTAAATCCTTTAAGTAATATAACTTTGGGAAAGTTGCTTACCGTCTCTGATCTTCAGTATTCTCATCCATAAAATGTGAGTAATGATATTTCAAGCCTTATAAAGTTCTTTACTGACTAAATAATTAAGATATGTAAATTGCTTAGAACAATGTCTAGCGATGTCTAACAATGTCTTAGACAATGTCTAACAATTGCTGAGAACAATGTCTAGCAATGTCTAGTTTGGAGTGTAGACAATGGTCAATACTCCGAACATCATTCCTAATCAAGTCTCAGACTTAATTCATGTATGTAATGAGTAATATATCACACACATATATTATACAGAAGTAACATAGTTGTAAAGATCTGTGGTAAATAAAATGAGTAAAATTATGGTCAATGAAGCTCAAATGCATAATATAAAAGGAAAAGTCACACCAAATAGAATATAATATACACATCACAACAAGAAAAAAAGCAAGGCAGATTTTTTTTCCTACTGTAAGATGACTAAACTCTAATAGTCTTAA
This sequence comes from Desmodus rotundus, assembly GCF_022682495.2. Classification (NCBI taxonomy): domain Eukaryota; kingdom Metazoa; phylum Chordata; class Mammalia; order Chiroptera; family Phyllostomidae; genus Desmodus; species Desmodus rotundus. The sequence goes on from NC_071387.1 coordinate 116,209,093, forward strand.
TACTGAACGGGTGTCTCTCAAAGCTTCAGAATCAACCGCTGAGAAATAGCTTAGACCTTAAGACATGAAAATAGGGAAATACAACAATAGGAAAACTCAACTCCAAACACTCCACCAGCTACAGAGGATTAAGAGATCCTTTTAGTCGTAAAGGATAAAGACCAAGCTTTTTATAAGATTTACATAAATAGCTGACTTTGCATTGTTTTTATCCCTGTTTTTAACATTATGAGTTAAAGAACTTAAATGACTGTAGACTGAATGAGTTCACTGAAACAGTGTTCAGGCAGGGAATGACGGGCACTATGATTTATGTAAATGACCCCGGAACATGCATAGTCTCTTCATTGTTTATACAACACCGTTACCAACACATCTATAGATGTGCTTACACCAAAAGGCCCCCTTTAAAAGCATATTGATCCAATCCTTCACTTAAAACATGAAGCCAACAGAATGCAGTAATGGTCATTACACAGAGATGAATACTAAAAACTTCACTGATTTCATGGCTCTACCAATTTTCAATTTGCAATAACAAAAATGAACTTATAATCTCTTCTACAGTCAAATTTTAAATGTGTCGAAACTCAACAATTTTATATTTACAATGTTACTGTATATAATGCAGACCTATTATAAATACTAGCATGTTTTTATCTCCTTTTCTAATTATTTCACATGCATATCTACTATGACATGAACACTACAGCAAATTGCACCTCCTCTACAGTGTGTTATTTAATCTATTTTACATAACACTACTTATTCAAATATATTAGAACAATTTAAAGTTGCTTAGTTATGAATACATCCACATCACAACTAAATGTATATTTTAGTGGTCAATTACTTTGCCATTCTGCAGAAAAACAAAAGTATCCACATGAGAATGTCCAGTTAATTGTTAAAAATCGATAGGATAAGTACAAAGGAAAAATACAGTATACTAAGCACATCCACATATTAGCTCAAAGCCCTTTCCAAATGTATGTATGAATAAACAAAACAAAGAATGTTAGATTTCTTTTGTGGCTCCAGATAAAATCAGCAGTGGAAATAAATGGCCAGACCTATAATAGCCAGCCAGCATATTCCAAATCCCATGAAGAAGAGACATTACAAAGACAGCAATGACGAAAACCTAGCAACACTGCTATTTTATTGTCAAAGCCTTGGATGAAGATCAGGAAATCACACATATAGGACTGGGTAATTCGCATCAGGATGGAGCTAAGAGACACAATGATATATTAAATGACAATCTAAATAGGTTAGAGTAATAGGCCAAGTGCACTAAGTGCACCATGATGAACTTCAGTGAAGGTTAAATACATACATACATACATACATATACATATATATATAAATAAAATGAGAATACAGATTTAACAGTATCGAGTATGAAAAAGAGAAGACGACTTGGAGTTAGTTAAGCATTGCTGTCATCAAGAAGAGAGAACAGTGAAGTATAGATGTTAAGAAAATTTACGTGACCTTCAACTGTGCCAACTGTAGAGCAGTACCCAGGATCAGACAGGTTGGAGTTCTGTCAGCCTACGGGAACAATACTTAGTTTTCTGTGCTGGGTTTCAGATTGCTTGTCAGATGAGATTACTTAAAAATTTTTCAATAATTTTTGAGATATAATTGACATAAAACATCGTATAACTTTAAATTGTACATACTGGTTTGAAACATTAATATATCATATATGATTACTACAGTAGCTTTAACTAACACCTTTTTCAGGTCACGTATTTATTATTTCTGCTTTGTGTTAAGAACAGTTAAGATTTAGTCTCCTAGTAACTTTGAAGTTTATAATATAGTATTGTTAACTATAATCATTATATTGTGTTTTGTATCTCTAGAATTTATTTATCTACTAGTTTTAAGTTTGTACCCTTAAAACGAAATTTCCCAATTCCCCACTCCCCAGCCCCTGGTAACCACCATTTTACTCTCTGTTGTTAACGGTTCCGTTTTTTAAAAATTCCACCTGTAAGTGATATTCTATAATCCAATTAAAAATGAGCAAAGGACCTGCATAGACATTTTTCCAAAGAAGACATACAAATGGCCAACAGATAATATGAAAAGGTGCTCAATTTCACTAATCGTGAGGGAATACAAATCAAAACCACAATGAAGATACCAGGTTATACCTGTTATGATGGCTTTTATCAAAAGACAAGAGATAAATGTTGGCAATGGCACAGAGAAAAGGGAACCTTTTACACTGTCAGTGGAAATATAAATTGTGCGAAACAGTATGGCAGTTCCTCAAATACTTTAAAAGTGAACTACCATAAGAACCAGCAATCCTACTGCTGGGTATATATACAAAAGAACTGAAATCAGTATCTCAAAGGGATATCTGCACAGCCATGTTCACTGCAGCATTATTCAGAAGTCAAGATTTGGGGAAAAAACCCTAAATGTCAATCAAAGGATGAATGGATAAAGAAGATGTGTGTGTGTGTGCACACATACATATGTGTGTATATGTATATGTGTACATACACATGTGCATGTACATATATGTACACATATTTGAGCTGTGTGTATGTGTGCATGTGTGTATAGGTGTATATATACATATATACATGTAGATGACATATCTATGTCTATATCTCCCATCTTTTATATATAATTAAATATTACTCAGCAGTGACAAGAAAGAAGTCCTGCCATTTGCAACAACATAGGTGGAATTTGAAAGCATTATGCTAATCAATGTAAGTCAGAGAAATTAAATAATGCATGATATCACAAGGTGATTTTTGAAGTCCCTTCTTACCCAGAGGTTCTACAATTCTAAGCCTATGTAAAGCAAAAATAATAGGTCTATTTTAATTAGTGAGTTGTGAGCTGTCAATTTAACAACATATGGATAAAAATAACTTGTAACTATATTATGCCTCTGTACAAAATGTGGTTTCAGATTTTCATTTTGGTCATATGCTTAGTTGTTTAATATCTGATTAAAAGGATATGTTAAGATTCCCTAGTTAATTCTGATTCTCAGAATATTCTAGTATTTACTATATTATAGTATTTGAGTATTTCATTCAGAGAAATCAGGTTTTCATATCACAGAGCTAGTTCTGCTACAAGGTTATTTTAGAAATGCATTTTATTCTGAAGGAACCAGATTTCTTATGTCCTTTGGGTTTAAGGTCAAGATGCTAACTTCCCATGATTTTCTCTGGACAGAACACAGCCCTACATTCCCATGGCAAAGTCAGGGCCATTTCCAACAAAGGTAGGAAAAATTGGTTATTGATAGGATCCTTTTGCAAAATGTAAAATGTGAATGCTGTCTTTAGGAACTAAAATGGGAATGGAAGACTCCTGGGAGTAATTACAGACATAAGGCACATACCACGGGTTTGGATGAGTTTTCTGTGGGTCTCTCTAAGTCCACCTACATGATTGAGATTCTTCCCAATTTCCTTCTTGGGAAGTCCAGCTGCACATATAGTCATTTGTTGGCCCAGACAAGATTTTATGAGAAGTGATGAACATATGAAATATTAGAAGTACACTAGGAACCACAGCTGTTATGACCTGCTGTATTTTTAATGGCTCCTTAAAATCAGAGGCCACCACACACAGCAGCATATTCTGACAGGAAACACTGCAATTATCTGGCATTACCACTCCTTTGCAAATCTGCTACTACATTACAGTTCATAAGCTGTAATAGACAGTCATCACCTCTGGCCATGCTTCTGCTCAAGAATGGTCACAATCTGGATTTATTGCCAGGAAGTTGTCAATAGAGACTGATAGTTCTTGTCATTTTTTTTCCCATTTTGTTTTGTTTTGACCCTGCGAACCAGACCCCAAAGGTTTCAGAGCAGAAATTAAGTGTGGTATAAGGCAGGTTCCTTTAACATCACTGTTAGTGAAGCTAATTACTACAAGAAAATTGGAGATCATTCATTAGCCTAGTAAGCAAATTGAGGTTTGTTAACAGTGATTTATAATGCCAATCCTTGGGTAACTATGCCGGTCTCTTCAACTACATGTGTATGGGACCTGACAGTTTATTAACTGTACTATATCTTGTCACTAGGGTGCTTGTCACCAGGGCGCTTTTGTTAAAACGACATTGCATTGTAAATGGATGAACATTTTTACAAGAGCAAAATATACTTTAAATGTTTGGCTTCTGAAGTCAAGTACTGGGAGATAAGTGAAGTGTCTCAAACTATCTAAGCCTCCAATAACTCTTGTTTACTGCTAAAGCTGACTATAGGAAAATGTGACACTTGGAGTTAAAATAGCACTTTTCCTTTTTAACAAGCCCCAGTTGTGTTTTTTAACCTCTTTTCAAATAATACTCTTGGTGTTTCACCAAGCTATAAGTTTCTTATTCAATGGATTGGGAGGCACCTAGTTTACAATTTCAGCAAAAGAATATCTTTTTTAAAAGCAGTTAAGCAAAGGACTGAGTCCTTTGATATGAAAGAAGCTGATTGGTGGTCCATAAAACTCCAGGTAAGATAAATCTGTCAAAGGTTGTATGGGTAGTTAGAAAAAACCCTGGGGGCTGACAATGCCCATGGCTCACTGTATTGATGTATAGCTCATACCAACTAATCCAACATTTCCGCAATTTGGCAATCTCTAGCCTTCCTTAAAACCAACGTCGGGGGGAAAATGTAAGAAAATAAAAATGGAAATAAAGTTACTTTCTGATTTCCATGACATGACTTGCCCATTCCCTCTGGGATTGCCAATGCACTTTGCTAAAGCCTTTATCGCATCATCTCTGTGATTAATTGGATATACTTACTATGGGACAGAATAAGCCTACAGCCTCAGCATTGCTACATGTTAACCCTGACTGAATAACTCATGCAAACCTTTATTCATTATTATTAACTTCAAAGAAAGGTGTTGGGAACCGACCTGCCTGGTTTCAGAAGCTGTAAACCCCCACGACTAAGGCTGAGTCAGAGACCTTGGGATCATAAGCCACTAAGGAGACAAAGCTTATCTCCCTGGCAGGGGCGCCACCACTACCCACTTTACTTTACCCTGCTTGGTCCTGAGCCTGACCATTTAGCCAATTACGGGTAAGATTCCTCAAGGGAGGGACGACCTAAGTCAGGTATGGTCACGAAGAGGCCCACAGGGAAGGACTTGGGGGCCTATAGAAAAAGGGGGTTATGGACCCTCGCCCCTCGGCTTTGACATAGTCTGAGTCCTCATTCTGTCTGAAAGAAGTCTCCTAATCTCTTGGCTGCCTCACTTTCCCTGCTTGATTTAGGCCTGAAACAATGCCAGAGGTAGGTGCAGCCCTGTGCTGGAAAGAGCAGCTTCCCTGGGGCGATCAGGCCTAAGAAAGAATGCATAAAACCCTGTGAAACCTGCTTTGCTAATACCCTCAATTTAAATGATAAGGGGTCTAAGCCTGAAAAGAGTTTGTTTCCCAAAGTCTTATAGCCCTTTAGCTAACTGACCCTGACTCAGAATAAGCCCTCAGAGTTCTTTGTTTATTATTGTTTGATCCTTACTACCTGACAATGACTGATGAGCTTTACCTGTATTCCTGTGCAAATTGAATCCAATAAAAGCCCATTGAGGAAAAGGCTCTGGGCCCTTCTCCTTTGAGAGATCAGCCACCTTTCCTCCCCAAGCAGATCATGTCTTGGTAGACTTATTCTCATCCCTGGTGGGAGGGGGGGGAGGAGGAAGGGGGAGCTTGCAGGCGGAGCCCCCCCACCCCCACAGAAAGGCAGATTTGGCCACTCAATTGAAATCTGGACTTCTTTCAATGCTGACATTGGAGAGTGGTGTTTGTTAGGCAGAAAGGGGACTATGGTCTTGCATTTCTATGGTACAAAGAACAGCTAAGAAAGGCAGCAATAACATGGAAGGCATTGGTCCCAAGTGGCAGACATTTTTAGGTGAAAGGTAGCTAAAATAATAGATCTTGGAATATTTGAACGAAAGGTCCCTTTAGCAATTATCTGCTCCAGGAGCTGACAAAATCTTTTTTTCTCCAAAATTCTCCAAATGTGAGGGATGAAGAAGGGGGGTTGAGAGGGAGACAGGCCCAAAGGCTATTTCATTATATCCTTTAGGAGCACCTGGGTTTTTATTATATCTCCTTAATTAGACTTTGTAATAGCCACTAACAAATATTCTTGTAGGCGGCAAATATTTAAAAATATTTAGCCTATTCTCTCACACAAATGTTGAGAAAATGAAAGCAGAGTTAAGAGAATGGTAGCAAATGCAGACACCAATTGCTCCCTTCCCATGGGTTTATGTTATTCACCGAATTCTCAATTCCTTTGTACTGAAGGAGAAAGCCGAAGCTAAAAGTGGTATGGAGACAGAAGACAATACTCATAACTTACTGATCTTAGTCCCCAAATTAGAGGCTAATAACGAGTAAAAAACATGAAAAAACAGAGTTGAAAATGGTAAGTACAATTATATTTTTAGTCTAAGGCCTTGAAGTTATTAGAGAGTTTATCTGTGATTAGGTGGAGGAGTTTGTCAAAATGTAGATACTTGGTTGAGGTAAAAATCAACCCTCCAGCTTAACTAAGATTAATTCTGTGGTTACTAATCTGCACAAAATACCTACTTGAGTGTTCTCGTTCTGTTACTTTATGGGGGACAAATGTACAATACATAGTTTAAAATAACATTAAAGATTACAGTTAAAAATGTGGCAACTGTTTACCAATAACAAACGCAAATGATTTCAGATGTTTCTGCGCAGTATGCAGATAGCTTCAAAATCAGTAGTAGTATACTAGATTAGTAGAGTGATGGTCCCAAGGTTTTTGTTTCATTATAATCAAAATAACATTCATAACAACTATTTTTGTATATTAAATATTATATAATAAAATATTTACATGACATTGTGCTTACTTTGGAGACACAGAACATCTGAGACTAAAGTTCCAATGTACTTTCATGACTCACTGGGCAATCGTTAGGGGTCACTCAGAAAAATTACACATACAACCACATCTCAAAGATAAGTTGTGATAGGCATTAGCTGAATTTTAAAGATGTACTGAAGTTCTTAGAAGGTATTACTTTTTATATGCTTTACTATAAATTTAAATTTGGGCAGAAATGTTTGGTTCTTCCTGTTATTCTGGCTACCTCTTTAAAATATCATTGAAGATACATACACAAACAAATATCTATCTACCTTCCAAAATCATTATCTTCCCCAAATCTACCTTCTTCCTCCTGGGATTCCTATCCCAAGAAAAAGAAAGCACCTTATTTGTCACTTCTTGGTTTGCCACCTTCTTCATTTTTAACAGGTCACTAAGTCACGTTCAGGTCTACCTGTAAACCATCCTTCCTACTCAATCAAATTCATCCTTGGTTGGTTCCACCTTCCCTGTAATTAACCAGCCTAAGCCTGGCTTTTTTCCAGAAACATGACACAGTCAAACCATTTACACTCTATGATGCTATCTCTCTGTGATCTTGTCTTTGTTGTTCCTGTCTCAAATTCTGTTGAAAATCTAAACATCTAGCAATTTCTATACAACTTAAGCCTCCTACAACTAATTGACCCTAATAGATACTTCCCAAGTACTCTACTTCTCATAGGATTGATAAGTTGGCCTTATACCAAGACAACTATGTACCCTGGACTTGAGGGCCAAGCTTACATCTAATTTACCTTAAAAACTAAGAAGAGATATTTAATATATTCTTGAGAATTAAAATGAGCTGAACTCTCTATCTGGTGAGCTGTTATTAGCTTAGTATTTACCAATGAGTCCAAATAAAAACTGTAGATCCCTGATGGGATTCCAAATGGAATTTGGGACTCCATTTCTGAGAATATATCCAAAGGAACCCAAAACACTAATTCGAAAGGCCGTAAGTACCTCTGATGTTCACTGCTGTGTTATTTGTGACCGCCAAGATATGGAAGCAGCCCAAGGGTCCATCAATAGATGAGTGGATAAAATAACTATGGGACATTTAAACAGTGGGATTCTACTCGGCCATGAAAAAGATGAAAATTTTACCCTTTGGGACAGTATAGATGGACCTGTAGAACATTATGCTAAATGAAATAAGCCAGTCAGAGAAAGGTAAGTACCATACGATTGTAAAAACTCATATGTGGACTCTAATGAACAAACTGAACAGCAAGCAGAAAGAGCGAGATTCATAGACAGACAGCAGAACGGGTAGGGATGGGTAGAGGGTGGAAGGACTGAGCAAAAAGGAAAAAAGACTCATGGACATTGACAACAGTGTGGTGACTGCTAGGTATACAGGGACTAAATGGTAACAGAAAAAAAAATAAAGATTACATTAAAAAAATCCATTACAGTGAAAACTTGTCAGTAAAGACTGATAATTTGTTTAGAATTAATTGAACATTCATTCAGAGTTAACGTCTAATAAATATAAGAGTTAGAGTCTTGTTTGAGGGACATGTTACTGACATTCTTCATCTTAAATGTAAGGACTTAGCAGGTTATGAATGAATCCTCTCTCAGCATCACCAGCAAGTACTGGCATGTGGAAAGAAGACCCTTCTGCTTTGGATGGGGTTGCAGTCAAGTCCAGGTTGATGCATCTGAACTTTTATACTTAAAATCACAAAAATATTATTAACAATGTTAGGTTCTCTGAAGAGCCCAAATCCTCTTACTTAAGTACAATGTGTCAAAAATATTTAAAAATATCACAAAGGAAAAGATCTGGAATTAGGAAAGACTAAATTCCTTGAGAGAGGGGGTCATGGATAAACCATCAATTAGAACAGTACCAGACAGAGAAAGTACCCAATACTTATTGAAAGAAAAAAAAGTCAGAAGTGTCTGTTTAAAGAAAAGCCCAGTCTATGAAATAAACAATTGTGCAAAAAAAGCACCTGATCTTTTTAAAGAAACTCAAGTTGGCTTCACTCTCATCTAATAATACCCATTCCAATTTGGGGGTGGGGAGCAATTATGGTTATACAAAATACCACAAATTAGTTTTGAGAGTTATATAAATTACAGCAAAGAAAAACAGAAGATACAGACTTCTGGCCAAGATGGAGACATAGGTAGATACACTTTGCCTCCTTGCACAAGCGAAAGAAGGACAACAACAAATTTAAAAACAAAAACCCACCAGAACTGCCAGAAAATCGAACTGTATGGAAGTCCGACAACCAAGGAGTTAAAGAAGAAACATTCATCCAGACTGGTAGAAACAGTGGAAACAAGCAGCTGGGCAGAGAGGACATGCAGTAAGGCAGCAGCTGAAGGACTGGGCAGGAAAGGTGGTGGCTGGCAGTACCACATTTGAGTGCGGATAAAACAGGAGGAACAACTGGGGAGCAAGACAGACCATGCAACCCAGGGTTCCAGCGTGGGAAAATAAAGCCTCAAAACCTCTCATTCTAAAAACCTATGTGGGAGAAACTCCCAGCCTCACAGGACAGTTCATTGGAGAGAACCACAGGATTCTAGAACCCACCAACTTGGGAATCAGCACTAGAAGGGCCCAATTTGTTTGTGGGTAGTGGGGAAAGTGACTGAAAGCTGGCTCAGAGCCGACCAAGTGGCATTGTTCCCTCTCTGATCCTGTCCCCCACACACTGCCACAAAGCAGCAACATGGGTTACCCTGCCCTGGCGAATATCTAAGGCTCTGCCCCGTATTAGGTAACAGGCATGCTGAGACAAAAAAATATGGCCCAAATGAAGGAACAGATCAAAGCTCCAGAAAAAATACAACTAAGTGATGAAGAGATAGCCAACCTATCAGCTACACAGTTCAAAATACTGGTTATCAGGATGCTCCAGGAACTCACTGGGTACTTCAACAGCATAAAAAAGACCCAGGCAGCAATGAAGGTCGCATTTTGTGAAATAAAGAAAAATCAACAGGGAACCAAGAGTGACGGAAAGGAAACTAGGACTCAAATCAAATGTTTGGAACAGAAGGAAGAAATAAACATTCAACCAGAAAAAAATGAAGAAACAAGAACTCAAAAAAATGAGGAGGTTTAGGAACCTCTAGGACAACTTTAAACATTCCAGCATCCAAATCATAGGGGTGCCAGAAGGAGAAGAGGAAGAGCAAAAAATGGAAAACTTATTTGAAAACATAATGAAGGTGAACTTCCCCAATCTGGTGAAGGAAACAGAATTCCAGGAAGTTCAGGAAGTTCAAAGAGTCCCAAAGAAGCTGGACCCAGAGAAGCACACACCAAGACACATCATAATTAAGTTACCTGAGATTAAAGATAAGGAAAGACTCTTAAAAGCAGCAAGAGAGAAGGAGACACTTACCTACAAAGGAGTTCCCATAAGACTATCAGCTGATTGGTCAAAAGCAACAGTACAGGCAAGAAGGGGCAGGAAAGAAGTATCCAAATTCATGAGAGGCAAGGACCTGCATCCAAGATTACTCTAACCAGCAAAGCTATCATTTAGAATGGGAGGGTGGATAAAGTGCTTCCCAGATAATGTCAAGTTAAAGGAGTTCATCATCACCAAGCCCTTACTGTATGAAATGTTAAAGGGACTTATCAAAGTAAAATGACAACAAAGTCACAACTATCAACAACTGAACCTTAAAATAACAAAAGCAAAAACAAACTAAGCAAACAACTAGAACAGGAACAGAATCACAGAAATGGAGATCACAGGGAGGGTTATCCATGAGGGTGGGAGGTCGGGGGAGAATGTGGAAAAAGTACAGGGAATAAGAAGTATAAATGGTAGGCACAAAATAGACAGGGGGAGGTTAACAATAGTATAGGAAATGGAGAAGCTGAAGAACTTATATGTACGACCCATGGACATGAACTAAGGGGTGGGGGGGAAATGCTGTTGGAGGTGGGGTGCAGAATGGAGGGGAATAAAGAGGAGAAAAATGTGACAACTGTAATAGCATAATCAATAAAATATACTTCAAAAAAAAAAGAAAAACAGGAGATACTTCAAGGGTCTATAATCTAAAACTTAGATCAGGGCAAATAATTTTACCCCTTTATAACCTTTTAACTCTTGATGGAAAGCCACAGGTCAGTATTTGGCACCTACAACATACTACCAGTACTATCATTAAAATGTCTTAAGTTATTCAACTGCAAATGAAAACAGCAATTATACAAATCCCATTTAAATATGTGTGCCACTACACAATTCCCTTTTATTATGTCATGTGGTAGTTTTAATCACTAGGTAGAAGTAGGTCAGTTTCCTTAATAATTTAAAAACACGTACATTACTATATGTGATCCAACTAAGGATGAAAATTATTAGTTGAGAACCATTAAGAAAACACTCTGAACCACGGGAGTTTACATAAGCAGGACCCAAACGACTTGAGAATATGGGCCTAAGACACTTAGATTCAAACCAGGAAGAAGGTTGAAAAGTATCTGGAGAAGCTGGCGGGACATGTCATTCAAATAAAGGAAGGATTCTCTTTAACACCAGGGATCAAGTTCAGCCTGATAAGTCATTCACCCATATAACAACAGTAAATTCCAAATGGCATATGGACTCAAGCACTTGCAAAGAATGATTCCAGAACTTTCCTGTGATGGCAACACCAGACCCCCGGCAACCAAACATGAGGTGTTTTTGCTGGGCTTTTCACTCTACTGCCTTCAGTTACTTCACTCAGGCATCCGAGATCATCCACTCTCCTTTTGTGTGTCAGAGGACAGCAAACATGTGACACCACCTCATAAAACTTGAGTATATTGAAGAGGTCTTTCTTAACCTCACAGTCCAAACTTAAGATCTATTAGCCACCTCTAAAGGCTTCAGATCTCAAGAATAAAATAAACAAATAACTTTAATAGACAAATTAAGCTTCTATACTGTTCATTATAAAATATAGCCCATAGAATGGTTCATTCCAACATCATCATGATCAATGAGTATCACAGAGAACGGACTTCATGTTTGTTTTACATTTACATACAGAGCATATAGGTATACTGCTGACTAAACACAGAATACTAGGCTCCTGACGAAAGGTTCAAGAAGACTACAGCAAGAATAAAATATTCTTGTTGCAGGCCACTTAATGAGACCAAGATTTTTTGTTCCGTCACATACTACTGTGGGAAAAACAGAAGACAACATTTATTATTTGCTATTATTGTGTGCTGTTCTGTATACATTAAATATCTTACTTAATATTCACAATGCTATTAGGTAGGTAAAGATGATGATATAGTCTTAGAGATATTAAATACTCTGCCCAAGGTCACACCACTAGTCTTCAGATCATTCTGTCTCTAAGTTGATCAATAAAATTATGCATAATAAAATTTCAAATACATATATAAGAAGAGAATATAGCTGTAAACATTTAAATTAAAAAATACATGTTCACTGTATTAACATTTTTAAAAAAGAAAAAGCCTAAACACTCCAACAACTTTTGGTATTCTTGCCAAAAAAAAAAAAAAAAAGCAAATAGATTCCAACTAGTCTATGCTTACATTTGTATTGAGAATATGAACTAGGCATAAGTATGTAATGAATATGTGTATGTGTGTGTGTCTGTGTGTATAACACCCACATTATTCAAAAGCTCCCAAAAATGTGAAAAATTTGTTCCAACCCTTCTCTATTTTGTCTACTTTAAGAATTCTTTGCAATATGCTTGTGTAAATACTGCTTTCAGCGGCTGTTCTCATTTCTCAAATCTTCAGCTTATAAATGGATTGGGAAAGTGACAGACCTAAGCAGCCATCTTTAGAACACAAAACCAAGGAGATATAAACAAATATTACTAAGTCAAAAACAAAGGATTCCTCCTTAAACCCTTCAACTTACCACTACTGATAAATGAAAAGAACTAAAACAAAGTAGACTATACTGGCTGTGGATTAGGAATGTGTGTGAGTGTGTGTGCGTGCATGTGTGTACACACACTCATGTATGTGCAAATACTAAGGTGGGTGTCTATCTCATTAGCACACACACAATAATCAACATTTTACCTCAGTTCAGTAAAAGCTCTATAGAAGCATAACAATCTAAACAAAAGAAGATTGTGAAGTTAGAGCAATGTTGGGGCATGGGAGTTTCAGAAAACAGCTCTGGGTTGTCAAACCCAATAGGTGAGTGCCTTCAGTTTTCTTAGAGCAGAATTTGCATTATGGTTCAATGGCAATAATAGCTCATTGACTCTGCAGATGATTTGTCTCCGTCCACAGTTCAAAGAGATGCTAAAGAGGATAAGGATAGAATAAAAATATCACCATTTTACGTACCTGATGCTGAGCCGTCATTAAAGACATAGTAAAGGCTATTACGGCATTACAGATCATAAACCACAGTGCAAAGAATATATAGCACTAAACTACTCAAAGTTGTGAATATACTATTTCCACATACAAAGGTGAAACTCACCAATGTTGAAGTTAGTACCTGAAATTAAGTATTAAATGTGATATTGTTGGAGTCAAGACTGAAACAGAAGAACTTTTTGATGAGGACTTGGCAATAATATCAATGGATTTTGCACTCTGATAATATAATTATCCTATTATTGGAAACACAGTTTAAGTAGAGCATTTTTGCGAGAGTTGAGAGCTGAACATACATCTGGTATGTATCTTATCCATGTAATTTAATATTACTACAAATATTTTAATAAAAGCAAAGTAATGCTAAGAACAATTTTAGCAAAATAAGAAAAAAACTTTTATACTCATCCAGCATTGTGTAAGTGCAAAACTATTTTAGATTTATGATTTCAGATTCTTTAATCATAGTAATGTATTGTTAGCAAATAAAAATGAACATTCCTAGAATTAGAGAAAAAAAGTGACAAAAGCATAATAAAATTCTTGATGTTTCTAAAGATGACTTTCTTCTTTCAGGGTGATCGTACTAACAATAAAAATATAATACAATATTCAGTCTAGAAGTGATCAAGGGCTAAGTTGCTTTGACCTTATTCTGCTGAAGAAAGCACCAAGCAAGAATTTAGCTTTTGGAAAGAGAATAGATATTGGCAGTCTCCTGATTTTACTTGGAGCATCTCAACCCACATGCAGACTGGTGTGAAGACATAGCAGATGGAATTACTTCTGTTATTTCGACTGCTGAAGCATCCTGCTTGCCTCTGCAAGCATGAATATTCAGTCACAATAAGGAACAATGGTAAGTGTGCTGACTGTATTAAGCAGGTACCAAAAAATCTTTATCCTTTTTCTACTATCATAGATTAATTTTAAAAAACATTTAGAAAATACGACTTCTGCCAAGCTTGAAAAAGACTTATTTGATGATATGATGCTGGTTTGCATATATTTTATGTAAATGTATGGAGAAAACCGTGTGGGCAAAGAAAACCAGAGTAATTAGCATTTTATAGGAAAGAAATGTAAAAGCAACTAAACTGAATCCGTAATTATTTTCCACTTTATTTTATTTTCATGATTCCCTTATTATCTCAAAAATGCTGAGCTGGCATTAGAGTATCAGAGTACATCATTTCAGATTCCTTTAAGTTCCACATGAAACCTCTCTACTAGCATGCTATGCCATTGTGTAAATAATACCTATTGGTAAATCTTCTCTGTATGCATCTTAAAAGGGATTTTTGAATCCAAAGTAATTTTGCTATAAATAAGTGAAATGAGGTGACTATTTCTCTATTAAAAATACTGTGACAATGCCTGAGGTATGCCACCATCCCCACCCCTCCCAAAGAACACAGAAAAATCTAGAAATAAAATTATATATCTATTAGCTAAAGGGAGGAGTTTAATGATTACTGAAAGGAAATCTGAAGGCCACCTGCTTAGACTGTGGGGGAAAATATCCATCAAAACACCATGTCTCATCAAACTTTTTTTTAAAGGTGATTCATTATGTGTGGGGAAGTTCTTCAAGAGATTTTAAAATTGAATAAATACCTCAATATATAATATGAATTCCATCCTCCACATGACACTTCTCACTAAAAAACAATTACTTAGGAAAGGTAGCATGAGCCAATCAGGTTTACCTTTAGCCCCTTTTGCTGCCAAGTAAGGGGCAAATGCCGTACTTGCTGGGAACCAGACAGACATATCAGACTGACTGATGATCACTAGGGCACAGCAAGTTACTTATTTTAAAAATAAAACAATTCTTAATAAAAGGATGGATATCAATCTGCTCTTTAGGACTGAGAGGGGATTTCTTTGATTTTTTTTTTACATCCTAATGAGCATATATTATAGAAGTAAATCAATGCCAAGGCAAGGCACACATGTGGAAGTTGAGATAAACTTACGAAGTAGCCTGTTCCCAAGCTGGAAGGAGCTGAACTCTGCAATAAAGCATAAAGACAAAGTGGAAAATCAGCAATGGTTTTTAACATGTTCCAATCCACACAGGTCATTACCAGCCCTTTGCAGGCTTTTCATCACTACATCACATCACCAGTGTATGCTGCCCCTTGTCATCTGCTCCTGATACAAACACTGTGTTGCTTAATTTTCCCCTTTACATCTCTCAACAACTCAGAGATGCTAACGTGCTATTTACTGAATTCCAAGCTTCTGAGGTGGACGTAATTGCCAATTTATTTGACAGGCAGCTGGGTAATGAATTAATGATGGCATTTCGCCCTGCACTGAGACTAAACAGACACACATCAGCCTGACTCCCTGACTTGCTGACATTCAATGCCCTGGTCTCAAGCTACTCAGTTTTGTGGCCGCAAAGGGGCAGGCAAGAGGAAAAAGCCCAGACTGACTTGAAAATAAAAAGCCCAGTGGGTTTGGATGACTTTTCCAGTGTATGACCTATTTGCCAGTTTATTCCCTAAAGGCACTAGTTAGTACACACAGAGTGCTTTTCAGAAATGAGACATTTTGTAAACATAATTAGTAGACTAAAATGCAAAGAATGTGTGGGTAAAGGAAAGCAGTAAAAAGCACCATTTTTCTGAAGGTTTTAGTCCCAAGAATTATCAATGTAAGTTTCCATAGTTTGACACATGGAGACCAAAAAAAAAAAAATTCTGAAAGCTACGCAGAACATCACTTCTTTGGGGACGGAGGCCAAAAAACAAAATTGATTTATGTTTTACATTTGCCTGTGATTTTTTCCCTGTATTGTTTCTCTTTTTTCCTAAAACATCTCAGTACACATTCTTTAATTTTCAGTGCCCTCTTTGTGAACAATAGAGGCCCCACGTAAGCTTGAAACGAAAATAATGCTAATGCTCAGGCAGCCTTCTGATCTCAGCTAAGGGTCCTCACACAAGCAAGGCCTATCCCTGACTAGCTTGGGTGGGGTGTCATGCCTTCCCTGGAGTGGCCTGACTTCCACTCTGATGCAACAGTCATTCAGTTCACCTGTAGTTCTTCCACCTAAATGTTCTGTCCCTGCTCTGCAAACCATAGGTAGTAGGAGCCATCTGGTTTACTCATAATTGCTTCCGCAGAGCTCAGCACAATGCCTTACTCAGGATGTATTTTTAAAAAATACTTGTTGAATTTATATATATGTATGTATATGAATAAATGTATTCTATAGGGGGAAATGGTAAATTTAAAATCTGAAAAAATACAGTAGATGTGTTTCCTCTCAATTTTAAACTGTTTCTAATAAGGAAATACAGTGCTGTAAGTACAGACAACATTAGTCTCAAACAAGGATAGTGTGCTCCAGGGCATTCCTAAACGCAGTTCCCAAAGCCAAACTTTCTTCACCGCTTTGTTCCAAACAAGCTCAGGGGAATAAAGGATGGCAGATGTGTGATGTTGCACAATGGCCTTGGTTTAAAAAAATCCTGCTGCATTCTTGATCCCATAAATGGTACACAGGGAGATCCACAGTAGTCATGGAGACAGTTTCTCACAGCAGTGATTAGCCACGTGACAGCATCACCTGTTTTCAACACCCACAGCCTTCTATGGAGCGGAGGAAAGCAAAAACTAGGTTAGGTCTCCACCAGCCTGGAGTCATGCCCCTGGGAGGTAAAATCATTTTAGGAAGAATTACTCCAAGAAACATGGAATTTGTTTTTTTCAGGAATTTTTTTCATCTTGCAAATGATTTTATCCCAGAAGTAGAAGTACCCTCCAAACCTACCTTCCCACCTCCACACACGTATCATCTTATTGTATACCAAAGAAAATTACATACTTCAGGTCCTGGAAAGCTCTGTTATACTCATTTTGCATATATATTGTACATTACTCAGGGAGCTGGGTGGAGAAGAGGGCTTTGTTGTGCATATTTGTTCTGGCTATTGTTTATGCAGGTCTGACTGAATGAGAGAACAGTGGGTATCATTTCAATTTCTGATGTCAACATCAAATTACTTATTTAATTTCATGCCTGGCGAAGCATTGTATAGCTACACGCAGAATCATTTCACTTCATTTGTTATGCTGTGTTTTCATGGCGATTGGCTTGCCTTCCAACTGACAGCTTTAATTACGACATGAATTTGATTGCACTGCCGAGGAATTAACATAATGCAACAAAGCATTTAAGGACCCTGCCTTATAACAGCCCTCCCCCCCCACAAACACATCATACACATAAAGAAACACAGACGCTAAGTCCCTCTCATACATTGCAGGTCCACTGGAGTTTTGGCATTTGCTAGAAACCATACAGAACCATAGAGTCAGAGACTACCCACATTTTCCAACCCACTATTCTCATTTTTTTTAATAGGAAAAATTTGTGCCATTAAGTTGTGATTTCTGGACCTGGCAGAAAAATTTGTAGAAAAAACCTTCTCCTCTGCTTTGCCAACCGTCTATGGCATTGACAGTTCCTCCCCTCTTACGCCCTTCCCAACCACATTTTTCTTGGCCAATTTCCAGCTCCCTTCAATCACAGCTGGTGAATTTGAACAAAAACATCTCTAAAATAAAGAGATTTCTCTTTGTCCAGTTGTTCCCAATAATTTGACTATGGCTTCGTATCCAGTGGGACACTACCCCTTAGAGCTAAAAGGACCCCCACTATCAGACATAGGTAAGAAGTTCTGAGACCAGCAGCAGGGCAGGAGTCAGTTTCACAGACAGCTCATCACATACATCACGTCTCTGAGACCTTGCTCTCCCAAAGGCCCGGAAAAGTCTCAGGCATGTCTGTCTAATTTTAATCTGTATCCAAATATAGATGCAAATATTTGATGGCAGTAACATTTTTCCAAATCAGAAATTCCTTGAGTACCCCAAACCATAGGCTATGACAGATTATACTACAAGAATTCAATGTTTAGAAACATTTTTTTATTTGAAAGATGTTACATTAGTTATACATTTACAGATGTGCATTTAGGAATTGGTACTGCTTTTTCATGTTATATAAGAGGGATCATACAACCAAGAGGTAAAGCCCTAACCCTGACCACTGAACCATTTGATGAAATAGAGGTGATTTCAACAATTTCTACTGAGAAAATGGATCTCCCATTTTTCTTGCTTAAAGAGAGAAGGCAAAAGATCCAAATTATTTAGTAGAAGTATCCAAAGAATCCAGAGAAGTCTATGAGTCAAAATGTAGCTGGATAAGAAAATTTTTTAAAAGGAGATTTTTTTAATGCAACAAAGGCATACAACAGCATTTGAAATAATACCATATACCCATGTTTAGACAAATACTTTCTCTGAATAACAAAAAAGCCTTTGTTCTTATTTCTTCAAGTGGCAGAGTTGCCAATTCATCAATATTTTCAATGTACTAGGTTGAAATTAGAGGTATAGAGAGACTAAGAAACTAGAGTAGGAAAAAGTGTTTGGCACTTTGCTCGAGAAGACAAGTATCAGAAAATGCCAGCCAGCTGACTGTGATATGTGATTTCTGGGCTCATTATAAGAGTCATTTCCTGTTTAACATGGTCTTTTCATTCTGCTGTGTGTTTTTTTTTTTTTGCAGATTTGACCACTGCTCTAGCAATCTCTGCAAATTATGTATCTCGATCTCATTATGTTGCAAAGGAGAGGTTTCTTACAAACACACTCTGCCTCAATCTCCAAGCTACCATGGGTGGCAGGAATTGTAATAGGATGCACAGTTGAAAGACATTTTCCAGGAGGGAGAATGTTGCTGCTGACATTCTAGTCTACAAGTGGATATTCATTAAATGCCCATTCTACTCTTTCTCACTACCCCCCACCTGACTTTCTTTCTATCTCTGTCACTAAGCTATCATTGAAGCTACTCATTAAACTCATCAAGTTAACATTTCTGTGTTAACAGCTTACCTACAGCAAGGGATTTCAAAATTGATTATCCATCTAAAATAGATGTGCTCCATTCATTAGAGATCTACAGAGAGTCCACAGCTACTATTACAGCTCCCTGGGTATGAAACGGGTATGTGCTCCACCCCTAGATGAGATGTGTGCTCTGACCCTAGGGCTAATTTAAATAGAATATTTAAAATTGTTCCAAATCACCAATTGTGCCTGACATCCCTGTCTATCCACCTCCATGTTAATGCTTTTTTCTCTTGGAAGTAAGGGCATAAGGATCATGGCCAAGTACATTTCTTGCAAAGGTCATGAAACAGGCTCATTTATGGATTTTCTGTAGTGTTTTGGGAAACAGTGACAATTTAAAGAACTTGAAATCTTAATCCTAATAAAGGTGTCTTGAGGATATGATTACTAACAGCTGATAAAGACACCAAACAGAATATCTGAATGGGGAAATGAGCTACTGGAAATATTCAAGTAAAAATGGAGGGAGAGTAACAACTTGAAAAAAGCTTCAGGTATGATAAATATGGTCACTTCCAACTTCAATTTTCCAACCCTGTTATAACTGCTTCAAGTTGTCACCAGCTCTCATCTATACTGAACAGACTTTTTGGCTTCTCTCACTGATTTCATGCTTTATCTGCAGTTTTTCATTATAAAGTGAAAATTATAACAAGATTCCTTTCAACATCTTCTAGAGGCTTTTAAAATAATACATTATAGTGGGTTGAAAAGTATCCCCCCAAAATCCAGCACGTGGTTGTGAAGGTTAATTTTAGTCAGCTTCATTAGGCCACTGAGTACCAAGATATTGGATCAAACATTATTTTGGGTGTTACTATCAGAATGTTTTTGGATAAGTTACATTTAAATAGACAGACTGGACTTCCAGTCAAGATCAAGACATAGGTAAATACGGCTTGCCTACGTGCACAACCACAGAAAAAATTACAACTAGACTACAAAACAAATATCACTCAGAATCATCAGAAAAACAAACTGTATGGAAGTCTGACAACCAAGGAATTAAGGAAGTCACATTCATCCAGATGGGTATGAGGCATGGAGATATGGCAACATGTGGAGAAGCGCAGAGGCACAGAGACATAGAACAGGCGGTTCCCCACCTGTGTGGTGGATAAAAATCAGGAGGGATACCTTGGGAGCAAGGGACCCCAGCCTCACACCAGACAACCAAGCCCAGGGTTCCACTGTCAGAAATATAAGTCCCCATAATTTCCAGCTGTAAAAATCAGTTGGGGTTGGGGAGGTTGAAGAAACTGCAGGATTCTAAGGAGTCTCCTTTTAAGTACCTACAATAGATTTAGGACTTACATAGACTCGCTCCCTCTGGGCTTTAGCACTAGGGAGGCAGCTGAAAAGGTACCAGTGGTATGTGGGGAGAAATTGAAGTGCCTGGCATCAGGGTGAGTGCCAGGGGTCAGCTTCCTCCCAGACAAAACTGCAGAGGCTAGGCATGGCACTGCCTTCTTTCTGAGCCCACCTGCACACACAGCCACAGAGCAGTGACTGTGTGTGGAGACTCCATCAACCTAGTTCACACAGGCTGCCCCACCCTTGCAATTACCTAAGGTTCCGCCTCATCCAACTTACTGGTGTGCTTTTCTACAATAGGCCATGCTACTAAAGACAGGGAGTCAAAGCACTCTAGCTATTACATAGAAACAACACAAGGAGGCTGCCAAAATGAGGAGACAAAGAAATATGTCCCAGATGAAAGAACAGAATAAAACTCCAGAAAAAGAACTAAACAAAAGGAGATGAGCAATCTATCAGATGCAGAGTTCAAAACACTGGTTATTAGGATACTCAAGGAACAGTCGTTGGGTACTTCAACAGTATAAAAAAGACCCAGGCAGAAATGAAAGTTATACTAAGCAAAATAAGAAAACTTTACAGGGAACCAACAGTAGAGTAGATAAAGTCGAGAATCAGGTCAATGATTTGGAATATAAGGAAGCAAAAAACAACCAGTCAGAACAGCAAGAAGAAAAAATAATCCAAAAACACAAGAATAAGCTAAGGAACTTATAGGACAACTTCAAACATACCAACTTTCAAATCATAGGGTGCTGGAAGGAGAAGAGAAAGAGCAAGAAATTGAATACTTATTTGAAAAAATAATGAAAGAAAACGTCCCTAATCTGGTGAAGGAAATAGACAATTTCAGGAAGCAAAGGAATCCCAAACAAGACAGACCCAGAGAGGACAACAAAAGACACAACAAAATTAAAATGCCGAAGGTTAAAGATAATGAGAGAATCTTAAAAGCTGCAAGAGAAGAGCAGAGGGCTACCTACTAAGAAATTCCCATAAGACTGTCAGCTGGTTTCTCAAAAGAAACTTTGCTGGCGAGAAGAGACTGGAAAGAAGTATTCAAAGTAATGAAAAGCAAGGACCTACAACCTAGATTACCCTGTCCAGCAAAGCTAGCATTTAGAATTGAAGGGAAGATAATAAAGTGCTTCCCAGACAAGGTGAAGCTAAAGGACTTGGTGCACCATCACCAAGCCATTATTATATGAAGTGTTAAAGGGACTTATTTAAGAAAAAAAAAAGAGACCAAAACTATGAACGTTAAAATGGCAATAAATTAACAACTATCAACAATTGAATCCAAAAAAACAAACTAAGCAAGTAAGCAAAACAAAAACAGAATCATAGATATGGAGATCATTTGGAGGGTTATCAGTTGGGAGGGGAAGGGGGTGAATGGAGGAAAAGGTACAGGGATTAAGAAGTATAAATTGGTAGGTACAGACAGACAGGGGAATGTTAAGAACAATATAAGAAATGGAGTAGCCAAAGGACTTATATGCATGAACTAAGGAGGGGGGGATTGCCAGAGGGAATGAATGGTACTGGGGGGAGGGAAGGGGAGAAGATTGGGATAATTGTAATACTGTAAGTAATAAAATATATTTAAAAGTAACACAAAATAAAGAAACAGAGTAAAGTATACTGCCCCCTCCCTAATGAGTGTAGTCCTCAACAAATCAGTTTAATAAAACGAAACAAAACAAAACATACTATCCTCTCAGAATAAGAGGGAATTCCTCTGACTGGCTCCAAGCTGGGACACCAGTTTTTCTCTGCTTTCAGATTCAAACTGAAAGAAACATTGACTCTTCTGGTTCTCAAATAGTTCAGTCTCTGGACTGGAACTAACCATCAGCTCTCCTGGGTCTCTACCTTGTTGACTGCACATCTTGAGACTTGTCAGCCTCCATAATTATATATGTCTATAGAGTCCACTGGCTCTGTTCCCCTTGAGAACTCTGACTGAAATAATGACCTTGTTTAGACATAGAGTCTTTAAGTTGAAATCACACTGGATTAAGGCAGGTCCTAAAACAGCATGACTGTATGACTGTTGCTCCTATAGAAGAGATAACAACACACAAAGCTACAAACACGGTAGAAGGCCATGTGAAGATACAGGCAGACACTGGACTGATGTAGTGAAAAGCCAAGTAAAATACCAAGGATTGCCAGAAGCCATGAGAAGCTGGAAGAGGAAACAAAGGATTCTTCTGTAGAGGGTTCAGAGGAATCACAGGCCTGGTGACACCTTAATGTTGGACTCTTACCTTGGAAACTATGAGATAATATATTTCTGTTGTTTTAAACTACGTACTTTGTGGTCACTCATTGTAGCAACCCAGGAAACTAATATAGTACCTAGCCTCCTTACCATAGGCTAGGAGAAGAAACAGAACATCAAGAGTCCGTCACAGATCTGGATTAGATTTTCTTCTTAAATACAGAGAAGCTCACTGATTGTGCAGCCTATATCTGTTTCTCCCGTAAGCGTGGCTGGTAAGTATGTGACCATCCCGTGACGATTCACCATTCTATAGCCACACTGGCCTTCTCTCTCTCCCTCAAACATGTCATGATCACTCTGACTTAGGGCCTGAGCTTGTCATTCTTATTGCCTGGAATGCTTTTCCTATAGATCTTCATAAGGCTACCTCCTTTTCTTTATTCAGGATTCAGCTCAAATGTCACCTACACAGAAAGGACTAATCCAATCACCCTAGTTAAAACAGCAGCATAAACTCTTCCACCCCTCATTACTGTTTCGTTTACTTCATAAAATGTGTTACTTCAGAAATAATTTTATTGTTTGCCCCCTGGCTTGTTGTTTGTCTCCCCCAACAGAATGGAAGTTTCATGAGGGCAGTGGGTTCATCTTGTTCACCACTCAACCACAAGTGTCCAAAACTGCATCTGACACATGAAAGGAACTGATAAATATTCCTGTGCAATCAAAACACTGACATTTCCATGAAAACATATACATATATGATGTGTGAAAAGAAAAGGGCATACATGAACTGATAGGGGAAACATGTGGCACAAGTAAAAGAAGAATGGAGAAATGGAATATCCATAATCCTTCATAGGTCTGGATTAGATTTTTTTTTCTAAACTACAGAGAAGCTTATTGATTGTGTTGCCTGTTATGTTTCTTCCTTAACAGCTAGTAAACATTGTACAAAGTAAAACCTCAATAAATATTTGGGGGAGGACAGGGAGAAAGGAGGAGACAGTAGATGCTTGCATGGATGGATGAAAGATGGCATGGTGGAATAAATACATCAATAAAGCCCTCAAAAGGTGGAAGAAAAGAACAAAGCAGAAGAAATGCATCAACTTTGACTGCATTAAATGGGCTAAACAGCTACAGAACAGTAAGATTAGAGAACTGTTTAGCCCAAGATTTATGGTGTTTAATCCCTTTTCACTATTCTCCAAAATGCTTCAATTCCTCCAAAGTCTTGAACACTTAGAAAGTATTAAGTATATTTCTGCCTTCTCTTAACTAAAAACCTGACCCAAATTCTTTCAGAGAGAAAACAGAGTCATATCCATATACTAATTTGAATAAAATATTAAATGAGTTTACTTCCACAGGGTGGTGGGAATGGTTTGTTATAAGAAGTGACACTGAGGTTAGCCGAAGAAAAAAAGAAAAGAAACAGAAAAAGAAAAAGCAAGAGGAAATAGAAGTAACAAAGGTAGAATGATTTGAAGATGCATATTATTTAAGAAAACCAAAGTGGTTCAGAGGGACTACAATACGGTACAAAGATGAGGAAATAGAAGGGGAGAGGAAGGATGCAGAGATACCTTCATACTTCCCCTTCCAGAGCTGCGCAGATAATCCTCAACAATGTTGACTTTGTCCAAAAGATCTTAAACAAGAAGGTTTAATTGTGAGCTCTGACTCTTAGGAAAACAATTCTGGAAGCACTGCAGAGCACAGTGAAATGGAAACAATGCCTGGGCAGATAAAATTACTGAGAAATCACAGGACTCACTGGTGTGAAAATGGTGAGAGCACCTGAAACATCCTTAAGTGTCAAGGAGAGGACAATCATACCCAAACACCTCTCCAGAAACAAGGTCTTTAGAGAAAGGAGAGTAACTAAGTGAATAGGAAAGGAGAAAGGAACAGAGCCTGACTCTGAGACTACTACCTCTGGGATCCAATAGTGGGACAGGGAAATAAAGAGGAACAGGGGTGAGAAAAAACAAGTAAGGAGACACAGACAATGGGGATTTTGTTTGGGAGTAGCTTCATGTTTGTCATGATTGAAATAAGCAGATCTTGTCAAGTCTGCAGTTACAAGGGAACTTAAGTTAAAAGGGGTGGAGAAGGTTGCTAAGGTAAGTTCTAAATCTGATGGAAAAACGAAGAGGATGAATATTTTTGAGCACAGATGATGTGCTCTGAGCACCAAGAACTATGCTATGGGATTCAAATACAAAGTACCAGGTAATCTTTAAAGGAGACCTAGAAGGTAGGTGAAATTACATCCATTTCAAAGATAAAGAAAAACCAAGGCTCAGAAAGAGCAAGTTCTTTTCCTTAAGGTCACATAGATAATAAACAGCTAAACTGCTACTAAAACTTGATGTGTTTGTTACAAATGCCCACGATCGTTTCATAATTTGGGACTTCGTTTTATTTATCAAGAGCATAAATTTAGCTCCCAAGTTCTGACTGCTTCCTCAGTTGCAAAATTCTATGTAAGTCAGAAGCTGTATTTTCCCCCTTGAATAATTCATCATGAACATTGAGATATTCCATTATTCCCCTTAACTTTTTCCTTGTGACTAGTCTAAATAAGTTACTATGTATCCTTGATGTGGACAATCCGAAAGTCCTTATAGATAAATAATCCCTCTGGCAATATGGCTTGGCAATTAGTAATTTAGAAAAGCCAAGCACGTTTGGTTTTTAAGCTTTACCTGTAGATAAAATCCTTTGGCTATAATGAAATTCTTTGCTCTTACTCTTTTGGCCTGTCCAATTAAAAAAAAAAAAAAAGCATCACTAATGCAGTATCTTCATTAGCTACACTTAAGAGAAAGTCTCAACTTTAGAAGCCAAAGCTTCTAAAAATATCATTAAATGTGGTAGAAGACTTCTGGGAATTTTTATTTCGGCTGGAAAAAAAAAAGAATGTGCAAGGTGGACTAACAGGGACCGAATATACTCTCCTACTTTTAGTAGCTTAAGCTTAAGCTACTAAAGAAACAGACAAAGGTATTAAAAAAGGGTTTGCAGAAATTGGACCATAGGCAGCACAAGCCAGTGATCTCAGAGAGAAGGGAAGCAAGTGAGATGATCCCACCTTTGCCCCAGCTTACTGCGTGGGGAGGGTTTTCATGTCAGGGTAGGGTGGGTGGGGTGGGGTGAGATGGGGTGGGAGATGATCCTTGTGGAGCACACAGCATTCCTGAGTTGTGAAAATAAGAGTTGATAATCAAAGAAAGCAAAGGCAGCTTGAAGAGGCAAAACAGAAGATGGGAGAGATGAGAGTGCCATAGAGAATCTTGAAACCTGAGGAAGGTTCTCCTCTAGTCTTCACCTGAGACACATCAACACATTTGTGGGAGGAAAAAACATAAAGTGAAGGGAAAAGCCACTGAAAAGGAGCAGTGAGAATGACCCTAGAGGTCACACATGGCAAGTATTAGTTGGTATTCCCAAAACCTAGAGTGGAAAAAACCCTAATAAAACCATCAAGAAGTAGGCAGAGTATTCGGTACTGGGGAAAAATTAGCTGTAGACTAATTTCAGTAAGTCTTTTAAAAAGGCTGTTTGTACTTATTCCTCTTATTTTTAATAATGTTTTTGCAAAAGTATGTATTTTAACACTAAGCAACACAAACTCAAATTACTTGGTACACTGGCAGGACTGTTACAACCCTAATATATATTTTTAACATTATTTCTATTGTGGTAAAATATACATACACCATAAGTTTGACATTTTAAGCATTTTTACCGCACAATTCAGTCACAATTTGTGTAAAACTACTTCATCACCCCACACAGACAATCTATAACCATAAAGCAATAACTACCCCCCCCCCCCACACACACACATCACGGATCTCTGGTAACTCCTATTTTACTTTCTGTCTCTACAAATTTTCATACTCTAGATAAGTCATACAAGTGGAATCATACAATGTTGTCTTTTTTACATCTAGCTTCTTTCACTTAGCATTATGTTTTCAAAGTTCATTGGTGTAACATGTATGAGAACTGTGTTCCTTCTTATGGCTGAATAACATTCCATTCTCCATATATGTCACTTTCTGTTTATCCATTCAACTTCTGATAGACATTTGTGTTGTTTCCACCTTTTGGTTTTTGTAAATGATGCTGCAATGAACTGGCTTACAAGTATTGGAGAACCTATTTTCAGTACATACCTAAAAGTAGAATTGGTGGGGATGTAGTAATTCTGTGTTTAGCTTTTTGAGGAACTGCCTAGCTATTTTCCACAGTGGCTGCACCATTTTACATTCCTATTAGTAAATGCTGGACTCTTCATATCCTTGCCAACACTTGTTACTATCCTTTTTGAAAAAAAAATTATAGCTATCTTAGTAGATACGAAGTGGTATTTCATTGAGATTTATATTTGCACTTCCCTAATGACTAATGCTAAAGAGCATTTTCCATATGCTTTTTGGCTAATTGATTACTTTTGCACAGATGTCTACTCAAGTCCTTTGCCCATGTTTGAATTGGGATGTTGGCTACTGTTGAGTTGTTCGAGTCCTTTTACATACCTAGGTATTAAACATCTAACAGTTACATGACTTGCAAATATTTTCTCACAATATATAAGTTTTCTTTTCACTTTCTTGGTAATGCCCTTTCATGCACAAAAGATTTCGATGAAGTCTAATTTTTCTATTTTCCTTTTTGTTGCTCATGCCTCTGGTGTCATATCTAGGGATCCACTGCCAAATTCGAGGTTGTAAAGATTTCCTCATCTGTTTTCTTCTAAGGGTTTTATGGTTTTAGCTCTTATATTTGGGGCATTAATTTATTTTGAGCTAACTTTTGTACATGGTGTGATACATGTGTCCAACTTCATTCTTTTGCATAGGGAAATCCAGTTGTCCAGCATCATCTGTTGAAGAGAAAATTCTTTCCCAACTGAATGTACTGGGTACTCATGTCAAAAATCTGGGCAGAGGTGCATGGGGTTATTTCTGGACTCTTGATACTACTCCATTGGCCTATGGTAATACTAGTAAATAGTATTAGTATACTATTACCATACTATTTTGATCACTGTAGATTTGTAGTAAATTTTGAAATTAGGAAGTATAAGTCTCCTAACTTTGTTCTTCTTTTTCAACATTGTGTTTTCTGCTAGGGGCATCATGACAGGCCATATAAATTTGAGTATGTGCTTTCCCATTTTTGCAAAAAAGATTGTTGCAATTTTCATAGCTATTGCATTGAATCTGAAAATTGCTTTGTGAAATACTGACATCTTAACAATACTAAATTATAGGGAACCTATCTGCGTGGAATGGCAAATGTAGCCCAGCCCTATTGGAAAGCCCATAGGCACGTGGCTGCACACAAGATGCCAAACCCATGGATCGGCTCTCCTATGGGACACCAGGCCTGCATTATACCGAGGATGCTGTGAGACTTGCTCTTGCTAAAGCCCCCTCACCCTGAGTTGAAGCAGCAAATACTGCATATCTTTAAAGTAACTTCCTGAAGCCTGTGTTAATTCTCCCAAGGACTGAAGTGTAACCAGACCAATTACTCTTATGGTTCCCTTGCATTTGCAACATTTTTTCCTTGTTAATCTGTAGGAAGTAATTAGTAACATCCTTTCCTTTGCTATCTGTAAAAAGTAATTACCTAAAGCAAACCTGAGCATAATAAATGAGAACCTTCTTTGATGTATGCTATTAGAAAGCCAATAAAAGCCTGTCAAGGCAAGGGTAGAGGCGCTCTCCCCTTGCGAGAGTGGCCGTGCCGCCCCTTTTCCTCCACAGGACTTCAGCAGTGTGTGTGAATTTGTCTCGTCTCATCCACAATATCATGGACACTGCTGGCCAGTGTCCGCATCATTAAATCTTCCTATACATGAACATGGGATATCTTTAGCCAATTTTTTTTGTCTAATGGAAAATAAATTGAGGGCAACCGGTCAAAAAATCTCTATGACTATAATTCTGTGCTCTTGTCCCTAACTTAATGTGGCTTTCATTTATCCACTTTATGATGAAATTATGATGAACTAATTCTGGGAAAATTTCCAGGTCAATAAGAGCTCACATTAAAAGCAAAACAAAATCTCAGAAGAACAGCTAGTTAAGTATTAAGTGTTGTTGTTAGCAACACAGGTAAGAAATACTGTTATAATTTTATCATTATAATTTATAGTTCTATCGCAAAATTAATGAAATATAAACACACAAATAAATATTCATATACATACGTATTAATACTAATAGCAAAGGCTGAGTTAATTGATATTAATATTAAAATATGGGGAGGTGATTGTCTATAAATAAGATATTAAAAGTACTACAGAAATAATACTTCATGTACTCAACTTAATTCTTATAAGAATTCAATACTATATATATCAAATATCACCCTACATCTCACACACTTTCCTGAGAGGTGTAGGAAGGTAGCTGACCCTGGGGGTTGTCTACCTTGGCTGATGGAGAAATCACTCAATGTGCTGCAATGGTCTCCAACCTTCTATGCTATGGACACTTCTCAGTAACAAAAAGTTATGAGCACATTCCTAAGATAAGAGTGTTTATAAATTATAGACATGAATTACTCCTTGTTTATTAAATTGGATATTAGTAAAGTGTAATTTCTTACTTAGGTAAGAAGTAAGTACTAATACTTAATATACTAGATCACCTTATGCACCATAGTGAAGGCAACTGCTTCAGAGCATTATAAAAAAGGAAGATAAGAGACAATGGGTTTTGCTTCTATTATACACCCAAACACTGCTTCCTCTTCTTGAAACTCAGAGACAGAATTGCTATCTTCCTTCTTAAGAATATTATCTCACTTAATCTGATAATGTTTCTGTGTTGATACTATTAATAAAACTTTCTACCTACTTGATCTATTTTACAAGAAAGTTTCCAAGTGCTGCTCTCAGGGGCAAGGATCCGTCATGAATCCTGTCATATGACAGGTTAGGGAAGAAGGCAAGTTTCTAAAGAGGGCCAGGTGGCTCTTGGAAGTGGTAATAGGGAATTAGGCCCGTTAGTGGGCAGGAGGTTAGAGGGCTGACAGATTCCTCAAGAGGCATGGTGTATTCTGACAAGGGTTTCTCCCCTCGAATGGGGAGATGGGGAGATGATGTCATTTAATTATGGGCTATTTGTAATTTCTTCACCCATGATATTGGTAATAATCCCTTTTTGCCATTTCATTTCTGTTGGAAGGGGTGACTAATCAGCCACTTATTTGGCAAGAAACAGAACTGAATTTCCTGACTGTTTCTAAGGTGACAAATACTCCCACCTACCTTATAAATTGTTAAAACACATTTTAGGTCGAACTAGAAAATGGAATGACACTGTAACACAAGGCTCAACCACATGTACATCAAGAAAGGGTGAACTATAATACTTGGATATACCAAGTGATATGAAGGGACAGAGTGTTGGCAAATTGAGACCTTACTCAAGGGATGTATGGTCTGGTGGTTTTGTTTCATTTTTTTTTTTAATACTTACATCACTGAGCCTTTCCCGAGAGCTGCTCCTGTGGAAGCCCTTGGATTCTCCACTGGCACTTTCACTGTCACTGTCCCTGCAGCTGTTCTGCCCTGGTTTGAGCTACAGACAAAAGAAAAGAGAAATGAGAAAAGAGTCAGTGGTCTCTTCACACATCTGTTTCTTTGGCTCTGTTCTTTAAGCTTCATTAAAAGTGAATAACTTAAGGTCTTGATATTTAACATTCTTCTCAGTTTCTGAATAGTGCCAGGCAAGTTGCCATAAAAAGAAACACACAGGGTAGGATAAGCAAAACATGTACCATGAGATGTCGATGTAGATAAAAGAGTGAGCAAGCCTCAAATAAATACCTGGAAAGTCTAACAAAGGTTCATAAATCTTGGAAAGTAATCTTCCCTCAGATTTTTCCTCTGTTCTATTGTGATATCTGGTCAATAATAAAAACACCCAGAACATGGAATAAGCTGAAACCAAATTATACCAACTATAATTTGCCACCTTATTTTTTCTGTCCTCTTCTGAAAAGAAGAAACAACAAACAGAACAAAAACCAAGGTTTTCTTATCCTAGGAGAAAATGATGAGATGCTGGATGCTATCCATTAGCCATTGGGAAGACACTTAATAATTCTGTTTGTTGAGACAACATTTCGGAGGTCTCC
The DNA here is from genome assembly GCF_022682495.2 of Desmodus rotundus. Lineage (NCBI taxonomy): Eukaryota > Metazoa > Chordata > Mammalia > Chiroptera > Phyllostomidae > Desmodus > Desmodus rotundus. Next base: position 116,240,042 of record NC_071387.1, read on the forward strand.
TGCTAGGTATTTAAAAGTACCAGATTAAGACCTACAGTTCAAGTAAATTAAGACAGCATTCATTCAATAAATAGGTATTAAGTCCACAATTGGGCCTGGCAGTAAGCTGTAGAAATACAGTGCTAAACCCAAAACAAGTCTCTGATCTTACAAAGCTTACATTTTAGAAGTTCCTATGTCTTTATGCAGCTCTGGTTTTTCATTAAAAATGGACGAACACACAGAATTGCAAACATTAGTCTATGTGAGATTGAGTCACACATACATGGAAGAACAATCTATGATATCATCACCAACCATATTTGCACAGATCCTGAGCAATTTGATCCTGAGCAAGTTACAAGACACAGCCCCTTTGCAATGTTCTCAATCTAGCAAAAGAAAGAAAGTGCAAGACATTCAAGTAAAACAACACAAGGAAATACTTGCTAAGTGAAAACCAAAAAGTAGCCAGTGACATTCCAAGGAAAAGTGATTTTTGAAGGCATGGATTTTGAAAGAGGATTGAACTCATATGGTTGAGAGGAGAAAAGACACTCCTGATGGGAGAAAGACAAGGAAAGCAACTTGATAGGAAATGATCAGGGTGTTTTCAGAAACACAGTTCCTTTGGGGAGAAAGAGGCAGAAATCTTAGAGAGGGGTACATGGACCAGAACATGGATAGTCTTAAACAAAACACAACCCTCCTATTTCTGGGCAGGAGGGAACTTAAGAAAGCAGAACAGGTAAAAGGCAGCAAAATGTTTGCCTGTAGGTTTCCATATGGCTCTGGGGCCAAGGGGCAAGGTGAACCAAGATGAATGGAGGAGGAATCTACATTAGCATTTCTTGTACCTTTAATGTGCTTCTTTAAAGACTGCACTTCAAACTGCACTTTGACCATACCATCTTATTTAGCTATTTCCAGACCCCAACTTTTGGCTTTCAACCTTTCTACAAATCTACTTCTACTTTATTACTGAGAGAGAGAAACATGGATGTGAGAAACACAGATCGATTGCCTCCTGTATGTGCCCCCACCAGGGATCAATCCCGCAACCCAGATATGTGTCCTGACCCAGGATCAAACCCACAACCTTCAGTGTACCAGATGATGCTCCAACCAACTGAACCACCTGTCCATGGCTCTACAAATCCACTTTTATCACTTGCTTCTAAAATCCCATTCTATAGAAGTCTTCTCTAGTGGAAGACCCCAAAAGGATGCTAATTTTTCTTTGTATTCTTCTGAGCCCTTAAGTACTCAGTTTCTTCCTAAATTAATGCAAAACCTGTTAATTCTCAGTTAATTCAGATGCAAGCCCTATGAGCCTTTTCTTATTACTATGGAACAAAAGTTCAGACTGTTGTCATTCTCTTCAAGTTTTCATTTTTATACTTAAAATAAAAGGGGATTTAATCTAAAATGGACGTCATCTTCTCTCAATTTCTTGAACATGTCATGTCCATTCCTGCCCTCCACTGTTTCACACTGGATCTCCTCTCTCTGACCTGCTCATCCTCACCTTCTCTGTGCTTTTTGAATGAAGATTTTTTTAAAGCCCAGATAGTACATCCTCCACTATGGTTTTTCAAGAACTCTTTCTTTCTTTTTCTTTTCTTTTCTTTTTTCTTTCCTTCTTTCTTTCTCTCAAGAACTCTTTCTTTCTATATTTAATTTTTAATATATGTCCTCATTGTTAGCTAGTATATCATTCTATCATATATTTTCAAGTTTAAAACAGACTATTGTCAAGTATATGTGTATTGAAGATAAAATCTGTATATGGAGAGGGCGCCCTAATTCATAAGCAATGTCAGAAATCTTATCCCACCAGATTTCTGAGTTAAGCAAAAGTAGGTGAAGCTACCTCCAATGTATAGATGAAGAAACAAATAAAACCAATGATGTATTCAGAAGCAGGCATGAGGTCTAGGATTAAACCCATGCCTTATAAGCCTACTGCTCACATCATGTTAATTCTTAGTGCCCATTTAGATATTTATGTTTGACATGGCAATAATGCTTCTCCAGTGTGTTAGTATCTCCATAGAATATATTTTTAATACAACTGTGGTACCTGACTGCATTCACAAAGAAAGGAGTCTTGTAAGGTGATATTTGATCAGGAGATATTTATAAAAACTCAGTCCCCCAACTAAGATGAAAAATAAACATCCAGGGAATAAAGGGTACAAGGGTGTGAAGACTTTACCTAATATCCAACTGGCTTAGCAAAGTGTGAACTTTGCATTTGGATCTTTTCCATGTTTTTTTCATGGAAGGAAAATGATACAAGGTCCAACAAGAGACTCCAGTGTCCTTGACGTCAATTATCTGACTAAATGTTGATCTAGGCTAAGGGAAAAACCCACAAAAGATTGAGATGAAGCAGTTTGCTAGTCTTCCCTGTGCCCTGCCAGCAAAAGCACTTCAGCGACTTTTCTTCTGAGAGACTTACATAAAATCCACCCCACACTACCCCTTTTTCCTCCAAAGCCAGGCTCAAGTTTAAAGGAAACTTAGGATTTTAAGCTGTCAGACAGCTCAATATTTCAAAGAAATGGATTGACTACAGTAAGTACTAAAGCTAAACCACACGATTTCAGGCAAAAGAAGTATTCATTCCTAATCCCATGAATACACTTAAAGCTGGCATTTTCAGCCACATCCAATGGATCATTTGAGGTAGCATAACTAACTCAGAAATCGTAATCCTTCATCTGAAATTCCTAGCTATTACCTACAACCAAGATATATTACAAAGGCCAGGTGCTGGCTTAAACATTTAAAGACCTAAGAAAAATCGATCTGCTTACATTGATTTGTCTTAGCATCCATGGCAACTCTGTTATAAGAAAGCTTTTACTCTAAGGAATGCAGTGAGATTTCTTGCTATCAGCCTGTAAATACTTCAGTATGTTGTTTCTTTAAAAATTACTATAATTCACTCTGTTATTTTCAGAAGTTTCTTCCCATCAGACTATTATATATTTTAGTAATAAGAATGAAAACAAAACAGAAGAAATGAAAGGATACTAGTGTCTGGCATGATGGCAGTAATTCTATCAATAACTATTTAAGATATTTTTTTAAATATAAGAAGTCATTTTCTTTTTCATTAGATTTCATTGTTGACAATATATTCTCCAAATTCTGAAACTGTGATCTCGTTACACACTTAACTGGTATTAATGGCTAATTAGGAAAATAACGATGCATCGTTTTATCACTGCTAATGAAAATATAACAAAGTCTCATCACCCTGGCTTGAGTGAAGGGAGAGCAATTCTGTACACATCTGCCAAGATTTGTGAGCCAAGCTATGCCATTCAGTCATTCTTGTTGAGTTCTAACAAGATGTTAGCTGCTCAGCAGGTGTCATTAACCCTTCAAACAAAATTTATAGGAGGATAAAGTACTTAGAGAAGATATCTATGCCTGGAACTCTAGAGGAATGATGTGAATTATGCAGTGCAATGCATAAGAGTATCCAAATTATGCAGTGCAATTCAGAAGAGCACACCACAGTTTTGGTTCCTTAAAACGGCATAAATCCTCTTAGACTGCTGAGTTTTCCTGTAGGGATCTAAATGAACTCTATACAAAGTTTTTAAAATGTGTCAATAAGCACAAAATCTTTCAGTCAAAGAAATTTTGTGATTCATGTTTGCTAACACTAAAATAGCAAGTATTTAATCTTGTAAATTTTTTTTTCAAAAAATAACTCTCCACAGATGGGTAAAGTTTAATTGATTGGATGGCATCTGTGCTATTTTATTCCTTAGGCTTTAAAGGTATTTCAGATGAAAGACACAGAATCAAACTCAAGAACTTAACGAAAAAGCTGACATGTCAAAATGAGCTAACAGGAAATAAATATTACAAACAAAACTACAAAGTTGAATAGAAAAAATATTTTCTTAAGAAAAGAATAATCTATTGTACTTCCAAATATAGTAACAAGTTATACCAAAAAGCTAAACATTAAATTCTGAAAACTAGGGCAGGCAAGGAATTTGTGCAAAATTTCTCTGGGATCATAGAATCCAAAGTTATCCTGTTATGTCCTCAACAGTTAAAGAAAGAATTTTAAGAATTTGAGAATCTTGAAGTTAACCATTAGTAAAATTTAGATAATACAAATGTGTCTTACAAATTACTATGAAATATAAAAATCATAATCAATTGAGAAATAAAGAAAAGGTAAAGGAATTAACATAAAGGGAAAAGCATATGACTAAGTATATTGGCTATAATAATACACATGGATTAAGCTCCCATTTCTAAAAAAAGGCAAGGACATCCATTTTATATTGAGAAAAATAAATAAATACTCAACTATTTGTTAGTTATAAAGAACTCTCAAATTAAAAAAAGAAAAGACAAAATATTACAAATAATTCATCAGATTAAGTCATGTTAAAGATAGCTACTTTATAGTTATAAAAAATGCAATCTTTATGTTTTATGCCTTTGTACTTTATACTAAAGAAATGTTATAAAATTTGATATGGAATGTATGAAGTAAAAAATATTTTCAGTAATAAAGGAAATCAATAGAAGATAGGAGACTTTGGCATCCTACTGATTATCAGTGAGTGAGATCACAAAAAATTACAAAAGGACTTAGAGGTCAAATAGCTCAATTTGACTTAGGCAAAATTTACAGTAAATTTGGTACTTGCAGAGATCACACCTTCTAAATCACCCACGGGACATTATCACCAAGCAAAGATATATTAAGTCACAAAAAAATCAGAATAAATTTTAAAACATACAAATTACATAAACAGCCTTCACTCTGATGAAAATTAATGATGACATTTAAATTAGCCATATCACCTAGAGATTTTTTAATTCAAAAGCTGTATTTTAAAATTCTTTCCACAATTATAATTAAGCCATAAAGAAAAATCACAAACATACTATCTCTATTTAAAAATTTAAAATTATAAAACTGTAAGTTAAAAAATTTACAGGACCCATAAAATCTATGCTAGAAGTTAACTCATGTCTTTTCCATTAAATGAAAAATAACAGAGACAAGCTAATTATAAAGATTAAAAACAAAAAGAAAATACAGCAAAAAAATCAACTTTAGCAAAAAGTAGATTATAAAACTACATAATAAAATGAAAATTAAAGTACTGTACAATTAATAAATTAAAGTAAAATTGGGAACAAAACCTACAAATAGATAAACCTCTTACAAATCTAAGTTTAAAAAAGAGCTAAGAAGCAAAACCAAAAATGGAACTAATATATCATTATATAGTAATATAATAATATAACAATATGTAATGTGATAATAATATAGTAATGTGATTATCATTATAAAATAGGCATATTTATAAATTATAATTATAAAATAAGATACATTTATATATAAAATATAATAGGCACATTTTGAAATTATAGTAGTAAATATTATTTAGTACTGTCAAAATCATAATCAAATAGTTTAAAATTTCAAAGAAAATTAAAATTTGATTCAGAGCATTAAAAACTATGCAAAGCTAATCTGTGCCCAAATCTGATAATAACAAAACAAAAAGGGAAATACAGAATTATATTCTTAATTAAAAGAGCTTCTAAAATATGATAAAATATAATAAAGTGAATTTAATAATAAAATCTAACAATTTTTCACAGGAATGAGTCCATCAATTAGCAACTTGATACAAGAGGAATTTTTTCTCATTTATATTTATATATACATATATATGAGATACATTATATATATTTATGTTTATTTATTTTGAAATACTGATTGGCCCACAGGAGATTGAAAACAGTACAGAGAGGGAGGGAGTGAGAAGGCAGCCTGTATCCTGTTTCTCCTAGTGGTTATACCTTAAATGGCTACAGTACGATACTAAAACCAGGAATCTGATGTTGGTACGTGATAGGCATTTGTTTTTACAAGAAATAGAGCAGTGAATGAAACACAAAAATCCTTCCTCTGCCCTTAATGGGGTTTGAATTCTTTGTGTTGTGTGTGGGTTAGGCAGTAAGTACAACCAATATTAGATGTTAGTGCAGTGGGAAAGCAAGGAAAGGGGAACTGGTGTGTGTGGGTATGCTTCAACATTTTATTATGAAAAATTTAAAATCTTAGAAAAATTTGAAAGAATTACAGAGAGAACACCCATACATCCACCATGTTACCACATTTGTGTGTGTGTCCCTTCAATTTTAAGTAGAATGGTCGAGGAAGGTGTTCCTGAGTAGGTGGCAGTGAACAAGAGACCCGAAGGAGTTGAGGGAGAGCAGTGCAAACTTTTGGGGGAAGGTTTTCCCAGGCAGAGGGCACAGCAGAGAAAAGGTACTAAAGCAGGGTGTTGAACATTTCCTTCAACATTTCAGGGTGTTGAAGGAAAGTAGAAAAACCAGTGGGGTTGAAAGAAGAGAGATATATTGGAAGTAGGAATGGGGAGAGAGTGACATAGGGCTTATGGCTTCTACTTTGAATGAGGTAGGAAACCACTGGAGGGTTTTGACCACAGACTTAGCATATGATTTATATCTTTTTTTAAATTGTTGACACGATTACAGGTGTCTCACATTTTCCCCCCTCCCACCCTACCCCACCCCACCCTTCACCACATTGTTGTCTTTGTCCAAGGGGTATGCATATGCTCATATGCAAATATGTTCTTTGGCTAACCTCTTGGCACAAAGCAAATACCTGAGGTGATAGCAAAGTTCTAAAACTGGAGTATAATGATAATTGCACAACACTGTAAATTTACTAAAAGTCATTAAATTGTACATTTGTACTGAGTGGATTTTATGAGCCATAACATATTTCAATAAAGCAATTTATTTTAAAAAGAGTAAAAGATTCCATCATTTTAATCTCTTACTCCAGAAAGGAGTAAGGCTCATGCTCACAAAAGAAAACTCACTTTCTTCAAGTCAACTGTGCATGTAAAATCTAATCATGGGAGTAAACAAGGGCAAGTATCTTGAGGGCCATCTTGGGATCCTGCCTACTCCAGTGGGTTTACAAAGATACAAAAGGAGAAATTGCCTTTAAATCCATGCATCATAAAATGACTCCAATGAAATTAGGAAAGTTTTATTTATGTAAAATAAGAGAATCACAGATATGCCTTGACTTTGGAGTGTCCTTTACCTGTGTCAGTGATGATCCCAAATAAACACTTGAGAAATTGCACAGATAACACACTGAAGACTGTCGTAAGCTTGAACAATGGAAACTAATAAAGCACTCCCACTTGCCAATCACCTACACTATTCAAGATTTTTAAATGGGTTCAGTAGACTTCATAGCAGTAGGAAAAATTGAAAATTAAAAAAGAAGGGGAAATAAGCCAAAATCAATCTAACTATATAGCTTCAAACATAAACAAGAAGCAATTAAGACATTCAAGAACAATCTGACAAACTTTGATGTCCTTTCAATAGATAAACTCAACCCAGATGACAGAACTTACTGTTCTACAGCTGATCAAGAGAATCAAAATCATAGAAGACTATGATTTGGTCAAGAGGCTCTATGATACCATTTCTTCATGAATTAATAATGTGAAGGGAAGAGAATGCAAGTGTAAACACAGTTCTTAATATATAACTATAATTTCTATCTATAACTTGGGTGCTATTCCTAGGTTAAATTACATTGACAAAGGGCATAATAACATACCTGACTACTTATTTTCCAACAAAAAACATTCTAAGCTGTCGGGGGAAAATGATGCACAAGAATGGGATTAAAGAGAAAAGCCTAAATGAATGGAAGGTGCATTCCTTGGGTCTGACTGTGGACTACTAAAATAAATCTGGTTTCAAATAGGCTCAGATTCACACAGAATACACACATGCAATGCAAAAATCATTCGAAGAAGGAATGTTTGGATGCTTTGGTATAGTTTCTAGCCTTCTGATAAGATTTTTATTATTAAAAAGAAATCCTGAGACAATATTATTTGGTTGGAGAAGATGAATATTTGAAAATTACAAATAAACAGTTTTATAGTTTTCTATAAAAAACACATTTTCAAATAACTTTTTTAAATGGCTTGGCATTCCATAAAATAAGCAGCATCCTCAAACATAAAATATTTTATGCCTTCTGTTTTTCCCATTCTATATGAAAAAATAGCCAACTGAAGTGTAAAGAAGGAAAACACCTCATTTAACCTTAATTACTTCCTTACTCCAAATACATATGATTTTTAACTGGGGGGCACAATTCAGTCCATAGCATTTAACCTGTATATCAAGAAACGTTATTATCAATTAGCGACTATTCCGTACTAGGCAACATTACTTCTATGAGAACATAAACAGGTTTTACCAGCACTATATTCAACATTTCTGAAAAGCCACATACATTTCATAGGTGGGATAACTCCCACAAATGCATGTTCTAAAATATTTGAGACCCTTATTATAGAGTGAATTGCGTCCACCCAAAATTCTTATGTTGAAATCCTAACTTCCATTACTGGAGAATAATGAGATTGTACTTGCACATAGGGATTTTAAAGAGATAGTTAAGTTGAAATGGCCCATAAGGGTGGGCCCTGATCAAGCTGACTGTTGTCCTTATTAGAAGAGAAGATTGAGACATAGGGAGACACACTAGAAACACACACATACACACACACAGAAAAGGCCAGATGAGGACACACTGAGAAGGCAGCCAACTATAAGGCAAGGAGAGAGGCCCTAGGAGAAACCAAACCTGCCAATACCTTAATCTTAGACTTCTAGTCTCCAGAACTTTTAGAAAACAAACTTCTGTTTCCTAAGTCACCAACTCGGTGGTATTTTGGTACAGCAAACCTAGAAAACTAGTATAATCCTTTTCTTTAGGGTACAAACATCCTGGCTATTATTGTTTCCATCTTAGAAGAGAACACAATGAATCAAGACAAAACAAAGAAACCTAGCTATTTCTCCTTTTCTTTCATCCCCTTTATAAAAAATTGGATCTAAATGGTTAAAATTTATAAATCAAGCTAATATAGTGTTAAATAAAATATCTTATCCTCTGACTTTACTTAAATAAATGTTGATAATGACAATGAAGACTAGGTTTTCATTTAGAAGTTTATATTCCTTCAAGTATCTTGATGGAACATAACAGTGGAAAAGATCCAGGCCCTGGCCTTGTATAGTTCTCTTCCCATCTATACTTCTGTCCCACATCTCAAAAAACATCACCTGCACATGTGATAATATCCCAGTCCAACCTCCAGGCTCCATCCACAACACACACTTTACCCAATTCCCACTAGTAGTGCCCCCAATTCACGCTGAGGCATATCCATGGCTGTGGTACAGACCTCTCTCAGGCAGATGGATTTAGGAAGCAGAACCTGAATGCCAGATTAAGAATATTTGGGCTGGGAGTTCTGAAGTCCCTGATAACCAGTAGCACAATATAGAAGGGGAGTAGAGACCTCTAAGTGGGCACATGTCCTCGGTCCTTGAACTCTTCCATTCTGCAAAAGGGCAGGGCTTACAGAGGGCCACAGCAGGGCCCAAGGGAAAGGTACCTGCTGCCTAGCTTTAAAGACAGTACCAATCATTAACAACCTGTAAATGGTGGACATAATGGTCAATGTCAATCCCCATCTTATTGATCTAACAGTACCATTTGACACAAGTGACCACTTCCTCATCCTTGAAGCACTTGCTTCCCTCCTACTTTTCCTCCAACCACTGGCCACTCCTTATTAGTCTCCTGGTAAGTCCTCCACATCCTCCAAACTCTAAAGTTAGGTTCCCCAGGGCTCTGTCCTTGGACCTCTTCTTTTTCCTATCTATACTCACTACCTTTGATAATTGCATCCAGTTTCATGCTTTTAAATACAAACTATGTGCTGATGATGCCTACCATACATTTGGCCCCAATCTCCTCCCAAAATCCCGGTCTTCTACATCCAGTTGCGTCTTCCAATTTCATTTAGATGTCTAATACGCATCACAAAACTAAACTGACTAAAGAAATATTCTCAGTGTTTCCAATTGTTGTTAATAGTAACTTTACTTTTCCAATTGCTAAGGCAAAAATCTTCTTTCCCTCTACAGTTACCACGCTCCTCAAAGCTATCATTATCTCTTGCCTGGATTAGGACAATACCTTCCTATCTGATCTCCCTGCTTGTGTTCTTGTCCTCTACATCCATGCATCTCTCCCAAGAGACAGAGTGTTCCTGTAAATGGCAAGTCAATGATGATTAGCAGACATCTGGCCAAGATGGAGTCATAGGTAGGTGCACTTTCCTTGCTCACACAACTAAAAGGACAACAACAAATTTAAAAATAAAAAACAACCAGAACTGCCAGAAAATTGAACTTTATGAAAGTCCAACAACCAAGGAGTTAAAGAAACATTCATTCAGACAGGTAGGAGAGGCAGAGATGGGCATCTGGGGTGAAGAGGACATGCAGCAAGGTGGTGGATGGCAGACTGGGTGGATGAGGTGGCAGCTGGAAGACTAGGTGGTCCCACATTCCCACGCAGATAAAAGGGAAAGAACAACTGGGGAGCAAGACAGACCACACAACCTAGGGTTCCAGGGCGGGGAAATAAAGACTCAAAACCTCTAACTGTAAAATCCTGTGGGGGTTGAGGCAGCAGGAGAAACTTCGAGCCTCATGGGAGAGTTCATAGGACAGACCCACAGGGTACTAGAATATACACAAAACCACCCACCCAGGAATCAGCACCAGTAGGGCACAATTCATTTGTGGGTAGTGAGGGAAATGACAGAAAGTGGGGTGAGGCTGAGCAAGAGGCATTGTTCCCTCTCTGACCCCTATCCCACCTGCAGTGTCACAATGCAGCCATGATGTGGGCTGTCCTGCCCTGGTCAATAAAAAGGCTCCGCCCCTTACAGTGTAATAGGTGCTCCAAGAAAAAGAAATATGGCCCAAATGAAAGAATAGATCAAAGCTCCAGAAAAAAACACAACTAAGTGATGAAGAGATAGCCAACCTACCAGATGCAGAGTTCAAAACACTGGTAATCAGGATACTCACAGAAATGGTTGAGTATGGTTACAAAATAGAGGAAAAAGTAAAGGCTATGAGAAGCGAAATAAAGGTAACCAACAGGGAAGGGAAGGAAACTGGGACTCAAATCAATGATCTGGAACAGAACAAAGAAATACACAACCAACTGGAACAGAATGAAGAAACAAGAATTCAAACAAATGAGGAGAGGCTTAGGAACCTCAGGGACAACTTTAAATGTTCCAACATCTGAATCATAGGCGTACCAGGAAGAGAAGAGGAAGAGCAAGAAATTGAAAACTTATTTGGAAACACAACGAGGGATAACTTCCCCAATCTGGCAAAGGAAATAGACATGCAAGTTCAGGACACTCAGAGAGTCCAAAAGAACTTGGATACAAAAAGAAACACACCAAGACACATCATTATTAAGCTACCTAAGATTAAAGATAAGGAAAGAATCTTAAAAGCAGCAAGAGAAAAGGAGAGTTACCTACAAAGGAGTTCCCTTAAGACTAGCAGCTGATTTCTCAAAAGAACCTTGCAGGCAAGAAGGGGGTGGAAAGAAGTATTCAAAGTCATGACAGGCAAGGACTTCCATCCAAGATTACTCTGTCCAGCAAAGTTATCATTTAGAATGGAAGGGGAGATAAAAGTGCCTCCCAGATAAGGTCAAGTTAAAGGAGTTCATCATCACCAACCCTTGTTATATGAAATGTTTAAAGGACTTACCTAAAAAATAAAGAGGAAGATCAAAACTATAGATAGTTTTGGTATAGATAGTAAAACGACAACAAGCTTATACTTATCAACAACTGAACCTAAAAAACAAAAACAAAAACAAACTAAGCAAAGAACTAAAATAGGAACAGATTCACAGAAATAGAGATCACAGGGAGGGTTATCAGTGGGAAGGGGGTGGAGTTAGAATGGGGGAAACAGTACAGGGGATAAAAAACATAAATGGTAGGTACAAAACAGACAGGGGGAAGTTAAGAATGGTATAGGAAATGGAGAACCCAAGAACTTGTGTGTACAACCCATGGGGAATGGGGGACAGGGTGGAGAGGAGTAAAGGGGAGAAAGAAATGAGACAACTGTAATAGTACAATCAATAAAATATACTTAAAAGAAGTAAGTCAATGAATGCTTTATTCTTCTCAAAATCATCCAGAGTCTTTCTATTGCCTCAAGAGTAAAGACCGAGGTCTTTAAAATGGTCTAACAAGTTAACCCCCACTTTCTGCTTCCTCCATCATTTCTTGGACCTCATTTTCTTCTACTCCTCTCAGCCTTGCTCACTCTGTTACATATTTGTTGGTTTCATCAATGTTTCTCAAAACAAGCGAGACATGCTCTTGCCTCAGAGCCTTTCCACTTGCTGAAAACTCTTTGTCTAAAATGTTCAGGCATAAGACTCACCATCTCCATTCTTTAGATCTTATTTAAATGTCACTTTGTCAGTGAGAACTTCCTTGGTCGTCCTATTTAAAATTGTAATCCTGCCTCTACTTAACATTTTACTTATTTTATTTGTTCCCTGTCTCCTCCAAACTCCTGCCCCCTCAACCACATCACAACTAGATTATAAACTACATAGTAACCAGAATTTTTATCTGGTTTGCTCATTGTTCTCTCTGCAGAATCTAAAACAGTGCCTACAAGTTATTAGATGCTCAATAAATATTTGTTTAATTAATCATAGCACATACTAACTTTGAAGGTCTACAACATGTAAGCCAGTCTTTAAAGTCTCCCACAGAATGGTCCTTGGAGCTACTAGCAAAGCGCAACTCTATCATAAAAAGCCAGTCTTCCAGGTTTGGCCATATGCAGAGCTCAAAACCTGAGCAGCAACATGAAGAGTGGCATGTACTAGTGAACACGTGGGCCTTGTGGTCATACGAAATCTGCCATTAGATTCCTTACTCTTCAAAAAGAGCCACTGCTAATTTTGTTCTTAAAACAGTGATCACATGTAATTTAAGGTATTTTACATAGTCAGGTATAAGATTATAAAATGAAAAGTGGTATATAATTAGTTTAATAAATCTTCATCCTGGCATTTGAGAATTTTAAAAGTACTTGTTCAGCAAAAGGTCAAAAACCACTAGCAAGAGAAGTTAATAGCTCTCTTCATATTATACACGCGTATTGATGAGATTGCCACTTTTAAGTAATTTGGATAATATGAAGCATTTAAAAATCCTATGTATTTTACTTTCTAACAAGTGCTTTTAAAAATATTTTATTTTAAAAAATCAATCCAATAAAAACCTTCCTCTAACACACTGCACACAAAGGCTGAAATGTTTAAAAACACACTGTACTACCAAACACTGATTTATTATCAACAACAACATTTACAAAAGAAACCCACTGGTTATGGAAATAAATACAGGGTCTGGCAGAAGTAAAGCATGCTTGAGTGTGGTTGGTAGGGTAGTAATATGGGTGTAATAATTTATAGTTTATATTTGAACATTTTACCTAAAATGTCATATGGTGTGCTTGAGTGTGATATTGTTGTTTTACAGAATTACATGCTTATGATTTTGTAATAAAAGGGGTCATTATTTGTGCTGGACCCTGTATATTCTCCCAAGTGCATTTTCAATTGAGAGGTTACTTTCTCAGAAGATGGTATAAGTTTGTTTTTGTCACATGACAAAGTAATAGTTTGTATGACATCCAGTACTAGCTCACTCCACTGAAAACAGAACGCTGGCTAAATTAATTCTGCAGTTATACAGGGTGATTTTAGTATCATGCCAACTTGGTCCCCACATCCTACATTGTCCTTCTTTGATTATGCATCATCTGCCTGACCTCTGAGGAACCTGCTTTACAGAAAACTTAACTATTTTGTTATAGCAGGTGATTTTCACTTGGCTCCAGAAGATTTAAAGTTATGAAGCCTCTCACATTTTTAACCTGGGAAGAATAGACATAGGGAGTGGGATAATCCAATTTTGAATGAAGCATAGGCAGGGTAAAGACAGCTTACACAGAAAACCATGAATTTCACAATTAAGAAATTCTTAGTCTAAATACATGGCATCTCCCCAAATGCAGAAAGGCCCAAATACATAGTTTTCAATTCTTGGCATGATTTTGCCAATTTGCAAAAAAACAAAAACAAAAACAAAAAAACTTGACAATATTTCCTAACCAAACTCAGAGATGAGAAGGCCTCTTAGAAACATTTTTAATTGGGATCCCACGCAAAGGTATATTAGTTCTCTCCATTGCAGATCTACACATCTACACATTTAGCAATTAACTGAAGATGACAGCTTCGTTTTAAAGAACTTAAACACAGAGATATCTGGCTGTCAACACAGGGGCAAGGACTAGTAAATGAGGGGTTTGCTCCTGGCTCTTGCAGCTCCAGTGCTAACATATCTCCTCAGTGGCACCCAAAATACCTCATTGGCTCCATGTAACCAAGAAGAAACCAATGAATAGGCATGTAGAACAAATAAGCAATCATCATGTTCTATGTAAGAATCACAAACACTTTGTAAATTAAAGTGAATTTCCCAATTTACAGATGGAGAAGCCAAAGTTGCAAAGACTAAATAATCTGATCAAAGTCACAAAAGACAGAAAGCAGAGGCATATGAGAACCAATGCCAACCTGACTCTACGAGGACGACAGCCCTTCCAGAGGTATCCAACCTGTGGCCCAGGATGGCTACGAATGTGACCCAACACAAAGTCATAAATATGCTTAAAACATTATGCAACATTTTTGTGATTATGGGTTGTAATGTACTTAATCTGTGACCCAAAACAACTCTTCTTCTTCCAGTGTGGACCAGAGACACCGAAAGGTTGGACACCCCTGCTAGTCATTACACAGAGCTAGAGGGGAATAGTAGGAAGAACACGTCTAGACTCTATGGTTTCCCTTCATCAGTCCAAATGTTTAAATTCTGTCTTGATCTTGAATGTAAGATAATCAGTATGTTATAAGGGTGGATTTACAGTTTAAATCATAGAGCTGTTAAACCTGCTCTATGATCATTCTCATCATATCTTGAAAATGAGTTAACTCATCCTACTTTTTAAAAAATGTGGAATATACATAAAATGTGCAGAGCAGGTAGCGAAAAAACTACAGTTATTTGGGACATTGGTGTGTTTTAAAATTATTTTTCACTTCCACATTCCAAATTCCCTAAACTCCAAACAGATCAAAATTTTACAGATTAACCCACACATACACAAAAAAAGACAAGAAACACAAATTAATAACTATTTAAGCATTCTGTTTCATCATGATAACAAACAGATGGTTTTAATATTCTGGAGGCTAATTCCTGAACAATTAAAAACACAGCAAGACATTAACATCTAATGAAACATTTTAACTACCAGTATATGCATCTGCCATTAATTCCCACACAGTAAGGTCTTGGATCTCCTCAATCTGTTCTTTATTAAGGAAAGTTTTTCCACTCTGAAATTTAGTGAAGTAGAGAATTAACAACTGTTTTCAATCAGCAATCAGCAGGATATTTCGCCAATGTATACTGAAAACATGTACACTATCAGACTTAAATGTATTCTTATGATGGCTTTGAGGTACACACATTTGTAATTTAAGAACAGACCCAATTTTCTAATTAGGTGTTTTACCCTGAAAATGCATGCCATATTAGCCCTTCAGTGTACACCAGAAACTCTCTCATTGGGCAGTTACTTAAAAAGTGGGTTTGCTTGTTTAATAATGCTCCTAACCTCTGACTGAGATTACCCAAACTATCCCAGACCACAGCTTCCACCACTGTAGCAGCACGTAAAAACAACAATCACAAGAACTGTGAAGGGTATCTGGATATATCACATTCTTATATCTGGCAGCTTAAGACAGGATGACCAGTTACTACGGAGCTGCTTTCATTTTTATGATGATAACAATGCTGTACACATTTGTTTGCTGTTCTACAATTTTCTAATAATTGTACATGATTTATCTGATTTACTTATCTGATAAATCTTTGAGGTAAGCAAAGGAAATTATAATATGCTTTCTTTACAGGCAAATACTCCACCCCCTAAAATTCAGAGGAATGACCCAACCAAAGACACCCAGCGGGGCTGGCGAGCTGAGCTACAATATGATCCCTGGTCCCTAGGCAAATCCCTAGCTGAATGCTCTGTTTACTGCTTACAATTTGCTACAATAAGCTACAGGTTGTTATCACAACCTGTGAGGTGCACATAATCATTACCATTTTAAGGCTAAGTGCAGGCTCCTGTTAACCCAAGGATAAACAGATAGAAAGAGGGTGAACCCAGGATTCACAGCCAGGCCTTTGGCCCCGGAGTCTGTGATATTCCACAATTTTATTCTACCCTCCAGAGTATCATTATCATTCATGGGCAATGCAGACATGGCATAACCAAGTGCAGTGTGTCTGTTCCTCTAGGCAAAGAGCAATTCTAACATTTTGTGACTTAGTGATAAAATGTTTTGGGGGTAAGCAATTAGCAAAAAATAATTATCTTTGTAATGGAAAGAAATAAGTAAATATCACATATCTTGGTTATTTTAACAAACAGGTCTCTCAATTATGAATGACTAATACATAATCTAATGTGACTGAATCTTAATATATTAAATGCATTAATTTAGGAACATAATGCTATAAAACTATCTCAATTTTCTTCACAGAATGACTAAATAATTAAAACACTCTTTAATACAGTTTTTTTGGGGGGGTCACATTAGATCCAGACAAACAACTGAGAGTACAATGTCATTTACTTTAGCCACCTGAAGAAATTTACATTAATTTTGAACAGGTTAAAAAACAGTCTCATCAACTGAAGTTATTTTTACTTCTTATTCAAAATCTATAGGTGCCAAGCAATTCTTGGCTGGTTTATAACTTAACTGTAACTCTTAGCTCCAGGTATTTAGTCTAACATTACTAGAGGGGAAAAAAAAAAGCAGAAGAGCAGGTAGACTAGCCAACTTATCAAGAAAAGCTCTGCAAAATCCCAGTGATGATGTGTATAATATATATTCACTTGTATGTATGCTAGAGAGTGTTTGCATCCCTCTCGAATTCGTATGTTGAAACCTCATCCCAAATGTGATATTAGGAAGTGGGACCTCTGGGAAATAATTAGGTCATGAGGATAGAGATCTCAAGAGTGGCACTGTGTGCCCTTATAAAAGAAACCCCACAAAGCTCCCTCATGTCTTCCATCATGTGAGACAAGGGGAAGATTCAGCCATCTTCGATGAGCCAGAAAGCAGGCCCTCAGCAAACACAGAATTTGCCTTGAGTCCTGAGCTTGGACTTCCAGCCTCCAAGACTGTGAAAAATAAATCTATGTTGTTTATAAGCCACCAAAGTCTATTGTTTTAACAGCCAAACTGACTAAGACATTGTGCATATACATGTACATACACATACATGTTATCTAAGCAAACAAAGAAACTATAATACCAAAACTTGCTACACAGAGAGGCTGCAGAAATGGTAGCTAGTTGTAAAAAATAAATCATCAAAAATATTACACATTTCAAAATAAAAAATATTATATGGGTGAAAAAAAACATATGATCTCACTTATAAGCGGAACCTAATAAACAAAACAAACAAATGAGCAAAATAGTACCAAGAGACTTGAAAATAAGGAACAAACTGACAGTGACCAGAGGGGAGGTGAAGGGGGGAGGTGAGGAAGGGGAACGGGCAAGCAAAAGAACATGAATAGAGGCCTCATGGGCATGGACAATGGGGAGGACTGGCTGTTGGAGGGGGGGATGGGGTAGGAGTGAGCAATGGGAAAAAAGGCCGGACAACTGTAACTGAACAATAAATTTTAAAAAAGATTATATGGGGCTCCCATCTGATACCTGTTTGTTATTGTACAACAAGTTTAATTATGTCTTTAAACCACCAAATGTTATGAGTAAATAAATATATACACAAATAAGTGTATATATTTAAAAATACAAAGTAAGTGCATTTTTTCCCTCCCAATCAGGAAAAACCTGGTATAGTAAATGTAGTACGTGCCTAATACTCACCCAGAGCCATAATATAAAGAATATTTTTTTAAAAAATAAGATGGTATTTTGTCACAGCAATAACCAGTGATGACATGGGAAGAGAATTCAAGTTGGGAGACAAAAGAAATATTTTTAGTGGAATGATATTTTATTCTCATAGAAAGAAATAGAAATCCCTAAAGACACATTGAAAAGTCATTATGAATACACAGTCACTGCTTATTTAGTAGAAATATAAGGGGAGGGATCTATACCTCTTTTTTTTCACAGTTCTTATGAAAATTCATAAGCCAGATGGCATTCAGTAAATGTAAAGAGCTAAAAAATTTAGTTTTATAGAAAAACATCAATTAGCATAGGAAAATTAGCAATTAAGCAATCATTATACAACATGTATCAATATTACTAACTGGTGAACATTTACAAAATTTTTGAAGCAAATGAAAGATTTATCACTACATCATTATAGCTGTCCTTAGGTACCACACCACTCTATTGCCCTATTGTACTGGATTTTCTAATAAACTAAAATTGTTCCTCAGTAATTGATCTGTGGCACAATGTCATTTGCTTTTTCTATTCAAAATACCAGTATTTAAAATTTATAAACATTTTCTGTACATGAATTCAGTTTGGTGCTCTTGAACAAAAGAATCTTTCTTCAGCCATTAGAGCTCTCTTTACTTGCCAACAACATGCTTTTCAAACATAGTTTCATATGAAATCCAAATCAGAGTTATGGATATACAGGATCCGTCACAAATAACACACCTTTTTTATTACATAAAAATCTTTTATTACAAAAGCATAAGCATGCGGTTCTGAAACATAATAATATCACACTCAAGTACACCATATGATGTTTTAGGTGAAATGTTCAAAATGTCCATCTCGAGTGAGACATTCATGTATCCAACCAACCACACTCAGTGGTGGTACTTCTGCCAGACCCTGTATACGTATGTAAGTGAAGGGCGAATACTGCAAAAGAACAAACACCTGCACCAATTACACCATTTTATCATTTATGTTCTTAAAGCTAATGAACTGATGTATCTTTCCACTGCAGTGACTGGACACATTACGAGACGAAAGCATTTGCAGGTCTATTCCAAAGACTTCCAGCCAAAATGGAGGCATAGATAGATATACTCTGCCTCCTTGCACAATCAAAAGAAGGATAATCACAAATTTAAAAACAAAAAATAACCAGAAAACTACCAGAAAGTCAAACTGTATGGAAGTCTGACAACCAAGGAGTTAAAAAAGAAACCTTCATCCAGACAGGTAAGAGGGGAGGAGACGGGCAGCTGGGGTGGAGAGGACTCATGGCAAGGCAGTGGCTGGCAGACCAGGTGGGGGAGGCAGCAGCTGGTGGAGCTGGTGGTCCCACATTTGTGAGCAGATAAACTGGGAGGAACAAATGGGGAGCAAGAAAGACCCCCAACCCAAGGTTCCAGCATGGGGAAATAAAGCCTCAAAACCTCTGACTGTAAAACACTGTGGGGGTTGCGGCAGCGGGAGAAACTCCCAGTCTCTGGGAGAGTTCATTAGAGAGACCCACAGGGTCCTAGAACATACACCCTGGAATCAGCATCAGAAAGGCCCAATTAGCTTGTGGGTAGTGGAGGAAGTGACTGAAAACCTGCCAAGAGCTGAGCAAATGGAATTGTTCCCTCTTGGACCCCTCCCCAACATACAGTGCCACAATGCAGCAATGATGTGGGTTACCCTGTCAGGGTGAATACCTAAGGTTCTGCCCCTTACTAGGTAACAGACATGAGGAGACAAAGAAATATGACCCAAATGAAAGAATAGATCAAAGCTCCAGAAAAAAACACAACTAAGTGATGAAGAGATAGCCAACCTACCAGATGCAGAGTTCAAAACACTGGTAATCAGGATACTCACAGAAATGGTTGAGTATGGTTGCAAAATAGAGGAAAAAGTAAAGGCTACGAGAAGTGAAATAAAGGTAACCAACAGGGAAGGGAAGGAAACTGGGACTCAAATCAATGATCTGGAACAGAACAAAGAAATACACAACCAACTGGAACAAAATGAAGAAACAAGAATTCAAACAAATGAGGAGAGGCTTAGGAACCTCAGGGACAACTTTAAATGTTCCAACATCTGAATCATAGGCGTACCAGAAAGAGAAGAGGAAGAGCAAGAAATTGAAAACTTATTTGGAAACACAATGAGGGATAACTTCCCCAATCTGGCAAAGGAAATAGACATGCAAGTTCAGGACACTCAGAGAGTCCAAAAGAACTTGGATACAAAAAGAAACACACCAAAACACATCATAATTAAGTTACCTAAGATTAAAGATAAGGAAAGAATCTTAAAAGCAGCAAGAAAAGAGGAGAGTTACCTACAAAGGAGTTCCCTTAAGACTAGCAGCTGATTTCTCAAAAGAAACCTTGCAGGCAAGAAGGGGGTGGAAAGAAGTATTCAAAGTCATGACAGGCAAGGACCTCCATCCAAGGTTACTCTGTCCAGCAAAGCTATCATTTAGAATGGAAGGGGAGATAAAAGTGCCTCCCAGATAAGGTCAAGTTAAAGGAGTTCATCATCACCAAACCCTTATTACATGAAATGTTATAGGGACTTACCTAAGTAAAAGATCAAAAACATGAACAGTGAAATGACAAGCTCACAACGATCAACAATAGAACTTTAAAAAAAAAAAACAAACAAAAACCTAAGCAAACAAATAGACAAATAGACCAGGAACAGAATCACAGAAATGGGAGATCACAGGGAGGGTTATCAGTGGGAAGGGGGCAGGGTGAGAATGGGGGGAAAAGTATAGGGAATAAGAAGCATAAATGGTAGGTACAAAATAGACAGGGGGAAGGTAAGAATAGTATGGGAAATGGAGAAGCCAAAGAACTTATATGTATGACCCATGGACATGAACTAAGGTGGGGGAATGGTGGTAGGAGGGGGCTACCGGGAGGAGGAGAGTAAAGGGGAGAAGAAAGTGGGACAACTGTAATAGCATAATCAATAAAATATATTTTTTAAAAAGAAAGCATTTGCAAAGCCTGATTTTTCTAAAAAGTTTTTTGAAATTTAAATATAATTGTGAAATACCCATCTTTTTTGTTTTCTATTAAATAGGGTCTGTAATTAGATAAACCGTATTTTTCTTGCCCTACAAATGCAAAAGGTCATCCTAACTCAAAATTTCTGAACAGAGTGAAAGACTTAGCTCCTTCCTGTTTCCCAGAATCCTTGCTGTCACTAGGGAAGGGAGAAGGCTGCTCTTTGTGAAGCAGGTCCAACAGAGCAAAGGAGAAGAAAACCCCTACCAACCAAAGTCACTATTCAGAAATCTGTTACTCTAGAGTTACCTCTGGAAGAAATCCATCAGGTGGAAAACAGAAAAAAAGTGAAGAAAAATGTTTACATCCAAGAATTTTAACCTAAGTTGATTTTTTTCATCCAAAGGAGAGTACACAGAAATTTACCTTTACACACCTTGGATTCCACCAATAATATTGATTATACACAATTTTTGATGTAAAATACATGAGAATATGTACCAGATTCTCTTTCTTACTTCCTCCTCCTAATTTCTACACTAGATAAGATAAAGGGAAAGAGAGAGATTTTTAGTTTTTTGATATAGGCTACAGAAACATTCTAGGGCCTGGATGTTCATCTACAGACTAAATGGCCAAAAGGCAAAATGATGGGTAGGAATTTACAAGTGCCAACAACCTATGGAATTAAATAAAAACACATCTAGGAATTGGAAAAAATATAGTTTAAAACCTCTGGGTTCATAAGGTCAAGGAAAAATAAAAGACATGGTCTACAACACCAACTACTGGAGTGTTGCAAAGGTAAAAAAAGAAAAAATCATCCCTTTCTTTTTTTTTCCTTTCAGTGAGACAGAAAACCTAGTGAAACCCCCGGCTGTCAACCAGTGGTACCCTACAGCTAGCCATGGCAACAGCTGCATGGCTCTGTTGTAATAAACTGGAACAATTTTAATAGCTTTTATTGTTCTGCAGTGATGTCTGAGCATAGCCACTCTCCCCTCCTAGGACTCCAGGGCCCCGCAAGGGCAGCAATGAAAGAAGATCTCATTTACCTAAAAGCACTTATAAATTTTTAATTTGCTTTAACAAGTAAATTAACAAGTCCCTCATTCAGGCAAGTTTTATGGCTTCTTGCCACTTGGGGAAGGCTGTAAAAGTTTTATAGATAATCCAGAGCTACTGAGACTGCTCATAATAAATTGTCTGTTTCCTGTTATTTTATCAAACCACTGGGCTTCTAATGACTTAAAGTCACAGTTCTCTTATATTCAGGCTTTTTATGAGGCCATATTTATAAACTCCAAAGAATACCTTAAATTATACAGGGCCCTTGCTAATCATTACAAAGATTTTGTTTTTTAAGTGGGAGCTTACCTTAGCTCATGCCCTGCTAATAAATGCTGCAACATGTTTTGGAGACAGCATGTTGATTTTACTATTATATAAGATGCTGCCTTTGCCAGAGATCCCATTAGTAAATACTTTAAGGTAGCTGCAACTTGATCTGTTCTATACAGACTCACCAATCTTTTTGCCCACTGGAGTGTGGTACTTTCTAGACTGTTGCACTTTATCCTCGAAGGAAGCAGACTGATGACTATATGCACCTTGCAATGGTGAAGGAAGCTGAGCGTCAAATGTGTGGACCAGAGCCTGGCCCTGAACTTACATTAAATTTAGCTCCTGGTTACCAGTAAGCTCCTGGGTTAGCCAAAAAGTCTATTTAGTCTTTTCCATACAATAAAAGACACATTTTTCATTTTCACCAATAACTTTACTGATTTGGATCAATATGGCCACCATTTCCTGCTATTGGCTTCTAGTGGGTAGAGTCCAGGGATGCTGCTGAACATCTCCCATTACATTAGACAGCCCCACAGCAAAAAAATTATTTGGCCAAAATGTCAGTAATACCAAGAAACTTCACAAACCACTTTTGACACATGCAATGAGTCACAGCACCATCTCCATACACTTCACTAATCCTTTTTTGAGTTTCAGTTGCATTTTTACCTTTCTTGAAATAATAAAGCATAATTCACCAAAAATATTGCAGTTTCTTCCATCTTCAATATTAAAAAAGGCTATACAAAAATTCACCAATTTTTTTTAAATGCACGCTGCTATGATAGCTGTTACCATACATCCTAACAAAATTGTTTCAAATGAAGTTGAAGACAAGTAAGGACTACTAGAGCCATCATACAGGAAAAAAAAAAAAACTAAACTAAAACTTTTTGGCCAACCCGATATTTAAACCTAAATGAACTAGAAGATAGGGTGGTACGAAGAAAGAGAAGCAAAGGCATGACTCATTCAAATTTTCCTCTATCAAGTGCCTATTATCAGCCGGCAATGGGGCTGGCAATGTGTAGAACAGAGAGAGGACTAATATTCAAGCTGATTTTAAGCTATAATGCCTTTATTAATTGCACAGATATACTCAGTATTAGAAATCAATGATGAAGCAAAGAGAATAAAAATTTCCCTCAAATTCAATCTCTGATCATATGAAGTTAGTGAAAGTGCTAAGTGGCCCAGTCTGCTTTGTGATAACCTTTCTATTTTATATGCCTACTTATACAAAAGCACAAAGTACAGATAAAAAGGCATGCATGTGTTTTCTCCATGTAGTCTATCTACAGAATTTTAGGAAAAAGTCACCCACTACGCAGGACAGAATGATCTGTGTAAGGCCTTTAAACAAAATGATTCAAAAGGCCAAGAGATCACATCTCAGTTCATTCACTGCAGGATGCACACAGAGTTCTCATTTCATTCATATTAATTTCCCCTCAGAAACTGCCACTTCACAGATTAGTATCGCCCAGTGTGATCTCACACAAAGGTTCATCGTTTAAAAAATGACTGTTCTTGGGCAGCTTCATATTTCTGATTCTTATTTTAATTATAGTACTTTGTTCAATGATGCAGAGAACCTCCTGGCCAAGGTGTCAGAACCCTGTCACTTAGAATACATGTGTAATGATTTGTTTTCAATTTCATCCCTCTGTAGGGGAAAAATAATAGAAGACAGACGTCATAAAAAAGAGAATGCATGATAGCAAAGCTTAGTGTCAGTGCTGCCACAGATCACATTCCAAGGATGATGGATACACATGGTGCACCAGTTAATCTGCCTTCAGAAAAACTTCAATTCCACCCTAACACCAATGTTACAGTATAACTCCTCTGAAACACTCTTAGATGAAAAGATATGCTAACTTCCAATCTGTACATGAACTTCAAAATTGTTTTCCTTCTGGTTTTCTTTGGTTGGCCTCAATAAACATTATTCCCTGTAGAAAATCTGAGTAACAGTGAAAATAAAACTCTTAAGAGTATAGTTTTTTACAAAGAATTTCCATGTATATGATTTCAATCTTCACAATCTCAAGAACCAGTACAATTATTTCCATTTTGCAGATGTGAAACTTTGTTCAAAGAGGTTGACTAGTCATCTCAATTCACAGAGCTAGGGATAAGCAGGCCAGCTCTAGAACCCACAGTTGTGGAGATACCACTGAAGGAAATGGTATAGCAAGATCTTCAGTAAATACATCAGGGTATATATGTGTATAACAGAATGTTTTGCTCGAATGCTACCTTACTGCCCTCAGAACTATGTGATAAATTAGAATCTAGAACTGTACGGATCAGAAGGCTTTGCTCACTTCCATAATCAAAATAGCCACTTTACTACTTGGAAATGGCAAACCACTGACTTCAACTATATTAGGCAAGGTCCTTTTTCTTTTAAGAGACAAACAGAATTTAGAGCATATGGAAGTGCTTAATAAATTTTTATTGAGTAAAAAACCAGTGTAAAAACTATGAGTACATAACTATGGTTATTTTAGTCTGTCTATACAGCAGCTTATAAACTACAGTACAGCAAGACTATGTCTTTTTTTCCCCCACCATTGTATCTCCAGTACCTAGCATTGTATCTGGCATATAGTAAGTATTCAATAAATGTGTGTTAAATGAATGCATATAATGTGGGGCAAAAGTAGGTACAAGGTTTTTTTATGGAAAATAATATAATTAATAAATAATACAAAAATAAACTTTGTGATTTCCATACTAACGCTTGTAAATCTACTTTTGCCCCACCCTATGTATTTGTGAATGACAGAACTAGCTTAACGTCCATTCATTAACACTTCGAATAGTATCTCCAAAAGAGGTATTGTATCTTCTCATAATAAGCATTATAGAGCATTATCTCTGAATATGAAGAAAAGCATTACTCAGTAGGCTCCAAGAAGTACACATGGTTTATACGATTTTGATATGCATATGAGTATGCACATGTCTACAGAGAAAGCCTTAACCACATAAACCATAAACACACACACACACACACACACACACAACCTTAATCGGTAATCTAATCCTCTCAGATTTACTGATGACCGCCTTTCATTAATCAAAATCATTAAAAAAATATTTGCTCAGCCCTCTGCTTGTCTCTAACAGGCAGCTTGCCAAATGTTTCCACAGGAGTAAATGAGAGCATTCCTTAGTTGTACCTAAGTCCTTTAGAATTCAGGAGTTTCTCAGTTCACGTTTCAGGTTAATCTTTTCCTTTTTTTAAAGAACAGAACATCCTCTCTGCAGATCTCCCTGAGGGCCTGGTATTTGCAACATCAAACAGAACACACAAACCATTGCACCCACTACCAAAAGCCCATTATACTGTCAACTGGCTTCCTAAATGGAACCAAGGGAGAAGGCTTACAAATTCCTAAGCCTTTTTCCCCCCTGGCTGCTGGAAAGTATTCATAATTTCTCCAAGCTACCACTGCATTTTGTTTCACTAAAGAACTCCTAATAAGATGGGCAACATTCCAAGGAGGAAAAAGCAACTTGAACTCACTAACTATAAATCTCAACCCCCCTTTTATTTCTTACTCTTTCAAACTTTCAATTGTTGGCAGGTTTTGAAGATGGGGAACTGTCATGCATGGCTACCAATGAGTCTTTTCTATAATTCTTAATGAATCATAATAAAATACAGATCCACAAAACACCGAGTTCAGAACAGGGCAAGAGTTGGGGCAGTGCCTTACCGGACGTTCTCTGTGAGTAAGTACTCCGTGAGTTATGTTTCACTATTTACTTTGGGGTGCCTAGGAAAGACTAGAGTGAAAAAGGAGAGGAAAGTAGGCCCACACAGGTTTCTGCAATAACTTTCAAATCAAATAATTATGTTCTGCATGTTTCCTTTGCTTCTTTAGAATCAATCCAAAGTAACACATGCCCAAGGGGAATCTGCAGCTGCCAGCCTGTACCAGCAGGGATTCATTCACCTTCTTAAGTGTTAACCAAGTTCATGAAAATATGTTCCAAAAGGCCCAAAGTAGGACAAGGCTTGCAAAGTACTCAGGAATATACAAAACAAGCACTCATGGCACACACACACACACACACACAAATACAAACATAAATATAAATCCCCCTAGGTGCAACATTAAACCATTTATCTCCTCTAGATGTACATGTGTTCCGTTTTCCTTTCTGTAAGTTGTTCACAGTTGGTTACTGTGGGGAAAACAGCAATATTCTCAAAGGGCCGCATGTCAAGAAATGGAAAGGACGGAAGGACAATGAAATGGGAGAGCAGAGAGAGAGGGAATACATGCTGTACCAACAGCTGCACATCTTTGTGCCTAAAGTGAGTCAAATCACAAAATTCTGTGATTTCCTTCATCTGGCCCCAAAATACCTCTTCCAGGATGGCTGACATGTCTTAACATAGCTGTGAAGTCTTCAACAGAATAGTAAAGTCTTACAAACATTAAGTCAATTCTGGGTGAAGTCCGCAAAGGCTGTTGACTTTAGATAGCTGGCAGAGGTTCTATGTTCCCACACTGACATAATCTGCAAACAGCTTACATGTTCTCTGCCACCTGTGTGTTAGCAAGGGTCACTTTTTTTGATACAGAATCTCTGGGCCTTAAGCCTAGGCAGCCTTGCAACTGCAAAAGGGTGACTCACTCTGTATGAAAGCATTAGATACAGCTCACCTGTACATGCCCTTTGTGTCTCTTTATAATCTCCTTTCTATTTTGAATTAATCTTTCAACTTACAAATTGATAAGAAATACATCCACTGTGGATAATTTATTCCCTCTAGAGCAGGCTGTTCTCTCAGGCAAAACCTGTCCATAAAAGTTAAGAAAGTAAGACAACTGAATCATTCATCGTGTTTTAAAACAGAAAAATCCACCTGAAAATGTTGCCTAGATGCACGGGTGTTACTGAACCAAGCACAGATTACCATCCACAATTTTTGCCTTTTGATTTTTATTTAGAAATTCATTTGTATAACCTTGCTGAATAGAGGCAGTAGACCTGAAGAGATGCAGTTGAAGTTCTATCAAGTTGGAAGGTTATGTCAGCTGCCAAGCCTGGAAATGGAGCCCTGCACAGCAAGACAATGGTGAGAGATTGGTTACAGCCATAAGTAATTGATCTGTCTGAAAATACGAGCTAGGAATCATGGGATTAATGCTAGTGCTCCAGCTGGGCTGCATTGCTCATTTCCCTCTAGCTCTCTGACAACAAAGACATGCCTCTTTCCCCAGGGACAAAAAATTTTTATTAAAATCTTTATACAACTTAGCAGCAAAGACTCTGCAAGCATCCTAGACACTTGGGGAGGAGGGGAGGAAGTGCAGCCATCATAAGGAAACCATCCCACAATTTTCGCTTGATCTTGTCTTTATTTCAAAGCACTCACCAGCCTGCTTCCTGTGGCCAAATGTACGAGTCCCTCAGCTTAGGAGACACAGAGAGGGAGCTCCGCTAGTAGAGAGAAGTGGATGAGTAAACCAGTAGAGAGCTTGCAGGGAAAAATACAGTGGGAAGACATCCAAAACTGCAGCTGTGCTGGCCCATTAAAAAGCTGAAACTCATTCTGTTGTTCGACCTCATGCTTATCACCACATAACTATTCATCAAAGAAATTTCAGTGCAATTAATTAAATTATTCCCATGTCTGTGCCACAGAGTCGTTATTCCAATATCAGCTTTCACTCATACTCTCTTAAGCTCGTGTCTGCATGCCAAGTCACTACTCTGGGGTTGTCCAGCCTCAATAAAGCTGTGCTCCTCTCCACTCACACAGGCTATCATTTCTCTTTTTTATTGCCATTTATTTTCCACTAGGATTTTGCTGCCAGTATATTGGCAGGACTTCCAGTATATGGATGTAATGAAATCTACCGCAGACACTTAACACGGGGTCAGGATGGAGCTCAGCTCATGTGAAGCTGTAATATAATAAACAAATGCTTTCAGAAGGAGGATTTTATCAGCTCAAAAATAGAACTTGGTATCCTCCAGTACCAAATACAAAAAAAGTTGGAGTCATTTGAAAATTCTTGTGATAATTAAGTTTATGGCTCAAATATGCCTAACATAGGAAATATGAGCTATAGTACAGATTTATTTTCAGCTGTCAAAGCTGGTTTATTAAAAGGAAAAGAATAAAAATGTACTGCTGAAATTATGGTTTGTATACCATCATCTCCTTACTCATAGACCTGTAAGGGAACACTCATGTGATTAAGGGGATTTAACTTTTGCCTGAGGAACCTAATAAATTCAATAAAAAAGTACCCTTGGATAAAAAAAAAATAAAAAAAATAAAGTTATAGTAAAATGTGAATACAATTAAAAGAATAATCCCCTCTAGTTGATAATGAGCAGGTGAATATTTAAAGCTGCTCCCTTTGCCTTGTGCATCACCACAGCAAATTACGGGACTGGGACAAAGTACATACCTACAGATCTTTGCACTAAATGTATTCTAAAAAAACAGAAACCTTCATTTAGATTCAACACTGGAAAGAAGTAGACTTCCAGATATTTAATGCTGATGCTGACTCTGAAGTGCGAAGTCAGTGAACAGATGATCACCACAGGACCCAGATCTGCCATGATGTCAGGCCTGAAGGCCATTTATTTATTTCTCACCTAACTGCCAAGAATGCCAGGTGGTAAGAAAGCCAAAAAGGACAATAAAGGCAAAAGTTCTAGTACCTAAGCCTCCTTAAAATCCTCAGCAATTTAAAGCTGAAAACAGACAATGTTTCAGTGGACAAACAAGCCTCAAGACTAGATTCTGTCATTCTAAACATCAGATGTTTGATAGTAACTTCTACATGAACTATTCAAAAATTTATTGTTTATTAGCACCTGAAGTAATGTTTAAATTGAGTTATTAGGTAATGAAATGATAAGCTGTGGATAATCAAAATAGGCTAAAATTTTTCTAAATTTGAAAAAAACCTATAAACCCCCAAATCTAAAGAGGCTCAAAGAAACCTAACCATAAGAAACAAAGAAAACAACAGCCATGCAGATCACATTCAAATTGCTCCTTAACTAGTAATAGGGAAATTCGTAAAGCACCCAGAGAAAAAAAAGACAGGAAAAGATAAAGATAATAGTTGATTTTCACCTAAAAAACAATGCAATTGAGAAGACAGTGGAACATTTTAAATTATTGAGAGAATAAAACTATCAGCAAAGAAATCTATACACAATTAAAATCTTTCAAAAGCAAAAGTAAAATGAAGATATTTTCAGAACTACACAATCTGATAGAACAAATCACCAGACTTGCACTGTAAGAAATATTAAAGTATGTCCTACATGCAGAAGGCAAGTGACAACAGACAGAAATACAATCTGTACAGAAGAATGAAGAGCACCACAAATAGTAACAACACAGCTAAAATTAAAAAATATGTATTTTATTATTTAAAAGATAATTTACTAATTAAAATCAATAATAATGTAGCATGCAGTTTATAACATATAATGAAGTAAAATTGTGTGACAATAAAAGCACAGAGAAGGCAGAAATGGAAGTATATGACTTTAAGGTTCCTATGCTATATATATATATATATATATATATATATATGAGTTAATGTAATACCACTTGAAGGTAAACTGTGGTAAGTTAAAGATATTCTATAAACCCTAAAGCAACAACTAAAATAACAGCTATATCTATTAGGTCCAAAAATGAGATAAAATGGCATGATAAAAACTATTCCATTGATTTAAAAAGGTAGGAAAAACAGAGAAACAATGAAGAGGAGATTAAAACACAGAAAAAATATAGAAGATAAAATGTTTAAAACTAACCATAGAAACAATCAAGAAGACTGTAAATGGACAATCAAAATTAAAAAGGTAAAGATTGTTAGATTCAATAAAACAAACAAAAAAAGACTTAAATATATGCCAAGAGAAAACACACTCTACATGTAAAGACAAAAAAAAGCAAAAGGATAAAAAGACACACCATGCTAATACTAATAAAAAAAAGAATAGGAATAGCTGTATTAAGACAAAGTACATTTCAGAGGAAAGAATATTTTATAATAATAATTCATCAAGAGGCCATAATAACCTTAAATGTTTATGTATCTAGTAACAAAGCTTCAAAATAAATGAAACAAACACAGATGGAACTTACAGAAGAAATACACAATTATATAAATATAGTCATTGATTTCAATATCCCTTTCTTCATAATTGATAGAACAAGTAAACAGATCATCAGAAAGGCTACAGAAGATTTGAAGAACAGACATGATCAACAATAACTGACATTTATAAAACACTCCAACAAAAGCAGAATGCTTATTTTATCTGAACACACATAGAATATTTTACTAAGACCACAATCTGCGTCATAAAACAAGTATTGATAAATATAAAAGTATGCAAATGATACAAAGTCTATTATTCTCTAACAGTAATGATATTAAAGGGGAAATTAATAAGTATTTTGAGTTAAATGGATAGTAAAATAGAGCATAACAAAATTTGTAAAATAAACCTAAAATAGTACTTAAAGGGAAATTTATAGCACCATATTTCTTTGAAAAGAAAGGTTTCGGATCAATGCCTTCAGCTTCTACCATAAGAAACTAGAAAAAGAAAAATACAAAATTAAATAAGATAAATATGACCAGAAATCAATAAAAGAAAGAAGTTAAAAGACAATAAAGAATACCATAAGGCCAAAACCCAGTTTATTGAGAAAATCAATGAAACTGATAACATTCTAGCAGACTAATCAGGGAGGGAAAAAGAAAACATGAATTACTTAATATAAAAAATTACAAAGGTCACATCGAGTAGATCCTACAAATATTAAGCAAATATATAAAATATATAAAGGAAATATAAATAATGTTAAGCCAATCAATTTGAAATGGACAAATCCTTTGAAAGATACAAACTACTAATGATAACCCAAAACAAGTAAAAAGCCTGAATAGTCCTTTATTTATTTTGAATAAAATGAATTTGTGGTCAAAAACCTTTCCACAAAGAAAATTATCAGCCCAGACAACATCACTGAGAGATCCTATGAAACATTTAAGGAAGAAATACAAATACCACACAAATTCTTTCAGAAAACTGTCTTTCTATCATGCCAGAATTACCCTGACAGCAAAACAAAAGTAACTGGAAGAAAATAAAACTACACCATAATAATAATCAACAATATACCAAAAAAAATAATGATGGAATGGTGCTTATCCCAGGACAAAAGGTTGGTTTCACGTGTGAAAATTATTCAGTAAAATTTATATTATCAAACAACAAAAAAAGAAAAACTATCATATGATTATTTTAATAGATTAATACATAGCATTTGGCAAAAGTCTAGTATCCACTGCTGAAAAGATACCTCAACCAACATGAAATATTATAGAAAGGAACTTTCTTAACTTGATAACAGCATCCATGGAAAACCTATGGCTAACCTCCTAAATAATGGTAAGAAAACTAAATGCTTTTTTAACTAAGATCAGTAAAATGACAAGGATATCCATTCTCACCACTTCTATTCTATACTGTCCTAGAGATTTTATTTGTTTTTCTAATTTATTTACTTATTTGTTTGTTTTAGAGAGAGAGACAGACAGACATCGATTTGTTGTTCCACTTATTTATGCATTCATTGGTTGATTCCTGTATGTGCCCTGACAAGACCTTGTATGAACCCACTACACCTTGGTGTATCAGGACGATGCTCTAACCAACTGAGCTACCTGTGCAGGGCCCTGTACTAGAGATTTTAGACAGGGAAATAAGATAAGAAAAAGAAATTATAGGCATCCAGTTAATCAGGAAGAAGTAAAACTATCTATATTCACATATGACATGGTTGATTATATACTTAATGCAAATAATTCACGAAACAGCCACTAGAACATACAAGTGAATTTATCAAGGTTAAAGGATATGTGATAAACATATAAAAATCATTTTTATGTGTATATACTAGTAAGAAACCATTAGAAGTTAAACTTAATAAAACAACAAAATACCATTTACAACAGCATCAAAAATACATAGGGATGAAGCTGACAAAAGATGTGGAGTCTGTACACTGAAAACTACAAATCATTTCTGAGAAAAATTAAAGAAAACATAAAAAAATAAATAAATACACTATGTCATGGGTCAAAATACTCATTCATATTGCTTAGATGTCAATTTTTCCTAAATTGAACTACACATTCAAAACAATCTAAATTAAACTCCCAGTGGACTTTTTTGGGGAGAAAAAAAGACCAAATAATTCTAAAATTCATATAAAAACTCAAAATCCGAGAATAGCCAAACAATTTTGAAAAAATGTGGAAGGTTAATATTATCTAATTTTAAGATATTATAAAACTATCATAATCAAGGCATGCAGTATTGGCATGAAGACAGACCAGGTTTAATCAACTTTTTTTCAGAGAAAGAACAGATGGTAAATATTTTAGGTTTTGGAGGCCATATATGGTCTATATTACATTTTCTCCTTTTCTTCTTCTTCTCTTTTCTTCCCTCCACCCCCAAACTTTCAGAAATGTAAAACCATGCTTAACTCACAGGTTATATGAAAGCAGGCTGCTAGTTGTATTTGGCCCATGGGCCTGAGTTTGACCACCCTAAAACAGAAAAATTGATCACTGGAAAATCACTGAGACTCCAATATTAGACCCACACATTTATGGAAAACAGACTTTGATAAAAACCCAAATGTAATTCAGGGAGAAAGGACAGATTTCTAACAAATGGTGCTGGAACAATTCAACATATGTATGTGCAAGGACGAAAATTAATTCAATACTTTTCATAATATACAAAAATAATTCAAAATGGATGACAGACCTTAATGTAAAACCTAAAACTGTACTCTTCCAGAAGAAAACATAGAAAAAAACTTGCATGCTTGGATTGCAAATGATTTCTTACATATACCACCAAAAGAATAATCCATTAAAATTAACAAATTAGAATTCATCAAAATTTAAAACACTGCTCTTAAAATAACACTGTTAACAAGAAGACTTCCAGCTAAGATGGAGGCATAGGTACACACTCTTTGCTTCCTCATACAACCAAAAGTAGACGAAAACTAATTTAAAAACAAAAAACCGCCAGAACTGACAGCAAAGCAAACTGTATGGAAGTCCAACAACCAAGGTGTTAAAGAAGAAACATTCATTCAGACTGGTAGGTGGGGCAGAGATGGGAAACCGAGGCAGAGAGGACATGTGGCAAGGTGGCAGCTGGTGGACCTGATGGTCCCACATTTGCATGCGGATAAACCGGGAGGAACAAATGGGGAGCAAGACAGACTGCACAACCCAGGGTTCCAGCGCAGGTACATAAAGCCTTAAAACCTCTGGCTATAAAAACTTATGGGGGTTGCTGCAGCAGAAGAAACTCCCAGTCTCACAGGAGAGTCTATTGAAAGGACACCCATGGGGTCCTAGAATATATACAAACCCACACACCCAGGAATCAGCACTAGAAGGGCCCAATTCACTTGTGGGTATCAGGGGAAAGTGAATGAAAGCAGGGTAAGAACTGAGCAAGTGGCACTGTTCCCTCTCTGACCCCTTCCCCACATATAACAAGGCAGCCAAGTGGGTTGCCCTGGCAAACACCTAAGGCTCTGCCCTTTAAATGTAACAGGTGTGCCAAGAAGAAGAAATATGGCCCAATTGAAGGAATAGATCAAAGCTCCAGAAAAAGAACTAAGTGAGAGGAAATAGCCAACCTATCAGATTCAGAGTTCAAAACACTGGTAATCAGGATACTCACAGAAATGACTGAGTATGGATGCAAAATTAAAGAAGTGAAATACAGAAAAGTGAAATACAGAAAAATATACAGGGAACCAACAGCAAAGGGAAGGAAACCAGGACTCAAATCAATGATTTAGAACAGAATGAAGAAATACACAACCAACTGGAACAGAATGAAGAAACAAGAATTCAAACAAATGAGGAGAGGCTTAGGAACCTCAGGAACAATTTTAAATGTTCTGACATCTGAATCATAGGGGTGCCAGAAGGAGAAGAACAAGAGCGAGAAACTAAAAACTTATTTGAACAAATAATGAAGGAGAACTTCCCAATCTGGTGAAGGAAATGGACATGCAAGTCTAGGAATCTCAGAGTCCCAAAGAAGTTGAATCCAAGGAGGAACACACCAAGACACATCATAATTAGATTACCCAAGGTTAAAGATAAGGAGAGAATCTTAAAAGCAGCAAGAGAAAGGAGACACCTACAAAGGAGTTGCCATAAGACTGTCAGCTGATTTCTCAAAAGAAAGCTTGCAAGCAAGAATGGGGTGGAAAGAAGTATTCAAAGTCTTGAAAGGCAAGGACCTCCATCCAAGATTACTCTGTCCAGCAAAGCTATCATTTAGAGTGGAAGGGCAGATAATGTACTTCCCAGACAAGGTCAAGTTAAAAGAGTTCATCATCACCAAACCCTTATTACATGAAATGTTGAAGGGACTTACCTAAGAAAAAGAAGAAGGTCAAAACTATGGATAGAAAAATGACAACTAGCTCACAACTGTCAACAACTGAATCTAAAAACGAAAACAAAAACAAACTAAGCAAACAATTAGAACAGGAACAAAACCACAGAAATGAAGACCACATAGGAGAACCCTATTATCTGCAGGGAGGAGGAGGGGAGAAAATGGGGTAAAAGGTAGAGGGAATAAGAAGCATAAGTGGTATTTACAAAATAGACAGGGGGAGGTTAAGAATAGTACAGGAAATGGAGAAGCCAAAGAACTTACATATACGACCCATGTACATGAACTAAGGTTAGGGAATGCCAGATGGAGGGGGGTGCAGGGCAGAAGAAAATAAAGGGGAGGAAAAAATGGGACAACTATAATAGTATAATCAATAAAATATCTTTTTAAAAAAACAAAATAAGAAGACAAGCCACAGAGACAATATTTGCTAGCCATATGTGATAAAGGTAAAAAGAACTCTCAAGAATTCAAAAAAGAACCTAATTTTTTTAAATGAGCAAGAGATTTGGGCAGATAGTTCACCAAAGATGATACACTGATTACAAGTAAACACATAAAAAGATGCTTAACCTTCTTAGTTATTGGGGAAATGCAGTTCAAAACCACAATTAGATACTACTATACAACTATTAGAGTTACTAAAATGGGAAAGACTAACCATATCAAGTATTAGATATGGAAGCAATGGAATTCTCACACAATGCTGGTCCCCATATATAATGTTATAACCACTTCAGTGTTTTCTTAAAACATTTAACATACACCTATCACATTATCCAGTCATTCCAGCCCTATATATTTATCCAAAAGAATGCATATTTCACTGTACTCAAATATTCATAATAACAAAAGACAGAAATCAACCCGTGACCACCAATAGGTGAATGTATAAACAAACTGGTGCAGTCATAGAATGAAATAATATAATAACAAAAAATAATCTATTAATATACATCATGATGTAGATAAATCTTTAAAAAATTATGCTGAGTAAAATAAGGCAAACCCTCCCACCTCACCCTCTAAAAGAACAAAACAAGACATTGCATACTGAATGATTCCATTTTGATAAAATTTTAGAAAGCACATACTACTCTATAGTAACAAAAAGCAATTTAGTGATTGCCTAAGAACAGGCAAAGGTTGAGGTGGGGAAGTAATGGAGGGAGGAATTAACAGAAACTTTTGAGGGTGGGAGATATGTTCATTGTCTTGATACTGGTAATACAGTCTTATGGGTGTATGCCTATGTCAAAACTTATAATATTGTGTACTTTAAATATGAGCAATTCATTATATGTCAATTATATCTCAATGAAGCTGTTAAAAACTAAAGCAAAATACGATAGCCTACAATTACACACTATATCACTGTATATAAGGAAGTTAATTTGAATGTGTGTTTATGTGTGTATATACATAATATGTGATGGGCAATGATAACCTGAAAGCTATGGCCATATGAAATCACTCAGACAGTATCAAGAAAACAAATGATCATGCAAAGAGGGGTCAGGAGTAGAATCATGGGGTACAGGTAGAAGTGGGAATCAGCATTAAAAAGAAGAACCAATGATGTACGATTTCACAAACCAGAGATTAATGATTTCATAAAGTTTCAGGGAGTTAACAGTGTTGGAACACTGAAAGCTCTATAATATAAAGGAATATGTCTGCGTTGTTTACTAATGCATCCTGAGCACCAAATTACATAGTAGGTATTGAGTACAATAAGAAATAAAATAACTAAATTTTATGACTTTGTAATCTATGGATAACCTTATATAGAAAATATTTTAATAGAAAACCAAAGTCAGTCAGTTAATGGCTGAATAGGAGGCAAAGAGGTGTTCTGTTAACAGGAAGTTGAAGGAACACAGGACTAAAGGGCCAGTTTTCCCATTTAAAGTTTCCAAGGAGGATTAAAGTTTTTAGACCCACTACATACTGTTCTTGAACTTCATACACAGTTTAGACTGTTTGGAACAATTTTTGTCCCTTGGGAACTGCATCATTAAAACCAGAAGTACTAAAAGTCCAGCTGTATCTATAAACATTTTAAAAACATATGCAACAAGTAAAACCTCCCCTTTTCTCTATGAAGATATATGGTCTTAGCCTCACTCCTGCTTTGAATTAGAAACGTTCTCCCATCCCTGACATTGAATGATTTTTTAAATCATTTAAGAGGAATTTCCTTATAGGAGAGATTACAATAAATCATCCATACACCATAAAATTTAATTTCAAGTTCCAGGTACTAGCAAGTCAACATTGTAGGCACGTAGTCAACACAAAACTCAAAAGCTATTTTATTTCCTTAGTTACATTCTTAGGATAATAAAATTATTTTTGAAATAGATATGGAGGTAGAAAGTCACAATGTTACTAATACCTCCACCTTTCACCCACATACACAAAGCAAATAAACAACATAACACCAGACAAATCGACATTTCAAAACACACACATACACACACACACACACCCTTCAAAGGAAAATCCACTAACCTTTTTTCTTTCCTAAAAGTTAGTATTAACTAGCATTAATTTGATTTTCATTTCTTTACATTTACCATTCCATTAACAAAATACTGATTTCCATGTACTAAAGGGACTTCTATCTACAAACTTTAGTGAGCACATTTTGTTGCTTAAGTGGATTAAACAAAACATTCCTTAAAATTGAATCTAACAGATGAATAAAATAAATTCTCTATAACCAAAATTGTCTCACTAAAACATATTTTTACTTGAGCTGTCTTAGCTTGTTAAGTAGAAAGAGAAGACCATTTTGCTTGACTTTCTAATCCTATTAAAAAAAAAACCTGTCTTCATATTTCAAGAGTTTCCATTTATAATAATGTTTCCAGAACAGTAAATTTATTTTGTTACTGCATTACTTCTCAGAGCAAGGTGAAATAAAGGCTAGCCTCCACTCTACCTTCACTCCCTATTTCTCATGGAATAGGTTGCAAGAGAAAACCACAAACAGATAAATCCTCAAGCATTTGCTACTTGACATTAATATTTTGGTTAATTAAACTGCGTGCTTTGTTTCCAAAGCTCCTCCTCTCTCCATTATCTTTCAATCCTTTGGATTCCAAAGCCTCGCCTACATTCTAATGATATTTAACACCTCCCTTATCACTCTCTGTAATTTTGAATATGGTAGATACGCTTAAAGACCCAATAAATACTTTGTCCCTCAAGTGTTCTATTAATAGCCAGTGTTCAAAATCCCAACCTCATATCCCATAATCAGGAAGGTTCTAATAATACATTTGACCCTTTTGCTATGTTGAAGGCAAAAATCTCACAATTTACACATGATCAGTGATCTTTATTCCCACTTGGATTTTAAGAGTATGATGTTTTACCAACTGAGCTAGCCGGGTGCTCCCCACTTAGATTTTAAATGGTAATGTTTAACAGCCAGCCCGTTAGGAAAAAAATTAATGTACAAATATATATACATACATTTATTACAAATTTTAATGACATAAGGTTATGGAGCAAATAATTTGTTATAACAAAGTATTTAATATTTTTATCATTTCTTATTCTTTATTGTAAATTCCAACCAAACAGCTGACTGATTTTCACAGAAGGCTTCTGTTGAAATATGTGTAACTCTAATATGTATAGTAAATCTATAGGTGCAACTGAAGATAAGTATAATTCTGATGTGAAACTTGGTATTTTCAACCCAATAAAAGGAAAATGGAACAACTAAGACATATGTCAGGAATTCATTTGTTAATGATATCAATAACTTCTTCATTGACTTGGATAATAGTTTTAATATGGGAAGACTATTTCCTTATTTTTGTACTATCCACAATGTAACAGATGCAGATATAACACACATTTAATCTGTAATAATAACATTTTCTTCATTTTAAAAAATTCTTGACAATCAGCGAAACAAGAGACGCCTGGATCTGTACTGTTCACTAGCTTCTGTGGTATAAACAGTCCAATCATGGCTAACTTAAAGCTATGAAAATGGTGTCACTAAATGCAGAGCTGGGAAGAGGTGTTCAATAACAGCACATCATTATGTAGTATTTCCTTCACAAAGTAACCTCTAGGTTGTAGATTATAGTAAATGTAGCAAAATAATTAGGAGGTGATGAGTTCTGAACATCTATTATAATTAAGTATATTAAAAACAAAGACAAGTTTATACAAACTAATTTTTTAAAAGGGTGTTTGAAAAGCTGACAACTGGTTTACAAACTTCCTAAAACTTTAACAATTGGTTCTTGTGAGTTGCTAACAAGCCAGTTCCAGCAAACCAAAGTTCAATCCTTTTGTTACAAAAGTGAGTCTTTTGCTTCCCTACCATTGGATAAATGGAATTTGGGTTCTTCCCACTGGTGCATAAGGGATGCATAAGGTTACGAACTCCACAAGTTCATTCACAACAAGGCTGTCCTCCTTGATGGTTATGAATCTGTAAAAGCACTGGCCCAGAGAATTGTTGGGAACTGCCCTGCCTGGTCTCAGAAGCTACAACCTCCCATGGCTAAGGCTGAGAGAGAGACCTTGGGACCGTAAGCCATTCAGGAGACAAAGCTTATCTCCCTGGCAGGGGAGCTGCCTTTACCCACTTTACTTTACCCTGCTTGGCCCCAAGCCTGACTAGTTAGCCAATGACTGATAAGATTCCTCAAGAGAGGGACAACCTAAGACAGGCATGGTCACGAAGAGGCCCTCAGGGAAGAACTTGGGGTTCTATAGAAAAAGGGGGTGATGGATCCTCACCCCTCGGCTTTGACATAGCCTGAGTCCTCATTCTGTCTGCAAGAAGTCTCCTAATCTCTTGGCTGCCTTTCTTTCTCTGCTCGACTTAGGCCTGAAACAATGCCAGAGGTGGATGCAGCCCTGGGCTGGAACCAGAGGTTCCCTGGGGCAATCAGGCCTAAAAAAGAATGCATAAAATCCTGTGAAAACTGCTTTGCTAAGAATGCCCTCAATTTTCTGATAAGGGTCCAAGCATGAAATGAGTTTGTTTCCCAAAGTTTTATAGCCCTTTAGCTAACTGACTCTGACTCAGAATAAGCCCTTGTAGTTCTTTGAATGTTATCTATTGTTTGATCCTTACTGCCTGACAATGACTGATGAGCTTTACCTGTATTCCTGTGCGAATTGAACCCAATAAAAGCCCATTAAGGAAAAGGCTCTGGGTCCTTCTCCTTTGAGAGATCAGCCACCTTTCTTCCCCAAGCAGATCATGTATTGGTAGACTTACTTTCTTCCGTGGGGGATGGGGGTACCCTGGGCAGAGCCCCCCCACAGAGAATGTTTCTCTGGGCAAAGCTAACCCTGGAACCAGGTGTTCTACCAACTGAGTCAACCGGATGAGGGGGAAAAAAGCAAAGAAATAGTCCTGGTGCTAACAGTTATTTTATTTTCTAATATCGATATATCTAAAGGCTCTCTAACTCCTACCCACAAAATGCAATGGAAACACAGTAACAGACCAGAGTTTACACAAAGGGACACACAAGCTGTACAGCGATAATAAAATCAAAATCCTTCAATACCAAAGTCTTTTCAGTGTAAAATAAGATGCTTCTCTCGCTCTACTTCCTCTCTCACTTCCTTTCTTTTTCTCCTTTTCCTACTAACTTTCTTCCTTCCTAACTTGTCATTTCTTCCCTCCCTCCCTTCTTCCCTCTCTCCTTCCTTTCCTCTCTCTCTCTCCCTCCTTTTCTTCCAGGAAGAGCTGGGGTAAGTTGATAATGGAATAAACTCAACCACTGTATCTTTGTCCTGTTTCCTCCCTATTGTAAAAGGTTTTACTTACATAGCTTGAAAATGGTACTGAAAATGAAGATATGTGGTAGGTAGACCATGGCAGGCACAAAAGAAGAGAACACTGCCTTGAGGAACAAATTTTACTTCATTAGGCTGAAACAGGAGAAAGACCTGAATTCTACTGAAGTAAACAAATGAACACTCACTGATGGCCTAACATATGCCTGACCCTGAGTAAGGGCCATGGGGAATGCAGTGATAAATGGGCTATGATCCATGACCACTTGCCTAAGTATAAAACATCAAAGAATGAGACACTGGAAGATCCACTGTCAATCCCAGCATTAAATCTTCCAGAATTATAATGACAACAGGTGATTGCTTTTGGAATATAGCATTCTGAAGACTGGAAAATATATTCCAGACACCCGAGGGTCTGGAATATAATTTAGTAGAGAGACCTGCACAGGAAGCAGTAAAGCAGAAAGGGGGCAGCACATAGCCATCCACGGGAGGTAAAACAATCCTGGTGAAATGATTCAACCTGATGACTTCCATTCCCGGGAAAGTACTGGCATTTGTGTGTGTGTGTCACAGAGAGAAACAAATGCACAGAGTCTAAATGCCAACCTATTACCAACCCACAGGTATTATTTCTGATGATCACCAAGGAGCTTTTATTATGACACCATGATAGTAAAAAAACACATAGATATGTCTCCGTTGTTATTCACTTTAGCTCAACAAGCATCTATTTTGTTCCTACTATGTAAGAGAATGTGATAGGCTTTGTGGGATGACAAAGGTAAGTGTGACAGGATCTCTGACCAATCACATGAAGATGACAGGTACAGATACACATATGGAATAGGTACATTCAGCATTTGAACTATATAAACAAGAGAGGGGACTCAAAACATCTGGGTATGAGCTCTGCCAACTACTGGAAATAGGGCCTGGGCCTATTTTAAGCACTCTCTGAAATTAAGTGCCCATAAAAATCATCTCATCGAATCCTAAGTCAAAGTTCATATTCCTTCACAATATCCCTAACAAGGTCAGCAACAGACATCTATAATATTCCCAGTAACCTAAGCCCTCCAAATAAAGCCCATCCCACTTCTGGGCAGGTTGAATTGTTACACAGTTCTACCTTATATATTGGATTTACCTGTATCTTCTACCCACTGCTCTTATTGGTGTCCATTGGGATCCCCTAGAATAAACCCAATCCCTCTTCTACACAACAGCCATTTAAATAATTGAGGGCAGTCATACATCCCTCCAGGTTAGATATCTCCAGTTCTTTCAACCATTTCTAATAGGACATGACTTTGAGTCTCTTCAACCACCTAGATGTCCCCTTCTCCCATTCACTCTAATACCTATACTCTCCTAGCTTTGTTCCAACAGGCTGCTATCAAACTATCTTTTCACAATCTGTATTTGTACTATCAGGATGTGTTTTCAGCTCTAGACACGGGATTTCACATCTATCTCTATTCAATCATTCAATCTGCTAGATCTAAACTATTGTTTAAACCTAAGACCTTTGGGATCTTGTTGCTGTCACCCAGTGCAAGTGACCTCTCTATCAGGTTTTCTGCATTTGTGATCCACAAGCCAACCCTGATCTCAGTCAACTCACAAATAAAAATGCTGACCAACTGAATCAAATGCATAGCCTTGCGAGCCATGTGGAATGCAACCAAGCACAGGCCATCTTTCACATTTCACATAGTTATCCGACGTGTTATAATGTTGCCTAACTGCACTATCATTACCTTCAGACTTCTCCATGTCCTGTATAATGACTTTTTGAAGGGCTTTGTAAAATTACTGAAGGCATCCTGGTAGACATCATCTAAGACATTTTTCTAAAGCAGGGGTCAGTAAACTACGGCCCCCATAGGCCAAATCAGTCTACAGTCCGTTTTTCTTTTACTGGAATACAACCATGTCTGTACATTTACATATTGTCTGTGTATGTTTTTGTGCTTCAGTGGCAGACAAGTAGTTGCAACTGAGACTGTATGACCCCAAAAGTCCAAAATATTTACCATCTGACTCTACAGATAACTTTTGCCAGTCCCTGTTCTGAAGGAAACAATCTCACATAGTACATATAACATATTATGTGAACCTACACTGTTTCTCAGTAATGACTATTTCTTTAACTAAGCCCACTGAAAGCATACATTAGTAATACCTTCCAAAATGTTTTCTGGGTTGATTTAATAGTTTATGGTTTTGAAAATTCACTTTCTTTCCCTTAAGAAAATCAGAAATATTCAGGTCTTTATTCACACGTTGAAGAGTGTGGATAGATACTGTCTTTTGACAATAAATTATATGGCAAATATTGACATATTAGTTTATCTTTCCATATAATATGCATGGTTTACATATTCATAGAGTATACCCAATATTGAGAGCTTTTAGCTCCAAGGAATGTTGGGGCATCAACAGCAAGTCAGCCAAAGAATTGGAAAAAGCTGGAAGGAAATGTAATCATGGCTAGACAAGCTAGCTCTGCAGTGGGACATCCCTCCCAAAAAGGCTACCACGCAAAGTTTAAATCTCTAATGAACTAAATTCAAGGGGAACATTGACTAATTCACTCTCGAAGGATCCAAACTTATTGTAGGGGGTATAAAAACAGTGAAGGGTAGTCTCTGGGCTGTGTTCACGCTTATTACCAATGGGACAGCAATACTTTGATATCTGGAACGGGGATGAAATTGTTCTGGACAAATCCAGCTCTTACACACATGCTAAAGGTAAAATACAAGTCTATTCCCTTGGGAGAGACACTGGCAAAGGTCAAGTGTGTCAGCATCTCAAGGCATTCAAGGAAGAAATCTCAACTTCCTGATGACCAGATATAAATAGGAATGATTTGAAGGAAAACTCAGAGACATCTTTATAGTATACCAGATGAGTACTGAGCTCATCCAGATTAGCTGAGCTCAAAATGGATTAATTCCAGGTACCACCAAATGAGTACATTTCTAATATCTGCCAATATTAGTTCTAATTTGGGAATTGGCTGAGCCAGAATTCCCAGAACAGGTTGCATGCCAAAATATTTACCCCCTCCAATTTAGGCTGGTCGTGGCCTTTGGGCCAGCTGCCTCCAGCACTAAACAGTCTTGTCTACTGACCTCAATGTGCTATACAAAGAGTATCATTTTCTACTTGTACATGATAAGATAAGAGCTGATAAGCACTGGATTAGGCTAAACCTGCAGGTGACAGGACTTTAGTATTAGCAGCTAGAAGGCCAGACCAGGTGAGGGATGATCCAGTAAGAGAAAGGATTTTATAGTAGATGGGATAGCTAGAGCAAGCTAGAAATAAACAGCAAGGACACTGATCTTAGACAGCATTTTCAAAGAGAAAGACACAAGAGGCTCTCCAAATAAAGGGAATGGCACAAAATAAATACCATTAGAATGACACAGAGCAATAATTTTTATATGGCCAGTATTAACTAAGAGTGGCATGGCATTAATGAGGAATACAACAAACACAAAAACAATTACACGGGATGAGTGTTACCCAGCATAAAAATTAACTTACAAAGAAAAAGACACTGTATGTATAATGAAAGGAGAAGGAAGAACTTCCAGATATCAAAGAGTTTCTAACCAGGTGGG
Organism: Desmodus rotundus; assembly: GCF_022682495.2. NCBI lineage: Eukaryota > Metazoa > Chordata > Mammalia > Chiroptera > Phyllostomidae > Desmodus > Desmodus rotundus. The sequence continues at coordinate 116,284,420 of NC_071387.1, forward strand.
CAGAGATGCCATAATAGTTTCTGTAACTGCTGACAGTGATTTCTTTCCAGGAAAGCAAGAAACTGCTAAAGTCAGCTAAACCATCATCATTCCACATATTTTGTAAGGACCCATAATATATTCAGTTGACAAACAATTCTGCCAAGTAGCTCTTCTACATGTTGATCATGTCAACAAAATTAATTTGACATTTACAGCTATTTTGAGAATAAAATGCAATTGCTTAAATTATTCTGTGGAAGCAACATGAGACAGAATTATTCAGTTGACAAAATCTAATTAAGTGTAAATTATTTCAGGTCATATGAATTATAAAACCGTTCAGAGATAAGTATTTTAATTCAAAGTGGCTCCAAGTGCTATAGAATATTAATAGGCCCACAGCCTCTTGCAATACTTTCACATTTCTGTCTCCAAAAATCCCACCTATTCCCCAAATATTGGTCTACATGTTAGTTCATTCTTGTTCTGCTTTCTTGAGCCTGTAGTTGTATGAGAGTAGGAAGGAAAGAAATAAGTTTCTATGCCAGAAATTTTATACATGTTGATTCATTTTTATTGAGATGTAATTCACACACTATAACATTTATTTTCAACAAGTAATATTATCCTCCAGTTAATAGATAAAGAAACTGAGGCTCAGAAGGATTATGTAACCCTCCCAATAATACAGGGTAGAGGAAAGTAGGTTTACAGTAGTTTGTATGGAAAAATAATATAATAATTAATTAATAATAATACAAGATAAACTATTTTGTGTACTCACAACTGTAAACCTACTTTTGTTTCATCCTGCATGTATCTCATTTGTGGCAAAATGCTGGAGTATAAATGCAAAGCCAATAAAATCTTCAATTTTCCAGGTTTGCCTGTACTTCTTGAGAACCTTGAAAACAAAATTCCTGTAGTTAATTCTAGAGTTCAAATCCAGATATTTAGAGAACTGAGGCAAAGAGCAGGAACCTCTTTGCCACCAGAGATTATGCATGACTTTAAAGGAGGAAGAATACTGGGGAGCCCAAAGCATTGCAAAGGAAGAGAAAGTAAAGGGATGACCTGGAAGAAATTATGTAACAGAAATGTGGGAGGAAGGAAAGAATGAAGAAAACACCAGGGGTTCACATGATCTTTGTCTGCTTATAACTGATTTCCTACAAAACTTGAAATTTTAATGAGAATATTGGATTAAGGTTGAAATCACTTGTGATTAAGGTAACAATTACATATCAACTTACTTTTCTTAGAAATGGGGGTAGTAATGTTTGTCTTTCCCTCCCTAGGAGAGATAAAGGAGATAAACAAGATCTTTTTGGAGAAAGGCACGCACAAGAACAAAACACAAAACCCTTTATAAAGGAAATGGCAACAATACAGAAAAGCGACTCCATTGGAGGTCAATCGGTGAAAATGTCATTAATGGTGATGATTTGAATCCTTGAATAAGTCAGACAGTGTCTATAAAAGACAGAATTATTTCTACTGTTTTTTATAATCATTCTTGTTCTAAATTACTGCCACTGTTTTACTGATGTCAGAACATTACTGTCAGCTGCAACCCTGGAGTATGTAACATTGAATGCTTGAGCCAAGCCCAGCAACCGGGGAATGGAGATGGGGAAAATCACCTCTATTATGAAATGGCATTTTTTAAATATATTTATTGATTATGCTATTACAGTTGTTCCATTTCCCCCCCTTCACTCAACTCCACCCTGCCCACCCCCTCCCTCTCACATTCCCCCCCTACAGTTCATGTCCATGGGTCATACTTATAAGTTCTTTGGCTTCTACATTTCCTATACTATTCTTACCCTCCCCCTGTCTATTTTCCACCTATCATTTATGCTATTTATTCTCTGTACCTTTCCCCCCTCTCTCCCCCTCCCAATCCCCTATTGATAACCCTCCATGTGATCTCCATTTCTATGGTTCCGTTTCTGTTCTAGTTGTTTGCTTAGTTTGCTTTTGTTTTGGTTTTAGGTGTGTTTGTTAATAACTGTGAGTTTGCTGTCATTTTTACTGTTCATATTTTTGATCTTCTTTTAATAAGATAAGTCCCTTTAACATTTCATATAATAAGGGTTTGGTGATGATGAGCTCCTTTAACTTGACCTTATCTGAGAAGCACTTTATCTGCCCTTTCATTCTAAATGATAGCTTTGCTGGATACAGTAATCTTGGATGTAGGCCCTTGCCTTTCCTGACTTCAAATACTTCTTGCCAGCCCCTTCTTGCCTGTAAGGTCTCTTTTGAGAAACGAGCTGACAGTCTTATGGGAACCTCTTTGTAGGTAACTGTGTCCTTTTCTCTTGTTGCTTCTAAGATTCTCTCCTTCTCTTTAATCTTGGGTAATGGAATTATGATGTGCCTTGGTGTGTTCCTCCTTGGGTCCAGCTTCTTTGGGACTCTCTGAGCTTCCTGGACTTCCTGGAAGTCTATTTCCTTTGCCAGATGAGGGAAGTTCTCCTTGATTGTTTGTTCAGATAAGTTTTCAATTTTTTGTTCTTCCTCTTCTCCTTCTGGCACCCCTATAATTCGGATGTTGGAACGTTTCAAGATGTCCTGGAGGTTCCTAAGCCTCTCCTCATTTTTCCGAATTCTTGTTTCTTCATTCTTTTCTGGTTGGTGTTTCTTTCTTCCTTCTGGTCCACACCATTGATTTGAGTCCCAGTTTCCTTAGCATCACTATTGGTTCCCTGTATATTTTCCTTTGTTTCTCTTGGCATAGGCTTCATTTTTTCATCTGGTTTTCGAACAAATTCAACCAATTCTGTGAGCGTCTTGATAACCAGTGTTTTGAACTGTGCATCCGATAGGTTGGCTATCTCTTCATCACTTAGTTGTATTTTTTCTGGAGCTGTGAAGTGTTCTGTCATTTGGGCCATTTTTTTTTTTTGTCTTGGCGCGTCTGTTACTTAAAGGGGCGGAGCCTTAGGTGTTCACCAGGGTGGGGTAACGCTGGTTGCTGCGCTGTGATGCTGTATGTGGGGGAGGGGCCGAGAGGGAGCAATGGCTCCCGCTCCACTCTCCACTGCATTTCAGCCACTCCCTCTGCTACCTACAATCAAATTGGGCCCCTCTGGTGCTGGTTCCCGAGTGGGTGGGCTTGTGCACACTCTAGGGCCCTGTGGGTCTCTCCAACAACCTCTCCTGTGAGGCTGGGAGTCTCTCCTGCTGCCGCCCCAACCCCCAGGGGCACTTTCAATCAGAGGTCTGAGGCTTTATTTCCCCGCGCTGGAGCCCTGGGTTGTGCGGTCTGCTTTGTTACCCGCCGTTAGTCCTGGTCCATCTGTGTGCGAGTGTGGGGCCGCAGGGTCTGCTAGTGGTCAGACTGCCTGCCCTGTTCGTCCCACACTCCTCCAGTCTCAGTCCCGCCATGGCCACACGAGTCCTCTCCGCCCCGGTGCCCATCTCCACCCCTCCTACCGGTCTGGATGTATGTTTCTTTTTTATCTACTTGGTGTCGGACTTCCTTGCCATTCGATTTTCTGTCAGTTCTGGTTGTGCAAGGAGGCGCAATGTGTCTACCTACGCTGCCATCTTGGTTCTCTATCAAGGACCATGAAATGGCATTCTTCATACACAGTTATAAATGGCCTAAATATCAAATTCATGTGCACATACCCAGGTACATTCCACCACCTGAAGCAATATGGTGAGAAACAAGCTGTCCTAAGAGAAGAAGACAACTCAGGCCTCACACTAGGCCTGTTAAACTTTCTCTACTTCACACTCATTTTTATTCTAGAAGACCAACACTGCCATGATCCTCTATAATAAGAAAGGAGGGGTTAGTGCGGATCAGGGAGAGAGGGTAGGAAAGGTAGATAGAAAAGTGAAATTAAAAAGGGGGAGAAGAAAACAAACAAGAAAACCTATTCGTAAACATAAAATCACATCTTCTCTTTAGTCAGTGTTCTCTCCCAATTCTGTAAGAGTTAAAGGCTGCCAAGTAATAGGGCCTGCAGAGTTTTTCCCTTGGGTCTCAGCCAAGGCCAGTAACCCTGCTATTAGAGACCTGCCAAGCTTTGTCAATGCAATCTGCTGAATGCCTTGAGTGACAAGCGATCAATATTCTCCACTCTCATGGGTCATCACAGGTGACACAGGCCTAAGTAATAAAACAGCCCTGGCTGCCTTCTCTAACTTAAATGCTTCCCCAGCCACAATATTTCTTTTTTGTCTAAACGCCTCTAGCTAAATTTCTCGTAGATCGAACCATCTGATGGGGATAGAGATTCTGAGGAACTGCAATGTGTCTGAATTGATGCTAGCCAGTGAAAGCTCAGTAGACTGGAGAAATAGGTTCAAATAAATCGAAAATGACTAGCTACAGAGTTGTAATCTGCCAGCAACAGACCCTGTAGCAACAAGCCAATATGAAAAAAAGCATGCTGACAGCCAATCACCACCAAGTCACCTGCTGAAATGAGAACCCATTTTTTTCACCACTACTGTGCTGATGATAAGCACTTTCTCCGTGACATCTCTGGTGGCAGAAGGGATGGGAAAGTGGCAGGAGGGGACAGGGATATGTCAAGAGTCATATTGTAAAGAGCATTCAGTGTCTTTTGTCATCAATAACTACCACTGTTCTCCCAGAAATGAGGAATAGCCCTCAAAGGAGGGGTTTCAGAGGGGATGTGAGGGTGTGCTGTCTTCTGGAACCACAGACCAGGTATGAACATCTCCTTCCATCCCACTGTCAAGACCGCACAGAAGGGTCCCTTCTGCCCTGCAACCCCAGAGGAGCAGCCGCAAACAGGAAAGCCATGAAGTGATGCACTCCTTTGTATGAAAACTCTAGAAGAGCTTCTAGTCAGGATTCCCAAATGGCATTAGATTCCTCGAGCAGTATTTTCTGAGCAGATAATAGAAAGCTTAAGTTGCCTGACCACTGAACCAAAACAGTGAATTTACCATAGACTATTACAACCTGAAGAGACCAAGAAAGGTCTTAAAAGTCCTCCTAACTGCCTCAGAGAAATATTGTATTTTAAGCAGTCCACATTATTTTTTGTAAATTTTTTTAAACTTCACATTTTCAAAATAAGGTGTTTTATTGTACCTAGTGAGCTCCTGTGCCATTTAAATACTTTCTGTTCAAATTTAAATAAATACATATACCATTGGCACTCATCAATATTCAAGGAGTGCTACCAGGCGGACTGTACAGGTATCCCAGAAGTTCTCATGCTCATCTCTTTCCCTTAAAAGCACACAGGACTACAGGAAGGCACAGGACATCAGAGGAAACAAAATCTTAGTGAAGTTGCTGCTGAAAACCAAAGCCTCCAGGGTCAAGTGCCCCTTTAAAAATAAGAGTTTGGGTGTTTACCCTGCATGGAATAAAGGAAATAGAAAATGGAGAGGTTCATGACTTATATTCTTGTTCAGACTCACCTGCTGCTCTCCTTTATTTTCTAATTGTATTTAAATTATTCTTTATTCTGTATTTTTACTTCCCTATAATAATTACAAAAAGTGTCTACATTTCAAAAGATATACCAAGTAAATGTTTTCCTATTATAACAGAATGGTCCCCAATGATATTTAACAAGCTGATACTGAGCCAGCATATTTTATGTTGTTTATCCTGATATTCCCACAATATAATTTTTAAACGTAAAATAGTCACTAATAAGGATTCTTAACTTAAAAAAAAAAAACGGTCTTAGCCCTGGCTGGTGGGGCTCAGTGGATTGAGTGCTGACCTGCAGACCAAAGGGTCATCAGTTTGATTCCCAGTCAGGGCACACACCTGGGCTGCTGGCCAGTTCCCAGTAGGGGGCATGCAAGAGGCAACCAATCACTGATGTTCCTCTCCCTCTCTTTCTCCCTCCCTGCCTCTCTCTCTCTAAAAATAAATAAATAAAATCTTATAAAATAAAATAAAACCTCCAGTTAAAAAAAAAAAGGTCTTAAACAGAAGTTGACAGAGGGACTCTCTCTCAGGGGAAAAAACAGTTGTGATTTCAACTCAAGATTATTGTCCACTACTGATAGGAATAATGAATTTATTACATAGAAAGTAGCTAATCTATAACAAGCAATACCACCTGATAGATGTCACCAAATAGCCTGGAATAAAAATGCCTAATATGTAGGTCGGGATTACTGGGATAGGCAGTTATTGGTAACATTAAAACCTGGAGAATTAGAATTAATTTCAAAGGAAGAATCTGACCTAATTGATCCTACATTACACAACTAGAAATTAATGGTGAAGCTGTGGTCCTAAAAGACCAAGTGATCAATAAATGTGTGAATGTATTTGTGAGAGTCTAGAACCTTGCAGGACTCAGTAATCCTCACCAACAGTGATTCTAAGGTAAGGGTTCTCTGGCTAAAACATCCCACATAGGACAGAGGCCTTGCTAGCCTAGCTCTGCCCAAGCTGAAAGAGAATTTTGTTCTGATGAACTCTCTGGACCTCTAACTGAGGTTAACTTTTGCCTCTCTGACCTCCACAGAGGTTAGGATTCTTGCCAATCCCCTCCCTAATCACTTGAGGCCTTGGTAGGTCTTTGGATTAGTTGTCCACATACTTAAAAGGGCAAAATGACTTCACTTAGTTCCCCAATGCTTCAAAAAAATAGATGAAAGCATTAAGATGCAAGTGACAGTGAAATGTCTTAGTGGTAAAAGAAAACTCTAGTCCAGGATGACTACACATCAATCCTTCTGGATTACCACTACTTATCAAAAGGTCTCAGACTCAAAAACCATACTTCTGCAAAAGTGCTGGTGCCCAAGGCAAAACAAGAAATCACTTGGATTTCATTCTGACACGTTTTTCATTCTGAGCATTTTTCTGTGGTGAGTTAAGAACTTCTGCTTTGGTAAAAGAGCATGTCAGCCAAAGAAATGATAGGACGCCAAAGAGGTTACATTAATCATCTTGTTCACATGATTACCTTTCTTTTGTTAAGCCACGTTCATTTTTAAACAAATACTGTCAATTCACTCTGAAGATACAGAATAGTGTCCTGGCAAGTTGCTGCCACTGTGGCTATAATGTCAGAAGGAATACAAAAGGGCTTTGAAACATCCTTGGAAACACAATCATTTATGATTATAAAAAGTAATACAAGCTTTTTGTAGAAAATAAATCTACTTATGTTCAGCCATTCTGAAGATAATCACTATATACATGCGGGTGCATTTTCTTTTAGTTTTTGATTTATTATTGTTTTCACTGTTTCTATACATAATTCAAACAGTGCTGTTTGTGTGTGAATATACTTTTGAGTAAAGTTAACATACTGCCAATTTTTTCCCTTGAACTAAATATTCTTTGAAGCTATCACTTAACTTGATGCATTATCATGGTACAGCGGAGTTGACTATACAAAGTTTTTCTTCACATCTGATCACTATCTCAGCACAATGTCCTAGACAAAGAATTAGTGGGACAAAAAGCATTAACATTTTAAAGAATCATAGAACATTATAAGAAGACTAAAAAAAAAGTAACTGAACCACTTTATTTTTCCCAGAAATGACTAGGCTTATTTCTACAAATTTCATAAGTGAAAAAAATGGTACTTCCTTGTTACTTTTAATTGCATTTCTTTAACAATTATGTATAATTCATTCTTAGATATTTAATTCTCATCCTTATTCCAAACCAGACTTTATTCACTGGTGGTAAGCTGAGCTAATTGGATTTGAAGAAGGTAAATACCACAAATCTTCAGAGGAATTACTATTTTGATGATGATTCTCTTGGTTAAAAGAAAGCAAGTGAAAATGCTTCATAAGTTAATGCATCATAAGATAAGTTTGATAACATCTCTTTTTCCCTAGTAAGTAGTTTTTCTTGAAGACATAAGAAATGATTATCATTAAGTGCCCGAATGGGAGAGATGGGTATCAAAGCTGTTATCATCACATAAGCTAACAAGTCTTCTGATTCACTTTGCATTGACTTGGATACCTCCATACACTAGGGTGCTATACACATTTGTAAATAGCTCTCAGAAGAAAAAAAAAGAGGTGCATTTCAAAAAGTTTAGTCCTATAAAGCTTCAGGAAAAAATAAGAGACTTTAAGATTCTTAAAATTATTCCATGAGTTAAGATCTGGAAGGTACAATTTTTAAATAAAACTTCAGGTGGGTCATAAATATGATTGTTACACAGAGAAAAGAGACATCCAGTTTTTCTTTATTTCCTCCATCAAAGATAACCTCAAATATTTGTTGTTCCTTGAGAAAAATGAAAAGCAAGACCCTTTTTTAACTAGGTAGGAAGAAAGAACCATTCATCTCCAAAATAAAACAAACTTTTCATTAACTAGGATATGCTTAAAAAGAGATCATTTAAAAATATTTTCTGTACAGAAATAATGAATAGGAAATATTCATTACAGAAAATATTTTTAAATGATCTCTTTTTAAGCATATCCTAGTTAATGAAAAGTTTGCCATTTGTGATCAATCACTATTGAAAAACTAATCAAAAGTAACTTCAACTGTCTTACAGGTATGTGCTTTTGCAGTAAAAATTGGCAAGATATTGCACATGTGATTTTGAACCATAATGACACAAAAATGATTCAAATTATGGCAAAATTATCTCCACTGATTCATTTCCTGTTATTACAAAACCAACTTTTCCTACAGAATGCAAAGATCTGTGAGCAACATCACTGCTAACACTCAACTGAGTTTGTAAGATTTAATTCCTTCCTACTCAAAATACAGAAAAGGTCCTGGCTGACAAAGTTTTCAGCCCAATCAACATTTTTTCCCCTTGAGTTTGGTAGACAAAAGGTAAATTAGAACCTCCTTTCATGTCAACTTAATGCACTGGTTTGGCCATTTAATGCAACATGAAATGTAATACTTCACCAAAATGTGTTTTGAGAAGGGCTGGGGTAGACGGAAATGGCTGATGAAGGTGATAAACAAAATAAGTTTCCAAATCTGATTTGCTGAGATGCCATGTTAGGAGGCTCTTTACAAAGACACAAACATAAAGTAATGCCCCCACTCATATGTGTGTTCATTCAGCCACTCATTCATGTATTTAATCATTTGTCTGTTCGCTCATGTTTTAACAATTAATAATACTTACTACCAGCTCTAGTGTTAAAAATATGAATAGAATAATCCCCAGGTTAAATCTTAGAGGAGAAAGGCATGTAACCCCCTGCTTTCTGGAGAAATAGGAACAGGAGATGAAGCAACTCACGAGACCACCAACTAAACTTCACATAGCTTTAGAGGTATAATAGCACCCTAGATGAAATTCTAAGCTCCGAGATAAAATTTCACAAGGGGACATCCTCTCCCAATGTTATGACTTTAAAAAGACATTCATCATTCATTTTGAGAGGTGCCTCTTTGATCCAGGGTCCATCAAATACCATATTTACTCTTCGGTCTATATGACCAAATTACCCTAAATTACAATTCTGGGCAGAAATAATTACCGGTACACCAAATGGTCCTCACTTGGAAGGTATGAGTAAAGAAAACCTATAGGCCTTGGCTTCCAAGAATAATAAACTTTCTAGTAAATGACAGGCAATAGTATTAATAGTGGTGTGTGGAAAAGATAAACCACTTTCTTTTGTTCCAAGGCCTAAATGCAGCCATTGTATATTATTTGCTTGCTGAATTTGTGTTGCTTTTATTGCTGTGTTAAAGGAGGTATTTCTAGAGCTGACCCCTGTATAAAAGCTAGGGTGAGCTGAGCTTTTCTGCCTATTAGAGTGAGCAGCAGAGCAAAGGGTGAACTTCTCTGAGTAGACGGGTCAGAGTACGCAGACACTGATTCAGGTTTAGCTGACAGCACCAGGCAAGGCATTTCTAATCTCCCCAGTTAGCAGTAAATCAGCATGGTGTACTTGAGTCCTTGACAGAGGACAGACAAATGGGACTCACTAAAAGGATAAAGAGTGGCCTGGTGAAGCACAGACACTGAATACAATCCAAAGCCTTCATTCCTTAGGCTAAACATGCTTTGCCAAACCCATATCCATTCAGGAAAATTCTTGGCTCTTCTGTACTAAGTAAAATGAGGCCTTCTAGTCTGATTCTACGAAACAGTTGATGCCTATTCCAAGAGTTAAGAACTTAGTCATTAAAAAGCATATTTTTACCTCCTCCTCTATTTTCTGTTGCCTGGAGAAAAGAGGAGTCAGCACAAAAATTAAGAAGATGCCATCTGAACCACTGTTGCTACACAGTGCAAGGGTAATTCACGGTTTGCTTTTCTTTAGGCCGTCCCGACAACCAGTCACGCCAGGACACAGACCAGAAGAAATGTGACTGAGCAGGAACACGAGCTCTTTTCTGTGGTGTTCTTTTCAAGTTTACCAACACATCCCAAAAAGGGAAGGGAGGAATGACAAACAAAAGCTCAGACACAATGACCCTCAAAAGGAGCACTGCTAGTGGTATGCTGTTATATTGCTAGGATTTTCCTAACACAATGCATGTGTTGTTCTTACATAGCGCTTTTTGTTTGTGTCATCTTAAACATTCTACAAAGTGTTATCTAAGGAACACTGATCCCTGGCTTACCAATATGGAACTGGAGGTTGAGAGATGATAAATAACTTGCCCATGATAACACTGCCAGATCACAATGCCAGTGACCTACGAAACTGGGATCCTAACCTAGTTTGAAGTCAAGACTCCAGAGTGTTGCTCTTAATCACTCTGCTATACAAAGATAACATCCTGTTAAGCGTGTAAATGGAATTTTTATATAATAAACCCCATTTAAATCCAGCAGAGTAACTTGCTATTTAAAGGACCCCTAGGGTGAACAATTTTAAAGGAAAAAAAATCACCAGCAATGACAGCTATGAGAATAACCACCCTCTGATTTATTTATCTTATAAATTCAAACTTTTGATGATCCTATCTGATGAAAATGAGACCAATCTGCAAATGCTAAACATGCCATGACTGCCAGCATCCATCAAGCTGCCGGTTGTGACGGTAGGAAAGGGGGTAATGGGCAGGCTACCTGACACTACGAAGAGAAGTCTCTGTGTGGACTCCCATACACAAACAAGTCTCAAAGTGCTCACTTAGCAGTTCACAACTCATGCAATCATAACTTGCCTTCACATTAGAAGCAATGAATCACAGATCTCCTTAACAGAGGAAAACTAGGACAGCCTCTTACCCTCAGGAAAAGAAGATATTATACCCCACTTGATAAATGACCTAATAAAAAAGACTGAAAAGGGTAGTTTGGAAAGTGGTATTGGCAGAAGGAGTATAGACTGGGTTTTCTGCTACCCAATAACCCAGTTCCTCTCCAAATTCTACCCCAGTATCCTTCAACTGACCTCTTATCCCAAACAACAGAGAACTTGTCACTAACACAATCCTGGGGGAATGAGTCTAAACTTTCTTAAATATAACAACTGCCAGCTATTTTACAGATACCAAGAGCTTAGAAACATACTGAATATAAGAGAAATGGGCTATAATTTTAAACTGACATAATGAGGATAAATGTCACTGTGGAGTGATCAAACCAGCTTAGGAAATGAAACTGGAACTTCTTTAAAAAAAAAAAAAAACAATGTGTATTGGAATAAATGTCTTATTTCTATAGAAGAGTAACTGAATTTGCAGGAAAAAAAGGACAATAAGAATATTTCAAATGACAAGTAAAAGCATTTTCTAAATATAAACAGAAAGGCTGTGAAAGAAATTAGGAAATAAATAACTCTTGAAATTCTACCTAAGGCCGGCCTCAAGTTAAATTCCTAAGATAAATAGCTAATCCATTAGGAAGTTTCTTTTGCCAAACTATGATATTAAAGGTATTGAGCATTCCATATTTTTATAATACTTAGCAGACTATTACCTTAAGTATATTCTATTATTTGTTATATCTTTATAATATGTGTTATGTATCTTTCAAACTACTATTATTACAAAAGCTACCAATAGTCAGGGATAATAATTTTTTGTAAATATAATGGCCTATTTGCTTTATTTGTTGGGTCATACCGCTCCATTCTTTATCTCTTTCTTAAATGTTAATAGGAAGCTTTAACTTAATATTTTAATTCAAATCTAACACCTTCTACTCCTCTCTCAAGAAAATGCAAATATTAATCTGTTAAATTCATGAAAATGCCAGAATCAGGATTGAGTTTATTTTTGCTCTTGGGACTGAGGAACTGTCATTTATTAAGTATCTTCCATGCATGCCAAGCACTCATCTATGGTTTCATTTTGACATGACACCACTACCAGAAATTATTATCTCCATTTTAAAAGCAAGCAAATAACTAGTATTTCCAATAATATACTCCTTTCAACATGGAACCGGAATGGACCCTCAAGAGATCAAGAGGTCACCTAGTTTGAGCATTTGCCCCTAATTAAGTATTAGATCCAGATAAAATTCAAGAAGAACCTAGAAATCCAGATAACTCACCATTTTACAGATGATAAAAGTGAGACATCTAGATGTCAAAGAGCCGGCCTAGAGTCATTAAGATTTGTTCACAGAAGTCAACACCAGGAAACACCAGGTTCCTATCACTCATGTTCTGCTCTTCAACAAAGCACACAGCTTCCTCCAGATACAAACTAGAGAGGACGGGATAGCAGCAGAGGGAGTTCAGACAAAGCAGTACAGAAGGGGATACTGCTTGAGCCCCAATGTTGCCTTCTGGGAGACCATCTCTACCCTTAATGGCCTGACAAAGTTCACAGAGGTTAGAAAAGGTCTGCATTTCACCATGCTAAGTCTTAAACATCTTAAACTACTCTTTGTTCTCATCTGTACAATAAGATAGTGTAATATTATACTTGCTAGGGTTGTGATCACATGATCTATGTTTGTAAAATTTACTTTACACAGTAAATCAGTGGTCCCCAACCTTTTTGGCACCAGGGACTGGTTTCATGGAAGACGATTATTCCACAAAACGGGGTGGGAGGGTGCGGAGCACAGTTTCAGGATGATTCAAGTGAATTACATTCAAGCTCACCTCCTGCTGTGAGGCCTGGTTCCTAATAGGCCCAGACCTGTACTGGTCCGTGGCCCAGAAGCTGGGAACCCCTGCAGTAGGTGGTCAATAAACAGTAACTTAGTACAAGTTGTCTCTACTCTTTTATAGCGAAAGCCTTAACTTCCACCTCCCTCAATGCCTTCCTATCAGTGATTCTCACTTATAACAGATTGTTCAGCCCTTCCTATCAGTGATTCTCACGTATAACAGATTGCTAGGTCCTACACACAGAGTTTCTGGGGTAAGTCTGAGAACTTGCATTACTAACAAGTTCCCAAGTAAAGCCGATGCTGCCGTACTTTTGCTTTGATAGTTTTCTCCTTGATTTTAAAAATCTCTCGACTTTGAGAAGCACAGCCTCCTGTCCACTTACTTGACCTTATACAATGTTCTCTTTTCCAGGTGGCATTTCTTTGACTAAGTTACATTTAAGGCTGTTTGCACAAATGAAAGAGATGAAGCACAGCAAATGGACACTGCATAAAAATGTGTTGTTGTTTTTTTAAAAAATTTAATCCCTAGTTCACTGTGACTACAACCTGTGGACCCTCAATGTCAAAAAGTATGCTTTTATATTCTGTGGAATTCTACTTTTATGTGGAAAATGATCTTGAATATCAGAAGATACTGCTTCTCTTTCCCATTTTAGTAAAATTTCATTTACTTGAACCAGCTATAGGAAAGGTTAGTCTAAATTGGTGATAATTATACTTTTAAGCAATACAATACAATAAAGTAATGCTTACTAACGTCACTTTATTACTTTTAAGTCAATCATCTTGACCCAAGCAAGGTCAAGTAAAGACTTAACTCACTGCTTAAATGAGTGACAGTACTCATCACATCCAACTTCAGAAATCTACCATGGCTCTCAGGGCCTCACTAAGGAAATCCATCTTTTTTAATCCAATATTAAAGGTATCAAAAGCGTATCATCCACAATGTCCCTATATTTACTATGTGATCCAGGCAAACAGAGAATTCATACTTCTCACATCACTACAGAATGCACCTGGCTATACTATGTGTGTCCAAACCGAGCCGCCTTTTAAGGTCCTACTCAGATGTCACCTCTTTCATGCAGCATTTCCAGACCCCCAATTCCTGCTATTCCTCTTGTAATAACTCTATTATATTGAGAAATCTGAAATTTTTTTAAAGTAGCACATGTAAATATTCAGATCTCTACACAGAAACCTGTAACAGATGTTCACAGCAGCTTTATTTATAACTGCCAAAATATGAAAGCCACCAATACGCACTTCAGTAGGTGAATGGACAAATAAAATGTGTACATCAGATAATGGAATATTATCCAGCGCTAAAAAGATATGAGCTATCAAGCCATGAAAAGACATGGTGCAAACTTAAATGCATATTTCTAAGTGAAAGAAGCCAATCTGAAAGACTACATACTGTATAATACCAACTAAACGACTTTCTGGAAAAGGCTAAAGAACTCGGTGAGCTCTTTACATGTCCTGCCTCCCTAGGACACGTTCCCTCCTAGGCTGGCACATGCATTTCATTTCATGGCACAGGAGAACAATGAATTTGGAGACCCCGGAGAACTTTTAAAGAGAGGCAGAAAACAGAGCCTATCTCTTAAAGAGTGGATTTTTGTGCTTCAGCTTTCTATCTTTATAGTTAGAATGAAAATACGTATCCCACATAAAGTATTTTTTAAGGAACAGTTTGGAGATTGTGTAGGCAGAGTACTGGAAATAGTGACTATCCCACTGCAGACCCTTCCTCTGGTATTTTAAAGGCACTTCTAAGGACAGAATCTAAAACTTCTAAATACCTCAGAGTCACCAATTCTACCTTTAAAATGGCTTCTTTAACACTACTCCTCATACTCAGGGTCTTAATGCAGAGTAGGAATCCTCTGCCCTGCTCTAGTAATAGTGAACTAATCTAGTCCCCACCTGGAAAATCCATACCCTACATAGATATCTTCCTAAACACATACATTCAACAACTGTTCATTGAGTCCTACACCTCCTGGGCACTGAAGATATGGCACAGGAGAAATGAGAGAAAAGCCTTACATTCCAGTGGGTGAGAAAAACAAACAAAGAAACAAGTGTTGAAGGATAGTGCTATGAAGGGAGTACACAGATGAAGGTGAAGGAGGCCCATGGGAAACACCCTCAGAGTGATATGTAAACTAAAGTAGTAAAGTTGAAATATATCCAGGCATGCAAAGAACTGTATCAGGCCATCAGAGTAACAACTGCAAAGACTCTAGGATGGAAAAGGTCTTGGCATATCTGACTAACAGATCTTGTCAATGCCCAACCTAAAAACCTCCTTGACCAGTGGTTGTGAAAACCCATTTAACCTTTGGAGGTAAAAAATTGCTTTTGGGTCTAGTGCAGTTAGATGAGTGACCACAACTACTGTCTGGAAATTGGAAAAAGCTAAAGGTCTCCAGCACATTGATAACATATGACTTAGAGCATTCTCAGTATAACAGAGTGCAACAATATAGCAAAACAAGAGCTCTTAAAAATGGATATTCATTGTCATTGAAGTTTTTTGAGGCTTGAATAGAATCTAGAACTTAAAAAATGGTGAAAATCGAGATTCTCCATAGAGAAAACACTTCACTGAATAGGGAAAATGTTAAGCAGGTATTTACATCAACTCTGTGGTACTTTTATGTGAATTCAGTGTAAGAAATGAGGCAGAGAAAAGTACCTAAAGCTAGAAAAAGCAATTGAATCCCCACTTAAAAATAAAATAAATAAGTTATTTTAGGAGAAGGAAGAGGAAGAGGGGGAGGAGGAAGAAACTAGTGAGATTAGAGTTAGAGTGTTCAAACTAGATGAAGACTTAGAAGAGGCTATTTAATCCCATCCCCAACTTAAAGGTAAGGCCAGAGAAATGTACAGTCTTCCAGTATTTTGATTACTATTAGTCAGTAGTTTTGTAAACGAGAACTATAGAACCCACTAGGCCTATGATGTTTTAATACCACTGACTTTGATAACCCTCTGTAAAAGATTCTAGCATGAATTACCAAAGGAATCTTTTTCTGTATTTAAAAAGAAGCAGTGATCTCAGGAGTCAGCATGAGGTCACCAAAAATATCTTGTCAGAAAAATATTTTACGCTTATTTATTTATTCCATTTACTTAAAAAAATATGTAGTGCATGAGGAGCTTGTGGTAAACACTGCTTATCTGGCAAATGCCCTTCTTGGGTTACATTTTTGTGGAGGGAAGGAGAACACAGGTAGGCAAGTGTGACTAGGTAAAAGATCCTAAGAAATTTCTCAAATCGTCAGCCTAACAGTAGAAAAGACCAGGGGGAAAGTGAAGGGAAAAGAAAAGCAGGAGAAAATGAAACAGGACAGAGTGGAAAAAGAGAACATGGAAGGAGCAAGATAAACAAGATGGGAATTTTTAAACAAAAGTTAAAAATGCCAACTTAAAAAAAAAGAGAGAGAGAGAAACAACATGTGAAGGGCCTGTGCTACCCAGTATGGTAGACAACTAGCCACATGTGGCTATAGGAACTTAGTAAAAATAAAACTCAAAACTCAGTTCCTCAGTCAAACTAGCCACACACAAGTGCACACATATGTGGCTGGTGACTACTGAAGTGAATAGCACAGATCATCGCAGAAAGTTCTATTTTATAACACTGAGTGGATAAAGAAGACTTTTCTTCTGGTTTTCATGAGTATCATAGTTAACTGAATACCATGTAAGATTATTCCTGCTTTCCTTCACTGGATGTTGGAAACATAAATATAATCGTATCACAAAAATACATATGATTTCTATTTTGCTAAGTTTGGTGCCTGGTTGCTAATATCTTATATTCAAAAGCACCCAAAGCGGTGGCTGCCAAAATGGTCAGTTGTGGCTACAAAATAAAAATCTCACTAAAACTGCAAACGCCAAAGATGCACTTTTGGTTTAGATTTTATAGCTCATTATTATTCCATCTGGTACCTGGCCTGGGAGTACGGGAGGATGGCTATAGAGCAAAGCTTTTAATTTAGACAGAAAATTATTTTAATTACTGCTAACAGAAGGGTCTCATATGAACCTCAGGCCAGCAGTTAGACTCTCTAGAGTAGGGGCTCTTTAGAAAGGATAGGCTCTCCCACTTCAACCTGGGGGCTGGAATGTGACCTCTAAGAGCACTAAAACAAGGTAAAGGAATGCAGACATGCCCAGTTAAAAAACGCATCTTGACGTCACTGCTGTTTGCAATTTCTACTGTTTTATATAATAAAATAGGTATTAATTTGTTTTCCTGATCGAATTACAATTTTCTAGAAAGCAAAGACTTGTATATCCTTTCAAACAAACAGCACATTGCTGAGTGTAGAACCAGTAACCAATTAATATAAAGTATGCTAGAAAAATCTCAGTCTAGCTATTCTATTTATCTCAAATTAACTTTTTTACTATCTTTTCGGGTATCATCTGACAAAGAGAGCATGCAAAGCCTGGAACAAGCCTTGTAAACTCTAATCTTGTCTGTGACTCTCAGAATGTTCATATATCTGACACAGGTCATTGGATTTACAACATGGATACCACTGAGAGATTTTAGAGGAAACAATTTAGATAAGAAGGTGATGATAGAAACCAGTCTGCAAAAAGACTTTAGATCAGGACTTCAATACAAGCCTTTCAGAGTCCATCAGCATAACTCCACAATTGTTTAATCCTGAATTAAAGGCTTCCCCTGTACTCCTGTTTGCTTCTACAGGCTGAAGATCAGACTGAGGGAACTAAGATGCCCCAAGGCATCAATGAAAGGAGTAAAAGCAGGAACACATATTAAAAAATTCTTTTGACTTCCAGTCAAGATGGAGGCATAGGTAAACATGGCTCACTTCCTCACACAACCACAGCAAAAATTACAACTAAATTACAAAATAACTATCACCCAGAACTGTCAGAAAATCAAGCTGTGTGGAAGCTGACAACCAAGGAATTCAAAAAGTCACATTCTTCCAGAAGGGTTGGAGGGGTGGAGTCACAGAGATGTAGACATGTAGACACAGAGACATGGAATGGGCAGTCCCACACTGCCCATTCCATGCATGGTGGATAAAAATCAGGAGGAATACCTGGGGAGCAAGGGATTCTAGTTCCACAGCATACCACCCGGCCCAGGGTTCCACTGCCAGGGAAATAGTTCCCATAACTTCTGGCTATAAAAACCAGTGGCAGTTGGGGTGGTGGAACACACTACGATTCTCAGGAGTCTCCTCTTAAAGGGTTCCACAACAGACTTAGGACTTATGCAGACTTACTCTCTCTGGGCTCTAGCACTGGGGCAGCAGGTGGAAGGGCACCAGTGGCATACGGGGTAAAAACTGAAGTGTCTGGCATCAGGGTGAGTGCCATGGGACACCTTTCTCCCAGACAAAAGTCCTGAGTCCAGGCACCAGCCATTGTCCCTTTTCTGAGCCCATCCCCACACAGAGCCACAGAGCAGTGACACCATATTGGAGACTTCATCAACCTGGTTCACACAGGTTGCCTGCTCATGTGATTACCTAAGGCTCTACCCCATCCAATCTACAGGTGTGCTCTTCTACAATAGGCCATGCTACCAAGACAGGGATTCAGAATACCTCTACCAAACACACAGAAACGAACACAAGGAGGCTGCCAAAATGGGGAGACAAAGCAATATGGCCCAAATGAAAGAACAGAAGAAAACTCCAGAAAAAGAACTAATGAAATGGAGATAAGCAATCTGTCAGATGCAGAGTTCAAAACACTGGTTATTAAGATGCTCAAAGAATACCCATTGGGTACTTACTTCGGCGTAAAAAAGACCCAGACAGAAATGAAGGTTATACTAAGTGAAGTTAAAGAAAAATTAACAGGAAATCAACAGTGCAGTGGATGAAGCCAAGAATCAAATCAATGATTTGGAACAGAAGGAAGAAAAAAACATTCAATCAGAACAGTAAGAAGCAAAAAAGAATAAAAAAAAACTGAGGATAGTGTAAGCAGCCTCTGGGACAACTTCAAGTGCTCCAACAGTCGAAACATAGGGGTACCATAAGGAAAGGAGAAAGAGCAAGAAATTGAAAACTTATTTGAAAAAATGATGAAGGAAATCTCCCCTAATGGTGAAGGAAATAGACAAGTCCAGAAAGCACAGAGGCCCCAAATAAGTTGAACCCAAAGAGGACCACACCAAGACACATCATAATTAAAATGCTAAAGGTTAAAGATAAAGAGAGCATCTTAAAAGCAGTAAGAGAAAAGCAGAGAGTTACCTACAAAGGAGTTCCCACAGGGCTGTCAGCTGATTTGTTAAAAGAAACTGTGTAGGCTAGAAAGGATCAACAAGAAGTATTCAAAGTAATGAGAAGCAAAGACCTACAACCTAGATTACTCTATCTAGCAGTTATCATTTAGAATCAAAGGGCAGATAAAGTGTTCCGCACACAAGGCAAAACTAAAGGAGTTCACCATCACTAGGCCATTATTAAATGAAATGTTGAAGGGACTTATTTAAGAAAAAGATCAAAACTATAAACATTAAAATGACAATAAATTCACAACTATCAACAACTGAATCTAAAAAGCAAACTAAGAAAACAAGCAGAACAGAAAAAGATTCATAGATATGGAGATCATTTGTATGGTTACCACTTGGGAGTGGGAAGGGGAGAATGGGAAAAAGGTACAGGGATTAAGAAGTACAAATTGGTAGGTACAGAATAGGCAGGAGAATGTTATGAACAGTATAGGAAATGGAGTAGCCAAATAACTTATATGCATGACCCATGGACATGAACTAAGTTGGGAGAATTCCCAGAGGTAATGGGGATGCTGGGTAGAGGGGGGAAAAGGGGAAACATTGGGACAATTGTAACAGCATAATGAATAAACTATATTAGAAAATAATACTATTTTTTAAATTTGCTTTATGGATAGGTAATCTGAGTTACCTTGTGTAAGTTAACTCATATATTTGATCAGGTAATGACCCTGTGATTAGGCCAAAATTTGAAGTTCTAAATGTATGTATCTAATAATCCAATGCTATTACAAATTCTGTTTTAATTTAAAAGAGTTTCCTACCTTCCCTGCAGATATTTCAAGCCCTTATAGTAGAGACAATTCTTCACTCTATTTCTATATCAAAATTAATCTCTGTATGACCTTTTTACATTGAATGTAACACCCATATTTATTCCTATACATAAATAGGAAACAAGAAAAATGAGAAACTTTATCAAATATGGTAAAGTACTTTGTATGCCCTCTACCACCCCCAGGTTAACTTCTTTTTCCAAAGAAGTAAGACTTCAACATTTGTTTTCAAACAATTTTAGATCACTTAGTGTTATTTATGCATTTTATAGAATAAATTCAGTTTATATAAAGGGGAATAATAAAGGACTGAAAGATAAATAATATGGTATACTATATCTCTTCTAAGAGGCAGCATCATTTAATATAAACGATATAACCTTTGGAGCTACACAGGGTTCAGTTAAAATGATAGAAAAAAAAAAGTGCCTCATCTAAACAAACACAGTCCTTACCTGCTACCTCAGGTAACCACCTTCCTCATGCAGTGAACATGTAACCTGTATATAAGTGTGAGTGTGTGTATAACTTTGGAAAAATCTAAGCTTCAGTCACCACGCCTCTAAAGTGAATGCAATTCTATCTGCACCTTATTGGGTTGAAGGAAGAATTAAACAGGTAAAGGAATAAAGCTCCCAGCATGGAGTCTAAAGAATTAGGGCTAGCTACCTAGGAAATATTAGCTCTCACCTCCATACTTCCCGTTAGCCAGTCACCTATGTGGTCAATATCCCTGAAACTTCCTATTAAGAATAGATACTACTCTGTTATTCCCAGTAGTTAATGTGTTACAGGATTTAGCCACGGCCTAGAACAGGGGTGTCAAACTCATTTTCACCAGGGGCCACATCAGTCTCGCAATTGCCTTCAAAGGGCCGAATGCAATTTTAGGACTGTATAAATGTAACTACTCCTTAATAGTTAAGCGAGAGCTCAGTGCTGCCACTGGGTAGAAACAAGGTGCCAGGCTGGATAAAACAAGGTGGAGGGCCAGATTCAGCCCACGGGCCTTGTGTTTGCCACCTGGGGCCTAGAAGCTTTACTATAGAAATTGGATGTTGACATTGCATTTGAGAGTTAAAGTTGCTCTCTGTATGTCCCACTGCATCGCACAATACTAATCATTTAACCTGTATTTTCTCCAATCCATTTCTTTCTAAATTGATGGCCTGTTGTAACCATACATTGTAGTACACAGGACACTAGTTTTAAATTTCACTCCATAAATTCCATCTGGGAAAGCTTTTAAATCCACCCAATGACTATAATGGGCAAATAGAAATCTTAACCACATAAACCTCAAGCCCTAACCACTCCCATGATGTTCAGTCATTTCTACTCTGAGAAGAAAACTGAATTCTTTTTTCCTAAATTAAAAAATCACGTGAAAGAAGTAGTATTAAACTACCCCATAAACATAATAAACCACACTTAAATCATGACTGCAGTACATATCTCTTGCCTACAGCTATTAGATTCCACAAGTAAATTTTTAAGTGTGTCAGCAAAACAGTTATTTATTCTGACCATGATTTGCTTTATGTGGCTTGATGTTGTCTTGTGTTTCTTTCTGATGCTGGGGGGTGGGGGTGGGAGGGGTGGTAGTCTGTCCAGAAACCCATAATAGATTATTCAGGAGACAACAGTGGTATAAAAGATCCCCTATTTCCTCATTGCAAGGTCAGTTTAGTCTTTAAGGCATGAATAGCAATGGTGACAACTTTGCCTCTCTCTTGTTTCCTTGATGATTGATTAAGACTGTGCAAATTAGTTTGAAAAATGAGCAAATTACCTAGTGAGAGTTAAAGATTCTGAGAAGGCGTTTCACTCAAAGGCCTGGCCAGCTGTTCAAAATGAGCTCACATACATTTGCTCAGCAAAAGAACCTGTCAGGGGTTGGGGGAGGTGCTTGTTATTATTTTATCAATAATCACTAAAATGTTATTTGCTGTAGACAGTACAGATAAAAAGTATCTGGAGTAGCAAAGAGAAGTTAGAAGTATGTAGAAGTTATCCCAAACCTCAAAATCAGCCACTGACATTTAATATCCATGGGCTTAGATGCAAGATTTCATTGTAACAAAACTCTGGATTGGAGCTAAGCAGCAGCCACATAAGGGGCCCAACAAGGCCGGATAATGACAGAGCAGGACCAAGAGGGCTTATTTTTATACCACCACCCATACTACATACCCAAGAGGGTCCTAAGCCCCACTCCTATCATCTAAAACCTCTTGCTCAGACTATGAAACACATTTTTCATATTTAAAAACCCTGACAATTATTCATAAAAGCCTATGTTTAAATTCTATTAAAATACTTAAATTTATAAAAATCTTTGGTTTCATATTTCTTTAGTCCTGGGTTTGTCATTCCTATGTAAGCAAGCTGAATTATCTTCATGTATTTTTAAGTTTTAGGCAATTTTAAATCTAAAAAGATGATGAAAAGAATTCAACCAGTGGTAATGTAAATTGGCATGCTTTTCAAAGAGGCAATTTGATAATACAGGGTTTTAAAAGTATATACATTCTCCTTCACCAAAAACATTCTAAAAAAAGAAAACAAGATAAAATGACAAGACTACTAAATTCTTCATCAAAGTGTGATTATTTCCGTGAAACACCTGGAACAACCTAAAAGTGCAACATTGTGGAGTTGGCTAAATAAACTATATGATGAAATGTTAATATGTTTGCTATCTAGCCATTTAACAAATGACTATGTATTGAATATTTAAAGATGCACAACATAATGTTATAAAAACTATCAAGAACAGGCACAGATTAATACTATCTTTTTTTTGCATGTATACACTCTTAAAATAACTTGAAAGATTTAAACCAAGATATCACTGATGGTGGGATACGGATATTTTAAATTTCCTTTTTTTTAATTTATTTCCATTAACCAACTTTTCTGCAAGGAATATATATTGATTCCACAATAAGAAAAATAGTTTTGATAATGTCCCTAGACCTCACCTTATTGCTTCTTAAAATAAGCAGACTGAAATTTTGCAGATCATTACCTTTTTAAGGTATAAAAATACTTCTAAAGACATCCAAAATCACTAATTAACACTTGGGGCTCACACACAAATGGATTAATTTAATTAAAAACATTCACTGAGCACCTATTTGCTATGTACTCTCCTATGACTGGGGATATAAAGGTAAGTAAAGGTACTTCTTTGTCTTTTAGAAGTTTACACTCTATAGAAAATGAGATAAAGACAAGCAATAATTATTATACAGTGAAAGAACATTCCAATGAAAAGAAGTTGGGTTTTGGGAGGTTCAGGGACTGGGAATTAATGAAAAATACAAAGTCTGTTAGAAGGACAAAGAGAGGCAAAGCCTAGACATAGGAAACAGCATGTGTGATGTGATGAAGGTACAGAACAACACGGATTTGAGGGGGGTCAATAAACTGCTGGGGATAAGAGAATGTATGTTGCATGGGAGAGAACAGCAGGAATTCTTATTAAATAGACTAAAAAAGTAGAGAAAGCCTTAAGGAAGATACTTAGGTGTTTGGAAATCTTCCAAAAGTACAGTGGAAAAGCATGTGATTGTACATCACCAGGGAGGAAAGAATGATCTCATCTACCTCCTATGGCTTCGGTTACCACCTGTGAACCACGACTGTGTAAAGCATGCCTCCAGCCCGGACATTCTCCCCTGTACACCAGACTCACAGCTCCTACTGAATATGTAGTCATTTATTTACCATATGCTCCATAAAGACTAAACATCTCCTTCAAATTTAAGATGTCCCACAACAAACTTTCCCTCAAATCTTTAAACTACTATACTCTAGAAAATCAAGCCAGAATCATCATCTTCACTTCTTCCTCTCACAAGTCCACACTACAAAAGCTGGAGAATTTGCCTAAAAGTTTTCTAATCTCTCACCCTATTACTGAGCAAACTACTCTTTAGTTAAGAGAATCTGACCATATATTGGTTAGATACTGTAGTCTCTTAAATGATATCTCTGTTGATCTACCATCCATACCACATTACTGTTACTAGGAGTGATCTCTCCAAATAACAAAAACCAATATTGTACTCCTGGTTTCAAAGGCTCTGGGAGCTCCCTATTGCCTACCACATAACATGTGAAATCAAACTCTGCCTGCCAATGAAATTTTCTTCAGCTTTTTAATATATTAACATTTTATCTAAAGGAGTTTCTTAATATACTACTTCTTGGTCCAATCTATGTTAAGGCTACCCTCATAAGGCCAAAGATGTACGGTACTAATAAGCAAAATACACTAGGCAGTGAATGTCTCTACAACACCATGCTACACTAAAATATGTATCCCACAGTACTGAGTCCTGTAAGAGCTCTTCAAGAGTTAGCATTCTACCTGGAATGCTGTAGGTCTTCAATAAAACTGTGTAACAAAATGAATGACTTAAAAAGGCAAGTAAAAGTAGTTCCTGATTAATTCACATGACATGTACAATTAAAACTGTAACTGTTTTATATAATGGCAATACTGGCCTGTACAAGATTTTTTATGGTAAATTTCTTCTTAATGACTACCCTCTACCCTAAAAAGGTATTTCTATGAGTGAATCTCATTATACATTCCATCACCAACATCAGTTTCACCATGACAAATTTACCAGTATCACAGATTGACCATACACTGCCCATTACCCTAAGAGACTTGTTCCAGAGCGCTGTTTAGGATCTTAACTAGACCACACGTTTTTTGTTTTTGTTTTTATTTTATTTATTTATTTTATTGTTGTTCAAGTATAGTTGTCTCCATTTCCCCCTCATCACCCCTCTCACCCCAGCCATCTCCACTTTCCACCCTCGATCCCAACCCCCTTTGGTTTTATCCATGTGGACCACAAATTTTAATCAGCAAAATAAAAACCAAGCCTCAGGTCATTTAGTCCTATCAAAAAACACACTTAATGACAATTAAACTTGTTCTTATATACATGCATACACATTGCCCTAAAATTCAAACATTTCTAGGACATTAAACAACAGTTTCTAGTACAGGGTTATGAGGTTATCATTCTCTTTATCAGAATAAAATAAATATAAAGATAACTTTTATATCCTCTAAATTGTTGACAAAATACTTTGTGGCAGGGAAGTAAGATAAAAGATAAGTACTACTGAATTTATATAAAGAAAACAATTGGTTTCATCTACAATAACCACAAATTTCATTTTATAGAGTGTCCTAATTATATGTCTCAATAAATGAACTTCCCCTTTTGTTCCTTTATTTTCCCATTTTTAATTATTGCTGCCTCAGGTTTCAAGAAATATATAAGACTGATTGCTGAAAGTCAAAGGCTTCCATTTGCTTAGAACAGTTAAAGCTTGAACAATCTATCCAAGCTGTACATTCTTTAATAAGATAATGTTTACCACTATAATACCTAACACTTAAATAGTACTTATGTAATACATTCACGTTCCAGTGTAGGCTTAATATTTTGTCTTATTTAATATATACAACCCTTTAACGTAGATCCTGTATTATTTCTGTCTTACAGATGGAGAAACTGAGTCACGGGGAGGCTAAATAACCTGCTTTAGATCATACACAGTGTAAGTGGCTGAGCTGGGAATCCAACCTGGAGTCTGTTCTCTTAACCTAGACACCTCATCAGAGGAGATCTCTCCATTAAGATACTGGAAAGGAAAACACACATACACACCCTTGTATGCAAGCTCTTTAAATAAATTCTATCTCCTTGATCTAAAAAAAAAAAAAAAAAGATACCAAGAAGGAAGTTTGACGGATATAGAGGAATATTCAGTCTAGGGCATTGTAGTCAGTATTGTTTATGTCCAATTTCACCCATATTTTGTCACCAATTTTGACTATCAATATATTATCAGAAAGCACAGCATATTTTTCAAAACTATAATTCTGAAAGTTTTACTGAATATGCTGGTCTGTTATTCCCTCCACTGAACAACACGACTTTAAAAAAGCACCAACCAATAATGACAGGAGCCACAAATGGAAGTCACATTTGCAATTTTAAGAATATTTTTAGTAAGCATATTTAAAAATGTTAAACGAGATAAAATTCATTTTAATGATATATTTTCTTTAACTTCATGTATCAAAAATACTATTTCAACATGTATATAAATTATTGGAGATATTTTACATTCTTGTTTTCATCCTAAAGCTCCAAAATCCAGTGTGTACTTTACACTTATAGCACATCTCAACTAAAGATCAGTCATTGTTCACATGCTCAATAGCCAACTGTGGCTAGTGGCTGCAGCAGTGAACAGCACAGTTCTAGAGCCTACAGCCAAGTGAGTAGTTAAAATAAATGTAACAAGATGCCTCTGTTCACATATTCCCTTCATGAACTTTTCCCCCAGGTCTGACTATCTTCTTCATTTTTTTCAACATTTTGTTTATTTATTATTAGACAGAGGTGAAGGGAGGGAGAAAGAGAGGGAGAGAAACATCAATGTTTGGCTGCCTCTTGCACACCCCCTACTGGGGACCTGGCCTGCAACCCAGACATGTGCCCTGCCTGGGAATCAAACTGGTGATCCTTTGCTTTGCAGGCTAGTGCTCAATCCACTGAGCCACAGCAGCCAGAGCTGACTATCTTCTTTAAAATAGAAAATGAGTGTATCTATGAAATACAGTCAAGTTGCAGTGATGATCAAACAATAATCGCTAACTGAAGTGTGCTCCTAGAGAGAATATGTAACTCTTAATATGTCCAATAGAGTAGGTTCAGTAAACTTTCCTTATTTCCAGATTCATTACCTCATTGCTCCATGGGGCCAAAGAGGAAAGAAGGGGAAGGGACTAGACAAAGAACATGTATGAATAACCCATAGACATGGACAACAGTGTGGGAATTAACTGGGTGAGCCAGAGGGTGGGGTGGGCGGAGGAGGGTGAAGAGGGGGAAATGAAGACAACTGTAATAGAGTAACAATAAAAAATAATTTAAGAAAACTGGAAAGTAAAAATATGTAGCCACTTCTTGAAAAATATGTTTTGAATAAGCCAAATTGTCTTCTTTTCCCGGAGCACATCATTTCTCTTTCTATGTACTTAACCTACGTGGACTATAGTTGAACCTAGTCATCTTACAGTGACATTTCCTTCAGTTAAAAGTTGATTTCACCCTAAATTCCAAATCTGGATTTTCGCTCAGCAGTCAATTTGACTCTATCAACATTAGATCGGTTGGGGGTATGAGGGGAGCTGGAGCTCCTATGGATAGCAAAGGCTTTTTTTAATTACTTATGTTTCATTTATTCAACAATTAAGTACACATTAACCCTACCGCCCTATAATCATGAAAATGTGAAAAGTTAATTTGAGCAAAAGATATTTTCCCCCACGAAAGAGTCAGGATATCATTTAGTAAAAACAGAATGTAACCTCTGTTGGATTACTCAATATACTCAGGAAAAAGTAATCAGCTGCTGGTGACACACTCCAAGCCATTCACCCAAAAAGGTGGAGGGCAGAGGACAGTAAAGAGAATGTCAAAACAAAAACCTATGTTAGAAAATTTACAAGGAAAAAGAGCAAACATCCTCTTTGGGAATTACTCTAGGCTACAGAGCAAAGAATTATAGCACATAAACTGAGGTTACATAAACACTCTAATAAAACCCAGGGCTTGATTTATAGAAGCGGGTCGTTTCGTGCTTACTTTCACAGAAGACCTACGCCTGAGAACCAGTAAGGCCGCCCACCACCACTCCAGCAGCAGGAAGAGAGACGGTCTGCTGGGAGCTCCTGTGTCTTCCTGTCAGTGTAAGTATGTGTGTGTCCCTGCACATGGGGAAGGGTCAGCTGAAAACACCATGGTTATCACTTCTTTTGTTTTTAAAGACAGAACATAAAGACATTTTATTTGTATGTTCAATGGCCCAATCTACACAGGCTTTCCATCTCCCCTGCCAAGCTCCAATCCATATCACAACCAGGAGCAATAAAATGCCAGGGTGAGAGCAGTTAATACCAAAAGCAAAAGTATTCAGAAAATAGGAGGCTTTAAAGGAGCTTTGAAATTTCAAGTAAAACAGTAAGACAGAACTTATCTACATTTCAAAACAACATGTTGGTTGAGAATAAAATGATTATGCCTCACACATCCTCAGACACAGAGAATGAACTGTTAAAATCAGCTTGATAAATGGAGGCTGAAGTATATGGAGCTCCCAAAGATAATCAGATGAGGCTCTGTTTGGTAAGCTGGCTTTAATAGGTTAATTCATAGAATTAGTGAACAAATAGATAATTCATTTTTCCAAACCCTCTTCTAACTTCCCCACTCCCACCCCGACAAAAGACCTGACTTCAGCCCTTGACTATATGCCTAGGGAACTGCACTACCTTCTTAATGTTTAAGTTCCTTAATCTTTTCTGATAGCTGCTTTAATGAAGCATCTTATCAACATTCATTTATTACCACTTTCCTACACATTGTTCTTCATACAAGACAATGGTAAATGAAGAAACAGCCTTGATGAAATGTGCACCATAATTATGTTCAAAGTTTCTGAAGGAAAAAGGAGAAAGGAAGAAAGCAAGCTTCACATAGAGAGAGAGATAAGCCTTACAATGTATGGTTCTGGCATTTGTATTAGATAAAGTTAATTCTAGTCTTCAAAAAA
Organism: Desmodus rotundus; assembly: GCF_022682495.2. Classification (NCBI taxonomy): domain Eukaryota; kingdom Metazoa; phylum Chordata; class Mammalia; order Chiroptera; family Phyllostomidae; genus Desmodus; species Desmodus rotundus. The sequence continues at coordinate 116,313,165 of NC_071387.1, forward strand.
CATGTTTTATTTTTTCAGCAGCAACCAGGAGGATCTGGCAACAAATCTGCCTCACTCATACCTAACGACATCAGAGGTCCTTGATAATTTCTTTCTCATCAGCCTTGAGAATAAAAAGAAAAGTCAGTGAAAGTACTCTCAATTTTATTTTCTTAATTTAATTAATCTAAAGTTCAGACAACAATGAAACATTTCTAAGCTCTGCAAGATTTTTTAAATGAGTGTGTCCATGTGATTGTAGCTCCTCTTCAACATATAAAAAAATTCTAAAATGTGTCAGATAATTAGACTGGCCTGTGAAAATGTGGAAAATCACATTGCTGCAACGTATATCCAAGAAAAATACTAGCTGAACTCTGTGAGAAGCATCTAGGGTTTTTATCAGCTGATTTATTAGGCTCGCATCACAGCAAACATGCAACTAGAAGGAACCACAAGACCTCAAATAAACAGCTTCATTTTTGAGTCAATGGCCTTTTACAAGTAATCATAAAGCCTTCATGCATCATACAGAGGTGTCACTGGTGAGCCCAGGTCAAAACAGATTCTCCCAAAGAAACTTCCAGAACAAGACTGTGAAATAGAACTAAACAGTGCCATCTGGTGCGAGAAAAACAAGGAAAAATATTAGCTGGAACTACAAGGTGGCATCTCATTCTCCGTCTCTACTTGTATTAGAATTAGCACTTTACTTTTTTTCAGAGAAAGGCAATGGTGTTTCACGCACAATTATTTTTTTACACATTGAAAAGAATGAGTTTTTAATGGAAATATTACAAAGTTTCCCATCAACCTCTACCACAGCAACTGAGCAACACAAACTTAAAAACCATTACCACAGAGCCGGTTTCATAGGCTCTGCCCCATCAGTTTCAATAAATACCTTAAGAATGCTATTATCAATTTTTTTATCCTTTGAATTTCTCTTCAGTTTAGCATGCTCTCTATTCAGTATGTATTTCCTCTACTCCTCCTTTTTCTGCAAGAAATAACATTGTTCAAGTAAAATTCTTCTAATCCCTGTAACTTATGTTCAATCTAATATTTGTTTTTTGAGGGTGTAATGTCTTGCAGTTTTTATGCTTATTGAACAGTATTCTCTGTGCATTCCAGAAAACGCCCAACCACTTGCCAATAACAAACACGGTATAATGAAACAGCAATTTCACCAACAATTTACAAGGGGGCCAATTATTAAGTTAATTTTAAAAGACTATTTCTAACAGAAAATTGCAACTCTGTTAATACTTCTAATAACACAGTCATTCAAAGAATCCAATAGAATTTCCTAGGTTGCCAAAAATGATGACATCAGTTTACCAATGGGAAAACAAAACTAAGATAAAGAAACTAGGGGATCTGGGCCCTTGTTGGATAGCAGTTGCTTAGAGGGTCTTCCTCACATGCCAAGGTTGCAGATTCAACCTCGGTCAGGGCACATACAAGAATCAAACAATGAATGCTTAAATAAGTGAAACAACAAATTTATCTTCTCTCTCTCTCTCTCTCTCTTGCAAATCAATAAATTTTTTAAAAGGCGGGGAGGGGGAGGGGGTGACTAGGGGATCTGAGAAAGAAAATATTATACCTACTATTACCATTAAAAATGAATTTTCTAGATTATCTTATAATAAAATATTAATTCATGTACCAATCTATTTTGATGATAGACTCATAGATTCTTGGAGACAGAAAAAAACTCAGAGACCATTTTTAACCAAAGAAGTAATAGACTGACTTCACCTTTAAAAGAAAATAAAAAGGTAAACACAGACATCACACATACATAGAAACAACCTGAAAATGCCTGCATTCATTTTTCTTCTCTGAATGGAAGTAAATGATGCAATAAATCCTTTGAGTATACAGAAAAGCTAAAAAAAAAAAAAATGTCCCTGGCTGGCAGGCTTTATGCCTCAGATCTTATAATATGAATTATTATAAATGAACCTGATAGAATCCATATGAATTTCATAGCCAGAGCATTACCCTTATCATTACTATAGCGAGATAAATTTGTAAGCATAGGGATGAAACAGGGATTCTAATAAAAACACAAAGCTAATCATGTCAATATTCTCCAGGCTTACAATACCTGGGACATCCTGAGAAATGAATGTAGAAGTAATAGAGAAGAACAAAAATAGTGAAATCAGTAAGTTTTACAAGTAACACATTTAAAAGAGTATGAGGCTTTTTAAAATTTCCTTTCCACAAATCCTTTTAAGACCATTTAAGAGCTACACAGAAAGTTTTCCTCTGTAGTAGCCTGTAGATGGTGCTACTAACCTGTTTTTCTTTTGCCTGAAAATTGTTACAGTTTATCACTAGAGGAAGCTAATTCATATTATTTCGTTCCTTGTAAAGCTTGAGGGGAGGGAGGAGTGTGAGAAATGACCTTACCTTCTCAACAATCACTCTATACTTATACAGGGATTGCTTTCTTTAGAAAACAGAAATGCTAATAAAAATGTTATATAAGCAATGTTATATAAATCAAATTATTATAGATGCCTACAGAATGCAATAATTGCAGAAGTGAAAAAAGCCATGGGGATCATCTCATCTTGTGTACCTTTACTTCCAGACACACACAATTAACCGCTGTGAAAGCAAATGGCCCAGAGCATGGAAATGGCACCAGAGAGACCAGGGGCTGCTTTCTGGCCCACAACCTCTGTTAGTGGCTGCCCACCCACCCACCAACCTAACTAGCTCAACAAAGCAAATTATGTAAAAGTAGCATGCTATATTGTTTCCCCAAGCCTTTCTATACAAAATTTAGTCACAGAGGTTCTAGGATGGCCCCCAGGTCACAAAACTCCTTGGTGACAGAAGGAATTAGAACCACATCTGTCTTCAAACCTCACAGCCACCTAACAGTCCAGTGAAATCTCCTTGTAAAACATGTACTTCCTTTGTAACGTGGCTGTTACTTAAACATACATGTTTTGAACATCATTATGTTATACTTGAATATAGCAAACTACATCCATATAGTAAAAGTATATCAATTAACCAACCATCTTCTTTATTGGTTGGTTTACTTTAGTTCCAAAGACAACCATGGTTTCAAATTAATAAACGTTATTTCTTCAGAGCAGTTTTAACTTCACAGCAGAACTGAGCTGAAAGTACACACATTCATACATGATCCCTTTAACAATCAACACTCTGAACTTAGTGGTACATTTATTACAAAAGATGAACTTATGTTGATACTTCATTATCACCCCAAATCCATAATTTACAACAGAATTTGTCCTTGATATTGTATATTCTTTGAGTTTTGACAAATATATAATGACATGTATCACCACCGTGTATTGTACGGAATACTTTCACTGCCCTAAAAATACTCTGTGCTCAGCCTATTCATCCCTCTCTCCCTCCAACGCTCGGCAGCCACTGACTTTTTACTATCTCCATAGTTGGACTCTTCCAGAATTCCGTGTACCTGGAATCACATAGAATATGTCTTCTTTCAGACTGGCTTCTGGCATCTAAGATTCTTCCAGGTGTTTTCATGACTTGACAGCTCATTTCTTTTTAGCACTGAGTAACATTATACTGTTTGCATGTACCACAGTTTATTTATCCATCCACCTGCAGAAGTATATCTTGCTTCCCTCTAAGTGTTAGTACTTAAAAAACTGCCATAAACATCTGTGTAAAGGGTTATTGTGTGGACATAGGTTTTCAATCATATAGATAAAGTAAGACCACCTTTAATACAGAAAGTCCGAAGCTGCTCCAAAGATATAACATTCAAAGCTGATTTGAATATACATGTTTTCTTCTAAAGTCTCTTGTTTCAATAAGAAATTTGTTAAAAGGTCATACTTGAGAGTACCAATATTTAATATGCACAAGAAATTTGAAATGCTGGAAACTTAAAAAATTTCTCTCCAACTCTTGCTTTGTATTTTACCTATTTTATATTTTTAAAGGTAAGGTTATATTTTAGAAGGCCTTCATAAAGGTAAAAAGAAAAAAACTGAAAACACTAGAATGCAAACCACATTCCCTCCGCCAAAGAAAGCATTTCAAGTAAGTTCTATAATAAGTTCAAGAGAAGACATGCTGTTTGAATATTTGTTCCTCTGCAAACTCGCATCCTCCCCCGTAACAAATTCACATACATTCTGTTGAAGTCCTTGAGAGAACGCATGATGCTGGGATGTTTGTTTCTCTGTGTCCAACAAGACTTAGTAAATTATCACACTGAATTAGTCAAATTGATACTTCAAAGAATAAACTGTTCCTCACATCCTGCACATTCATAATCCACAAAAAATTAGTTTAAAGATTGTGAAACTACAGGAATTATGTGCATGTCCAAGATTTTGCTGCCTATGTTTTCTTCCATCATTTTTGTGGTTTTGGGTCTAATGCTTTAGTCTTTAATACATTTTGACTTTATTCGTGTGTGTGGTGTAAGAAGGTGGACTACTTTCATTTTTCTGCATATATCTGCCCAATTTTCCCAACACCATTTATTAAATAAACTACCTTTAGCCCACTGTATGTGTTTTCTTCCTCTGTCGAATATTAAATGACTATAAAGGTAAGGGTTTATTTCTGGACTCTCTATTCTGTTCCATTGATCTATGTGTCTGTTTTTAATGCCAGTACCATGCTGTTAGATTATTATGGCCTTATAGCATAGTTTCACATTAGGTAGTGTGATTCCTCCAACTTTCGTTCTTTTTTCTCAGGATCTCTATTGCTATGTGGGGCCTTTTGTGGTTCCATATAAATTTTTTGAAAGATTTGTTCTAGTTCTGTGAAATACATCATTGCAATCTTGATAGGAATTACATTGAATCTATAGATTGCTTTGGGTAGTATGAACATTTTAATGATGTTAATTCTTCCTATTCATGAACATGGGCTTGTAGAAATATCTCCCCAGGCAAGGAAAATAAAAGAAAAAATAAACAAATGAGACTACATCAAACTAAAAAATTTGGCACAGCAAAAGAAACCATCAACAAAATAAAAAGACAACCCACAGAATGGAGGAACATATTCATCGATACATCTGATAAAGGGTTAATATCCAAAATTTATGAAGAACTGACAAAACTCAACATCAAAAAGAAACCAAACAACCTAATTAAAAAATGTGCAAAGGATCTAAATAGACACTTCTCCAAAGTATGTACTGGATATACAGATGGCAAATAGACATATGTAAAAACGCTCAATATCACTAATCATCAGAGAAATGCAAATTAAAACCACAGTGAGATTCATCTCACACCTGTCAGAATGGCTATCATCAATAAATCAACAAATAAGAAGTGCTGGCCAGGATGTGGAGAAAGGGGAACCCTTCTGCACTGTTGGTGGGAATGCAAATTGGTGCAGCCACTGTGGAAAGCAGTATGGAGATACCTCCCAAAATTAAAACTGGATCTGCCTTTTGACCCCACTATCCCACTTCTGGGAATATATCTGAAAGAATCTAAAACACTAATTCAAAAGAACATAAACACCCTTATGTTCATTGCAGCGTTATTTATAATCACCAAGATATGGAAGCAGCCTAAGTGTCCATCAGTAGATGAGTGGATAAAACAGCTATGGGATATTTACACAATGGAATACTACTTGGCCATAAAAAAGAAGAAAGTTTCACCCTTTGCGACAATATGGAGAACATTATGCTAAGTGAAATAAGTCAGTCAGAGAAAGACAAATGCCATATGATTTCACTCATATGTGGACTCTAATGAACAAACTGAACAAATAAAAAGAGACAGATTCATAGATAGAGAGCAGGATGAGTAGGGGAGGGTAGGGGGTGGAAGGATTCAGCAAAAAGAAAAAAGGGCTCAAGGACAACAGTGTGGTGATTGCTGCGGGGAGGGGAGTAAAAGGGGACTAAATGGTAATGGGACAATATACAAGAAAAAATAAATAAAAATAAAAAAATTTGAAGAAAAAATGTAAGGACTGAGTAAAATCTCTTTTAAATAAACTTACTATTAAAAATTAATCATTGAAAATGAGCCCTTATCAGAAGCTCTTAATCTGAAGAATTTTCACTCTAGTGAATTTTGAAAAGATTTATTTATTTATTTATTTTTAGACAGAGGGGGAGGGAGGGAGAAAGAGAGGAAGAGAAACATCAATGTGTGGTTGCCTCCAGTGCACCCCCAACTGGGGACCTGGCCTACAACCCAGGCATGTGCCCTGACTGGGAATTGAAATGGTGGCCCTTTGGTTCGCAGGCCGGGGCTCAATTGACTGAGCCACACCAGCCAGGGCTTCACTCCAGTCAATTTTTAAAAAATCATTGTAGTACTATTTCTGGAGAATGGATTCCCTTTGTAATTAATCCCCATTGTAACTAAATTGAGTAAAGGTAATCTAAATAATGTTGACAATAGATAAGACTGGTAGAGTGCCTACCAAGTCAGGCACTGTACTGGGGCACTTTTCACATATTATTACCAATTTTTATAATAATGGTGTAAGGTATATCAGTATCGTAACTCCACATTACAAATAAAGAACACAGGGCTCAAGAGAAGTGCTACAACTTTTCAATCCACACAGCTATTAAGAGATAGAGCTTGAATTGAGTTTACTTGACAGCAAAGCCTATGGTTTCAGTGCTGCACCACGTGTACTCCTACACCATTTACAGACAAGTAACTGTTGGCAGAATTTTTATTATAAATATGTATCCATGAAACTTCCCCACAAAACAGAGATGTTGTGTTCTTCAACATTTAATCAATATACGAAAAAGAATCAACTAAAAGTAAAAGCCTGACTAATTTGCACAATTAGGTAAGAGTGTCTGGTAAAAGAAGGCATAAGGTTTAAGTCATGGGTTATATTTTTCTCTGCATAAGATCAGTTATGCCTGACTTATGAGGTCCATTTTTGGAACTGTGTGGATGTGTTTATTAAAGTTTTATGGTTCTCTCCTTACACAGGAAAAAAAAAAAAAAACCCTCTAGTAACTCCAGCATTTGTAAACAGTGAAAATGCTGGACAGGTAGGCTAAAGAGATAAACTGAATGATTGGTAACACTTGGTTTCCAAGCTGAAGGGAGGCTATGCCCAGATTACTTCAAGAGCTTCCTGGTTTATCAACACTGTCTCTACATTTTCTTCACCTCAATCCACTCCACACCCACCTGTCAGAATCATTTCTGTCAACTGGCATTGTTCAGGACACATCATTTCTAAAGAAGGCTCTCTATCTTCAGCCTGCTTTCTCACTTTCATCTCTCATTATTCTTCAACTTGACTCTAGTTCAAGTGAAATGAAGGTAAAAAAAAGTATTAAAGTATGTTTATTAAGTTCTTGAAAGCAAAAGTCTTACTCTATATATTTTTAATGGCTAACATTTATTAGGTACTTAATATCTGCCAGGCTTTGCACTCAGGTTTTATAAGCAATGTATTATTTAAGCATATAATAACACCACGAAGTGAATACTATCATCTTCATTTCACAGATGAGAAAACAAGAGACATGAACCCATGAGCAGGGTTCATACCCACTTAGTGCCAATGTTTTTAGCCATTATATTAAAACGCCTGTCTCCATATGTTCACAATTTGGGTTAAAAAAATTGCAAGTTTCCAGTTGGTCATTTCTAGAAGTGCTGCCAGGGAGCAAAGGGGCCAATGGCAGTATGCTAGTAGCTCAAGGTTGTGGCAAGCCTGGGAGGTGCTCCTGCCAGCTTTCAGAGGTAAACTAATGATGCCCCCACACTATAGGTGGATCCAAGAGCATAGTGCAAAGGAGAAGACCCTAGCTTCCCAGAGGCTGTCCTTGATTCTTCTCAAACAGTCACTTTCCTTCATATCCCTTGGTCTAGCTACCACTCAGAACAGGGGGTGTGGTGCAGGGCATCCATGAGTCCTCTGTGTCCACTACCTTAAGAATGCTCAGCTTAGCGTATTTGAGGGCTCACTTGGTACAAGGATTGTGGCAGGAAAACTTACTGGGTAGACCTCAGAACCTTCTCCAAAAGATGGCATGGTGGTTATTCTAGCTCCTGATTTTTAACTGAGGGTGCCATTCTGCCAGAGAAATCTTAGGGCCTAGCACCAAGGGATTAACTAGGCTTTTTCTGCACCTTCTTTTCATTACCTTTGGTAAAGTCAGAAAGCCTGGATACAGCCTCCCTTCCCCGATCCCAGCCCCTATATCAGCACAGTGCTTCCATCATCAAGTCAATCGTGCCAAATAAATAGAAAGATAAAGCATTAGACACTAAATAAGGGACCAGTAATAAGAGTTCATGGACATACTCTGAAAAACAATTTTCTATGGTATTTTATTCTGGATGTGACCTCAATTATCCTTATTTTAAAATATATTTAAATATAATATTTAAAAAGAATAACCTGTTACATATCTACCAGGACTACATCCAATATAACCTTCCAGTGGCACATAGCTTGTTTACCAAATCAGATTAAGATTTTACATGGAAAAATACTATGTGCCTTTAACATGCTTTGTCCCTCTGCATCCCCACAAATGTGTTACCTACAATAAACACGCTTGGTAAGTACAATGAACTGATCTGTGCAGGAATTAGAAGGAATGTTCCAAACTTTGTCAGTTCAGTGAAGTTCTCAGTGCCTGCACCTGTTACATCAGTGACATCAGCTTTGCTGACTGGCTTTGAAATTCCTGCTAGAAGAGGCATTCCCCCTAAAAACTGTAGTAGGCTCTTTCTTCTAACTCATTCATAATTTTTAGCCCTCTAGAGCCACAGATCCACAGGTCAGAGGCATGCCTGCTATCTGAAGGTCTGCGAATGGCAATAACTTGCTTTTACAGCAAGCACTTCAAGGGCCAAAGGGCTGCTGAGAATAAGAGGTGATCAAATGCAGAGATAAGAGGTGGCTGGAATCAGAGTGAGACAAAAAGATAAGGAAAATGAGTCAGAAAACTCTAGAAAACCAAGGCTGCTTCTGTGTTAGAAGCATATCAATGTGCAAACTTTGTCCACAGGATAGACTCTGCCCAGAATAAAGCTGTATTCAGTTTAGGCATGATATACTATTCTGTGTTAATATTAATGTAAAATTAAAAAAATATTTTTCAGCCCTGGCTGGTATAGCTCAGTAGATTGAGCAAGGGTCTGTGAACCAAAGGGTTGCCAGTTTGATTCCCAGTCAGCCCACATGCCTGGGTTGGGGCCCAGGTCCTCAGTAGGGGGGCACATATGAGAGTTTCTCTCCCTCTCTTTCTCTTTCCCTTCCCCTCTCTCTAAAATAAATAAATAAAAAAAATTTTTAAAGCTACTGAAAAAATCTATGTTTTTTAAGATCTTATTTATTTATTTTAGAGAGAGGGGAAGGGAGGGAGAAAGAGAGAGAGAAACATCAATGTGTGGTTGCCTCTCATATGGGCCCCACTGGGGACCAGGCCTGTAACCCAGGCATGTGCCCTGACTGGGAATTGAACCAGCAACCCTTTGGTTCACAGCCCACACTCAATCCACTGAGCTACACCAGCCAGGGCTTCAGTAGCTTTTAATAGTTCAAGTTTAAGCAAGATTCCTACCTTGTCATCACTTAACATTTATCATAGGCTTCCCTTTGCACTTAAAATGAAATGTATAATCTTCAACTTGGCCTCAACTTTGGCATGCCTTTCTAGTCTCACCCTAACTGAGTTCTCTCCAGTTTACCACACTCCTAGTCACACTGGACTCCCTGCTCTAGGAAAGCATCTCATCTCAATCTTGTCCTCGATCTTTGTCTGTCATGCTGCTCTACCTCCCAAAATGCCCCTGGCCAGGGTTCTCTAGCTATTGGAGATTTACTTTGAGAAAAATTATTTAAACTGGGTCAGCTCCTGTTCTGCAATAGCACTTACCATATTTTGTAATTGTTATTTTTTTGTGTTACCTGTGCTTCCCCCACTAAACTGCAAATTTCATTAGTACAGGAACCATGTTTATATCTTTCAACACTGTATACCCAGCTCCTAACACACTGCTTGCCTCATATTAGGTACACTATGGCAAATTTTAGGATGGTTATAAAAAGGACTGCAGGAGATGGGTAGAAAGATGGTCAGAGATTAAAAACAAAGAATGTGATAAAAAAATGAGAAAGAACAAGAACTTAACTACAAAATGAGGCGAATATCAACACTTCAGAGCCCCCATATCTCTCTTTCAGGCACCACTGACCCAAAAGGAGTACATTTTGTGTGGCAGGTATTATGTTTTACCTAATCCCCCAATGCCACAGGGCCAATCTCATCAGATGAGAAAATGGAAGCTTAGAGAGGGTATTTCACTTGTTTGACACAACTCATAAGTAATAAAACTGGATAACAAAAGGGATTTAAAAGCCAAACAACAAGAAGTTAACATGCAGCAGAATTCCTCATAGAGGGCCTCCAACTCACATCATCAAAAGCATTCTACATGTGTTTGAAATTTTTTAGTGGGTGGCATAAAATAGGAATTGCTAACGTTTTATTTTCATATTTTCCACTGGGGAGAGGATTGCTGGGTGCCACAGATATCATCAAATTGTTATATTGAAATGATACCTCAAACCCAAGGCCAATGGATCCAAAACTTCATCAAAAGTAAAATTGTTCTGAGTATGGCACTTTGACTCGGGACATGCATTACTACCAACGTTTGCTCTGGCTTAATCTCAGCAGAGAGTTTAGTCACGACAAGGAGTAGTCCATCCATTTATGCACTCAACTTCTATTTGCAATCCTGTCAGTTGTTCACAACTGGCCAGAGTGTCATCAGGTGCACAGCTAAACAATATAGCGACACTACAGACAACTGCAAATTTACCACAGAATGACCAATACAGCAATCACATCCATGAGCAGCAACAGCATCAATGTAGTAATTATTGTTCTCATAACATTCACAAACTCCGCCAGAAGAATAAGACAGTAAGTCTAATATCCTGCATTATATATCACTTTCCAGTTTACTACGGGCTTACTTTCCTCCCTTTCTTCTCCATTCTGCAAATATGTTACATTCCCATTAAGTGCAATATACTGAGTGTGTTAGCTCACTTGATCCCTATGTAGTCATCTCAGGGTAAGCAGGACAAGGTGAAGAAGAAAGGCTCACATAAAGGTTACTCATTTAGTGTAACACAGAAAGATACAGAGGTGGAATCACAAACCAGCTTTCCTAATTCCTCATCTAGTGTTTTCTGGGAAAGTTACATCTCACATGGCACTAATTTTTCAGAAAGACACCACTAGGTAAGTACTAAACAGTTGAAAGAAAATCTATACCTACCTTTTGTAATTTGCTATCTTCCATCATAACAGCACTACGATACCAATAACCTCCTCTACATAAAAGCTAAAGGGTTCTTTTTGTTTTTTTCATTTTTCCACATTGTAGATATCTAGATTGATAACTACAATTAAAAGGATTCATACTGCCTCCGTAATAGTCTCTGCTTCCTTAAACTCTCTCACCTTGGACTGCATTTCTCTCTCTACCGTGAAATACTGACACTTGACAATCTTTCCAGGGACTCACGAGCTCCAGCCAAATTTGCCACACTAGAGCACATACATCTTGCTTGGTCCACACTGCTTCCCAATGTCTGGTATATCCTCATTTAAAAGGTCCTTCCTCTTTCTTTTCAATTTATGTACACATCACAGCTAGCACAGTGTTGCACACACTTGGATCACACACGTTACAGTCATATAGACATACACAGATTCCCATTATAAGGGCTGCTCACTGCTTAAAACCTTTTCCCTTTTGATCATACTGTTTAACTTGATGAAATTTAGTATCTATTTTTTAAATAATAGCTTTACTGAGAAATAATTTTCATACTATACAATTCACCCGTTTATAGAATATAATTCAATGGATTTTAGTATATTCAGATAATTGTGCAATGATCACTACAATTTAATTTTAAAATATCTTCATCACACCAAAAAGAAAACTCTGTATCCATTAGCAGTCATTCCCCGTCCCCGTCATGCTCCTCAACACTAGGCAACCACGAATCTACTTTCTATCTCTATAAACTTGCCTATTCTTGACATTTCATATACATGGAATTACATAGTGTGTGGTCTTTTGTAACTTGCTTCTTTCACTTAGCACAATATCTTTCATCTTTTTATTTTTTAAAGCTGTCTTAATCTGCTCATTCAGCTATGTCTTCCTGATAACTTCTGGACTGGGTAATAAAAGTAAAACCACGTAACAATTGCAGGGATGGCTAGAGGAGAATCCTTTCAGGGGTGTCCAACCTTTTGGTGTCTCTTGACCACAAAGGAAAAAAGAAGAATTGTCTTGGGCCACACATTAAATATATAAACACTAATGAAAACTGATGACCAAAAAAAAGTTTTAAGAAAATTTATGATTTTGTGTTGGGCCGCATTCATAGTCATCCTGGGCCACATGAAACCCATGAAGCCTACAGCCCTACAGCTCATCTACAAGCAACATTACGACAGTGTCCATCAAAAGTACCCCTTGCATTTAGTTTGAGGGAATTTCAAGGCTATACGTGATGTGTGTGTACACAGTGGCCAAAAGGGTCAACAGGAAGCTTTAATAAGGTCATCACATATTTAACTGTATCAACAGTTTTGGGTTTTTTTTTCCTTTAAAGGATGATCACAGTTTTAGGTACAAAATTCAGATTCACTTTCATCAGTCTAATCAAACTAAATGTCCTTGTGGAAACATTTACTGAGAGAAAAAGACACCAGTTTTCATGCAAAGGTTTTACTCTTTTGTTTTGTAAAAACCTCTGGCACAAGAATAGTCCCCAGGAAGCCCTTCTCAACACTAAAAAGACAAGTAGAGGGACTGTTAATTAAATGTTTCATTAGTGTTTGCTATATAGTGAGTCTATTCATTTCAGTGAGGTCAAATTTATGACACAGAGGAATTAGGATTTTATGTGTTCTATGTATACTTTATAGTACGTTGGGGCACCTCATAAAAATCATTTGTATAGTACATTTATGCCCCCCCTTTTAATAATCTGGGTCATAATATAAAATTCTAAATGACTGGAAAGATTTGTAATTTTTGCCTCTCTGCTTTTCTGTTCCAGTATGAGCTGATGCCAAACCCTGATAAAAAATATTACCCCCCAACTACTCTATTGTTTCTTTGGGAAAATACGCTTCACTTTGTAAGATGATCTCCATACACAATGTGGCAGCTGTCATTAAACAGTTTCTTCTGTTCAGTTACCTTTGTTGGTGGAGGGAGTGGTATTTTTCAAGTTTTAATTTTTCTCTCCTCAGTCAAATCACAGACTCTTTGGTCCTCTTTATTTCCTAAGTGATACACAGTGCATAGTAGGCACTAAAAATGGATTTTCAGTTTCAATGAATAAACACACAAAAATAGATGCAGACGTGGTGCACTCTTATTAGAAGGCAAAAATTAGGGCATCGCTCTTCTGCAGGGAATCCGGGGTCTCTGATCAATCTTCTGGGAAAATCTGTTCAATTACTCAATATCCTGAAAGTGCCTTCCTCAAATGAACACGTTCGGGGGCTCAATCCATCTTTACTGTGCTATGCCAGATGAACTGTTCTAACATCTAATTCCTTTTATAAAGCAGAAAATGTTTCTCAAGCTCTTTATAGCTGATGGAACTAATTTACTGTGGAACAGGCAGCAGCCTATCTTTAGATAAATGCTAATCAGGATGTTAGTGCTCTCTTCCATCGGACTGCCACTATTATGCTGAAAGGGAAGGTCAACAGCTAATAAACCCGGTTAACAAGCCATTCTGAACTTCACTTTGGCTTAACACTCTTCAAAGTTGCAGTCATTAAATCCATAGATTATTAGAGGCTGCCCTACTGTTTTTACTGCACACTAAGACAAACTTTCAGTGTGGTCATTAATTGAATTAACATTGTCTAATCCAATTTTATAGAGTGTAAACTGAGATACAACCAAGGGAAAGGCCTTCTCAAACACTCTCTCAATAAACCAATGGGAGTACAGTCCTCAAAGATTAGACTTTGGCTGGACAGGGACAGGAAACCTGTCGTGTTAATGGTTTCTTTAGCCTCACAGATCTTCCTCCCTCCCTCCCTTCCTTAGCATCTTCCAGCAAGTAAAAGAAAGGTATTTTGTAGTTGCTAGAGGATAGTTTTACACTGCAGAAAACCAGGCAGAAAAATAGTAAGGCCATTTGTACCATGGTCCCATACAATTAGGACAACAATGCGGTCCCAGACAAGTAGTAGGGGGATAGCTTTCTACCAGAAAAGACTAAGACAATTAGCTCCATCTAAGACCCCAATGAGACTAGGTCCTATATGATAAGCAAAGGGCTATCAAAACATTCTGAAGACCAAAGGGCTTTAAATGTAATTTAGAAACTGAAAATATTTCACTATTATACACTAGTGCTGTCAGTACAATATGGGCAGCAAACTCATTTAATCCATAGTTTTTGACAAATACTGAGCCTTGTCCTAACCAGTACGAGAGGTGGTAGGTCCTTGTTTATATCTCAAGGATCAATATCCCCTTTTCAAGCAGAAGGAGAAAGGTATATAGTAGACTACTTCCTTCAAGTAGGAAGATAGCTGTATTCTCTACTTTGCTTATTTTGGTTACCAAATTAAGAAACCTAAAGTGGCAAAGGGAAAATCTTAAGCTTCACAACAGAAATCAGGTTTGCTCATCCAAAGTCACTATATTCATTAATATAAAAGATCTATTTGTGTTACAAAAGTAATTTAAAACAAGTCTTAAGGATTTACAAAGAAACCTCACATCTGTTAAGTCTTTACTAAGACAACATAAGAAGTGACATTCAATGTGCATTTCAATGGTTTTTGCCTCACAAGGAACCGTCTTCATTAACATGGCCACGTAATGCAATTAGGCAGGCCTCATCTCCAACACTACGCTTCCAGATGTGTCTGGGCCAGTCATGGTGATCCCATTCAATTGCCAGTGACCAGTTTATGTGTAAGAATGTGGTACAACCTGGCTCCATAAAACATGTGGGGAAACTGATGAGGTCTTCTGGAAAAGGTACCCTTATGCCTAATGAGGAGACAGAAGATGAAGAGAGGCTCTTCCCCCTTTGGGTGTGGCACATGGAACTTCTGCAGTCAAAAGCATTTCAAAATGATGAGTGAGCTGCACAGTACGGATATAGGCCAGGTACTGGCAAATTACAGTCCATTTGTTTTTATAAATTAAGTTTTACTGAAAAACAGCCATAGCCTTTCATTTACATATCACCTATAGCTATAACATCCAAGGTGAACCATTTCGACAGAGACAATATGATCACCAAAACCAAATAGACTATATTTGGTCCTATACAGAAAAAGTTTGCCAATCTCCAATTCAGATTCATAGCTGGTTATTTTTATTTTTATTCTTAATAGGTAACCAATATATTATATTGGAGTACAAGTATGCCTATATGACAGAGATAAAAAATTGTTTTGTTTTACTCGTACGACTTAAAACCTAGTTTTAAGAATTATACTGCTTTCCCAGAATACTGGCATTCATAGGACAGTTGGAAGTAACTGTAGTATGTCAGCTGCAGCATCTTTTGGATATAATCCAATTCAACAAATGTTTATTGTGCTCTTATGAAGTGCTACAATACAAGTCCAAATAAAATACCATCTCTATTCTTAAGGACGTCAAAGAATAATAGGCAGGCTGCTCAAATCTACAAATGATCTAAAAGAGGGTATAGGGTTATGATAGGTGCACTAAAAAAAAAGGAAAAACTTAACCACTTTTCAGAGAGAGAAAAACACCTATTTGAGATTGTGACAAAAAATACTCACTGAGTACTTACTGTGCTGCCAGGCACTGTTCAAGTGTTTTATATTTGTTAACTTTTAATGTGACAGCCCATGATGTAGATACTATTGCTATCTCCATTTTGCAAGGAAGGGAAATGAGGCGCAGAAAGATAGAGTAACACTTGTTATATGTCAGGTTTGAGATTCCAAATCAGTTGAGTCTGGCTCAGGGTGTGCAATACCATCACCATCCTCTACTCTTATAGTTAAAAGGCATTCTAAAAGGAACCAAGAAAGGGCAGGGCTAAGAAAAAAAAAAACTGTGAGGGGAATATTCATTAGTCCTATTTAGCTAGACAGTGGTGCCGGGAGTAGAACTGAAAAAGGGAGCCATGGGCATGTAACTGCAGATCTTGAAAGCCAAGCAAAGGAAGTATGTCGTCAACCCAGAGGCAATGGGGACCCTGAGGAATTTTCTTCAGGGCTGGTAGGTATGTTGAAATAGCAGTAGATTATTCTGGCTGAGGTACAGAAACAAATTAAAATTAGAAAAAATTTAAAGTCTAGGTAAAAACTAATGTGGCAGCAGCATAGCATTAAATAATGGGAAAAAGAGGAGTAAATATTAAAGAGATATGGGGGCTGAGGACGAAAGAGGTACAGAAAAGCATAGAGATGGTGAGCTCAGGTAAACAGAAGACAGGGGTGCATTCACAGAAACAATGACAGAAAAAAGAACTGTTGTGGGGAGTAAAGGTGAACAAGATAATGGACATAGTAATTTAATGTGAAGTGAGTCAGCATGTCAGAAATGTGGTGGTTGTAGTTTCATTTAATAACAAGACATGGAATGATTTAAGAAAAAGTAAAGGTCTTCTGCTTCACAGACTAATACGATGGCCTTCTCCATGTACAGCACTTTCTAAGGAAATCTGGCAGGTCAGCAAACCTGCCAAGCAGTAGCCAGGTACCATTCCACCAGGACTTTTTCCAAGAAATCTTGAATTATGAAACTGCTATGGTGACACCGTTAGTAAAAGGATAAATGATAGAAAAATACATAAGGTTTAAGAGGTTTATAGAAAGACATTGCTATGTGAACTTAAGAGGGAGACCAAAAGACACAAAGTAGAGGGAGAAGAAGCAGCTGAAAAAAGTAATAAAGATGCATGAATACAGCTCTGTGTGTCTGTGTGTCTGTGTGTGTGTGTGTGTGAGAGAGAGAGAGAGCGAGAGAGAGAGAGAGAGATATGAGAGTAAGAATGAAACCTAACAATTGATCAAGACCAAGCCGTAAGAGAATGGTAACTGTCCTGGTTCTATTTCATATGAGGTCCTACTGAAATAAAGTCCCCTACCCTAAATGTTTTCTTACTATTAAAAAAAATCTTAAGACAATTAGAATGGGCCTTGGGTGCTTATATCTAAACAAGACAGAAGAAAAAGAAGAGTTGACCATATTTCCCTGAGGCCTACCTAGGTTTACAGTACAAGGCTCAAATAAAGAACACCATTTGGAGTCTTTCTCATTCACCTGACTAGCAATAATCCTATTTCTATTATATGACATTCCATTTCCTAAGGGCAACAAAAGTGTATCCATTATGAACAGTGCTTTGACCTACTTTAACTATGCCTTATAGCATTCTTACATACCTTGAAATTAGTATCATCTCTTTGACAATGTATAGCAAAATGTAAAATCACGTTCTTTTTTTACCTAATGTCTTAGTCGGTTCAAGTATTTCAGGCAAGTTCCCAAGTCATGCTATGCTGTTGATCCAGGGGCCACACTTCGAGAATTACTAACATAGGAGCTGGATGAAGACTGAGCAGTGGAGTCAAGGCCCCCCAAAACGTGAGAAATGAGGAGGGAGTCAAAGAAGAGACATAAAAACATATGACATTTCAAGGATACCCAATCCAAGAAAGAGTGGCCAATAAAGCTACCCAAAGTAGTTTGAGTAGGGCAAGAAAAACCAGACAAGGTGAAAATCAAGACAACCGAGAGCGGAGAGTTTCAAGAAAGAATATGTCACAAGAAGTGTTAATTTAGTGATGAATACATACTATCCCAGGAGAACTAACCAGTCAGTAGCCACAACAAGCCATCATCTTGGCATCTGCAAGGGCTTTGTCTCCTGTCCAAGTCCACCTCTGTCTACTTCTGTCTCTTGTTCCTTCCCTCAGCCCTGTCCATTTACAAAATAAAAAAGAAGCACATAGATATATCCATTCAAATATATTCAAGAAGAAAATATTAATGTTTATTTCCTTTAAAATGGCAGCTGTCACCTGCTAGCTATAAAGCTCCTCAAAGATCCATCCACACAATCGTCTGAAGTTGGGCAATGTTTCCACCTTGTCAGAACAAAATGCACTGAACCTAACTTGCTAGAACTTAAGTTGGTGTGGTGTGAGTCAAGCACCGTCTATAAACATTCAAACTGTTTCTTGCCAAGCTATAGGAAATTGCCAACCTAGATCTCTAATTAAGCTTTGGAACAACAAGTCCTTTCACTGTACGCATTTTTTTACATCCATCATCAGTGCCTCCAATGTGTGCTGTAAGGAGCCAGCCTCCCCAGAGGGAACTCACAGGCTGCTCTCACCCTTGTCTGTCTAACTTCATTTCAAAGTGCTGGCAGTAACTAACACTAGGCAAGGGAAGATTAGACAATGACTGGGAGCCACCAAGAAAAGAAAGAATATTATTAGAACTATTTACTAAGTAGAGGAGGCCAGCTCCTTCAGTGAAACAAGAGGAGCTAGCTATCTTGCCTTCCTTCTAGTGAAAATCTAGCTGCAGATGTAGTAGTAGGTAGCACCACAGTCTTGGGTGCCAGAGCTGCAGCTGCACTGCCCATTCACTGTGACTGATCTGTCTATGGTTGAGCCAGAACATTAAAGGTTTGGCAGCAGATAAGGAAGCATTCCGTCAGTGAGAAAAACAGAGCAGAGGGCACTGAAGGTGTCCCTCCCTACAACTTTTCACGCATAGTTGAGAAATAATAGTGTCCACTTGGCACAGTGGTGACCAACCACTCTACCTTTAAGTTATCTAATCTGGAAACCCAGGTTTCTCAGTCACCATCCTGAGCTGCCCATTTCAAAAATAAGCCTTGGTGAAAAAGTATGAAGATGTCATATTTTATGACAAAATAACCAATATGACAGTGAGGAAGGAAATATTAGGGAGACAAATAGGATATAGAAAATAAGACATGAACAGGGAAGAAAAACAAATCAGGGATTGAATCTTGAGCTCAACCACTAAATAGCTAGCAACTCTGAGCCTGATTTTTTTAAATACATAAAATAAAAATAAGTCTATACAGTCTTTGGAATTGTCAAGAGCATTACTTGAGATCATAAAGTGTCCAAGAGAACACGCAACACATAATAGCCACTCAATCACTGCTAGCTATCACTATGATTTATTAACTTGTTACCTGAAGTTCATTAACACTAGTGGTGTCTCAAACTTATTTGTGTGTGTGTGTGAGAGTGTGTGTGTGTGAGAGAGAGAGAGAGAAAACATACGGTGATGGAAAAATACTCTGATGTTTAATTTGTTTTGTGTTGACTTGGTAAGGCTATAGTAGCCAGTTATTAAACATGAAATTTGCTGTTGCTGTGAAAGTATTCTGTTGATGTGGTTAATGTCTACAATTAGTTGTCTTAAAATAAAAGCGATTACCCTTAATAATGTGGGTGGGGCTCCTCTACTCAGATGATCAAAACTAAGGTTTCCCAGAAAAGAAAAAATTCTGCCTCAAGACTATAGCATCAACTCCTGCAGTTTCCGCCTACAGGCTGCCCTACAGATTTTGAACTTGGCAACCCTAACAATCAAGTGACCCAATTTCTTAAAATATATCTATTCTTTCTTCCCTTCTCTCTCTCCACCCCTACAGACCTCCTATTGGTTCTGTTTCTCTGCAGAACCCCAACTGATACAGAGAAAGAAACAGAGGTATACAGACCAACAGAGATAAAGACAAAGAGAAACAAACACACAAAAAAGGAGAGGAGAGAAAAATATAAATTAAGTATAACTCTTTAAAGAGCTTGGGACTCCCTCTATAATTACTCCATGATTAATGGAAATGCTCACAGCACTGCCCTATGAAGTCAACAAACATCCAGAGGACTCTAAAAGCAATACTCCATTCCATTGCTTGTAGCCTGATTGTAATTTCACGGAATACATGTTGATCTCACTTCACTACACATTTGCTTCATTTTGCCACCTACTACCTGCTTCTTCTTTAAAGATATATTGCTGCATCAAAATTATATTAAGACATAATGAGCACTGACTGCATTTTTAGTAACTTACCAGACCTGACTTTTCAGCCAAGCCCTTGGTCTTAAAGCCAAGCAAAAATAAATTCCTTCATTACAACAAATAATGACATGAAATAACGTCCTTCATGAAAATAAAACTTAAGAATTTAGAATTTTAAAGGGCCCTGGGTCGGGGGGGGAAGCTTGGCAGTAGTAGAAGAGCTCTCCTTCCTAAAAGTATTCTCATCTGTTTCCATGAGCTGTATCTACCCATTAAATTAGTCCTTGAATGATTTGTGCATACTTTCTTACCTAAGTACAGATTACAATCCTCCCTTCTATTCTAATAGAGAAAATGAAGCATCTCTTGAAGTATTATATAAAGACACCAGAGGTTACAGGGCATGGAGAGAAACTTCCGAGGACCTCTTATTTACATTTTTTTTTCCTTTATGGGTCAAGATCCTTTTAATTGTATGAAAATTACAGTTTGTTGGCCTGACATTGCAGTACAATGGGCACCCAGATAGATTCAATCCAGTGTTATTCCCTAGTTAAGACTCTCCTTTGCTATATTCATTATGTCACTTGGAAACCATTTTCGTGAATTAGAGTTTTTAGTTTAGAGTTTTAGGTTAGAGTTTTTGTGAATTAGAGTTTAGTTTAGTTTGTGTTGCTTCCCATCCTCCAACTGAACTCCAGGAAAAATAAGTAGAACACCATAATTAAATCCTTACTATGGACCAGGAAGTCTTCTAAGTGCCTCCCATTTACTAACTCATCATCCTCACTTTACGGATGAGGTAATCACTGCACAGCAAAGTTGGGAAAGTTAACCATAGTCACATGGTTAACAAGGACCAAAGCCTAGACCCTTCTGCTGCCTCCCACCAATATACCACCCACTCAGCTCACAGAAGAATACAGAGTGACATAGACCCAATCTGATCTCTACAAAGATTTTAAGAAAATACATCGACCAGGAAGAGCAGCTTGTAATACTGACAACTGGGAAACCTATCATTTGGTTCTTAAAGTGCTGAAGAATATTGCTAATAATCTCAACTCAGGTTTCCCTGTTTCTCCAATAGGATAGAAATTAAGATGTGTTTATTTTTGGTGATAATTTATAAAACACATAATTACTGAAGTCAAAGTACATCAAAAAATCACCAGTTATAGGGTTACCTACACAAATGCTTTCTTAGGAGTTACGTGAGAAGACAAAAGGCAAAACATCCAGCACTGGGTCCACAATGAATATTACTTCCCAGGCCTTTCACTCCAATAATTGAATGGCTGGCTTATTTAACTGCCCCGTTGATGTGATTTAGAAAATCAAAAAGGTGTTAAGATCTATTAACCTAACACCCACAAAAGGCCAGTGAATAGCCTCTGTGGCAATAAACAATAACAAGAGCCTTTTCCCAGATACTACCGATTTGCCCATTAGTCTTGGAGTCTGGGCAGCTATGAGGCTGTCATTCAGTTTTAGTTACCAGACACTCTCCCCCCCACCTTTTTTTTTTTTTTTTTTGCCAGTTATGACTGACTAGGAAATATGTTGTCTTGTAGCCTCTTCCTACATCAATATTTGATTGCTTTCCATGTAAACCAAGCTGTTAAGCTAAACAGAAATTGATTTTTACCACAATCACCTTTTAAATGGGTCAGATTAAGATAAAAGTCCATGTTCTTTGCCTCTATGGAACTGGGACACTAAACCAGACATTCATGTCATCATGCAGATTAAATGTCATTATGAAGTGGGGTGCAGCCAAGAGGAGGGCCCCAGGAAGGGATTTGTAATGGGGTCCAGGACTCAGGGTGTCCAGGAAATATTAGAAAAATGTATGTTGAATGTCCTCACCCCCACAGGCCTGAGCCAGGGGGGATGGGACACATGGAACAGGGCCATTCAGAGCTGTTTTGGGTAGCAAGAGCTTTGCAGCTAACCCCTGGCACAGTCATTTAACATATCTATAACCTTTAACTGGTTTCATGGATATGTTAAATAGCTGTGGCCCTGCTTTGAGCCAGGGAGATGGGAGTGACTTCCACCCAAGATGGGTCTAGGAAGCAACTCCCCCTGGTTACAGGGCCTGCGGGAGAGCTTGGAGATGATTGGCTCCATGCCATGGGGCCACACCTGCCCAGACTTACTATGGCAGCCCAGTAAAGCTGGAAGAATACGGGGATGCTGGCAGGTGTAGCTGACTGTAGGAGGAGTCAGAAATGGGGCTGCAAAGGAAGATGGGCACTGGGATTTAAAACCTAGGCCCGGCAACCAAAGAGGAGACCATGCGGCTCTGAAGGAAAGAGTAGGCCATACGGTTCTGAAGTAAATGGAAGTACCACACGGTTCTGAAGGAGAGTAGAGAGGACCACGAGGTTTTGGAGTGCTTCTTTTTGCCATGTGGCTTAGGCAGCAGGAGAGACTTTGCCGGGAAGAAAGGAGAGAAAGGACTCTTGCTGGTGGGCCATGAGAAGGTGCCACATGGCTTTGGATTAACTGGAGATTGCAGCAGCCACACAGCTGATGGTGCTGGGAGCCTGAATCACGGACTTCTACTTCCTTTCCTGAGACACGGTACCCCGGACTGGACACAGGGAGAGGGAAGGACTGTGCATCTGTGGGTATTCTAGAGGACTTTAGTATCTTATTGAAGACATTAAGCCATTACTCTTAAGTCTGTGTAACTTTTAAATAAACAATTCCTTTCCTTTTCACCAGTCTCTGGCATTGAGAGACGTCTTTCCTCTGGCGGCGGGCATTTCGAACCTAGCAGGTGGGTGTGGGGGAAGGAACCTCCAGAGACAGAAAGGGGGAATCCTTTCTGTAATAATTTATTGTGAACCACCCCCTGCCCTTGCTCTGTAACAATTAGAGGCAATTTGTTACCCACACATATTTAACTCAACTTAATAATTAGCTAAATGTCAGAGAGATAAATCTGTGTATTCGAGTCTACATTTCCTTAATAAAATGTAGGAAATGTAGATTCAAAGCAAGGCTAAAGGCTGTATGCAAATTTGGATAATCTTAAAATAAACAAGCCAATTTGGAAGAATTCAACAGAATTAAATACTAGCAGGACGTAGTGACCCAAGAAAATCACAGTGAGTAGCAGTGGGAAGAAGATGCTATAAGACCTTAAGTTCTGGGCATCACAGATTTTTGAAATAAATTTTCTTATTTACCCTTAATCCTAACTTACCAGATAATGCTACCCTTTTCACATTATTGTACTACAGTCAATATGTGAAGTATTTGTTCGATCTGGATGGTGCACAGCCTAAAAATTACATATTAGAATGTTGTGAGTGATAAATATGGATTGCCAAGTCTAGAATAGTGGGTGGGACCTCTTCAGTCCAGCCAGAAATAACCTCTTCTCCTTTGCTCTTACCCATCCACTCCTACTCAGCTTCACACTCCTCAGAACATATTCTTCTAGTTAAGAATAAGTATGAAAAACAGATTAGTTCTGATAGAGTTAAAATCCAGATAATCAGAAACAAGTTCCAGTGGAAGAGTTTAAGAGAAGTTAGGTGCGGGCTTCTTTACAAGCTTAAGTTTCTTGAGCTTCCTTATAACCAGTGTTTTGAACTTTGCTCTGATAGATTGTTTATCTCCATTTTGTTTAGTTCTTTTTCTGAAGTTTTGATGCAGCAAGAATAATGCAGTTAGTTGCCTACAGGGGAGTTTCCACAAGACTGTCAGCTGATTTCTCAAAAGAAACTTTGCAGGCTAGAAGCAATTGGCAAGATTCAAAGTCTTTAAAATCAGGGACCTACAACCAACATTGCTCTACCTAGCAAAGATATCCTTTAGAATCGAAGGGCAGATAAAGAGCTTCCCAGACAAGAAAAATTAAAGGAGTTCATCATCACCAAACCATCATTACATAAAATGTTAAAGAGACTTATTAAGCAAAAGGAGTTAAAAACTATGAACGATAAAATGGCAATAAATACATATCTATCAACAATTGCATCTAAAAAACAAATGAAGCAAACAAGAAGAACAAAGGTAGAATAAAGGATACAGAGAGCATTTTGATGGTTGCCAGATGGGAAGAAGGTATAGGAGAATGGGTGAAGAGGTGAAGGGATTAAGAAGTATAAATAGATTGTTACAGAATAGCCACAGGGGCATAAAGTACATAATAGGAAATGGAGTAGCCAAAGAACTTTTACACATGACCCATGGACAGCAACAATAGTGTAGGGATTGCCTGAGGGAGTGGAGGGTCCTGGGTAGAGAGGGGCAAAGGGGGAAAAATTAGGACAACTATAATAACATAGTCAATAAAATATAATTAAAATCAAAAAAGTGAGAAGTTAGAGAAAGGTTCAAAAGCATCTTCTACTGGGAAGAAATTCTCAGGGAGTGAGGGCAGTAAGTACAGGAAAGAAGAAAGAGAAGTAGGGAACCACCCACGTGAATTCTGGATCAGGGAAGATCCTTTGGAGTCTACCCTTCTCGAGGCACTCAAGATTTGTTTAAAAATGTATATATAAATATCTATCCCTCTGTAAAACACATTTAGAATATAATGATGAACCAAACACAGTCACTGCCCTCATGAACTAACAGCCTCTCCTCCAGGAGTCTGACAAAAAAAAAAAAGGTAATTGTAATAGAATATTTAGTCATCCAACTTTTAAAGAACTCAAGGTAGCAGATCTTAAAAGATGCTCTTGACCTCTGTGAGGATGGAAGTGAAGGTGGCATTTCTTCAAGAGTCAACTCCACAATTCTCATTTGTTGATATCATATTCTATTAAATGCCTTTCTAAAACAATGTATGGCATCATTTTGGGGAAGGGATAAGTGCATAGCAGGAAACTGGCAAAGGTCCTATCTAGAGGAATGGAATCTCAAGTAGACACCATGTCCTGTACATCAGTAAGTCTCTGTGTTTGGCAAACAGTAAACATTCAACAAACATTTGCAGGAAAAAAACCCCAAAACAAGTTGCATTAATATTCTCTTTTGTCTTTTCCCCCTATCTATCTTGGACATATCCAGACTGTGTGTGCCCTGGTCCAATCGTGACCTCAAAGTAGAGGAAAACCCAGCATTAAAACTAAGTAATGGGATACTTAGTTTTCACACTCCAGTGACCAGATCAAATTCATTAGGACAGGCACTGTAACAGAACCAATGGCTAAAGAGATCTAAAGTTTGTTGATACATCCCCTAAAAACCACATATAATCACGTGATTTTTTAATCAACAAATCAATGATAACAACCTCAATGAGATTAGCTAACATCTAATGAACACACCTATTTCTCCAGCACTATTCTAAGAACTTGAAATTTATGAACTCCTTTTACTGTCTGGACAACTCTAGGAGGTAGGTAGAAAGTTTACTTCATGAATGTTAATCAAATTCACCAACGTAACAGAGATAGTTGGCAGAGCCAAGCCTGAAACCAGAATCTCCAGCTTCACAGACTGTGTTCAAACCACTACATTCCACTACCAATTTCTTTGTAATGAATATTATTGACTTACAATGAAAATAAATGTTAAATGGACCTAGACAAAACAACATACACTAGAAAAGGGAAGAACACCCACAAAAACTGTAACTTTTTAAGGTATTTTCTCTCCTACCGTAGGCAACTCTCTAAGGCAGAAAACAGATCTCATTTTACATTAGAAAGCACCACAAGTTAAGCCAGATTTATTGAGCACCACTTGCTATTTATAAGGAGTCTGATTGTAAAAAAAGTTGGAAAGCCAGGATCGTTTTTGCAGAGAAAAAAGTCAACTGCATAGAGAGAGTCTTGAACAGGAAACAAATCAGGTAAGTTTTAGCCTAGGCTTGGTTAAAAGGAGTTATCTTCAACAACTCATTTCACTTTTATGACTCTTCACTTTCCTGATTTATAAAATCAAAGGGTTGAAGTAGGTCCCTGATATACATTCTAGTCCTAATAAGGTGTGATTATGAAATCCAGATGTTCATTGATTTTAAAGATGATTAGTCCAGCTGCACTTTACTATACTGAATGTGCTTTAATTCTTTCTATTGTGAATGCAGAAGTCAGCACATAAAGAAAAACAAAATACATATATATGCATATATTATATATTTAAGGGATGATAGTTATAACATTTTTAAAAAGATACTACACTGATAAACTTTATGTACAGCTCCAAAAGAGGTTAAAAAAACAGAAATCTATTTTCAGATATGCCAACTATACAGGGAAAGGAATTTGCATTTCTATGGGAGGCTTAATGATGGTTTGATTTGAGGAGGCTGCAGGAGACAGACAGAGGAAAAAAAACAGGCCGTCAGGATGAGTTCTGTCCACTTCACCCTTCCAAACAGTTCAAAATGTGATTTAAAATGTATTAAAAAAAAACACTATCAAAATATAATTGAGTGTCCCAATTCAAATTCTAAAGTCTGCCTTCCTGTGGGCATTTCAGCAGTGATGGCCACTTTGACTTCATCTGGAGGGAAAAAACTGCAAGTACTTGTATGTGAGCAGAAAGCTGCCTTTGGTTGAAGAGGTCACAGCAGCCTGTTGGCCCCATGGGAGATGTTCCAGCTAACCCTCCGCAGGGCAGGCAACCAGCTCTGAAGTTTGTACATGGGAATCCTTGTTTGCACAAGTCATGGGCATTCAGCCTCTCATGAAATGACAGCAAAGCTCAGAGGAACACCACTCTGCCCTGCAGCTGTGGCCAAGGCTGGAACGTTTAAAGGTTACAGTGATTAAGCACTGTGATTAATTTAGTCTCAGCAAAATCAGTTCCACTCAACCACAGATCTCTAACTTACATACCAGATCAAGCTAAACTTGGTTATGGTCAATATAATCTGAAATTTACAGTAATCTCCTATCTTCCCATTCCCAACCTCCTCCTCCCTCACCCCCACCAAAAATGGTGTATTTTATGAGAAAATCACAGAAAAAAATTACATCCATTTTGGTAAAGTTAATGTAATATTTTATTTGACTAAATATTATTTTATTTGTTTGACAGGAATGTTACAAGTAATAAAAAATACTGAAATTTAATCTAGACTGCTGCCATTACCTGGTCAGTCTGCATCACACGTACCAGGTTTAGACACATCCAAGTATGCTATATTTACTTGTGTACCATATAGTCACTCATACAATAATTCAAAAAAGTTTGTCAAGGAAATGTATTGTATAGTTACTTTCCTTTCTCTCCATGGTGAACTGCACAGTGTGTGAAGTTAAGAGGAATGGACTATGTGACAGAAGCAAATGAAACAAGATAAACTGTCCATAGCTCCCCCCTGACCAATCATCCAAAAATCCCTTGTTTCTGTGGTGCATTCTCCAGCCCAACTTTAATCCTCAGAAGCAGCCAAGATGGTTCATCTTCATAACCACCCCTTCAACCCCCAAATCTCCTCCTAAACCACTGCACAATTCTAATGATAAAACAGAAAAAATATTAAAGGGGGATGAAGTGCTACAGAAGGAAATACAGAGAATCCATCCCTTAGCCATCAATAACAATGTCAATTATATGACCTCAACTTAACACAGAATATTTAGATCTGTCAAACTGATCCTGTTAAAATGACCTTATTCCCTCCTGCTTTCAGACCAACTCAGGTCACCCCTATCATCTAGAAAACATTTGTTTGACCACTGAAACTACTATTTATCCTTTTTCCTTTCTCTTACTTAATAACTCCTTTCAGAGTGAGTTCTGTTTTTATTTATAATCATTGTGTAGTTTTTAAAAAATAAATTAAGATCTGCCTTCTACATGTCTCATAGGAAGCAACAGTCTTACTCTGAAAATAAGCAGTTCTGTTTCAGTCCCCCAGACGCAATATCTGAATTTAAAATTTGAATTTTGAACAACTACAGACAGGAAGACTGAGAATTGTCTGTAAGCAGAAATACAGCCCTGCATATATAAGCACAAGGCAAAAAATAAAAATTAAAAAAAAAGATGGCCAGTAGATGCTGAAAAAATGGCTGTTTACAATAAAATTCAGACAGGATCAGAAAAGAGACATTTCCCTCAGCCATGACCAGTTAAATGCTTTACCATTTTTTTAAGAAGGAGATACAAATAATTCATACAAGAATAAGATTTCATTTAGCTTGGTATATTATTCACAGTCGTGGTGTGTTTCTTTGCATGAACTGTGAATCAAGAAGACAATCCTCTCACATCATGGGTTGTGTCATCTCAACTAATTCTTTTTTTATTGTCCTTTGTTAAGCTTCTGAGTAAAGAACTGTCATTTATTGAGGAAGTTATTACACTGTGCTATATACTGCGGTTACAAATGTGAATGAGCTCAGAATTCAGATGTACCTGTCTTTAAGTCCAGCTCAGCCCCATATAACAGCTGTGAGATTTGGTGCAATTATTTAACCTCAACTTTTTGTATCTGCATGTGTAAAAATGCGGATAAGGACAATACCTACACTTCACTGAGTTTCTGTGAGAACTACCATGCCAGTAAAGCACAACGTCTGGCTCATGGTAAGCACTGAACAAAACCTTTGATGCTCATTGTTGGTAACAATCCTTATCAGGCATTGTCATAAGCACAGCACACATATAAAAACAAATAAGACTTTGCCTTCTCCAGCTGAGATGACCAAATCAGCAATTGGTTAGTAAAGGAAAAAAGTGGATCCAAGGGAACTTTCCCAGGGGAGTGTGCAGTGGAGAGAAGTCACCAAATTTCATTACTTCACACTTGAGGTAATGTTGTTAGGTTACCATAAAGCCCTTGAAAACTCTACTACCACAACAGCTGGGTATTAGAATTTCTGCAGAGATGTAAAAGAAACATAATGTTCATAATTTTCTAGTTCCAAGAAAATGGCAACAGTTCAGTGCTGCATATAGTGTGGTTGTCTAAAGAGAAAGACACCATATATTAGCAGCTTGTTTGAAAATGCTCTTTTGAAGCCACTTGCAGGGATGAGCCCTGGAAAGTTAGTCCATGCCAACCCATTGCACCAGGTAGAGTATGCTGGGCAAAGTACTCAAACACTTTGTTCCAACACCAAGAAAAAAAACCACTTAACTAACCAGACAACACAACCTGTTACTTGCCTACAACCATGCATCATTTGAAGAGGTGTGCATGTCTGTGTGTATTCACACAAAAGCAGCAAAGGATCACGTGTAAAGTGAGCACGTAAGACAGAACTACTGAAAAATCATAAAGAAAAACAAAGCAGTAGTTAGGGGAAGGGCAAATGAAACTAGGTATCAATATTCAAATCCTGATTTACTAAACAATTACCTATTGAGCACTGAACAAAATACTACAATAAGCACCAGGAGAAGTCTGCAATTACTCCTGAGTAGGCTGGTTTTAATATTTTTAAGTGTTATCTGTGTTTTTCACCTTCAAAACCATCCCAGAAAAATAAGAACTAAGAGGAATAGTTTGCATTGTATATAGGCCTTTCCTTTCTAATCCTTATGATTATTTAAAAACAATGTCTCATTTAGTGAATAACTGAATTTAAAATGTTTGTCTCTCTAAACTCCCTTTGAACGTGAGAGGAAAGTAGTCTTCAGGTTCAAAGCCTTCCATAAGAAACAGTATCTAACTAGAATTTCATAATATGTTAATTGTTATATACATTTTAGGGTTTTTTAAATTTTATTGTTTATGCTATCAATAAAAGTTGTCCCACTTTTTCCCTCTTTCCCCCCTTCCATCCAGCCCACCCCCTACTTCCATAATCAGTTCCCCAATGTTGTCCATGTCCTTGGGTCCTTCATATATGTTCTTTGACTAATCCCTTCACCTTCTTCAATCAGTTCCCACCTCCACCCTCCCAACACATAGTTTTAAGTCTGTTCCATGAATCCATGCCTCTGGTTCTAGTTTGCTCATTTTGTTCATTAGATTCCTCTTACAAGTGAGATTATGTGGTATTTGTCTTTCACCAACTGGCTTATTTCACTTAGCATAAAAGTTGCAAAAGGTAGGAATTCTTTCCTTCTTTCTTTCTGCTGTGTAGCATTCCATTGTGTAGATGTACCAGTTTTTTTATCCACTCATCTACTGATGGGCACACTTAGTCTGTTTCCAAATCTTGGCTATTGTAAATAGTGCTGCTATGAATATGGGGGTGCACAAATTCTTTAGAATTGGTGTTTTGGGAGCTCTAGGGTATATTCCCAGCAGTGGAATCACTGGATCCATTTTTAATCTTCTGACGAAATTCCATACTGTTTTCCACAGTTGCTGCACCAGTCTGTATTCCCACCAACTAGGGTTCCCTTTTTTCCACATTCTTGCCAGCACTTGTTTGTTGATTTATTAATGATGGCCATTTTGGCAGGTGTAAGGTATATCTCATTGTGGTTTTAATTTGTATCTCTCTAATGGCTAGTAATGTTGAGCATTTTTTCATATTTCTATGGCCATCTATATGTCTTCCTTGGAGAAGTGTCTATTCAGGTCCGTTGCCCATTTTAATTGGATTATTTGTCTTCTTGGTGTTTAGTTATATAAGTTCTTTATATATTTTGGAGATTAAATCCATATCCAATTTATTGTTGGCAAATATGTTCTCCCATACGATCAATTCCCTTTTTATTTTGAGGATGGTTTCTTTAGCTGTCTAGCAGCTTTTTAATTTAATGTAGTCCCATTTGTTTATTTTTTCTTTTATTTTCCTTTCCTAGGAGATATATTGGCAAAAATAATTGCTACACAAGACATCTGAAATCTTACTTCCTATGTTTTCCTCTAGAATTTTTAGGGTATCATGACTTAATATTTAAGTCTTTTTATCCATTTCGAGTTTATTCAGCTGTATGGTGTAAAATGGTGGTCTAGTTTCATTTTTTGCAGGTACCAGTCCAGTTCTCCCAACACCATTGACTGAAGAGACTGTCTTTACTCCATTGTATGCTCTTGCCTCCTTTGTCAAATATTAATTGGCCATAAAGACATGGGTTAATTTTGGAGCTTTCTATTATGTTCCACTGATCTATGTCTATTCTTTTGCCAGTACCAGGCTGTTCTGATTACAGTGGCCTTGAAATATAGTTTGATTTCAGGTATTGTGATCCCTCCAACCTTGTTCTTCTTTCTCAAGATTGCCAAGGCTATTCAGGGTCTTTTTCAGTTCCATAAAAATTTTTTGAAACACTTGTTCTAGATCTGTAAAATATGCCATTGATCTCTTAATAGGAATTGTATTGAATCTATAGGTTGCTTTGGGTAGAATGGACATTTTAACGATGTTAATTCTTCTAATCCATGGACATGGTATATGCTTCCACTTATCTGCCTCTTCCTTAATTTCCTCATTCAATGTCCTATAGTTTTTCAAGTACAGGTCTTTACCACCATGGTTAAATTTATTCCTAGGTACTTTATTTTTTTGTTGTTGCAATAGTAAATGGGAATTTTTTTCTTAGTTTTTCTTTCTGATAATTCATACTGAACTACAGTTATTTTCTTATGGCAAGTGGTACTTGTCTTCTGTTTATTACAGTGGCATAATTTTTCCTTTTAAGGGAATATGTTGAGGAAAAACAAAAACAAAACTAGTCAACTTTGTAAAATGTGCTGAATAAATAATGATGAGATGAGACTTCAAAATGGCAAATTGAGAAGGATAGTAGGTGATCCTTGGCTATTGCAAATACCATGAAGTTAGGAAGCTGAGAAATTGAAAACTACCCCCAGTTCATCCTCTCAGTTCTGTCCACTTCCCATTCCACTTTCCATCAAGACACGATCTCACTAAGAGTCAAATATGGATGGGGGAACACAGGATGAGGGTAATTAAATGAAGTAATGCCAGTTTGTCTGCCATCATTCAACCCAACAGTTCTTCCTCTGCACAAGGGGATTCAGGAGAGCTGCAAGTGATAGTGAGTGGCTTAGGCAGAATTCCTATCTCCCAGCATCCACATTAGATCCTCCTCACCTCCTCTGCTGGCTGCTCTGACTTTAGCAAGACGTGAATTTCAAGAGACAAGATTTATTTCTGAACACAAGTTAGTCCTCAACATTTAGACAGTAAATTATTGCCACAAGCTTTAGGAAAGGAAGCAAGTTTTCAGTCACAGAGGATTAATAATCAAATTGTATTCACTGCATCACAGGTAGGTGCAGCTGCAAGCCTGCGGCATAAATGATCTTTCAGTTTCCAGATGCATCTCCACATTTTCATCCCTTCCTGCATCACACTTTAAAGAGAACTGAATTCTTCCAGTAAAACGTGCTTTCAGTGAACTGTGATGGCTCCTATAAAAAGCAACCATATGGAAATTTTCTTTATAAAATATTCTTTCTCCTCCTTCTCCCGTGTCTATGATGGCAAAACACACCATAGCCATACAACTGTCCTCTTCACTAGTACTATTTCTCTATAACCTATACTCTAGAAAATCCTCTAGCTAAACTATCATTTGTCTTAACTTTTACACTCACAGCAGAAATATCTTAAATTATAAATACAATTCAGCTATCTTATCTGAACAGCCATCGTCACATAGAGATCACATTACAGTTTTTCTTTCAGCTGAAGTGCACAGTCAAGATGTTTCCTCAGTGTCAGCAGGGTGGACTTTCAAATATTAAGCTTAATCTGATCTTCCTGACTGTGAATACAAAGTTAGAGTCTTCTAACACCACTAAATGAACCACTCCTGTAAAGGATAATGACAGTGTCCCTCCCTCCTGCTTCACATAAGAAAGAGGGGAAAATAAAGTAGGGGGAACTAAAGCAAGTGAGAGGATGAAAGGAAGTAAAGACACAAAAGAAAGTATGGAAAATTCCTGATTTCAGAACACTCAGCATCATAAAGACCCATATTTTTTACATGATGTGTTCCAGAAAATGGATGTTAACTTATGTGTGAGTTGAATAAACTGACATATTTATAAAGAGGGCCTCTTCACCAAGAGCTAAATATATGAACCATGCAGGCAGAAAAGACCTGCCCTAGATGCCAGGGCCTAGGGGAGGGGAGGGTGGAGGGGGGTGACCACACTCCCTCTACTCAATCCTGCTTGTTTGCCCTAAGCATCCAAGGAGGTTGTCACAGAGTGCCTACTAGCGAGTGACTCTCTCTGCCCGCTCCCCTCACACAGGATACTTCATCTGACACATATCAGAATCCAGCAGCACCAGAGAGCAAGGGATGATAAAGATGAAGACAGGGCAAAAGTAGAGCATAGCTTAGGAGGAGATACCCTCTCTGAATGACAGCCCTGAGACACCAAGGCTAGGTCCTTTCTGCCTTCCAGTGAAAGGATTTACTGAGTCCTCAGCCTCATATTCTCTCCATTGTTTAAGAGACTGATGAGACAGGGGATGATGGTGCAAAGACTGAGGAAGTTACAAGGGAACCTTGTATACCCTCAACACAGGAAGGGATGGTAGAGGCTCCATCTTCCAGGGAAGACTGAGAGTGTGCATGGCCAGTCTGGAGCTCAAAATTTACAGATGGCCTAGTGAAGTGGGACAGAAGCAACCTGAAATATACAAAGAACTGCTTTGAAGAATGAAATGGTGATAGGACAATACTACTTGTTCAGACCACCAGTAACCGAAGATCCATGTTACCCACCTCCCATCTGTACTTCCTCTAAGCATCTATGGTTTCCATGGAGCTTAAGATTCTCAATAATTTTTAATGTAATGTCATGATACAGTTGATTAAGTCAAGTTTTCCAGTTTTGGACATAATATTTCTGCCTCTATTACATGGGAATTGGTTTCCAAGTCCCAACTAAGTGACTTACAAACCATATTTTATAACAAAGGCCTTAATGAGCTAAATTAGAGAGAGGGTGAGCAAGGATATGAAGGTGGAAATGAGGGCATAAAAAAGAAAAAGGAGAAAGCACCAGAACAACGAGAAGACACAAGAGGCCAATGCTAGCTTTGTTGAGACTCAGTCTGCAAGCACAGAGTTGGGTGTAAATTCCAGATCTAAGCAAATCAGTATAATACAATTCTTACTTCATTTGTTTGCCAGCCAAATAAGTATGTGACCTTTTCCATCCTCAGTGCCCCACACCTTCCTGCTTTATTTAGTAATGGTTGAAAATAGAGCTCTTGGGAGAAAGCTTGCCCTTTTCATAATTTCAAATCAAACATGTAAGTAGCCTTTGCTCCTATTTTAAAGGTATATCTGCAGTAGTAGTTACTAGTGATCTGGAAGTCCTTTATGGCTAAATACCAAATCAAATACGTGTTAAACCTCACTCAAGTAACTGAAGAAAATCTCTCCCTTGGCTGTCCAACAGTGGCTTTGATCCCCAGTACTAAGCTCTCCATATAAGCTTTTCCTCACAATTTCAAAATCCTGTTTTATGAGCACTGTGAAATGGATAGACCCTGTTTGGGGATATTGAAGAGTATCCAGTTTGGGTATAATTTAAGATCTTTAAATGGAAACAACCAAAAGACATGAATGATGCATAATAAACATATTCTTATGATCTGCCTCAGTTAGGATAGGTTAAGTAATAAAAAATTTCAGTGGCTGAAAATAACAAAGGTTTATTTCTCATCATACTATATGTCTATTATAAATCAGTAGAAGTTCTTCTCAACAGAGTCACTGAGGAATCCAGGCTTACAGAATGGTCACCATCTCCAATATTACTAACCCTCATGTAGAGGAGAAAAGAAAATATGGTAAAGTACATGCCAAAAAATCGCAGTCACATTTCACTGGCAAAACCAAGTCACATGGCCACCCAAAGTTACACTGGTCAGAGCAGGCCATGTGTTCAGAGAGAGGAGCTGGAATATCTGCAAAGAGCTTTAATGCCTACCACAGTATGTTGTACTATTTCAAGTGCACCTGAGAATTAAACTTCCAAAATATTAACTATAAATTGAGATGCACATTTTTACCCTATTCCTTAAGATTATGGGGGAAAAAATCATGGTTAGCAGTCAGAAAGCAGAAGGCAAATTTGACAACTCTGCCTCAAGAATCATTTACTTTATACTAGGACAAATGAAGACTGTTTCTTCCTTTAGTTAAAAATGTCCTTCATGACAGCTGAGACATACTTTTTAAAAAATTAAGTTCAGTATAACACAACTTTGTTCATTACCATCTTATAATACTGTGGAATCTGTGCTAACTCCAGGTAGACAGTATCAGAATAGGATTGAATTGCAGAACACCCAGTTGGTGTCCAGAGAATTAAAAAATTGGTTGGTGTAGGGGAAACCCTGCCCCCCCACCAATGCGCCCATAACTGGCGTCAAAGGTGTGAGTAAAAACAGTTAAAACATGAAATAAAAAAACTACTGACAGTCTCTAAGTACTCTAAATCATGTTTATATAGAATTAACAAGTTCAAAAAACTGCAGAATTTTAGCAACACAGCTCTGGAATCAACCACAAAATCTCAATTTTTAAAATCTTAAAATTCAAAATTTTCTAAATTCACATGTTATTTCCTTTTATTTTGCTGATGAAATTCGAACTAGAGATGGAGTCAAGTCACAAAGCACAGATGAGGCCATACTGATGTTTTGGATATGGGCCTTCTAATGCAGCAATCTGGGTGCTTTCAATAAAAAAAAAGAAAAAAATGCCTGACTTTTATAAACTTATACTAATTAAAATGTACTGTAGGGATTAGAATAGACAGATCACAGACACAAAAAAAAGATAGCTTAAACAGATGCTATTGATTAAAAAAATAAGTATAAGCACACCAGAGCAGAAAAGTGAAATACATAAGGATATATAAAGCATGATGATTTTTAAAAAACAGATTAGCAAAATAAATACAAAATAGGATTAGCTAACAAATAAGAAAATCAGGGTCTCACCCCATGCCATATATTAAAATATATTCTAGATTTGAATTAAAGAGTTGGCTATAAGTAATAAAACCATGAAGTAAAGGAAAGACAAGCTAAGTCACTGATTTGTGGGAGAGGCCCATAAAAACATGGATATTAATATACATAAAACATTCATACAAGGTATGTACTTTGTTCGAAAGTAAGCAAGCAATACAAGGAAACATGGTTTAAATGAACATAACAAGGGTTAATGTAGCTAATACGCGATGAGTTGGGTACAAAAAGAAATAACAGGTCAGGAAAAGCAACAGCACAAGGCACAAACAATTTACAGATGAAATACAAATGGTCAATATCAAATGAAAAATGTCCAATCTCTCTAGTAACCACAAAAGGACTAAGCTAAAAGTGAGCAATCATTTACTCCAAACACCTGTAAAGCTAAAATACCTGTGAGTGTACTTGGTGGTGCTAAGAGTGCAGTGAGTATTCTTATGAACTGTGGAAAGTAATAATAGACAAAATTTTAGGCAATATATATCAAGAGTCTTAAAATATTCAGAAATTTTAAAGAATGGACAAATGGTAAACAGCATGAACTTTGAAAAAGATTGTCTGAATTCAAATCCCACCTTCACCTCACAGGCACTGTGTGACCTTAGGCAAATTACTTAATTTCTCGGCATCACTTCTCTCATGTATAAAATAAATTAATCCTTACTTTATAGGATTGGTATGGGAACTAAGATGTGCAATATATGTAAAGCATTTATTATAGTGTCTGCCACAATTAATAAATGTTCAATACATCTTAGCTCTTATTATCATCACCACTACCACTACCACCAAATCCATGTTAGAAGATGACCAAAGTATATAAGAGAAATATATACACCCAGAACTCTAAAGAAAAAGCTATAAAGACATATACCAAATGTAAGAGTAGTTATTATACAATTAGGAATGACTTGATTTTATCTGGAAATAGACTTTCTAAGTTTTCTACAGAGAATATGTTACTTCTTTTAAAAAACTATTATTCTGAGGGGGAGAAAAGGAAAACTCCCTTGAGGTTATTATTTTTATTTATTAGTAAACATAATAAAATTAAACAAAACCAAAGTTGTTGCCATCAAATATCTTCTCAGTGTGTACAGCATTTTTGCATTGATTTTTAAGTTCCCATTTCCACTGAGGTACCCCAAAAAGCATTTACAGCAACAGGTGTAAAAAGAGCAATTAAAGATAAATATTTAGCCCTGTGAAAAGACAGTGTATCACCTGTGCTACTTAGCTAAAACCTAAGGAGACAAATGATGATATCAGAACTCCTATCTTTAGTTCAGAATATAGAGAAATCATATCAGCAATTCCAGATTCTTACGGAAGCAAAGGTACTAAATTCACTCTCCCCACATCTTCCCCTTTTTGGAGCAAAAAGTCCAACAGAACGGATGGTCCAGTAGAAATGAGTTTCTGTAAAGCATTTCCACAATACATTACACAGCAAAAGGCTCTACCGGATCCCCTCTGTTTCCTTCCCAACTCTGGTAACAGGATAAAGAGAGTGACAGGGGCATAGGATCATTTTATAAAGGTACCACAAAAGCAAACCTCTATAGAACTGGGTTGCAGGGGGGAGTTGATTATCAAAAGCTCTTGTACCATCTGTCTATAAAGGGAAAAGAAACAACAGCTGGTGCCAAGAAGAAGCAAGATGTTGGTCCTGGAAGTGACAAGATGGGAAATGACAGGAAACAGCTTTTCACTCTTCCAACAGCAAAAGAAGCATGCAGCCTCTGTTCTAGTGTTTGAAAACCTCCAGCTGCTGCTCTCATCTCACATTTCCATATCTTTGTTCAGACAACATCTGAAAGCTTGCCTTTCTTTTTTCAAGCACTTTCTTTGAAAGAACATACAAAGCTATCAAGTGCAGGCTTCTCCCCCTCCTCCTTTCTCTTATAGGAAATGTGGGATGAATTTTAAGCATCACCATGGAATAAAAAAAAGAAAGAAAAAGGACATATAGCATCCTATAAGCCTCTGTGAAACTTTTTCCAGTTGTCTTTTCCAAGAAAAATTTGCCATGTGCTCTGGTTTCTGTCATTTGTTAGTTAAGCTAATATTAGATTTGGAGTAGAACTTTCAGGGAGCTGAGGAATTAAAACCTACGATGAGCAGTGTTCCAAGGATGGGGCACCCAATGCATGAACTGGCTACTTGGAAACAGTGGGCTGTGCTGATCTATCCATTGCACTAAATGCTACCACATGCACGCATTTCTCTCTACTTTAAGTGCAGAAAGGGAGAAATGTTATAGGCAATACACATAGTCTAATGTCAGAATAAAATTAATCAAATATTCTGATTTAAAGTTGTCCCATATGCTAAACATATAAACCAATTTTCTAAGACTTTGGAATATACGTGTAAAATATACTAAAATTACACTAAGTAATATTTTACATTTTATTTGATGCCACAGTTCACATTTGGGAATCTTACTGTTTCAGGCTCCACTAAACTCTCTCTTGTCCCATGTGATTTTGTACAACTGGCACACTGCTCCAAGTGCCCCTCGCTTCTCCTTTACCAGGTCAGCTCTGTCTTTATGACCCAGGTTGGGTTTCATCTCTGGTGCACTTCCCAAAGTCCCCTCTTTGAAAGAGTGACTCTCCCCCCTCAGCTCAAATAATATGTTTTATACCAATGCTCTAGATTAATCTCTGTTGAAAGGCAGGTCTATTACAATGGATAGTGGACTCCTCAAAAGAAGTCCTGTCTTATTGAGCTTTGTATACCAGTCCTACCTAGCATAATGTTTGACAATTAGTTTTAAAAAACTATTAATCACTATTATGTCAGACATCAGAGGTTCAAAGTTTCTATGGAATATATTTCTTGTTCCCCCTAGAGCACAGCACAATGTGAACCTAAATATAAAAGTAGTATTGTAACAATGCGTTCAGTATTACGTGAACAAGGCTCTCTGGGAATACAGACCAAGACACCCACAGAAAATGCTTAAAATAAACATTCTCTAGATATAAAAATCTTCACAATAGGCTCAACAGTTGGATGTGCTTAGTAGAGAACTCCATTTACCGTTGTATTCTTGGGGAAGCTACTTAATTTCTCTGTGCCTCGGTTTGCTAATCTATAAAGCAGGACAGCTATATCATAAGGTTTATATAAGAATTAACTGAAATTATATTTTAAATGTTCAGGACAATATTCTAGCATGTGATACATACTCAACAGAAATTGGTTATTATTTGCTAATGGCTCTTCCAATTTCTACTATAACAAAATGGTAAATGTTGCATTAATTACTTTATTAATCTATTGAGAGACAGTACATTTTAAGATTAATAGTCTATTTCTCTGACATCGAATACCTAACCTGTAGGCAAATTCTGTCAGTTCTAACAGCCAAATGTAGAATCCTCTCACTCTTCCCAACCCCCACCCCAGTCTGAACTCTATCATGTCTCCACTAGAGATTTACTGCATCAGCTAGCTGCCTAACCAGTATTCCTGCTTCTACCTTGGTCTCTGCTGTGACCATAATGTAAACAGAGCATAGGATTTCTCTACCCTCCCATAGCTTTTCAGTCTGCAGTCCTTACAGTGGTCTACAATGCTCTGCATGGTCTGACATTACTTTATTTACCCCCTCATTCACTGATCTCTAGCCATGTCCCTCTCCCCTTTAAAGCTTGCTTCTGCTTCAGAGACTCTGCATTTGCTGTTCCTTTTGTCTACAATGTCCTGCTCTTGATATTCGCATGGGCCTTCCACATCTCAAATGCCAACTCAATCTTCCAACATGATCAGTGAAGCCTTTCCTGAACACTTTATTTGCAATAGTAGTACTGTCCCCAGCACTCAACATTCCCTTTGTCTGCTTTATTGCTCCCCATTGCTCATAAATGTACCTGTTGTGACTTGTATTTTATTTGTTTGGTTGTGCATTGTCTCTCTTCTGCCAAGAGAATCTAAATTCTACAGGGCAGAAATTTTAAGCTGACATATTCTTTGTTATTATGCCTAGTACCTAGAATGGAGCTGAAATCACAACAGATACTCAATAAATTTTGAAGAAAGAGTAAATGAACGAATGAATAGCAATTTGAAATTACAAATAAAATGGAGGTACAAGAGAATTCATTTTACATTACTCAACAATACAGCCATATGTTGCTTAATGACAGGTATATGTTCTAAGTCTTTTGTTTCAACACTGCAAATAAACTTTTTGCTTTGGCCATAATAACCATGGTCCTAGAAGGGACAGGCTTCTGTGTCTGGTCTTCAAACCAGATCATTAGAACCGTGTCTGACATTAGCCTTTCTCAAAGTTTGATTAGTCTCACTGCCTTCAAAGAAGCAAATCCTCTAACAGTTTCTGTCACATTATTCTTGTTCTTCAAGATCATGGCTATGGTGAAACAGAACATGCCAGACTGGTGAGCAATAACCATTACTGATTTTCCACCTTCAAATTCTTAATCACTTTTAATTTTGTTTTCAGGTCAATCACTTGACACAATCTCTTACTGACAATGTTAGAAGTGGATTTTGTACTCTCAGGGGCTATGGTGAACAAAAAACACAAGATTATATCAAGCACAAGAAAAAATGATACAATCAAGAGAGAGTAAACACTAGGTACATGAGGCTGCTGACAACATAACACCATATACTATTTTTCAACAAACTGATCAGCTGCCTCCCACATGCACCCTAACTAGGGATTGAGCCTGCAAACCTTTGGTGTATGTGATGACACTCCAATCAACTGAGCCATCTGGCCAGGGGGCTCAGTAAACTTAAAAAAAAAAGATTTTATTATTTATTTTAGAGAGAGGGTAAGGGAGGAAGAGAGGGAGGAAACATTAATGAGTGGTTGCCTCTCACCCGTACCCAAATGGGGACCTGGCCCAAAACCCAGGCACATGCCCTGACTGGGAATTGAACCAGAGACCCTTTGGTTTGTAAATCAGCACTCAATCCACTGAGCCACACCAACCAGGGTTAAACTTTTTTATGTAAGTAGAAAGAGCACACTCTAAAATAACAATAAAAGTACTTCTGGCCAAGATTGAAGAATAGGTGGATACATTTTGCTTCCTTGTACAACCAAAAAAAAAAAAAAAGGCAACAACAAATTTAAAAACAAAACCTAACCAGATCTACAAGAAAATCGAACTGTATGGAAGTTTGACCTCCGAGGAGTTAAAGAAGAAACATTCTTCCAGTCTGCTAGGAGATGCCAGAGATGGGCAGCCAAGGCAAGAGGACTTGTGGCAATGCTGTGGCTGGAGAACCAGGCTGTCCCACATCTGAATGCAGATAAACTGGGAGGAACAATTGGGGAGCAAGACAGACTGTGTAACCCAGGGTTCCAGCGTAGGGAAATAAGGCCTCAAAACCTCTAACTGTAAAAATCTTTGGGGGATGCAGTAGTGGGAGAAACTCCTAGTCTCACAGGAGAGTTCACTGGAGAGACCCACAGGGTCCTAGAATGTACACAAAACCACCCACCCGGGAATCAGCACCAGAAGGGCCCAGTTTGTTTGTGGGTAGAAGAGGAAGTGACTGAAAGCCAGCCAAGAGCCAAGAGCTGAGTAAGCGGCATTGTTCCCTCTCAGACCCCTCTCCCACATAAAGGGCCACAATGTAGCATGTGGGTTGCCCCACCATGGCAAATAGATACTAGGTAACAGGTGGACTTCCATACAGTTCGATTTTCTGGCAGATCTGGTTATGTTTTGTTTTTAAATCCACTCCTAATTAAGTAACAGGTGCATCAACACACACAAAAAATACATATGGTCCAAATGACAGAACAAATCAAAGCTCTAAAAACAGAACTAAGTAAGAGGAGATAGCCAACCTATCAATGCACAGTTCAAAACACTGGTAATCAGGATACTCACAGAAATGACTTGAGTATGGTCACAAAATAGAGGAAGAAGTAAATGCTATGCAAAATAAAATAAAGGAAAATGTACAGAGAACCAACAGTGACAGGAAGGAAACAAGGACTCAAATTAACAATTTGGAGTAGAAAGAAGAAATAAACACTCAACCACAGCAGAATGAAGAAACAAGAATTCAAACAAATGAGGAGAGGCTTAGGAACCTCCAGGACAACTTTAAACTTTCCTACATTCGAATTATAGGGATGCCAGAAGGAGAAGAGGAAGAGCAAGAAATTGAAAACTTATTTGAAAACATAATGAAGGAGAACTTTCCTAATCTGGCAAAGGAAATGGACTTCCAGGAAATCCAGGAAGCTCAGAGAGTCCCAAAGAAGTTGGACCCAAGGTACACCAAGGTACGTCATGATTACATTACCAAATATTAAAGATAAGGACAGAATCTTAATAGCAGCAAGAGAAAAGGAGACAGTTACCTACAAAGGAGTTACCGTTAGACTATCAGCTGATTTCTCAAAAGAAACCTTGCAGGCAAGAAGGGGCTGGAAAGGAGTATTCCAAGTCATGAAAGGTAAGGGCCTACATCCAAGATTACTCTATCCAGAAAAGCTGTCATTGAGAATGAAGGGCAGATAAAATGCTTCCCAGATAAGGTCAAGTTAAAGGAGTTCATCATCACCAAGCCCTTATTACATGAAATGTTAAAGGGGCTTATCTAAGAAAAATAAGATAAAAAATATGAACAGTAAAATGACAACAAACTCACAACTATCAACAACTGAATCTAAAAGAAAACAAAAACAAACTAAGCAAACAACTAGAACAGGAAAAGAATCACAGAAATGGAGATCACATGGAGGGTTATCAGCAGGGAGTGGGAGGAAGGAGAATGGGGAAAAAGGTACAGGGAATAAGAAGCATAAATGGTAGGTGTAGAATAGACAGGGGGAGGTTAAAAATAGTAGGGGAAATGGAGAAGCCTAAGACATTATATGTATGACCCATGGACATGAACAAAAGTGGTGGAATGCTGGTCGGGGGTGGGTGCAGGGCAGAGGGGAATAAAGGGGAGAAAAAATTGGGACAATGTAATAGCATAATCAGTAAAATATATTAAAACACAAAAATAAAATCTTAAAAAAAAACAAAATAAAAAAGTAAAAAAATAAATGAAATTAAAAAATAAGTATACTATAGTAAATACATAAATCACTGGCACAGTCATTTATTATTATCATCAAGTATTGTGTACTGTACATAATAGAATGTGTGGTACTTTTATACCCCTGGCAGTGCAGTAAGTTTGTTTACACTAGCATCTCCACAAACAAGTAATGCATCCGTGATGATTTTAGGATGGTTATAACATGACAAGGAGATAGGAATTTTTCAGCTTCATTATAACTGTATGGGACCACTGTCATATATGTGGTTTCTTATTGACTGAAATGTTATGTGGCCCATGACACTATATAAAGACATCATGCAACACAATATCAAAAAAACAGTCCATTTAAAAATGGACATAGGACCTGAATTAACATAAAAGACATAGAGGTGGCCAATGGATGCATGAAAAGATGTTCAACATCACTAATCATCAGGGAGATGCAAATCAAAACTACAATAAAGTATCACCTCACACCTGTCAGACTTGCTAAATATGTGGTACAGGACTATATGTATGCA
This sequence comes from Desmodus rotundus, assembly GCF_022682495.2. Classification (NCBI taxonomy): domain Eukaryota; kingdom Metazoa; phylum Chordata; class Mammalia; order Chiroptera; family Phyllostomidae; genus Desmodus; species Desmodus rotundus. Next base: position 116,356,665 of record NC_071387.1, read on the forward strand.
GGTGTTTACTATCCTTTACAATTTACACGTTGCCACCACACACATTCCCTGATTTCAGCCTCACAAAAGTTATGTTTAATGGGCAGGGACAAAATCACCACCACCAATTTATAAAGAATAAATCTGAGGGTGAGAGAAGTAAATGGTTTGTGTAGTCAACGCAGCCAGTAAATACCAGGAAACAAATGAAATAAGGACAGAACCAGGTCCACTGTTCTTTCCAGCCACCTAGTTGGCCTCCCAAGTATGTAAAAACCATGATGGAATTAATCTCAGTAATTAACTGGCTCATGGAATATTATGCCCACTTCCTCCCACTGAGAACATAGCAGGTAAATCTCATAATTCCATCTATACACAGAAGGGAACAAGAAGTGTGGAGAGTTGCTCTATAGTCTGTCATTCTTCTTATGTTAACACCACACTTTTGATTTGTAACAGTACTTTTTTCAAACACAACAGGCAGCAAAGTACATCAATTATGACGCTGCCGTGTATATGAATTCTAAGGTGTGCTACTAGGACATACAGGTGGGGACCAAGCAGATGAATAATGCTTATTCACTGTCTAGTTTACAAGAAATAAAGTAAAATAAATGTAGGCTATTGTTTCAATGCATTATTTAGATGAAGTGCCATATTTCTGTTTTTTCTTTTTGTTTGTTTTTTAATGACTTTCTATTGCCTACTAAATATTCTATAAATTTTATCCTGGGCTTGGCAGGCTGTGACCCCAACCAGCGCTAACAGACACCTGGATCCTTCCACTTCCTGTGTCTGTACATCTACCGAAGTGTTACTGCAAGTTCACATTCCACATTTTACAACATCGAGGTCTTACACAACTACTGTCTATTTTTGCAACATAACTTATTTTGACTTGTCATCTATTTTCCCTTTAATATAATGCATTCATCTGCTTCACAATAACTTTTGCCATTCATTGAACTCAGATTTGTCCCTCTAGGTTTTCTATGCCTTATATATAGTCAAGAATATCCTTCTAAGCGCCCAGAAGTCTCCTCTCTCCCTCAAACACACCCCAACCCTCTCTACCTTGGAAGCTATTTTAAGGATCAAGATTGAATCTTAGCTAGCTCAGAATTTTGATGATTTTTTTCAATTAATAATAATATTATTATTTTAACGAACTGATGTTGTATTAAGTTGTCATCGAATGCTGGCACTTACTGCAAGGCAGCCAAAAAAGTAGTGATTCCAGTTGTGCTGGGGCACATCAGAGAGGCTCTAAGCCCTCCACAAACCCAGCCTGGAACTTCTATAAGTCAGTATTCCAAGACTGCACACCTGCCTATGAGCCTTATTTGGCAATTATTTCTTTTCTGCTTTGTCCACCAGATCCCAAGTTCACTTGAGGGGAGTATCTTATAACCAATCGCCCCATATTACTTCTTTCATAAATGCTCCTATTGCAATTGAAATAAATATAACCAACAGTTAGCAAAGAGGAACTGAGTCCACCTCCAGGCCTGGGTAAGCCCACCAGAGTCCTTTTATTCTCCTTGGCAGCAATTGATCAGGAACTCATGCCCATGTCAATCCAAGGTGAAAGTTTTTATGCCCATACCCTAAACCAGTCCAGAGAAGCAAAGGGAAGGACTTTTATTCTCTCTCTGGGGGAAAAAGTCAGCTTGCTTTCTCAGTCTCTCTCAATCTCCCCCCACACTCTCCCACCCTTAAGCAAAGCAAGTGGCCCCAACTGTTACTGCTAGCCATTCACAACGCAGGGATGACACTGATATTATGAATGCAAAGACTTGAGAAAGAAATTAACTGGATGTCTGAGGACAGGCAGCCCCTTAAATCAGTAAGTAAACAAATAAACCTGAGGCCCCTCCCACCTCTGGATTTCCCATATGCCAGCTAGCAAATTTCCTTTTTGGTTAAGCGAGTTCAAGTACGGTTTTCTGATACTCGGGGTTGAAAGCATACTAACTTACACATTATCCATTGGAATTCTCTACAAGTGGGAAAAAAAAACCCATCTTGGTACCCATTTCAACACCATATAACAAAACTTATCTTAATGTGAGATTGACCTTATCAGTAAAAAACACTATATAACTTTAGTTATTTGGGTAAACAAAACAAGATACAAATTGTTAATATGAAATAGCACCATATAAAAAGTAAGTCAATGAAAAGTTACAGTCAAAAAAACCCCAGAAATTTGACTGGCATCACATTAATGTGTAATTACCAAAGCATGTATGACTCAGAAACTGGATGCAAAACTGTTTTTTTAAAGCATAGTGTTGACATCCTCACCTAATGATAAAAACCAAAATTTGGATTTCTGCTCACATATGAATAAGGATGGAATTACTAAAGAGGGATGTGCTCTAGATGCTGAGGGAATGCTAGAGTAAGGAAAAAAATAGACAGACTCTGAAGACCATGATTCAACTGTATCCACTACACTACCTTCTTCAATCAATAAAGCAATGTATCCTGAGTGAGAGACAATGTGTCTATTTCCAGGCTCAGACCTCAGCTCCCCTATTACATTCCAGACAACCTTTCTAGGAGGCCTTCTCAACTTCTTTGTAAAATGAAAGAGTTGAGTGTGTTCTTTTTTACTCTGGAATGCTAGGTCATGTAACCAAAGATTCTCTTTTCTATTGTGTCCAATGAGGATTTTGATCTAAATACCCAGACTACTTATCTCAATATTTATTCATAAATATTTATTAGGTACCTACCATGTGCAGGCCATGAACAAATGAAGAGATAAAATATAATCGTTACCTCCAGAGAATTACAGATCTATGGGAGGGCTGTTTAAAGTAAAAAAATCTTAGTGAACTAAATGAAATCCTACAACTTTAGAAAACAGGTCTCAGTTTTCTAAGAGGAAATTAACAAATTAGAATGATGATCTCCAAGTACCAGATGAATTTTAGAACTAGATGGAAATGATGCCTCAAATCAGAGTAAGATGTTCTAAGTGGGTAATGAGAAGCAGTCTCCAAAAAAGAATTTTAAAAGATTGTGCATCTGAGTCTGCCCAAACCTGACTCATGAGTTTCATCCTACTTCTTTCTTCCTGCCTAGTCCCACCAATGAAGCCTGAGCTAGTCAGAAATCCTTCCTGATCTGCCTTGTGGATTAATTTAATACTTCCTTAACCTCTTTATTACCCTTAAATGAACAGGAAACTAGGAAACATAACAGATAACTAGGAAACATGCCATTTATAAGCTCTGAATCTCTGATGGTATACAAGGTCTGTCTGGAAAAAGTCCAACCATTGTTAATACAACAAGAATCATTTACACAACATCAATGTAACCTGGCTGCCAAGGAGAGGGGACTGGAATGCACATGCATGAACAATGATGACTTCACTGCACTAGTCAGTGGGGATAGTAGACACTGTTGAGTGAGCATGTGTACTGTGTGGCCATCTCATTCAAAATGACTGAGAGAGCAGAGCAACAAAAATCTACATTAAATTTTGTGTTAAGCTTGAATGTTCCTCTGTGGAAATTATTCAGGTAATTCAGAAGACCACAGCTATGGGCAACCGGTGATTGGTAGCTTCATCACGACTACATGTCTGCACATGCATATCTTGTGCAGAGTTTTTTGGCGAAACATCAAATCACCCAGGTGACTCAGACCCCTACAGCCCATATTTGGCACCCTGAGACTTTTGGCTTTTCTCAAAACTACAATCACCGTTGAAAGGGTAGAGATTTCAGACTGTCAATGAGATTCAGGAAAATATGACACGGCAGCTTGTGGCCATTGGGAGAACTGTGTGAGGTCCCAAGGTGCCTACTTTGAAGGGGACTGAGGTGTCATCGTCCCATGAATAATGGTTCTTGTTTTTTTTATTGTTGTTCAAGTACAGTTTTCTCCATTTTCATGCCACCAGTTCCCCCACTCTATATACCCCCACTTTCCACCCTCAATCTAACCACCCTTTGGCTTTACCCATGGGTCCTTTATACATGTTCCTTGATGACCCACCCCTTTTTTTCCCCCATTATCTCCCTCCCCGTTTCCTTCTGGTTACTGTCAGTTTGTTCTTTATTTCAATATCTCCAGTTATATTTTGCTTGATTGTTTGTTTTGTGGATTAGGTTCCACTTATAGGTGAGATCATATGGTATTTGTCTTTCACCACCTGGCTTATTTCACTTAGCATAACATGCTCTTCAGTTCCACACATGCTGTCACGAAGGGTAATGGCTCCTTTTTTCTACTGTGTAGAATTCCATTGTGCAAATGCACCACAGTTTTTGTTCCCTTCATTTACTGATGGGCACTTAGATTGCTTCCCACACTTGGCAACTGTAAATTGTGCTGCTATGAACATCGGGGTGCATAGGTTCTTTTGAACTGGTGTTTCAGGATTCTTAGGGTATAATCCCAGCAGTAGAATTGCTGAGTCAAAAGGCAGTTCCATTTTTAGTTTTCTGAGGAAATTCCATATCGTTTTCCACAGTGGCTGCACCAGTATGCATTCCCACCAACAATGTACTAGGGTTCCCTTTTCTCCACAACCTCACCAGGACTTACTGTTTGTTGATTTATTTAGGACAGCCATTCTGACTGGTGTGTGAAGTGGTATCTTATTGCGGTTTTAATTTGCATCTCTCTGATGGCTAGTGATGCTGAGCATACTTTCACATGTTTCTTGGCAACTGTATGTCCTGCTTGGAGAAGTGTCTCTTCAAAGTCCTTTGTCTGTTTTTTAGTTGGATTGTTCGTCTTCCTGAAGTGGAGTCATGTGAGTTCTTTATATATTTTGGAGATCAAACCGTCATCCGAGGTATCATTGGCAAATATATTTTTCCATACAGTTGGTTCCCTTTTCATTTTGCTGATGTCTTCTTTAGACTTATTTTTGATGAAGCTTTTTATTTTGATGAAGTCTCATTTACGTCCCTTGCTCTAGGGGACGTATCTGTGAAAATAGTGCTGTGTGGAATATCTGAGATTTTCCTGCCTATGTTCTCCTCTAGGGCCTTTATGGTGTCTTATATTTAAGTATTTTACCCATCTTGAGTTCATTTTTCTGTATGATGTAAGTTGGTGGTTGAGTTTCATTTGTTTGCATATAGATATCCAGATCTCCCCACACCATTTGTTGAAGAGGCTATTTTTACTCCATTTTATAATTCTACCCCCTTTGTCAAATATTAATTAACCATAGAGACATGGCTTTAGTTCTCATGGCTCTTTATTCTGTTCCATTGATCTGTATGTCTGTTCTTATGCCAGTACCAGACTGTTTTGATTACAGTGGCCTTGTGATATATTTTAACATCAAGTTTTGTGATCCCTCTTACTTTATCTTTCTAAAAATTGCTGAGGCTATTCGGGCTTATTTACAGTTCCATATAAATTTTAGAAATGTTTGTTCTATATCTGTGAAAGAGGTCACTGGTACTTTAATAGGGATTGCGTTGAATCTATAAATTGCTTTGGATAGTATGGACATTTTGATGATGTCAATTCTTCCAATTCATGAACATGGTATATGCTTCCATTTACTCGTGTATTCCTTAATTTCTTTCTTAAAAGTTGTGTAGTTTTCCCAGTACACGTCCTTTACCTCCTTGGTTAGGTTAATCCCTAGATACTTTATTTTTCTTGTTGCTCTAGCAAATGAGATTTTCCCCCGATTTCTGCTTCTGATATTTCATCGTTGGTGTACAAAAATGCCTTCCGTTTCTGAATATTGACTTTGTATCCTGCTGCTTTGACAAATTCCCTTATTAGTTCGAGTAGTTTTTTGGTAGAACCTATAGGGTTTTCTATATATACTATAATTTCATCTGCAAATAATGACCGTTTTACTTCCTCTTTTCCAATTTGGATGCCTTTTATTTATTTTTCTTGTCTGATCACTGTGGCTACTAGGACTTCCAACACTATGTCAAACAGAAGTGGTAAAAGTGGACATCCTTGTCTTGTTCCTGATCTTAGGGGGAAAGCTTTTAGGTTTTGTCCATTGAATATGATGCTGGCTGTAGGTTTTTCATATATGGTCTTTATTACGCTGAGGTATGCTCCCTTTGTTCCCACTTTGCTATTTTATCATAAACAGGTGCTGTATCTTATCAAATGCTTTTCCCACATCTATTGATATGATCATGTGATTTTTATCTTTCCTTTTGTATATGTATTATGTTTATTGATTTGCAAATATTGTACTATCCTTGTATCCCTGGGAAATATCCCACTTGACCATGGTGTATGATCTATTTAATGTATTACTAGATGTAGTTTGCCAATATTTTGTTGAGGATTTTAGCATATATGTTCATCGGTGATATTGGCCTATAGTTCTCCTTCTGTGTTTGTCTTTACCTGGTTTTGGAATTAGGATGATACTGGCCTCATAAAAAGTGTTTGGGAGTCTTTCCTCTTCTTGGATTTTTTGGAATGGTTAGAGAAGGATAGGGGTTAGCTCTTCCTTAAATGTTTTACACAATTCTCCTGTGAAACCTTCTGGTCCAGGGCTTTTGTGTGCTAGTTTTTTGATTACTGCCTCAATTTCACCAGATGTTATTAGTCTGGTTCAGGCTTTCTGCTTTTTCTTGATTCAGTTTTGGGAGATTATATTTTTCTAGAAATTTGTCCATTTCACCCAGGTTTTCAAATGTCTTGGCATATAGTTGCTCATAGTAATTTCTTACAAGCCTTTGTATTTCTGGGGTATAAGTTGTAATTACTCCTCTTTCATTTCTGCTTTTATTTATTTGGGTCCTCTCTCTCTTTTCCTTGATGTGTCTGGTTAAAGCCTTGTCAATTTTGTTTATCTTTTCAAAGAACCAGTTCTTGGATTTATTGCTCATTTGAATTGTTCTGTTAGTCTCTATGTCATTTAATTCTGCTCTGATCTTGATTATTTCCTTCCTTCTATTGTTCTGGGCCTCATTTGTTATTGTTCCTCCAGTTCTTCTTGATGTAAGTTTAGGTTGTTTATGTGAAATGTTTCTATCTTTTTTAGGCAGGCCTATGTTGCTATGAACTTCCCTCTCATGACTGCCTTCACTGAATCCCATATGTTTTAGTTTATTGTGTGTATTTTCATTTGTTACCAGAAACTTTTTGATTTCTTCCTTGATCTCAGTATTAATCCACTCATTGCTTAATAGCATACTATTCAGTCTCCATGTGCTTGAATGTTTTTCAGTTTTCTCCTTGAGGTTGGATTCTAGTTTCAAGCCCTTGTGGACTGAGGAAATGCTTGATATTATTTCAATGTTCTTGAATTTGTTGAAGCTTGTTTTGTGTCCTATCACGTGGTCTATTTTTGAAATTTTTCCATGTGCATTTGAAAAGAATGTGTATTTTGCTTCTTTGGGATGAAAAGTTCTATATATATCAGTTAAATCCATTTGATCTAATGTGTCATCCAGTTCCACCGTATCCTTACAGATATTTTGTTTGGAAGATCTATCCATTGTTGACAGCGGGGTGTTAAAATCCCCTACTATAATTGTGTCACTTTCTATATCTTTTGTGGAGTAGTTCGAGATTTATTTTAAAGATTTTATTTGTTTAATATTTAGAGAGGGGGAAGGGAGGGAGAAAGAGAGGGAAAGAAACATCCAAGTGTGGTTGTCTCTCACTCAACCCCTACTGGGGTTCTGGCCTACAACCCAGGCATGTCCCCTGGGAATCAAACCAGTGATCCTTTGATTAGCAGGCTGGCACTCAATCACTGAGACACACTACCCAGGGCAAATTTTTCTTCTATATTTGGGTGCTCCTTTGTTGGGTGCATATATGTTTACAATAATTATGTCTTTTTGATGGATTCTTCCCTTGAGTATTATGATGTATCCTTCTATGTCTATTTTTTATGGCCTTTGTTTTGAATTCTATTTTGTCTGATATCAGTATTGCTATCCCAGCTTTTCTTTTCCTATCTAGTTGCTTGGAATATTATTTTCCAACCCTTCACCTTCAATTGGTGTAGGTCTTTTTTTCTGAGGTGGGTCTCTTGTAGGCAGCATATGTGCAGGTCATGTTTCCTTATCCATTCAGCTACCTTATGTCTTTTGATTAGAGCATTTAATCCATTTACATTTAAGCTTATTATTAGTAGGTACTTATTCATTGCTACTTTACCCCATTTGTACCTGTGTTCCTCTCTCTCTCACTCTTTTTCTTCACCTTCTTAAAGCAGTCCCTTTAGCATATCTTGCAGCGCTGGTTTTGTGGAGGTGTACTCCTTTAGCTCTCTTTTATCTGGAAAACTCCTTATTCTGCCTTCCATTTTAATTGAGAGCCTTCCTGGGGAGTATTCTTGGTTGCAGGTCTTTGCTTTTCATTACTTGGAATATTTCTTGCCAGTTTGTTCTGGCTTGTAATGTTTCTCTTGAGAAGTCAGCTACTACCTTTATCAGGGCTCCCTTGTATGTTACTTCCTGTGTGTCCCTTGCTGCCTCTAAGATTCTCTCTTTGTCTTTGAATTTTTCCCATTTTAATTATGATATTTCTTGGAGTGGGCCTCTTTGGGTTTCTCTTGATTGGGGCCTTCTCTGATTCTTGGATTTGTGTGACTTTTTCTGTCATCGAATTAGGGAAGTTTTCCATCATTACTTTTTCAAACAGGTTTTCTATCCATTGCTCTTCTTCCCCTTCTGGTATCCCTATTATATGGATATTATTATGTTTCATGTTGTCCTACAGTTCCCTTAATCCCTCTTTATTCTTTTTGAGTCTTTTTTTTTTCCTTTTCTTCCTTTCTCTGGGAGTTTCTTCCTACTTTCTCTCCCAGCTCACTGATTTGATCCTCTGTTTCATCTACCCTGCTTTTGATTCCTCCTTCTTCATTTTCTCTTGGCTCTTGTTGACAGTTTCTATGTTCTTTTACATGCTGATACAGTTTGCAGTAAGTTCCTCATAGCTTCCCTGTAGTTTTGGTAATTCTCACTGAGGTCATTGAGCTTCCTTATAACCATTGTTTTGAACTCAGTATCTGATAGCTGACTTGCCTCTATATCATTTGGCATTCTTTCTGAGGATTCCTTCTTTTGTTTTGATTGAGAGTTGTTTCTTTATCTTGCCATTATTTGTGAGACTCTTCTTGTTTGCTTTGGCTTCTTACATTGATCTGTTTTGACTCCCTGAGTTTGTGGTGTGAACTTCTATGGTAGGAGACCTGTGAGATTCAGTGGTGCAGTCTTCTTGATCTCCTGAACTTGATGCTCTGAGGATGCCCTCTATGCTGTTTATATTGGCCCTCTGAATGTAACTGAGTTTTGATTGTGGTTGGTTCGTTCTTTGGTAACTCCTCCTCTACAGCTGGTTGACTGAGGGTCACTCCGTCCACCACATCTTGTATACTGTTGTACAGGTGATGGAAGTACAAAACCACAAAGCCTAGGAAAGAAACCCACACTTGCAAAAATAACTACCCACCCCCGACATCCCAGTAGTCAACAGCAAATGAACCAGTATTAAAAAGGGTGTAAAGAGACTGACTATTATAAAAAAGGAGAGTGAATATGAGGTGACCTAATGAAAGAAAAATTATTTTGAGAGGGTAGAAGGAGCACTAATAAGAGTTGGGAGTCAGAACAATGCAAAAAGTGAAAGTAAAATTTACATTATGAACACCATTTGCTTTATTGCCAGCCAAATACACACTGGTGACTCAGTGGTGACTCAATGAACGTGTCTGTTAAAAGTCATGTCTCACTTCTGGCCAAGATGGAGGCGTAAGTAGACACACCGTGCCTCCTCACACAACCAAAAGAAGGACAACAACAATTTAAAAACAAAAAAACAACCAGAACTGACAGAAAATCAAACTGTATGGAAATCCAACAACCAAGGAGATAAACAAGAAACATTCATCCAGACCGGTAAGAAGGGCAGAGATGGGCATCTGGGCGGAGAGGACTCACAGCAAGGCAGTGGTTGGCAGACACAGCGAGGCGGTGGATTGTGGAACAGGGTGGGCAAAGCTGCAGCTGGCCGGCAAGGCAGCCACTGGTGGACAAGGTGACAGACTGTGCAACCCAGGGTGCCAGTGTGGGGAAAAAGCCTCAAACCTCTGATTGAAAACACCTGTGGGGGTTGAGGCGGCAGCAGGAGAGGTTGTTGGAAAGACCCACAGGGGCCTAGAATGTACACAAATCCATCCACTTGGAAATCAGCACCAAAAGGGCCCAATTTGATTGTGGGTAGTGGAGGGAGTGACTGAAAACCCGCAGAGAGTGGAGCAAGCGCCATTGCTCCATATCGGACCCCTCCCCCACATACAGCATCACAGTGCAGTCACGAGCCTTACCCCACCCTGGTGAACACCTAAGGCTCCGATCCTTTACGTAACAGGTGCACCAAGAAAAAAAAAAAGGCCCAAATGAAAGAACAGATCAAAGCTCCAGAAAAAATACAACTAAGTGATGAAGAGATAGCCAACCTATCAGATACACAGTTCAAAACACTGGTAATCAGGAAGCTCACAGGATTGGTTGAATTTGGTCACAAATTAGATGAAAAAATGAAGCCTATGCTAAGAGAGACAAAGGAAAATATACAGGGAACTAATAGTGATGGGAAGGAAACTGGAACTCAAATCAATGGCGTGGACCAGAAGGAAGAAACAAACATCCAACCAGAAAAGAATGAAGAAACAAGAATTCAAAAAAATGAGGAGAGGCTTAGGAACCTCCAGTACATCTTTAAACGTTCCAACATCCGAATTACAGGGGTGCCAGAAGGAGAAGAGGAAGAGCAAAAAGTTGAAAACTTATTTGAACAAATAATGAAGGAGAACTTCCCTAATTTGGCAAAGGAAATAGACTTCCAGGAAGTCCAGGAAGCTCAGAGAGTCCCAAAGAAGCTGGATCCAAAAAGGAACACACCAAGGAACATCAGAATTCCATTACCCAAGATTAAAGAGAAGGAGAGAATCTTTAAAGCAGCAAGAGAAAAGGACACAGTTACCTACAAAGGAGTTGTCATAAGATTGTCAGCTGATTTCTCAAAAGAAACCTTGCAGGCAAGAAGAGGCTGGAAAGAAGTATTCCAAGTCACGAAAGGCAAGGACCTACATCCAATATTGCTCTATCCAGCAAAGCTTTCATTTAGAATGGAAGGGCAGATAAAGTGCTTCCCAGACAAGGTCAAGTTAAAGGAGTTCATCATTACCAACCCCTTATTCTATGAAATATTAAAGGGATTCATCTAAGAAAAATAAGATAAAAAATATGAACAGTAAAAATGACAGCAAACTCACAGTTACTAATAACCACACCTAAAACAAAAACAAAAGCAAACTAACGAAACAACTCGAACAGGGAAAGAACCACAGAAATAGAGATCACATGTAGGATTATCAACAGGGAACTGGGAGGGGGGGAGAGGGAGGAAAGGTACAGAGAATAAGTAGCATAAATGGTAGGTAGAAAACAGACAGGGGGAGGGTAAGAATAGTGTAGGAAATGTAGAAGCCAAAGAATTTATACGTATGACCCATGGACATGAACTATGGGGGGGAATGTGGGAAGAAGGGGGTGTGCAGGACGGAGTGGAGTGAAGGGGGGGAATGGGACAACTGTAATAGCATAATCAAAAGAAAATATATTTTTTAAAAAATCATGTCTCATGTCACTCACTGCTTTACTTTCACAGTTGGGTTTTTTAACACAAGTTAACCACTGCCCAGATATCGAAAATCCAGGTGTGTGCTATTTCTCCCACTCACTATATTTATGATTCTTCCTATTTCTACATCATTTGAAACCATATCTTCATCTCACTCAAGGAAAAACTGTGAATAAGACACAACTAAAAACATACATTTATGAAATGACCATGGGCAGTTATATCCAGAGTGTTAGCACATTTTCTTAATCAGTGACCTTGGAAATAGTTACAAAAATTATAAATTCTTAATGATCATAATGCCACCTAAGGATCATAGGAGACTAAGCCAAAAATTTTGTTTGAAGTCCAATGAATTGTGTCTTTAACATGCCTCTCTCCCTGCAACTTTGCACACCCTCATAAAGAAGGTAGGGTACAGGGATTCATCCTGGCTTTCTCTAAGTACTCTCTTCTATTCTCAATGCTTATGATATCACTGGTTCTAAAATACTTTCCAGGACCCAAATGAAAGTTTGCAAAATTTACTTACATTGCCTTTATTATTAAAGCCAAAACAGATTACCTCAAAGATAAGTCCATTCTCTGCAGGCAGGTAAGTATTCCTTTGTAATCTATTCTTTCTCCTTGAACTTCCACCCCATCTGTCAAATCTCAATGTCCCTAGTTTACTAAAAACCTCATTTTGCTTTACAGAGAGGTCAAATACAAAATTGGAACTAATTAATTCTGCATTCTGTCACCCAGCACTATACCACCCATCATTGTCAGTAATTACTTGTTCTCAGAACAAAACTTACAAGTGCTTCTGCTTCTTCTTTTTAAGATTTTTGAGATTTGTTAGAACTCTTTTTCAAACCACCACTAAACAAGCCCTCCAGTATCTAAAAGCTAAAGCTTAAATCAACCCAGCCTTCTGCTGTCAGGCAAACCATCCTAGTGCAATATAGAGGGCTGGGGGAATGCTCAGCTTCTGTCTAGTTCCCAGGAATTGGTGCCCTGGCCAATGGGTAAACAATCAGCCATTACCAGTTTTTTGGTTGTTGCTTTAAAGGAGGCGGGCAAAAGACCAACCTCTTGTAACAGATAACGAGAAACACTGGCCAAGAACTGGCACCATCTGCTAATATGTGTAGGGATGATGTTGAAGAAAGGTTAGAGATGGGGCAGATGGGATGCTCTTTAATCATCTGCTTTATTATTCGCTCCTGTTTATGTTCAATAATTTGAGAAAATGATAGAAAGACCATTTTTATGTTCAAATAAAAAGATGAAGGGAGAACACAGAGTTGAATTATTTATCCCTCCTGCCTCTTCATTCCAAACAATGCCCACACCATCCTTCTGGCTGAAGAAGGCAAACATTCCACTCTGAGATAAGAGAACACAAAGGTATTTTCTAATGTTCACTGGAATTAAATGTCCCACTGCTGTTCTTTCTGTTTTGTGAGACTAAATTAAATCTGCACAAATGTACCCCACTGATATTTTATCCATAATGCCCTGACTTAGCTCTTTACAAGAACATTTAAATACCACAATAGAGGACAGGCAAAATATACATGATTACAGCACAACCCAAGGGCCTAGTGACACAGGATACAAAGCTCATTTTGATCCCACTTTTGTCTCCCTTTCGGACTAACTCTTGCTATTCCATCCTTTCCAAATTATAGTTCAGTCATCCTGTTCTGACAGTTACCTGATTGTACCAAAATGAATCTTGTTTCTTTGTATGAACTGTATTGATATAAAGCTTATTTTGAAAAAAAATATATGTGTCCCAATGCAATTGATATAGTAGGAACAATCTGAGCATAACATGAATTTTGCATTTTCTTGTGTATAATTTCATATGCAAGAAATACTAGGTGAACTGAGAAAACTATGCAGTTGAACTAACCTGTGTAAAAATGCACAAAACACACACATGCATATACTTCAAACATTTACCAGCTACCTCAGTTCACTGGGTGTATCATTGAGCACTCACATCCACATCTGATGTTACAAATTCCCACCCATTTCACATAGCCTTCTTCCACCACGTCACAGGAATTCACATGTTGCAACCCTCTCAATGCCCACTTACACAAGCCAACCCGAAGTCTTTTCCTATATACCATGCTTAATGTAACTTTTTAGGGGGTAAGCATTTAACATTTGAAAAACCATACTACTATTTTTATTAGGTTCCTTTTCTTTGTCACTGACAAATTTTGTGATTGACAACATACACATCAGACCTATAAGAAACATGTGCCTCTAGGAAAGGAAATTAAAGTGGCGACCATTAGGCTTTCTACATAGTAGGCTCTCAATAAGCACTTGGCAAAGATGGGAAAAGGTTAATCAAATCACCCTTTAACAGCCAACATTCTATACTCTTTTGAGGTACATTTCCCCCCAAAAAAGTCAGTCATATTCACATAGTCATTCAGAATTTAATGTATTATACCCTTTTTCATCTGGTCTTCACTGCTGATGACTTTAACAAGTAGGAAAAAACTAGCTTCATTTTAGACAGCAGTAACAGACACATAACCAAATGTAGCACTGTCCCTTAAAGCCCCGCAACTTAATTGTGGCCAAACTGGACCTATAATCCATATCTTCTGATTCAGACACCATCTCCTTCTATATAACTGCCCAATCAGAGTGAAAAAATAATGATGGAAAAAAGCATGAGGTATTGAAATTATGTGTGTTTAGAGTTCGAAAATGAGCTTTTTAAAGCAAGTTTCAAAGCCCCCTCCCCTTTCCTTCAAGTGCTAATGATAAACTCTAAATCATCAAAGATTGTAATTTGGTACAACCTTAATCCTAAAGTTGTTACATAGTAGACATAACCTAGGTAGTAGACATAACAGAGCTCAGGCCTCCTTGCTAAGCCTCACACAGTGCAGGTGCTCTCTGCCTGAAGTGCCCTCCTGTCAGATATCTGCATGATGTACTTTTCTGCCTCCAGCAACTAATTGCTTCCAAGTCCATCTACCTTTACCACATTATTAAAAATGTCACATTTCCCCAAGTATGGTAAAGAGCTTTCCTTTCTTACATGCTATCTTTTTCTAAATTTCACCTCCCAAAATACTTTAAGATTAATGCATTTATGGCTTCCAATCAAGGTGATGGAATAGGTAAATGTGGTACTGGCATGCTCTTATGGCCACATCAAAATAACATCACTGAAAACTGCCTGAAATCTAGCTGAACAGAACTCCTATAACTAAGAATATAAAGAAGCAGCCACATGGAGACTGGTAGGGGGCACAGAGATGCAGAACAGGGTGGTCCCACACCCACCTGTGATGGTTAGGAATCAGGAGGGATATCTCAGCTGTGGAGGTCTCCCCTTAGGAGGGAGGGGTCTCAGCCCAGGATTCTATAACTTCTGGCTTTGAAAACCAGTGGGGATTGTGGCTGAGTGAAACTGAGGGCTTCTGGAGTCTCAGTGTTCCTCCTAAAGGGCCCCCACATAGACTTACTCAGACTCACTTTTTCTGAGCTCAAGTGCTGGGGCAGCATCTCAAAAAGGCTCTGGGGACATAGGGAAAGTTACTGAATTGTATGGCTTTGGGGTGAGAGCTGGAGGTGTAGCTTTCTCCAAACAGAAGTGCTGGTAGAAGTTATTGTTCCTTTGCTGAGCCCTCCCCATGCAGGCACAGGCTAGCACCATATCTAAGTCTCCGTCAACTTAGCTAATACAGTTCATCCTGTCCTAGTGATTCCCTAAGATCCCATCCCACCCAATTTGTGGGCCCACCCATGCTGATTCCAATGAGTTTTCCATAAAAATGGTGTCTTGGCTCATGCTGCAGAATTTCCTAAATTTCTCAAACATTCACAAATGTTAAACAAGTAGCATCTGCCCTGGGTGTGCTATGTACCTCTTACTAAGTAGCCCCACGTTGACACTAGTGGTCACTGGCCTTGGTTCACAGCTTGGCCTCACCTGGGCACCACTAAGGCCAGGAGAGGAAACAGCTATCTGCAGATCACTTTGTAGCTCATGCCAGGTGGCTCCAGAGTGACCACACCTGGTGGCCAGCTTCTGGCCGTGCAGGAGCACTACCCAACCACCTCTACAATGACACACATAAGGCCTAAGGGATAGACTCAGTAGGTACCAGAGCCCGGCTAAAAGTGAGTCTGCTCCATGGGATTGACCCCTGCACAACAGTTCCTCCTCTGAAGTTGTGGCAGGTCCTATAGCCAATCAGCCTGGGGGTCAACCCCTCCCACTGATGCACCACCAGCAATCAAGGCTCAACAATGACAGAAGGGTGCACACAGCCCACGTGGGTGTAACTGGAGCAACAGGCTCAGGTGACATAGGAGGCTGGGTAACTGGCCCTACAAGACACTTATTATATAAGGCAACCCTATTAAGACTGGGAGACATAATAGATCTTCCTAACACAAGAAACAAACACAGAGAAGTAGCAAAAATGGAGAGACAAATAAACATGTCTCAAATGAAAGAAGAAAAACCTACAGAAAATGAACTAAATGAAATGGAGGTAAAACAAACAAAAAACCTACTAAACATGGAGTTCAAAACAATCATTATAAGGATGCTCAAGGAACTTACTGAGAACTTCAATAGTATAAAAAGGACATAGAAACCATAAAATAGAACCAGTCAGAAATGAAGAATACAGTAACAAAATAAAGAATACACTAGAAGGAATCAACAGCAGATTAGATGAAGCAGAGGATCGAATCAGCAATGTGGAAGACAAAGTAGCAAAAAACACCCAATCAGAGCAGCAAAAAAAAAAAGAAAAAAAAATTTTTTTGAATGAGGATCATTAAGGGACCTCTGGGCCAACATCAAGCACAACAATATCTGCATCATAGGGATAACAGAAGGAGAAGAGAGACTGCAAGGGATTGAGAACATACTTAAAGAAATCATGACTGAAAACTTCGCTAACCTGGTGAAGGAAAAAGACATGTCCAGGAAGCACAAAAGAGTCCTAAACAAGATGAACCCAAAGAGGCCCACAGCAAGACACATCAATTTAAAATGCCACTAGTTAAAGATGAAGAGAGCATCTTATAAACAGCAAGAAAAAGACAGTTACCTAGAAGGGAGCTCCCATAAAACTGTGAGGTGATTTCTCAACAGAAACTTTACAGGCCAGAAGGGATTAGCACAAAATATTTAAATATTTAAAGCAAGGACCACATCCAAGACTACTTTACACAGCAAGGCTATCATTTAAAATTGAAAGAGAAGTGAAAAGCTTCCCAGAGAAGAAAAAGCTAAAGAAGTTCATCACCACAAAACCAGTATTACAAGAAATGTTAAAGGGACTTCTTTAAGAAGAAGGAGGAAAATAAACCATAAATATGAATGATAAAATGGTAATACCTATGTTCTTATCTATAAGCACTTTAAAATGTAAATGGATTAAATGCTCAATCAAAAGACATAGGGTAGCTAAATGGATAAGGAAACAAGACCCACATATATACCATCTATAAGAGACCCACTTCAGATTGAAAGACATAAACACAGATTGGAAGTAAAGGGATGGAAGAAGATATTTTATGCAGAAAAAAAAAACCCTGGGGTAGCAATGTTTATACCAGACAATACAGACTTAAAACAAAGGCGAGAACAAGAGACAAAGACAGACCCAGCAATTCCACATC
The DNA here is from genome assembly GCF_022682495.2 of Desmodus rotundus. NCBI lineage: Eukaryota > Metazoa > Chordata > Mammalia > Chiroptera > Phyllostomidae > Desmodus > Desmodus rotundus. The sequence goes on from NC_071387.1 coordinate 116,373,933, forward strand.
TGGGTAATTATGTGAAGAAAACCCAAAACACTTAATCGAAAAGACATATGTATCCATATGTTCGTTGCAGCATTACCTCCAATAGCTAAGATATGGAAGCAACCTAAGTGTCCATCAACAGATGAATGGATAAAGAAAAAGTGGTGTATATATACAATGGAATATGACGCAGCCATAAAAAACAATGAAATCTTGTCATCTACAAAAACATGGATGAGCCTAGAGGATACTGGGTTGAGTGAAGTGAGTCAGAAGGAGAAAGACAAATGCCATATGATTTCATTTATATGTGGAATTTAAAAAATAAAATAAACACACAAGCAGAATAGAAACAGACTCATTTTGACTGATGCCAGATGAGAGGGGGGTTGGGTTGGGAAAATGGGTGAAAAAGTTGAAGGGATTAAGAAGTACAAATTGGTAGTTACAGAATAGTCATGGGTATATAAAATAAAGCATTGGGAATATAGTCAGTAATACTGTAATAACTATATATGGTGTCAGATGAGTACTAGTTTTATTGGGGTGATCACTTCGTAAGTTATATAGATGTCTAATTACTGAGTTGTACATCTGAAACTAATATAATAGTGTACATCAACTATAACTGAAAAATAAAAGATTTTAGAAAAAGATGTATGTACTTACTTTTCCTTATATTCTCCAATATAATTAAAATTCCATGAGAGCAAAGGTTATGTTTTATTTCCTCTTTTGATTTGGATACTGTTACCCCAAAACTTAGAACAGTGCCTGGCACATGGCAGAAGTTCAGTAAATATCTCTTGGACAAATGAGTACATACAGTTATGCACAGGCATGGTTCTCTAAGCCATCATAAGAATGAATTAATAATCTCAGATGCAAAGAGCCAAGTACCATTTAGCAACTTGTTTAAATAAATAAACTAAGAAAAACATCTGAGCTCCTTTTGAAGGGCATGGAAGCTTTCCCATGGGTGTGGTCCATTTAAAAGACTAGACACAGGCTCCTACTTGGGGAGTCTTAGAATTATAAGGTGTGTTTGTTTGTTTTTTTAATGTGTGGTTCACATTTATAGTTTGAGGCAGATTTGCTCCACACGTTCATCATTTCTACAGGGAAAGAACCAAATCACTCTTCTGCAGTAACAGCACCTGCAACAAAGTCCCTTGACGACAAGCAGTGGAAAGGAGGTAAAATTCAGTGCATTCAAAAAGAATCCATGAATGAGAAGGCACAGTTCATAAAATAACACCAAAGTGTTTCACCACAAAACCTCTAAAAGCAGTAGATATTAAATTCGCCTGCCCTCGAATGTACTCAAAGCCCACCCAGGTTTATAGGTCAGTAATAAACCACAAGTGTAAAGCTCATTCTCTTTTCCAGTGAGCTTAACAAATTGAACTAATAATGTCTATCTGCAGGTATGTATATTCAAAAGGACTTAGCACACAAATACTTGATTCCGAGGCATACTGAAATGGTCGACCTAATTTCCCATCAAGACAAACATTTCATATGTATACTGTGGCCATCAAATAAAAAGGTATATACATCTGCAAATAGTTGGTAATACTATGTATACTTTTTGATTATAAGATTTAAAAGAACAAGTGACTCTCATTCTTGATCTTAGCACTCATACCTCTCCAAAACTCTAACTTCTCATCTGAAAATAGGGATAATGCCAGCTGTGCCTCACAAGGTTGTTGTAAGCATTAAATAAACAAAGCCAGTTCACTTTCTAGTTTCATTTTCAGGTTATGAGAAGTTCCTAGAGAGATTTTTAAATCTCAACCATTGCTTCACATTTAGAATCAACAGAGGAGCTTAAAGAAGTGATGACCAGGCCCACACTACAAATATGATGATTTAAATAGTGTCAGGTTGAGCTTCAGGATTTTTTTCCAGGAATTTTTTTAAGTGTTCTAGTTCTGAGTTATTTCAACATGGAGCCAGATTTGAAAACTCAAAATTTATATTCTAATACCCAGATTTAGTAGAACTGGGGTGAGTTAGAGGATATGTATTTTTCCACAAGAATCCCTACGTAATTCTTAAAGTACTATGAGAAACACTGACCTAATGTATATATATAGCAAAGCATTTATCACAGTACCTAGCATATAAGTAAAAGCACTCAAACTATGGCAAAATAGCAAACAATTAAATACATATAAAAACTATGTATTATATACCAGATGTATTGATCCAGGCTGCATTTGAAAGAAATCCACAGTCATAAACTATATAACATATAGTTAATGAGTAAACAGGCTTTATCTTTGCTACCCATGCTTCTAATGGAGAAAATTATTTATTTAAAATATATACTACATTAAATACACACACACATACATAGATATATATACATACACACACACTAGAGTACAAGTTTTAATATCTTTAGAATTTTCTCTAAAGGAAAACTGTATCATGAATAAGTCTGGTTTAACTTTAGAGAGGAAGGGAAGGGAGATGAGTGGATAGGAGGAAGAAGGAAAGGACAAAGAAAATTAATTCCTGTAAATATTATCACTAGGCAGTGGGGACAGAACTATTTCCAGGAGATTCCCGGACCAAAAATTAAACTTTACTTAAATATTCCTATTCTCTTTGTCTCTATATGAGGGTAAAGAACTAATATTTATTGACTCTGGTTAAGTGTCAGGACTTCTAACCCATGATCCCAGTCAACACTCCCAAAAACCCTACAAGGGAGCCCCTGCTATTTGAAAGCAAAACAAGTACAGTCTACACATAACACAATCACGCTTTTCTCTCAGAGACTCAAAGAGGCTTGGCTACTTGGCCCTGACGGAGTGAGTGCACAGAATCAAGGCTCCCTGTGGCCTACCTCACGATGGAGCGGTGACTATCACTGAGGAAACTTATAGACTCCTGCAGAGGGAGCTCAAGGAATGAATTATTTATAATTTATTATTATTAGGACAAAACTGGACTTGTATTGGAAAATGATTTGCTTCCAAGAAAAGCAAGGTGGACTTCCAACTCAAACTATTGGACTTACCTCAGAACAAAAATTGAGGAGACAAATGCAGAAAAGCTCAGAACATCAGTCATTACCTAGAGTGCTCCTGGCTTGAATGCATCTGTCAATTATCAGGTATATTTTGGTGTGTCAAGCATAATCATATAGACCAATTGACTCACCAACTGAAATTCTATGGGTTAAGAAGTAAAAGAATGTAAGTTCTGGTCAAGATGAAGGCATAAGCAGAAACACATTGCTTCCTTGCACAACCAAATGAAGGATAATGACCAATTTAAAAACAAAAAAACAACCAGAACTGCTAGAAAATAGAACAGCATGGAAGCCTGACAACCAAGGAGTTGAAGAAGAAATATTCATGCCAGACTAGTAGGAGCAGAGACAGGCAGCAGGGGCAGAGAGGACTCACGGCAAGGTGGCGGTGGACTGGGGTAGGGCAAGGCCACAGCTGGCGGATAGGATTCATCCCTAACCCCTGGGAACAGGATTTCCCATATTTGCTTGTGGATAAGCTGGAGGAACAACTAGGGAGTGAGACAAACTGCGCAACCCAGGGTTCCAGCACAGGGAATACAGCCTCAACACCCCTGGCTGTAAAAACCTGTGGGATGGTGGTGGTGGGAGAAACTCCCACTCTCACAGGAGAGTCCCTTGGAGAGTCCCATGTTCTAGGGACAAGTCCCATGTCCCTACAACACACACAAGCCCACCCACCTGGGAATCAGCACCTGAAAAGGCACAATCTGCTTGTGGGAAGCGAGGGAAGTGATAGAAAGTGGGGCAAGAGATGAGCAAACTAACAAGCTTCATTGTTCCCTCTCTGACCCCTCCGACACATGCAGCACCACAGTGCAGCAATGTGGGTTTTCCTGCCTTGATGAATATCTAAGGCTCTGCCCTTTACAACATAACAGCTGCACTGAGACAAAGATATATGGCCTAAATGAATGCATAGATCAAAACTCCAGAAAAAGAACTAAGTGATGAGGGAGTAGACAACCTATCAGATGCAGAGTTGAAAACACTGGTAATCAGGATGTTCAAAGAAAAGATTGAATTCGGCCGCAAAATGAAGGAAGAATTGAAGGCTATGCAAAGTGAAATATACAGGGAACCAAGTGTGAAGGGGAGGAAATCTGGACTCAATGATTTGGAACAATAGAAAGAAAGAAATATCCAACTGGAACAGAGTGAAGAAACAAGAATTCAAAAAAATGAGGAGAGGCTAAGGAACCTGTGGGACAACTTTAAACATTCCAACATCTGAATCATAGGGGTTTCAGAAAGAGAAGAGTAACTTATTTGAAGAAATTGAAAACTTATTTGAAGAAATAAAGAAGGAAAACTTCTCCAATCTGGTGAAGAAACTAGACATGCAAGTCCAGGAAGCTCAGAGAGTCCCAAAGAAGTTGGATCCAAGGGGGAGCACACCAAGATACATCATAATTAAGTTTCCCAAGATTAAAGATAAGGAGAGAATCTTAAAAGCAGCAAGAGCAAAGGAGAAAGTTACCTACAAAGGAGGTGCCATAAGACTATCAGCTGATTTCTCAAAAGAAACCTTATAGGCAAGAAGGGGCTGGAAAGAAGTATTCCAAGTCATGAAAGGAAGGACCTACATCCAAGATCATTCAGTCCGGCAAAGTTCTCATTTAGAATGGAAGGGCAGATAAAGTGCTTCCCAGACAAGGTCAAGCTAAAGGAGTTCATCATCACCAAGCCCTTATTATATGAAATGTCAAAGGGCCTTATCTAAGAAAAAGAAGATGATCAAAAATATGAATAGTAAAATGACAACAAACTCACAGCTATCAACAACTGAACCTAAAAACACAAACAAACTAAGCAAACAACTAGAACAGGAACAGAATCACAGAAATGGAGATCACAAGAAGGGTTATCGGTGGGGATGGGTAGTGGGAAGAATGGGGGAAAAGGTACAGGGAATAAGAAGCATAATTGGTAGGGATAAAATAGACAGGGGTAGGTTAATAATAATACAGGAAATAACGAAGCCAAAAAACTTATATGTATAACCCATAGACATGAACTAATAAGGGCAGAATACTGGAGAGAGAGGGGTGCAGGGTGGAGAGAGATAAAGGGGAAAAAATTGGGACTATAATAGCATAAAATATATTTAAAAAAAGAAATAAAAGAATGTAAAAAATAACCAGAGAGAATTCTAATGCTTCAGAAGACCAGCAACAGCAATTCTGATGATGGCAGCAGAAAAGGCCCTTGGGCCTTTTATCTGTGGGGCAGGGAGGCCTTGACCCTGGGGCGCCTTGCTGGGCACACAAACTGAAGAATGATTTGTAAAACAACTCTTAAGTATTAAGTGTCCCAGAAAGCAGAGGGCAAACATGAGATGAGAAATAGGAGGAGGAAGAACCGTTCTGAAAAATGCCCTCCTTAATAGTCTCAGTAGGTATTTAATTTCTATTTTTCCCTGTTCTTTGAATTCACAAAAGCCACATCTTCTATTCAAATTAGAGTGCAGTAAAGCATGAAGTCAGCATTCAACAGGTTTAATTACTGCGTACATGAAAGAAATTATTATTCATTCATGACATTTATTTCAGATCCAATGCTAGCTGCTTTTATACAAAGTTGGGAGTGGAGAAAGTAAAACTTAGATGGGGAGAAAGGAACAAGAACTAGGATATATAATTACAGCTATATTTCTTTGCCAAGCATTACTGCGCCTAAACAAAAAGTGCTTGTTTGCTCTCTTGAGAAAAATCATGTGATCCATCAGTGGTAGCTCAAAGAAAGCCGCCCCTCCCCTGACACATGGCCAGACTTCGTAGGTATACTAATACTTAAAAACCTGTCAATAACAGGGGGCTTATTTAGGTCACAACGCCTGGTACAGCCCATTGTAGTTCAGAAGTCCTAACCCCTGGGAACAATTCTAGTAGTCAGGCCCTACAGAATAATGGACAGCTCCACTGCCCCATGAGAGAAAAGGGCCTTTAAACATCTCCCACAGGCAGAAAAGAGAAACATACACTCCCTCACACACACAAACTAAACTAAACTAAATCACATGTGATTATTAATTTTTAACTCACACATGTCTGCCCGGTGGAAGGGACTGCAAAAGAGGGTGCCTGGGCAGCTAGTTCAAAACAGAGAGAATTATCTGTCCACAAATCAGCACACCACTAAATGGGATATAATCTGTCACCTGAGTTGCTAAGAGTCATGATTTTATCAGAATATAGTCATTACAAACTATAATCCTAGTGAAATGCTCTAGGTTTTCCAAAGAGCACTTTGAACTAAGTAAAATGCCTAGCTAATCAAAACATATACTGTTCCTATTCAAATATTCACACAAACACTTCAGAACATACAAATACACACACAGATATTTTTGGAACCATGTATTCTTAAATCTTCCCTAAACCCCCAACCACTAGATTTTAATTAATATAAATACTATAGCAGTTAGGAATTAGCAGAAATAACCTCAGTTGTTTCAAAACCTGAGACCACACAAGTTGTAGACAAGAAATTATTTTTGAGCAATTTAGATAAATTTAAAGACCAAGAGCAATTTTGAAACATAATGATAATGAAGCTGTGACTGTTAAAGATTTACTTGCTCACTTAACCAATCAATTTAATCTACTGAGTTGATCCGGAAAAACAATTTTTGTAGTTACCTTAAATATTCGCTGAGACTAGTATTTTAACTGAAACTCAGATATCAAAACAAGCTCTATATTTCACAATGTAACTTTGGGGAAATAACTGCCTATTCATCAACCTCAGTTTCTGAGTTTTAAAGTAAAGAGTTGAGATTGGATGAGTTACAAGGTCACTCTCAGCTCTATGATAACATTTTCCAAAGGGCTTATTTTTTTTTTACAGCATATTTAGTTCTTCAATAAAATTAAGAGGAAGGAACAAAGATTTCCCATATACCCCAACCCCCACACATGCACAGCCTCCCCCATTGTCAACATCACTCACCAGAATGGTAGCATTTTTTACCCAGGTTGACACATCATAAACACCCGAAGTTCTATAATAATTTCCTAATGATTAAGATTATCATATGATATGGTGTTAATAATTTCCTTATTATATTTCAATTGAGCTAATCTCTCAGAAATAAGTCTAAAGTTTCACTTCTTGTGCTATCATATACTAAACAATACACACTTGTTCTCCAAATGTATTAACAATGGTCTAGTTCCTTTAATATTTTAAGGAATTTCTCACCCAAGGGCTACCTCCTGGTATGGTGAGTCCATTTGGGACATAACAACAACCAGCTAACTCCTGTTTTCATCGGATCGGTTGTCTTACAGTGAACTGCTCCTGTTGTGATTCTGACAGAAGAGCTGGGTAAACTGGGGATCATAGGTATTTCATTCTAGGAGGGCCCACAGGAAAACCAAATTGTTTAATTTACACTGTGTGGCCCATGGCCCAGCTGTGCTCCATCTTACCTTTCTGAAGTGCTTTCCTATAATCTATCAGCTCAGTATGCTCCCCTGGACCTAAAATCATTTTACTAATAACACAAATAAAATTAAACTGCAGTGCATGCTCCAGTTCCTAGGTTCCCTTCATTTTCACTTATTAATGGCTTTTACATGAATTAAACACAAGATTTCTCCTCTCTTCACAATATCCCATATCCTTACTAAAAGACAAGTCTCCTCTTCCCAGACTACAGTATTTCCTCTACCGAGTTCAGATTAGCTCTCCTCTTTCAGCCTTAATCTATTAAATATGACCACCAACATTAAAAACTAACACTCCAGTGGACACTGGTAATTTAATTTGCCAGGTGCTACTTTATCTAAACATATTTCACAGATTATCTCTTTTAATCCTCACCAACAAATACTGTGAAATACATATTATTAGCCTTATTTTATAGATGAGGAAATTGAGGCACAGGGAGGTGAGGCAGCATGCACATATTGTAACTGTGGCTTTGTACTGCTATTTTTGTTCTTAAACTACTTTTCTGTTAGTGAAAACTTTTATTATTTTTCCTTAGTCTATCTGATGTCCACTTGCACACATCTTAAAGGTAGAAGCAACTATAAAGGATACCATCTAAAACCTCAACATAGAGAGAAACAATCTATGGAAATATGTGCCTGGTTGCACTCACAGCATAAATTGATTAGCCAGTTACAAAAATTCCTTCCTCTCTTCTTCCTGTCATCCCAGACACCAAATTTTTATTAAATAACTATGATGTGCCAGATACTATGTTAGAAGCTGTCTGTTCAATAGCTATTCCAAGGAGTTCAATTTTTCATTTAGGATCATGATTTCAATAATTTTCTACCGAACCACAAATTTCACACATAATAAATGAATCTGATCTTCAAAATTTCCCCAAAATACTTAAAAGAATATCAGCATTTTTTCAGAAAGATTTCCCGAGGCATAACTGTCGAGTGATGATAATAGACACACACAATACACTGCACATAAGGTGGCAGCATGTTGAAGCATGAGGCCAACACAATCCCCAGAGAGTAACAGCTTCCTCTCCTAAAACATTACATTTGAGTGCCCAGACACAGTGTTGAGAATTAGCAACAATTCACCAAATTCTAGCCCTGATCATCATGAATTGCAGATGATTACATGGTACAAATTTCTGGGTCCACAAGTCTGTGAATGAACCTGACCAACTATACCATGCAATTTATTGCAAAGTATTTCTCAACCTACATACCAGCAAAACTGTCTTGCCCAAAATCATGATTCACTCAATATTTGTCTTTACATCTCATCTGCCTCTTTTCTTTTCCTTTTTCCATCTTTAGTCTCTTCTGTTTATTCATGTTCTGCCCCTCTTTTCATCTAAAGGTCCTCCTAGGGGAAGGGTTGTTGAGATCACTGACACTGAGCTAGCAAACCACTGAACTAAGTGAGCTGAATGTATTAACACTCCCAGGAGTACTAGAAATTAAACAGGAAACAAATGTCTAACTTTTCAGTTTACACCATTAGCTACTTTGACGGGGATGTGGTGTTCTAGCAGATTGATTATTTCCCCGAACTCTTGCTACATGGACAGCTATAAATCTATTCCTAGGTCATTTTAGTTCTGGTTCACTCATTCATTTAATAAATATAGAGTGGGTGCCTGTTACCTCTGAGCCAGTGTTCTAGTTCTAGGTACCAGAAAAACAGCAGTATAGAAAACAGACAAAAATCCTATCCTGGAGGAGTTTACAATTTATAAGGGGAGGTACAATAAACAATGTGACAAATGACATATAATTATGACAGTTCGCATTAAATGTTATCCATTCTTGTAGATACATGTACAAAAGATCTGAGAAGCTTGTCGTCCTGTTTAAAGGAAGCCGTGATGCACTGCAAGGGTCAGAAAACCAGCGCTGCATTCCCGAGCTAGCTCTGCCGTCTTGACTGAGTCTCACACTCTCCTGAAAGATGCAAAGTCTCCCTTATACAGAAAGAAGGTCTAGGAGAAATCCACATGCAGTTTTTTTAGATTGTCTAACTGTCTCGTGGAAATATAGATTACAAAGAGAAGACTAAGAGCTGCAAATATCATTCTTTACGTTATTAAGAGTCATCAGCCTTTCAAGAGGCACTTCCCACTTCCCTGAAGGCAGCAACAGTATAAAGGCAGCTTTAGTAAAGCTTTGGATGCATTATCAAAGTTATACTCAGGTAATCATTCATATTCATATTCTCCCTTTCCCTTCTCCTTACAACTCTTTTTGTTTTGAAGAACAATGACTATTTTTACCATTCAAATACCATTGAAATAAGGTATCAGCTGGAGCAATACGAAAATGAACTATATATTTTAAAACAAATCAAATACTCAAAATTCCATATAACGGAATTTTGTAACAGTGAACAAAATCAGTACACACACTTCCGCTCTCCCTGAGCATATTATAATGACTTTAAGATAAAACGCTGTAATGGAAAGCAACCCAGTAGATGCTTGGGATTACAGGCTCCTTCCTTCTAACTTACCTTCCTAATCTTGATTCCTGATAAATTAAAGAGTGTTAATTGTCTGTATGAAACTATTTTATGAGCAGATTTCATTAACAGAACCTAAATGTACCAACTAAAAACTATTTCATCATCAATTTCACTACCTGTATAAAGAGGGAAACTGAATTTAATTTCTAAATAGCAAGTAGTCTTTCACAGTTAGTGGTGAAATATCATTTTAAAGTATTATTGCTTTTACACACTTAGCTTCTCTTTATTATATTTTCCCCAATATTTTATTGTGAAAAATCAAATTCAGAGAGCTTGAAAGAGTACAATAAATGCTCATAAACCCTTTATTCATGTGTCTACGCTCTTCTTCCCTCCTTCCCCATCTCTTATTCTCTTCTCTACCCATTCCATCTTCTGCCCCCACCCCCACCCCCACATTTTATTGAACCATCTGGAAATACTTGCAACCTTTATGGTACTTTATCCCTTCACTTCAACCCCTTACTTTAGCATGAGCCTAAAATCAAGGACATTCTTCTTCAAAACTACAATATCATTAATACATTCAAGAGTTAAAATGTATTCAACATTATCATTTAATAAAGTTCAATTTTTAAATTTCCCTAGTTGTCTCCAAATGACCTTTATAGGGTTTCCCTCAACAAAGGAGTCAATCAAGGCTCGCAATCTTCTTTAATGATCGTCCTATCTCTTTGGCCTCCTTTAATCCAGAACAGTCCCTGCTTTCACCTTATCACTTAATTGAGTTCAACACAGATCCAATGCTCTATGATTGTCATGTGAACTGAATTACAGTATCAAATCATTTTTATAAACAGCTATAAAATGTTTTAATCTATCTAAGAGAAATTATGGCATTATGAGGAATGGCTTTAAATTTGGGGGGGTTCATGTGTGTGTGTGTGTGATGGCTATTGTCATTTTTTAAGTTGTTGCTCAACTACAGTTGTCCCCACTTAAAATTTTCAATATTTTCATCTCAATATTGTCTTTGTAAACTCACAGGCACACAGTACAAATGCAGGTTAGTAAAGTTTATCTCTAGACATTATAGACCCAGTCCTGAACTCAAACCTACTGCATTTGCAACTCCAAAATATAACACATTGAATCTAAAAGAATTTTAATAAAATATTTGGAAGGGTTAACCCAGTATTTATGTCAGAGGTAACCCCAAAATTAACCAAATAATTGATTATTAATTTGTTTCCCACTTTAAAATCAGAAGCTCAGACAAGGCAGTACACAGGAAAATTAGACTAGCAACTGAAGGTAACACTACTTGATCCGGTAATAACTAGATCCTCATAGTAAATTTGGATAACTGTTCAGAAAGCATATAAAATAGTGGTGTTAATATGTATGATTTCTGTTGTACCTTTCAGCTGTCAGAAACTCTAGTTCTTCAAGCAAGGAGAACTGTCCGAGTTGAGAAGGGAGGCTAGGAGACCCTTAGTAATACTGGAAAGTTTGTAATGAGTTCGCACTGGCCTTTGGCCAAAATCAATGAAGTTCTTATCTGGAAACTGGCTCTGCTGCTAAGACAAGACAAAATGTTAGGAAAGACAGGGAGGTAATGATCAGCAAGATTATTTTCCCAAGCAAGCCTGAGTCTGGATTTCCGTAAAGAATTCCAACTAGCAATTGCAGATTATGAGAAACATTGTGGGGACTGAATCTAACATTTTTTTTATTGCTCACACAGTACCCGACATGCAACATAAACTTGTTTTCTTTTTCCATTTATTCAACAAATATTTATTTAGTATACTCACTGTGTGCCAGGCACTGTGCCAGGTGCTGAGGATGTAATAGCAAGTAACAGCCTAAAGGTCCTTCCTATCACTGAACTTAATTTCAATGAAAAATGACACACATACAAATAAATACATAAGTAAATACATTTAGAAAAAAGATATGGTGGTAAGTATTAGTAAAAAAAAGAAAAAGGAAAGAATGGCAGAGTCAGAAAAAATAAAGAGGGCAAACACACACGGATAGTCAAAGACAATGACACTGAAGGGTCAATGTCTGAACTAAGACCCAAGAGGCAGGATAGGACCCACCATGTGGGAGTATGTGGCAGAGAAACCTAGGCAGAGGAAACAAGTCAAAGGAGTGCAGGAAGGCCAGTGAAAGACTCCTACATGCCTAGAGGGACAGGGGAGATAGAAGTAGGCAAGGGTCACACAGAATGTTAAAACACTATCTGTGTTCTTAAAAGATCATATTGGCTGATACATACAGAATGAAAAGACCATTATCACAGTGGAAATCAGTGAATCCTGTCTCCACTTCGTTGTTTATGACTTCAGTTCTTTTTCCAGGGGAAATAAGAGGCAAAGCAATCACAACACTGTGAAGGCTGGGTTGGCATAGTGATGGAGTCACAGAGCAACTGGATCTGGTTCCCTGCCTTGATTCAAGGACACAGACAAGGGTGAACTTTGGGGAAATGTAGCACATTCCTTTTAAATGATGCAAATATATTTAGGGAAGTGACATAAGTGTATTTAAGCAAAATGGGGAAGTAGGAGATGCTAGATTGTATCCCCCCCACAAAAAATAATAAAAGAATTGCAAAGCTACCCACAAACAAAAAAAAAAATAGCCCATGGAGGGCTCAGGAGTCCAATTAAGAACCCACAGCAACATAGTGGAGCAAAAAACAGAAAATAACTGCAAAGAAAAGATGACTAGGGATGACCTTGGCTGAGACTTCAGGAGATGGGGAAGAACAAAAAAGTGGAGGCTATCAGTATCAGCCACACAACAGGTACCATTAGAGTCCCAAGGAGCCTCCTCTGCAAAAGACACTGGCAACTTTTGCTGCTGAAGCATTGGACCCCTAGAGAGGGAGGTGCCACTATGCACCCCCTAAGAAGGAATTGCCACTGTACCAACCCAGAACCACAGCCACCCCCAACCAACACAACACAATCCTCAAACCCCACAGTTGTATCTACTCCACATGCACCCACACTTCATACCCCACCTCCACAGCTGGTCCATATGCACCTGCATCTGAGCCACCAGAGCTTCCACTGCTGTGGGCCAGCCAGCCTCCCAGATCCTGGAGCTGCTATTGCTGAGAAAGTGTTCATGCTCCTTCCCCTGGCTCTGTGTCTCCTCCATGGGTACTTCCACATGAGCCACCAGTACCACCACTGCCACAGATGCACAAAAAGGATCAACTTAAGTCAAAACATCCCTGTGGAATAAATCCACATGCAAAGTGGAGCCATACAGTTCAATTATATGTTCAAGGGTCAACTGTATATACACATACACACACAGACACTCACCAATGTGTGCACAATGGAATATTATTCAACCATAAAAAAGGAGGAAATCCTGCCATTGCTACAATATGGATGAACCTGGAGAGCACTGTGCTATGTGAAATGAGCCAAAAAGAAAAAGACAAATGCTGCATGGTATCATTCATATGTAGAATTTTTTTAAAGTAATACTCATAGAAGCAAAGAGTAGAACAGTGGTTGCCAAGGACTGGGGGACAGGGAAAGTAGAAAGAAGTTGGTCAAATGGTACAAACTTTCATTTGTAAGATGAACAAGTTTTCAGGATCTAAAGAACAGCATGGTGACTATTGCTATTAACACTGTTGTACCATTAATTGACAAATAAAATTGTTATATCTAAAAGCATACAACATGATGATTTCTGTATACATTGCAAAATAATTACCAGTCAAGGTAATTAACACATGTATCACATAGTTACCTTTTGTATGTATATACATTTTGAAAAGCTAAAAAATATACTTGGAGACCTCCTCAATGGTTCAGACAATGAATGAAAACTAGCTTTATTTTTAATTTATCATCAGTTTTTCTTCTTCATAAAATGTCAGCAAAATCCTTTCCCAAATCTTGTATCTTGACTAGCCATTATTCCTAATTACCTCCAGGTTCTGATGCAGTAAAGACCTCACAACAGTGGCAGGTGACAGAGGTTGCCCAGCTCCTCCCACCCATGGTTCCCAGATTACTCATCTGCCAAGGCCCACAATTAGAAAGCGTGTTAGAACACTAGAGTATCTGGATTTTCAGAAAGCATTATTTGGTATAATGGAGAATGGAAAGAAGTCTGTCTGCTACCAATTATGGCAGCTTCAGACAAATTAGCCCAGGAAAGGGAAAAAGGTTCTCTACAGACCAGTCACCTGACAGGAAGCATACACCATAGTCAGCACAGAGTAAAGTACCCATCCTCATTTGTTTATAAACATTAAGTCAAATTTTGTAATACAATCAAGAACCATGCATGCTCATTGGTTCTGATAACTCCACTATCAGAAAATCATTTGCTGGAGACATTTATTTATTAAAGAATCTATCAAAAATTTTATAATCATTTTAGAACCCGGATTTGTGAATATAAAGCTTCCCTTTTTGACTCACACCTATCTGAAAAGAAAATATAGTAAAACAACACAACTGAAATCAACATTAGGTCAAAGTTCTTACATTTTTGACCATAAAATTATTCTTAAATGTTCCTACATGATAAAAAGAGTACTAGTTTAAATCAGATCAATAGATAAACTCCATAAAGTGAAAACCGTGCTGTTTGATGCATCATAGCAATTTGTAGTTAAATATTCCTGTTCTTTGTTATATTCCTAGAACCCCAGAGGAAGAAAGAATATCTCTGAATATACATTTAATATAAACAACAAATTCTGACACATATATCCCTTCAAAAATTCCTTCACAGAAGTGTATAACTAGGTCACCTATGGTTAATTTTACAATTAAAAAAACTATAGTTTCATTTGCATAACATTGATTTTGCCCAACATTAACAAAGCTAATCAACTACACTAATGGAAATGCTTTTATCTTTCCCAGTAGAAGCAGCAGTTTGACAGGTTACACAAAACCCTACATTAAGACTCATCAGTTGTTTGACCTACAAAGAGTAGGAGATATTTTTTCTGTCAGGCACATTCACACCCACACATACAGTGTGGGGCACATTTCTTCAGATGCCAGAAGGCTACACAGAATGCTTGCCATTGCTGCAAATGATGAGAATACACAACTTAAGAGAAGGAAAAATTACATCCACTACACCGTTTATTATGGCTGTCACCTTCATGACAAAAAATTTTGAATATGTAAGTGCTCAACAACAAGGGAATAATTTAGTAAATTCTAATGAAAATCCAAAGGAATGGTGACAAATACAACATTAGAATGATGTATATACCGAAGGATAATACAAAGGTATATAGAATTAGTTATAAAAGGTAAATAAGAGCAAACACTAGAAAGAAACATAAAAATTTTAAATGTGCCAACATTAGGATTATAATAGCTGTTCCCTAATAAAAGGAAAGGAGTAGTACTGATTGAGAGAAAAGCTTCACGTCTGGTTATAGCACTGGTTTCCTGTAGAGTAAATGTACTTCATTTCTACATCTACACTTCTAGCTACTAATGCTAAGTGTGATTCTGGGCTTCCTGCCCTCATGTGCAGATTGAAGGGATTAGAATAAATAGTTTTCAGTTCTAAAACTTGAAAAGTCTCCTTGCCACTAAAAATCTAGCTGAATATTAAAGTCTTCCCTTGTTTCTTGCTGAATGACAGTCACTGTAATGAAGCTCTCAAAGGTTATACCAAAAAAGAAGATGAGTAGAGTTGCCAAATTACACCACTTCTTAAGGCTTTCATCTCTTGTCAAGCATATAGCACATCTGAGTCCTACACTCATTAAGTAAATGGCCAGGCCAGTGGGTTATCACATGCCAAGACCCATTCTCTGTCTCTGACAACTTATTCAGTTCACTGACTAGTAAAGTGGCTGTACAGAAGCGAACTCGTTCATGTAAGTTTTGTTCGCTTTACCTGTGGACAATCACTCCCATTGGTAAGTACTGCCTTGTTTTTGCCGTTTTTTTTTTTTTTCTCTCAGACTCACATACATATAACATTCACAATCCAGAGGCCCAAAGAAAATATCCCATGTTTTTAAGGATAAACTGGAGCAAGAGTGGAAGAAGAAAGGAAAAGATGAAGAAAAAAAAAAGCACACAAAGCTGTCCTTGTTCTTGTAATCTTTCTTAAATAAATTCTGCATTAGAGAAAGCCACAGCTGAGGATTTTACAGTGGTGTTAAACACTATTTAAGTCCCCTGAGAGAGGAATGGAATTCATTCCCTTTAGTATTCACTGTGCTAAGCTACTCAGCTTTCCTGAAAGATAATCTAACAGAGCAGTTAGAATGAAAAAGCAGAACTTGGTACTTGCATTTAGCTGCATATACACACATTTCTTTCCTTCCTAGGAAAGAAAGCAAACAAAAATGATCTTGGGATCAGCTCTTAAGGTTTGGTCTTCTGTCCTGCACCAAGTAGAGATCTAATATCCACTAATTCAAAAAATTTAATTCAAACAGTATATTCCTAAAATTGTGTTCTGTGTTGTACACACTATACCACAGGAAGATGAGATTCCAAGAAATACACAATCTGAAAATAAGACAAAACAAACAGATAAGCCAGATCAATGAGAGCAGAAAAAAGACAAAAGTTTGTGATTAGCTATTTAAATGAAAGTAAAAGTGCAAATGCAATTACCATAAGCAACTGAGAACTAACTTTAGATGTGCACATGTCAAGTGATAAGAACTGGAGATTACTAGTTTGATGGGTCTGACTAATCTCACACAGTCTAGTAAGGAACTACTAATGCTCTAATGTCTTTCTACTAGCACATCTTATTAGGAGGAAATAGAATTATTAATTCCTGCCTTATGATTTTCCTCAATTTTCTACAATTTATTCACAACTCTAATGTGAAGTGTATTTCCAGACACCTGATACTCAAAGACCAGACTGAATTCAAGACTCTTAAGCTTGATGGCATGTAAGAAGGCCCAGAATGAGTATCATGTAGATGATTAGGATGCAATATAAAAACCACAGGCAAAAATCAGTTTTAACTCTTGATATAACAGTGATTATATTGGTTCTATCCATGTTTATCAAGTACTTACATCAGATACTAATTAACCTGAAGACCTGAATAAGAAATTAAATATGAAATAAAAAAAGAAAAACCATAGTTATATATTCACTTATGGAATAAAAATGAAACATATCCCACCTTATAACAGGTGAATATTGATTGACCTAAAAAATCAGGCCAACCACGTATCTTTTACAATAAATTATCGTTTAACTGACTTCCTTTCAACTGACGACCTAGACCAACAGATGGTCTTCATTCCCTTTGTAAAAAATGCTGAACAATTAAGAGCCAATGAATGTTCCTCTGTGAGATACCAGGAAATCATACATTCGCTGATAGTAAACCATTCCCAAACCTGTTTATTCTAGTTTTATTTATTATTTAATTTATAACTACCATATAAACCAGTGATGATTACAAAGTGAAAGTAAGATAATGCTTCCATAAATATTAAGCTGAGCACTGTAAAGGGGGCTCCTAACAAAAAAACCTACTGTTGAATTAATATGAGACAACTACGAAAGACTAGAAAGTAGAACCTAAAACGATTCTTCATTCGATTTACTCACTATGTCTAAGTTGTTTTAAACAGTTTTAGTAAATACTGATAGATGACTGTGATCAATGCGTTATGGATGTGGTTTATTCAAGAAAGAACAATTGGAACACAAATCTGTGCAATCTTCTCAAACCAACCCTCAATGCACGTTTTAAACACCTGGGGATCTTTTTTGAAAAACCCAATGCCAAGTCTGCACTTCAGACCACTTTACTCAGAATCTCCAGGGTTGAAACCTGGACATCACTATTTTTTTTAAAGCTCCCACTGGTTCAGATGTGCAGGCAAGGCAAACCACTGATCTACATCAAAAGATCGGTGAGAGGATGCATAATCACTTATCTTCAAATAAAATACTTAAGTGTATGCTTTTTTCCCCCCTCTCTTAATGATTTCAAGCTTTAGTGACTGTTTCTAATTTGTAAATGCACTATGGAACTGATGATGTCAGATAAGTATTCTACAAAACAACAGAAAGTGTGGAACCAGATCTACTTTACCCTAAGAAGCAAAATGAGTGGGATCTGAATGCCTTTCTTCTAACAAATATCTACAGATAAGATCAGTTAAAGCAAAGTGAACTTGAAACACCACTTCTGCAATTTCAATGAAGTTCCTGTGTCCTTCCTCTGAAAGACTGATCTACCCTGTACTTCCTACAATATTGTGAGATCTTCGGCTACTTTAAGTGTACACAGTCACATTCGAGAAAAGTAGAGGGGACAGTTAATTTGAAAAGGTGGAAGGGGGGTGTGATGGTACCTTGTTGAGGGGATAGAAACTTCATTTCAATATGGGCACAGCAAAACCTCCAATTGAGGAAACCAAACTGATGAATTCACTTTCATTTATTCATGCAAAAAAGCATGTAATACATAACTATTCTATACTTATACCTATTCCAAGTGCTCTAAAACAATGAAAAATGCAAAAATATCACCTGATAAACAAGGTCCATATATGAGTCCATATCCCTTGTTATACCTCATCTGCTGCAACTTTATAGCAGACATTCTTTTAGCAAGAAGCTATCACAGACTGCTGAAAGAGATATCTACTGCACACAACAATGCATATGGGTAACACTGCTTAATACAAGTCACAACTGATGTACCGTGTATTCTTCAATACCAAGTGACTTGATTACCAGCTCTAGTCCTCCTCATATTCTTGTAACATATTCTGGAATCACACTTTTAATTTATATTAGCTCTATTTTTTATTTCTGGAGTACAATGGTAATAATATAGTCTGATTTTTTTATAAATCTGTATCTAGATGGAATAGCAATTAAAGAGTATCAAGTTACAAATATATGTATTTTTGAATTAGTGTTTCAGGATCTTTTGATTATAGTTCTAGAAATGGGATAGCTGGGTCAAAAGGCAGTTCCATTTTTAATTTTTTGAGGATCTCCATACTGTTTTTCACAGTGGCTGCACCAGTCTGCATTCCCACCAGCAGTGCAAAAAGGTTCCCCTTTCTTCACATCCTGGCCAGCATTTGTTGTTTGTTGACTTATTGATGATAACCATTCTGACAGGTGTGAGATGAATCTCACTGTGGTTTTAATTTGCATTTTTATGATGATTAGTGACATTCAGCACTGAGCCTTTTTTCATGTCTATTGGCCCACTGTATGTCCTCTTTGGAGAAGTGTTTATTCAAGTCCATTACCTGTTTTTTAATTGGGTTGTTTGATTTTTGGTGTTGAGTTTTGTAAGTTCCCTATAAATTTTGGATATTAACCCCTTATCAGATGTATTGGCAAATATGTTCTCCCATTCTGGGGTTGTCTTTTTATTTTGTGGATGATTTCCTTTGTTGTGAAAAACTTTTTAATTTGATATAATTTCATTTTTTCTTTTTTGGTTTCTCTTATTTCCCTTGGGGAGATATGTCCAATAAAATATTGCTATGATCAATGTCTGAGATTTTGCTGCCTTATGTTTTCTTCTATGATTGTGATGGTTTTGGGTCTAACATTTAAGTCTTCAATAAATTTTGAATTTATTCTTGCGTATGGTGTAAGAAGGTGGTCTAGTTTCTGTCCAATTTCCCCAAAACCATTTAGTGAATAAACTATCTTTAGCCAATTGTATGTGCTTACTTCCTCTGTCAAATATTAATTGACTATAAAGATGTGGGTTTCTTTCTGGGCTCTCTATTCTATCCCATTGATCTATGTGTCTGTTTTTATGCCAGTACCATGCTGTTTTGATTACTATGGCCTTATTGTATAGGTTGATATTAGGTAGTGTGATTCCTTCAACTTTGTTCTTCTTTCTTAGGATCACTGTTGCTGTGTGGTGCCATATAAATAGAACGTAAACACCCCTATGTTCACTGCAGCATTATTTACAATGGCCACCATATGGAAGCAGCCCAAGTATCTATCAGTGGATGAGTGAATACAACTATAGGGTATTTGCACAATGGAATACTATTTAGCAGTAAAAAACAAGAAAATTTTACCCTTTGTGACAGTATGGATGTACCTGGAGAACATTATGCTAAGTGAAATAAGTCAGTCAGAGAAAGACAAATACCATATGAGTTCACTTATATGTGGAATCTAATGAACAAACTGAATTAACAAGGAAAATGGGGACAGACTCATAGATGGAGAGCAGGATGACAGCTAGGTTGTGGGGAGATTAGGTGGTAGAGGGATTAAGCAAAAAGGAAAAAGGACTCATGGGCATGGACAACAGTGTGGTGACTGCTGGGGGAGGGGGAATCCTTGACACTAAATGGTAATAGGAAAAAAATACAATAAAGATTAAATTAAAAAACCAAATGTAGGTATTATTGATAATGCAACTTAAAACAATATGAACTTTTGATGGGGTTGCCTCTAGCCAACGTTGGCAAAGTATGGTGACATTTCAAGCATGGATAGGAGAAACATAAAAAAGATGATGGAAGATAATTATCACTCTCTACTCAGCACTTATTATCAGGCCCTATGCAATGGAAACATTTAAAATTATTATTATTTAATCAGTTTTTAAAAAGCATGTTAGGAGACTTCTGCTTCCAAGATGATGGAATAGACATACTTTTCCCTATTACACAAAGTACAAATAAAAATCTTGGATATTATAAATAAAACAAACATAAATGGACTCTGAAAAGTGGGGAGTAGACAAACCAATTAGAAACCTGGGGACCCCAAACGAAGAAATGGTGGTGAGTTCCTTAGGTTTTTGTTTTCATTAGTGTTTTGTTTTATTTTGCCTCATATATCCCACACTATGAATTTAAAAAGCCAGAAGCTCAGAAATGCCAATAGTACATACCAAAAAAGCCCCAAGAAAAACTGGCTGTTTGCTTTAGATAAAGGATCAGAAAAGAGTCCAACTAGCAAGACAACTTAGAGACAAACACCAGAGAAAACATGGGAACCACCCATTCCACCTTCAGCAAGGTGAGTGGAGAGATTTCTACCCTCACCAGGCTTTAATAAAGTACCGCACCTCCACACCTAGTTGGTGCTAGAGAAACCTGAGCAGAGACTGTGGACCTTCACCTCTTCTTGGCAAAAAAAAGACACCCTCCCCCACAATGTATCAGTGGAGACCATGTGGGAAGCCTAGCCTTCTACCCTCACAGGGCAGTAACAGGTGCCTCCTACCTCTCCCCTTTAAGATAGTGTAATAAAATGTTCTGGGGAATCATTGCTTGGTGGTAACAAGGCCACACCACTCCCCTATGGTGTCAGTGGAGGCGATGAAAGTAGCAGTACTGAGACACTATAACCCTTCCCAGCCAGTACAGTATCAATTGAAGCCTGGACGAGAGTCAGAACTCCTACTCAGCACTAACAAGGAGGCCCTCTATTTCAGGCGACAACTGATGTTGAGTTCGAAATCAGGACTTCCACCCCAACATGACAGTCACCTTTTCTTGCCAGAGAACTGAAAGAAGAATCCAGCTAAAAACAGAAGGTTTAGATAGGATCCAGAGTCACAAAACATAACACCTAAAATATCTAGGTTTTAATAAAATATCACTCTTCATATTATGAACCAGAAAACTCTCAACTTGAATGAAAAAAGGCAATCAACAGGCACCAATGTTGTATCTGTTAGAAATATTAAAATTAATCTGATAAAGATTTTAGAGCACCCACCAGAAAAATGCTCTCATAACAATTAAAACATGCTTGAATCCAAAGAAAAAAGAGGAATCCATAGCAAAGAAATGTCTTGGCAAAGTAAAGAAGATATAAAGAAGAAATAAGAGAACAGTTTAGAATATAATAAAAAAAGAAAAACTCAGAAAACTACAAAAAAACTGAAAGGCATTAGAGAAGACACTAATAAATAGAAAGATACTCCATGTTCATAAAATGGATGATTTGATATTATTAAGATTTCCATGCTACCTAAAGAAATCTACAGATTCAGTGCAATTGTTATCAGACTCCCAACAGTATGTTTTGCAGAACTAGAAAAATTCACCTTAAAATTTATGGAATCTAGACAGACTCCAAATAGCCAAAACAATTTTTGAAAAAAAATAGAACAAAGTTGGAAGGCTGATATTACCTGACCTCAAAATTTATTACAAAGCTATAAAGATCAACAACTGTGGTACTTGCATAAAAAACAAATGAAGAGACCAGTCAAATAGAATAATGAGCTCAGAAATAAACCTTGGTGTATATGGTAAAATAAACAAGTACTGATTAACTGGACATACTAGACAAAAAAAGAATCCTTGACCTAAGTTTCATATCTTATGTAAAATGTACTTCTAAATGCACCATGGACTTAAATGTAAAAGATAAAACTTTTATAGCAGAAAAAAAATGTCATATGAAATCTTCAGGATCAAGAAATAAGCAAGAGTTCTTAGATTTAACAATAAAAGCAAGGCAAATAAAAATCCATGAATTGACTTATTAAATTAAAATGTTTGCTCTGTGAAAGAAGAGAATGAAAGGACAAGCTACAAAATATAAGAAACTATTTGCAAAATACATATCCAAATAAAAAATTAATATCTAGAATATGCTGAGAACTTTTAAAAATTCAACAGTAAAAATAAAAATCCAATTAGGAAATGGGTAAAAGACATTTAATGAGCAAGAGTTATTTCACAAAAGAATATGACAAATAAGCACTTGAAAAGATGCCTAACCATGATTAGCTGGCAGGAAAGTGCAAATTAAAACCACACGGAGATATATACCAACAGAATGGCTAAAATAAAAATAAAAAACAGTAACACCATGAAATGCTGGTGAAAATGAAAAATTGGATAACTCATTCATTGCACTGAAGAGAACGTACTATGATAGAGTCACTATGAAAGACAGATTGGTGGCTTCCTAAAAATTAAATATGCTTACCAGAAATTGCACTCCTGGGCATTTGTCCCAGAGAAAAGAAAACTTATGTCTACACCAAAACCTGTAAACAGATGTTCACAGCACGTTTATGTGTAAGAGAAAAAACTGGAAACAATGCATTTCCTTCAATGGGGCAGAAGCGGGCAGTGACTAAACAAACCATGGTGCCTCCATACCATGGATACTACTCAGGAACAAAAGAACAACACACAACTTGGAGGAACTCCAGAGAATTATTCTGAGTGAAAAAAGACAATCCCCAAAAGTTATATAGCATATGATTCCATTTATATAATATTCTTGAGATGACTAAGTTTAAAAGTTGGAGAAAAAAAGTATTGGTTGCTGGTGGGGGTGTAGGGATGGGAGGAAAGTGATGTAGCTATAGAAGGTCAACAGGAGAGAAAAAATAAAATTCTGCTGGTGATAAAATTCTTGTGTATGTTGTCTGTATTGATGTCAATATCCTGATTGTGATACTGTACTATAGTTTTACAAGATGTTACCATCAGGAGAATTAAATAAAAGGCACATCATTTCTCTCTGTATTATTTCTTGTAACTGTGTAGCAATCTAGTACTATCTCAAAATAAAAAGCCTGATTTTTAAAAAGTATATTAGTTGATAATCCTCCCAATTTAATAGATGAGAAAACAATTTTTACCATGTTTCTATATATTGCCAAAGTCATATACTACCAGTAAATGACAGAGGCAGAATTCAAGATTAGGTCTGCCAGACTCCCCCAAAAAGATTTACTCAAGAGCCTTAAGAGAATAATTAAACATCTGTTATGTGCTGGTATTAGGGATACAAAAAAGAGACAACATAATTTTGTATATCTAGGGTCTCATAGTGCTATAGAGAAAATATGTAAGTGAATAAATAATTATAATAAAATGATGGTATAATAAAATGTAATAAAATGTATATCCAAGGCCAAGTACTAACACAGCTGAGGGATATCAACTGATGATTAGATGGAAGAGGACAGCCATTAATAAGCACAAGACTAAAATACCCCAGACTGACCTTTTAACAAGATCACTCTACTTGTGTTTTGGAGCACTAGAATGTGCATGACCAGCAGCATGGAAATACTGGGTTGGCCAAAAAGTTCATTTAGGTTTTCTCTGTACCATGGCTCTCGTGGTGCTTAATTGTCTTGAACTTCATTCAAAACAATTCTATTAAGATTGTATTGTGACAGCTGTCCTATCAGCATGTATTTTTTTAAAAAACTTACCAAAATTGGTGAATTTTTGTACAGCCATTTTAATTTTGAAGATGAAAGAAGATAGACAACATTTTCAGTGTAGTATGCTTTATTATTTCAAGAAAGGTAAAAATGCAACTGAAATGCAAAAAAAGATTTGTGCAGTGTATGCTGCAGAAGGTGCTGTGACTGATGAAACGTGTCAAAAGTGGTTTGCAAAATTTCTTGGTACTGTTGACATTTTTTTGGTCAGTAATTCTCTGCTGTGGGGCTGTCTTATGCATTGGAAGATGTTTAGCAGCACCCCTGGCCTCTACCCACTAGGAGCCAATAGCAGGAGATAGCCGACATACTCCAAATATCCAAATCAATATAGTTATTGGTGAAAATGAAAAATATGTCTTATGGAAAAAACTAAATTGACTTTTTGGCCAATGCACTAAATTAGGAAGCTCCTGTAGTAAGAGAAAGATGATAAGAAGAGAACTAAAATGGGTCCTTTGGGAATGCACATGGCCACCTGGATAGTGTAGCCTTACCAATGGTAGAAAACACAAGAGAGAGGATATACTGGGGTAAGAAAGAAGAAATTAACTGCAATTTAGAATGTTGCATTTGAGGCTGAATTTCAACTAAATGTAAGCACATGCAACTCAATAAACAGATTAGGGTAGTGACAGATTTGGGAATAATCAGTTATAGGACATAACTAAAATACATGAAAATAGGAAATTGGTCAGAGAGAATATGTAAAATGAGGACAGGAAAAGGGAATAAAATGAACTTAGTTAAGCAGTATTTTAGAAGAAATGATGGCTAGGTACTGACCTATTTCAAGAAAAAGATAACCCATAAATAGTTTAAATGGAAATACAGAGAGTGTGGTATGTGTGTGGTGGGAGTAAAAGAGATGTTTGTTGATCTCAAAATATATACACATATATTTTTTAATTTTGGAAAGGAATCAGAATCCTGATGATCACAAGGAAGCAACACTCTCCTGTGCCAATGTTTCTGGTAATGCATTACTTGGTTTAATTTATCTTGCTCATTAAATCATATGCTTAAATGTAAAACTAGGCAACTACTGGCTATTGAAGATGCCATGTAATATATTTTCTTATAGCTGTAGACAAATATCATAGAAAAAGTATTTTTCAAAAAAATACAAGTTTATCGTTTGGTTATCATTTGAAAATGGAGAGATGTTCCTTTTTTGGCCTTTTTTTAGGATACTGGAGAAAATTCCAAATTAACAATCTTTTTTAAAAGAATGGTTTTTTTGAAAAATATAGAAAAGAATGATTTAAATGAGTTTTGAAAGCACTGTCCCTGGGTATACACAAAGCTTCTTTATCTCCCCAGATGAAACCAAACTCATTTTGATTAATTTGGGCGGGGAGGGGGACTCCAATGTAAGTTTCAAAAAACAAATCATGAAGAAACAAAAGAAAAAAGTCCTGCTAAGGACAATGGAAATCTAGAACACCATAAGCATGCCCCCTGAAAACACTGAGATTTTTGTTTCTCATTTTTCCCCATCCCAATAAAAGAAGGATATTCTTTAATTAGTGATGGAGCCTTGTATTATTTAGCTTTGTATTATGCCCACGTCTCACAATATGCATGCACGCTCTCTTTATTAGGTTGCTAAAAAAACTCCAGAATATGATCATTCAAATGAAGTGGTTAATTTAATGTCCCCCTTTTCCTTTCATGAAAATCATTTCTTAAAATGTTTTCCCCATTTTAACATTAACATTTTAACATTAAGGTTTACTCTAATACCTTAACTTGGAATTTCAGGTTTCTTTTTGAGGACACAGAGGGTGAAAGGAAAAGGTTAAGGAGGTGGAGTACAATTTTATTTATCAAAATTTGTAACAGCAAAAAATGGATAGGTAGGTTGCTCCAAGAAAGTAATCCACTGAGGAAAAAAGTAAATTCCAAACCATAATGATAACCTTTCCTAACACTGTAAACAAAGAGAAACTATTTTAGTTATAACAGCTTTAATAGTTCATGCAAATGGGTTTAAACCCTATACTTCCATTATGTGTAAAAAAACAAGTAATTTTGCTGACATAAGAACACAGTGGACAAATTCATACAGAAAAAACAATACAGGAAAAATAAGCCTGAAATGTACTAACTACTTTTTTAAATGAGGAATGGCAAGGGATTTTTTAATGTGCTTATGCATACAATCACAAGAAGTATGAAGGCAGTCATCACAAATTATATCTTGCCACATCACAATTCCATTCTCTAGGGCTGCTCAGCTTAACTCTACAGTCAGTATGCCAATGTTTTCAATGAGCAAATCAGGCAAGAAAGACTTTCAAAAACAGGAGCATTTTAGAATCCTACTGTAAACCTCATTACTAACCCTATACATTTCCAATAGAGTAAAATATATGGATCCAGAACCAAAAACATGGTCAACAGCCTCAGGTAAGACACGATGTGTTAGGAAGTACACGCTTCTTTCCCCAAAGCCCAGTAATTGTATATTAAAACAGAACTGTAACATCAAAAGTTCAGATGCAACCAAATTCACTGCTTCCCTACAATATAACCCCCTCCCCCAACAGACAGTAAAGGGATAGTGTCATATGTGGTCAGCCAAAATGATGGGAATTCTTTCTACACCCAAATAACTTTTCAAAGCTCTGCAGAGATGAGTGAGCTGGTCAGTCAACTGAAAGAAAAAATTAAAATCTTCTGACTAAGTAAACTACAGGTAATGGGAAAGGGATTACCAATTTGTTTCAACCAAAAATGCATCAAGTTTCATAACATCTATTCCTCTTCAAAATTCTCAGCTTGATCTAAAACAGCGTAAACTGTCTTTCCTGTCAGCGCAGCTCCATTATTTTTCTTCTTTAAATTCTAAACAATGCCTTGGAAAGGACTTAAAGATTCCTTCCTCTTGGTTAGTGGCAATGTCAGAATGCAAGCACAAAGCCTATGTTTCATCCAAGAATCATTAAGCCAGAGGAAACACATTCACAAATAAAATTTCCAGGCTCATTTGTTTCCCCCAACAGCCAGAGGAGCCAGTCAAATAAGAGGACTCTAAAGGAGGTGGAAGGTTTCCCTTGGGGGGGAAAAAAACACATATTGACTTACCTTCTCTGCATACTTGAACTTAACATAGAACCAGCTTGACTTGATCATTGTCTCACCTCCTGCCCTCAAAGGAAAAGAAGATGGTAAAAATAAAAAAGAAAAAGAAAACAAAAAACAAAAAAACAGTATAGTGCTGAAGAAAAAGCAGTGTTTCCGCAAAGGCTTCTTTTTAGATGCTGAGTTTTCCAAAAGATGATATGTATTCAGAGACAGGAGGGACAAAGGGGAACCAAACAGGAAAATGCATTATTTCCAACCTGGCCTCCTTCCCCTCTATGTTCCTGTATACCTTCCTTAGCGCCTAAAACACTGTGGGTGATCTTGCTCCGGAAACTGCACTCCAGAACTGCCTTGCTGAGCTGTCTGCCTCTCCCTCCCTCTGGCTCCCTCTGTGTTGTTCTCTTGGCTGGCTGACAAGAGAATTCCTCAAATGGACTTCAGCTGCCTTCATCACAAATGGCACATGTCAGTAAAGGCAGGAGGCAGGCCCTGGCTCTGCACCCACCCAGAAGGACAATCTCCTCCTCCCACCTCTACCCCACGGGATGAATAAAGAATTTCAGCTCTCCCCCTGAGGACACAGATTAACACCTGGCCAAACATTATTCTGACAAAAGCCAGTGTTTAGAAAAAGGACTCTGCCACAGCTTTAACCCCATTATCCCCAAAACAAGATCAGGAGGTGACCTTTCTCCAAGCCTACAGAAGATGACAACACTAAATCAGTCCAGTCTCTTCAGCAAAAAGCGAGTAAGAATGCATTTTAAATTCTCCAGCTGTAATAACATCTTTCAACCTCTTGTAGCCAGAGCAAGAGACACTGGGACAGCTTTCTTTTACTATTTTCCCTTTTACTTCTACTAGCTGCCAAAAGAGCTCCTAGTATTTAGCCTCGAGAGATAACAGCTTAGAAAAATGATTGACACTTTATACATATATTTATTTTCAGAAATGTAAAGACAGTGTTCTTATTTTTGTTTTACTACTATTAACTCACTCAACTTGCATAATATCAAGTGAAATTGTGAAACAGCATCAGCATCTACTTTACAAGATGCAAGAAGTGGATGAAATGGAGAAAAAGGGGTGAAACCTAGGAGAACGGCTTTAGGATGGATACATGCATGTACACTACTGCTCTAAGGGTGAATGAAATGCTAGAGATAATCAGGAACACAGGAAACACTAATTTTTAAAATATTTCATATGATGGCATATCTTTCATCTCTATATCCTACATCCCTACCCCCAAGTGATACATATTTTTCAATACAACATAATTAAGATTAATCTGGATTTCCACATGAAAATATGTTCAACACCACTAATTATGAGGAAAATGCTAATTAAAACTACAATGAGTATCACCTCACACCTGTCAGAATGGCTATTATCAAAAAGTCGACAGAAATCAAATGTTGGCAAAGATGTAGAGAGAAGGGAACTCTCTTGTACTAATGATGGGGGTACAGACTGGCTCAGTCACTAAGGAAAACTGCCTGAGAAAATTAAAAATAGAGCCAGGATACAACTGAACAAGTCCACTTCTGGGAATTTATTTAAAGAAAACAAAAATAACAATTTGAAAAGATATATGCACCTCTATGTTCACTGAAGCATTATTTACATTAGCTAAGATATGGAAGCAACCTAGGTTTCCACTGATAGATGAATGATTAAATGTGATAATATATACAACAGAATATTTTACTCAGCTATAAAAGAGAATGAAATCTTATCATTTGTGACAATTTGGATGGACCTAGAAACCCTATTATGTTAAGTGAAATAAGCTGATCAAAGATAAATGCCATATGATTTCCCTTATATGTAGGATCTAAAACACAAAACAAAAATGAACAAAACAAAACAGATACAGAGAACTGATGGTTTTCAGAGGGAAAAGGGTGAGGCATGGGAAGAAAGGGGGAAGGAGATTAAGTACAAACTTCCAGTTATAAAATAAGTCATGGGGATGTAATGTACAGCATAGGAAATACAGTCAAAATTATAGCAATAACTATGTATAGTAACAAACTATGGTGAGACATTACAGTGATCACATTTATAAGATACATAAATGGTAAGTCACTATGTTGCATGCCTAAAACTAATATAATACTGTATGTCAACTATAAATAAGTATAATTTTTTAAAATTTAAAGTAAAATAAATCAGTTCATCTAGATTTAAAAGTAAATTCTTTAAGATGCTGTAAACTACCCTCATCTGCAAAAAGGAGAGAAACAGGTGAGTATGAATGTCTGATGTTATAGCCTCTATCTTTCAAAATGATTTAAATAAAGAGTTTAAAATATTTTACCACTTGTTCGCTTTGTGTTCACTCAGTCCTAATAATGAAGCCAACATGCTGTTTAAATGAACAAATTTGATAACCTATCAGAAGGGCTAAAGTCTACATGGGGGCTCACATCCCTCTCACATCTGCAAATGACCAGGAGCATGTGTGGACCATTATTTCACTCCTCCACCTTCACGTTACAGAAGCACCAACGTTTCCTCCCTATTACCCCTCCAGCTGAGGATTAGTCAAAGTGTTTGAGGACATACCATTTACCGAGGCCTAAATGTCATTTAATTAATGTCTTTATGGAAAAGGGATATGCTTCCACTTTTAACCTGCTGTTTTACATACCATCAGGCTAAGCAGTAGCTTCATTTTAGTCTTCAAAAATTTAGGCTGATTATCACTGAGAAGCCCTCCTGAAAAACTCGACACCCACATCACAATAATTATAAACATTCCCATAATATTTTTGAAGAAGCATTTTCCCTACATTCATGCTAACATTCTAAAACCATTTCAGCAAAGCAGCTACACAAGTACAAAGTGAGGATATAAATCACTTAGGAGGCGGGAAAGAGAGTCAATGGAGTTCATATCTGAAGACTTCTAATTTCTCTGAAAACTAAGGCTCTATTTTTACTGGCCCTTCTCAATTCTCTGAAGTCTTTCTAGCATCCAGTTCTTCTTTCTAGAGTACCTTCATATATACCCATCACACCACCAAACTCATACTCTCTCATTCTTTAGATTGGTACTTAGCTGTCACTTCCTCCAAGAAGCCTTCCTTATTATCATCTCCAAGTCTGGGTTGGTTATATCTGTATTATACTGAACTTCTCCCCTTCTTAGCACATATCATACAATGTTCTTGTGACCTATTAACCACACTGCACCTCCCTCTGAATTGAAGACCTCTTGACAGAAAGTCACCAATTTGCCTTGGTCACAGTTATAGACTGTGGCTAGACATCATGCCTGGATACAGTTGATGCTCAGTTAGTGATGGATGGTTGGATGGATGGATGGAAGGAAGGAAGGAAGGAGGGAGGGGGAAAGGAAGGAGGGAGGGGGAAAGGGAGGGAGGGAGGGAGAAAGGGAGGGAGGAAGGAAAAGTTAGGTCATTAAGCAAGAACAGGGATGAGACAGTACATGTAAAGTCCTTAGCACATTTTATTTAACATAGTAAATTCCTGATAAATGCTTGCTACTATTATATTCTTGAGTGGGGAAGAGTTTGCAACTGCCACCAGGGGACAAAGAAAGCAACAAGAGCAACAACTAGTAAATGTATTAATAGGCAACACTGAAAAAGCCATCAGATGGTGATCCCCACTGAGCTATAATAACAGTCCAGACAGAGTATTAATTCTCTCAAGTGGAACATAAAACTTAAGAGAGGGCAGATAGCCAAGATGCTCTTGGGAGGAAATGGGAAGAAGGACAAGAGCTTCAAGGAACCCCTGAGAGTGCTGGTGGGAGAGGTAGTAAGGGGATTACATACATAACGCAGCCTCAGTAAGTAAAAAAGTGAGGCCAAAGGGGCTTGTGGTCTGAGAGAAGAGAGAAGTGTACAGGGTTTCATTGGAAACATGGAATGG
This sequence comes from Desmodus rotundus, assembly GCF_022682495.2. NCBI lineage: Eukaryota > Metazoa > Chordata > Mammalia > Chiroptera > Phyllostomidae > Desmodus > Desmodus rotundus. The sequence goes on from NC_071387.1 coordinate 116,405,098, forward strand.
GGAGAGTTACACGACAGCATGACCACTGACCAATTGTACTTACAAACATGATGTCAAAACATCCTGTCTTTGGGAAAGATTATGAAAGACTGGTTTTTTTTAAAATTTCAATTCATTTCCTTGTGCTTTTTTCCTTTATCATAAATCCAAATGATGATGGAAAGGAGGAAAAGACAATAAAAAATTCTAAAAAGCTACAATTTGGGTAATCAAATAGGTAGACCCATTCATAGGCTCAGTGAATATTCTAGCCAGGGGAGGACTTTGAAAGTTCATGAAAACCAACAGTGCCTAGCTTTTAAAATGAGGCTCCCTTTTAAGTAAAAAGAAATAAACCCCCTAATTTGAAAATACATTGAATTATAGCAGGTATTCATTGATTAAAGAAAAACAAAATATAAGAATTTAATAATGCTTTTTAATAAAGTTCTATTTTATTAGCCATCTCTTCTAGAAACACCTAAAAATCATGTGCGCTCAGGAGGGCAGCCCATGTGTGTCATGGGTGTCAGGAAAAGGCTGTGCTCCCAGGCTGGGAAGGGACCTGGTCCAAAACCCACAGTGATGAGAAGACGTGAAGCCCCAAGACATGAAGTGATTATTTCATCAGGGTCTTACAGCTGGTCTGTGGCTGAGCACGGCCCACAAGACTATCCTGGCTCCTTGGTCTATCATCATGCTGATGCACATATAAGAGTATCCTGAGAATACTGGTAAGACTACAGCTGAGTTATTCATCTCAGGTAACATAGTACGATCATGGAACAGTGAGAATTAATAATAGAATACAAATTCTTTTAAGAGTCAAGGGGAAATGAAATAAAATTGCTATTTACCTTTCCCCATCAAATACCTAATATGTTTGAATGAATATATTCTTAATGAGAGATAAGGAAGGAAATTAAGCTCAATTCAGGAGGCAGTGTTTTCATTGTGTTATGTTTAAAGCATCTGAAAAGAGGGGAATGACAAGAGTTGGTAGAGGTAGGAAGGAAAGGCTAATTACGGGAGAGAATATAATGTAACAGGCTTGGTTACATGCAAAAGCTTTGGAAATTAGAGGACCTCAGTCCCAACACGAGAAATACTGGGTATAACTGCAAACTAGTCACTTATCTATCTCTTACCCTCTACTTCCCTTTCTGTAAACTAAGGGTAATGAAACCTACCTTAACATGGGGGTCCCTGTGAAAGTGAATTGGGCTCATAGCTGTAAATCGGTCAACATAGCTCCAGCCTCACAATTGGAGCTTGTTGAAAGGTAAAGACAGTGTTACTTTCCATTACATCACAACCTAACTTTTGTTTGGTAGCTACAGTCAGCTGGAAACACAATGGAAACATCACATTTTAGACTTCAAGTCAGAAACTCCAACTGCTGTGTCAGAGCCTTAATCATCCTCTGATTACATTCAAACCCTGACTTGACAGAGGGAAGGGATGAATGGAAAGGAGGAAGGAAGGAAGGCCAGAGAGGACCCCATGAGTTACCCAGTTCCTTGGTGAACATAAGTGGTGAAAGTAAGCATTTGGCTCCTGAGCTGCAAGGCAGTCATTTCCAACACTGGGAGTGTGTTCTCTAATAAAAATACGACTGCTGTTTTTCCTTAGTGTTTACTGGAGAAATAAAGGTTCACAAAAACATACAAAGAGATAAGACAAACTAGCGATCGAACCCTCTTAATAACTGAAACCACAACCAAGACAGTCTTCTGCAGTAACTCATTTTCATTTCCTGACGCAAACTCCTTCCTCCAACTCTCACCCGCCTTCTTTGTTTTGTTTTGTTTTAAACAGTTTACTGTTAAAATGGGACAATCTATGTGGAAGAATAGCCTCAGCTGCACTCAAGGAACTCATCTCCATTGCCACTGTACTTGGAACACACCATTTCCTTTGGCAGAGCATCTGAAAGCCTGTTAAGAGAGGCTGAAGAGGTATGGTGGGCGCTCAAGGACTTTTCCTTTTCACAGCAAACAAGTCTGGTCACAGCTCTTATAAAACCTTCAGAAGGTTTTATTTATCTGCCAAGTACTGTGGGAGTCTTCCAGCCTTCTTAAGTTGTGCTTCCTCTGCTGGGAATGACTTTTCCTCTCTTCTTTTACCCTAGTTGCTGCCCAACCAAGCACATACATTTATGCATATGCTTTTGCATGCAAACAACACACACACATACACATCACCTTTACTTAACTCCTACTTTTCTTCTGGGACTTCAACTCTTTACAAAAGCTTCCCTTTACCCTCCAAGGAAAAGTTTGAAAATTAAACTGCTCAGAAGTTTAGCTTAACAGTAAAACTTAAAATGACTTGAAGGCCAACTACAAAGAGATACAGCTGAATTGTAAACAAAGATTTTTATTCTACAGTCTGCTATTCAGCAGAAAAGAAAGCCCTATATTCTTTCCTACCCCTTATACTTCATGATAAATGTGTTCTTCTCTAAACCCTTGCGGGGGAGGGGGGCTGCACATCAGCTGAGCATATCAGAAGGAAGAAATCATGCCTGTGTTATCTGTATCTAACCTCTACTGTATTCCTAAAAGGCACAGGGCCTAGTAGGACAATAGCCAGGGCCCACTGCCAAGAACAGACTCAAATGGCACCATTCCAAGCTAAGTAGTTTCCAGAATCCTTGAGGGAACCAGCCCAAAGTCCTATCTGGGACTCTCAACGTGGAAGAAAGGTCTCAAGAATACACCAAGCCATCCTGTATGGAGACTAGTGGATGAGAACAGTCTCTGCAGGGTTCAGCTTCAGGGCTCCTTGCCCCTCGAAAAAATCCACTCCTGGATAATGTTCCTCTCATGTCACAATTATCATCTGGGCAAGTAAGCTCAAGCTATCACAGAGTTGGTTACATGAACCATGCATTACCATGCTCTATAACACAGCAAATAATGCTCAAATTTTGAACCAATTGCCTTTATTGAGGTGATATTTGATACTTAGGATTCCTTGAGGTTGCATGATTTTTTTCCCCTCAGAACTTTCCCAAAAGCCCTCAGAAAAGTCAAACTGTTTAATACTGGGTAAAAGGCAAAAAAAAAAAACAATAATCCTTTTTCGAGAGGAACAGCAATTTATCTTACAACATGGGTTCTATCTATACAAGTGATATATTAAGAAACATTCTATTCACTCATGTTTCTATTATGTAAATGTGTCCAGTTGGTTGAACTAACTGAATATACTGATTCTGTCTAACATTAAGGGCCAGAGAAATCTGAGTTAAGAAAGCATATCAGAAGCTGTCCATATTTTCACTGCTATAAAAGATGACAGATACCCTTGCTCTGGCTCGTGTGGCTCAGGGGATTGAGCACCAGCCTGAGAACCAAAGGGTCGCCAGTTCAATTCTCAGTCAGGGCACATCCCTTGGTTGAGGGCCAGGTCCCCAGTAGGGGGCAGGTGAGAAGCAAACACACACTGATGTTTCTCTCCCTCTCTTTCTCCCTCCCTACCCCTATGTCTAAAAATAAATAAATAAAATCTTCAAAAAATCATGATAAAAATCAAGAAACAGGCAAATACAGGGTGGGGCAAAAGTAGGTCTAAAATTGTGAGTACACGAAACATAGTTTATTCTTGCATTATTAATTATTGCATTATTTTCTATGCAAACAACTGTAAACCTACTTTTGCCCACATGATACTGAAAGGAAATTATCAGAATATATAGAGATTACAACTAAGAAAAGGATCAATGTCGGTAAGATTTTCTAAAAGGTTCCTAAGAATAGATATACTATGACTTATTTTAAAATATAAAAATATCAAAACTCTGACCCAATCACCTGTCTCCATCGAAAATGTATGGATGAAAAACATTCACCACCAAGAGACAAAAGTAGCAACTTTCCCTTTCATTTCAGAACTTCACAAAAGATGAGGAAAACTCTGACAGAAACTTCACATCAGTTAGATTGGAACACTTTTCAGAGACACTGGATAAAAAACACAAAAACTTCATGACTTAACAAAGGCAGCATCTGACATACAAAAAGAAGTTAGCAACAGCAACGACCGAGGAGCTAGATGTTCATGAACAGCACTGACATGATAATGAGAAACACAAGGGGGAACCTCACATACACACACAAAGCAGAACAATCCCTTCCTGAAATGATGTGGCAGTCTGGTCAGGGAGACTAATGATACACCTAAGAGTGACTTATGACCTCCTATTACAAACAAATCCCAAAAGTGCAAATCAATACACCACACACACAGCTGATGAGCATCTAGAAAGCAGTAAGAGAGGGATTAGAGGTAGATGAGAAAGATTTGTTAAGGAAAAGGAGCTTTGAAAATAAAATGCAGAAGCTGATTTGGTCAAGGAAAGAAACAAGACATTCCAGGTAGACATAAAATACCAACAAAAGCAAAACATAGGAAAACTGAAATTGTGCTCTTCCCCATCAATATAATTTTCATTGATTAACTTTGCTCATGTTCACTTCATCTTTCACCAAATGTTTTTGGAAAAATGACTTCAGTATTAAGTCATTTTCATCACTTAATATTGAAGTTTGGCATTGTGTCTCTTAATAAAACTGTGTGTATGTTTATACATATTTCTATACAACTCTACTCATACACCTACTACCTTAATACAGAGAATTATAAAGATAAATATCAGCCAAGTTATTTTAACTGGTTTTGCAGTATGAATTCAGAATTATTATAATTTGTTTCTCTTTTAAAATGAGGTTTTGTTCTTTAATATTCACTGACTACTAGCTTGCTTCCCAGACACAACACATTATTTACCACAGAGTGGCTTGGTACATCAATTATGGTAATAGTTTGTGAATAACATTTCACATTATGGAAAAGTCAGCCTGGTTACTTAGCTCTCCCTCTGGAAAACTGTCATAAACATATGTGTCATCTGTCTCTACTTAGACTGCAGCAATTAGTAATTATAGCTGCATATACTTCTTTAAAGTAAAGGGGGGGGAATAGACTTGAAATGCCACATTTCCAAATGTTCTTAGGATATTGTCTAAAATTATTCTGCTTGACCTCTAGTTGAAAAAGAGAAAACGCATTTTGACAAAATGAAAAGTCATCACTAATAGCATACTGGATGTGGGAAAAAAAGCGTATCAAATAACATCACCTATGGAACAATTCCTCCTTCATCCAGATCAGACTAGAAATGAATAGGCCATGGGTGATGGGAAGCTTGAATACAACACTATGAGGCAAGACAGACCTGGATTCAAACCCCTATCGTATCATTCCCTACCTCAGTTAAACAGTTATTTACCAAGTGCCTACCATATATACCAGACAGAGTACTTGGTTCTATAGAAACCTAAATTAACAATACACAATAATTTTTCTCAAGGAGGTTACCTTACAGTAAGGAACCTAGAAACATAAATCAATACAATTTAGAACAAAGTGTACAGATTTTTTAATAAATATTTTTAAATGTAGAAATAGTTCCCAGAAGAAAAGTATTCCTGTTGGCACAGAAAGAAAGTTAAGAGACAACTTTACCAAGACCAAAATTGCTGAGAATGACATTGGAGTTCATGATTCCCAACAAAGAGTAACCCTAGCTGACTACAAAGTCCCAGATCCAAACATGAGAAGGGACAGTTAGGAGGAAGTGAAACAAAGGGCCAGAGGGGAAGGCGGCCAAAGACCTTGGAGGGCTGGTTTGTGATGGTCATCCGCATAGGCATTGACGTTTTCCAGGTCACACATTACTGAGCTTCTTTGACTCCAAATTTGTAATTACTACTCATTTGTAAAGTGACGAAAATAGAATATTACCAAGAATTTTTGAGAATGATAAAATTATTTTCTAAGAAACTTGCATGGTTTCTGACACCAACAGACTCCCAAGTAGCTCTTGAAACATCAGCAGTTTATTGGAACCACGAAAAT